>NC_050574.1:144900236-145500236 GCF_011100635.1 Trichosurus vulpecula | reverse complement strand
TCATCCTGTCCACAGCTTACAAATTTTGCCTTGGAAGTATGTTAGGTAGACATGAGAGTTGTGCAGTTTTCTCTTGCTGCTTACCTGTTAATTCTGTTTTCCAACATTTTTTTTTTTGCTTTAACACCACTGTGGCCACCTCTTCTTAGAAGTCATTGAGCATTAAACTTAATTTGGAGGGTCTTCCTGAGTTCTCTGGAGTATCCTCATCCAGTGCAAGAATTGTCGACACATAAACTGCAAATGTCTTTGCAGCAGGCTTTTTGCAAATGCTCATCATGAGTACGGCAATACAAAATGACCAAATGGTCCACAAATTGATGCTTCTTAACTCTGGATGGAGAACAAAGCCAATTCTGCCAATTTCTTTATTTCTCCAAGGAGGATATGTGAATCACCTTTCTACTTAGTTGTGACTTCCTTTTTTTTTCCATTGATGGAAAAAAATGCTAAAATTTAGATGATTTAGTTTTGCCACTGGTACTTCTATTTGTTAGTGAGTGAAAAAAGATCATATTTCAAGTACTAGCAGCTAATTTAATGTTTCTAGACTGTGTAAAAAATGTCTTTCTTAGAATTGTTTGACCTATTTTTCAACACTTTGGCACCATCACAGAAGAAACGAGATCAGATTTTGTGTTTTTCTTTTTCCCATGACTGTTAAGAACTGTTATGAAAAACTCCACATTCAACTAGGTTGTTCTTCTGAAGCTGACACAATCTTATACCAATTCCATATTGTCTTTCCATCACAGCAGAACCTGCCAGAGCTCGTTCTCTACTGACAGTCTCCAAAAACCCAGGGTTAATAAGACGCAATGAGGCACCAAAGATGATACTTTACATAAAAATGCCGTTGTCTCCCCCACACCCCCAAAAGTCACAACACACATGCAAGGTAGCACTTACAATAAAATATCTTCTATCAAACTTTACTGTCAGCATCCCTGACAATTTCCTTTTGAATCTATAAAACTCAAGACTGAACTACTGACCTGGAGAAAAAGAAAACTGTGTGAGTCTATTGAGATAATCTATAAAATGGAATCACCCTTCTTCCTAGAGAATTACGGACATCTCCAATTTAAAATATGTGCAAAGGGCAGGATCATGCCTTCTCCAGTATTTCATTCCATGCATGAAAGATGCTCAATAAAAATTAGTTTTTTATGATGAATGATTACGAATGAGGCACTTGAAAAACTACTAGCTCGATATATCCTAGGTGATCCACAAGTACAGAGTGATGAGCATCTTTTCTTAGATATATAGGCACTGCAATGCTTTCTAACAATTACACCCTATATTTTACCACCTGACCTCTTAATTTAAATTGCTCAAGTACTGATTTTGATTACCACCAAACTGAGGAGGGAAAGGATGAGAGAAAACAGCCCATGTTGTGCCAACAAAATGAAGGCATGAGGCAAGACTCACAGGAACATCTATTTCTCTTGACTCCAAAGTGAAGGAGTGTATGTGAATCTCTAAAGATACAAAAGAAATGGACAGAGGAGCTAGAAGAGAAGAATAAACAGGTTTGTTATTTTTTAATTGCTAATTTTCTATTTTGGTATATTCTGTTGACTTCCAACTTTTGAAACTCTTACAGACTTCTTTGGCAAATTAAATATTTTCACATTTTTCTCAATTTCAAAAGGGATATTTTAAATTTTTTTCTGTCAAACATCTATAGAGTGAAACCCAACCAGCAGTTTCCCTTTTTTTAAGATACACAGTAAACACACAACTAAGAACAAGTCCCAAATTATCTTTTAAACAAAATGCCTTTAAAATATTCATTTTTAAATATTTAAATGTTTCTCTTAGAGTGGGGATTTTTGTCTCATTCAAACAAATAATCTACTATGTATAAAACTCTCCAAAGGTCAGACTATCAGGTATTCGATATCAAAAGAAGTGTGTATTTTAAGCTCCAGTCTAGCTCTTACTACAAAATGTGATAGGTATTGTTTAGCTGTGGCATCCTGGAACAAACACTAGATTTAAGTGAAAAATTTTTTACTGGAGTCTGTAATCTACCATTTATTGTGTGACCTTTGGAAGTCACATAATCTCTTTGAACTCCAGTTATCCAACCTTTAAAAATTGTAATTCCTATAGCATCTAACTTCAGAGAAGTGTTACAAAGATCAAAAATAATATCTGTAAAGTGCTTTGTAAATCTTGAAATGTCAGGTACTAGAAATAAGACTTAAAAAATTTAACATTTTCATAAATTATCCCTTTACTCATTACCTCTAAGATATTTAGAATAAAAATTCATTTTCCCAGCCTCAAAGTGATCATTGAAACAGTTCTACAAACTAATTCTTTAAAATGACAATGAGAATATTGGCAATCAATTACTCCATTTCCATTAGCAGTGGAAATTTCAAAATAGTTATATTCCTACAACAAAATATCTTCACTATTGAGAACACTCCATCCTTCAAACTGTTTGTCAGAAGGATGATTTCTGAGGGGGGTTGTGGAGAAAACAGGGGAAGTGTGAGCAGCATAGAGATATCCAAGTTTAGCTAGCCATGAGCCTAGATCCTCAATCTGACTTGTCAAGGAACTGAATATTATCCAACCTTGGTTTTTCAGATACAAATGAGACTAACTTATAAAAATACTAGGCTTCTTCATAAATGTAAATGCTCGTAAAGGAGATGTGTGTGTGTGTGTGTGTGTGTGTGTGTATACCCATATGTATGTATATATACATATATGTTTACAGTGCTGAGAGCTAATTAGAATGCAAATCAGTGGTCAGAAAATAACTTATCAGAGGATTTTCCAAACCTAAAACTCTTGGGATGTGTACATATGAGAATAAGCAGACCTTGATAGGTTTTATAGCCACTCAGAGCTAAAAAGTTGTAGGATTCTCCATATGCAGAATAATTTAATAGTTGCAACAGAAAAACAAGCATCAAAAATTCAAAGTCAACAATTATTCGTCCTAATTGTGCACAGTAAGGTATACTTAGCCTCATTATTAGAAAACCATATTTTCTAATTATTCTAATGCAATTAGAATAATTATAGAATGTCAAATTTTTGATTTTTCAAAATAAATACTACACTTACACTCAAGGGACATCTTCACTTAAAAGCCTTTGTCACAAATCTGAATCTTTATTGTTCTGAAATAAAAGTTATAAACATAACTCAAAACATAAACTTCAATTTTCAGTCTCAGAAGAGGTGTGGTTCAATGCCCATATCACATGTAACAAGAAAACTTCCTTAAAAAAAAGGAAAAAAAGTACTATAAGAAGTCTTTCATAAGAATGAAAATGCGCCCCTTGGTTTTTTCCTCATCTCATTTTAGTTTGTATACAGGTGGGCATCAAAAGGTCTGCATTTTCCTCAGTATAGTTGTTGCTATGACACTTGACGGACTTTTTGCCACTCAACAAATTCATCAAGAAGAACAGGCCCTAAAAATATGAGGGGGAAAAAAACTTTTATTAGTGAAAATTAATGGTTTTACTATCCCTTCTAATTACCGAAATCCTTCTAGGACCATTTCAAGACCCAACCTCATCCACAAAACCTTTTTTCAATAAAACTTTCCACTCCCCTTCATAAAAACTCGTATTATTTATTATCTATACTCCGTATTTCAGCAGTATAAAATGAGACTAATAAGACAAGCTTAAAAAGAGGCAGAATGTTAGAATCACAGGACATTGATTTTAAAGCAAGTTAAGAATTCTATTAGTACAACTTCCTAACTGCAGAAATAACCTCTATAATATCCTCAGTAAATGGCTATCCTCTGTGTGAATTCTTTCATTGACAAGGAACTACATCAAAATGCAATCTACTCTTGTTGTTAGATAGTTACATTAACATAAAATTCAAAAGAGCCTCTTTATACCTTCCACCCACTGGTCTTAGTTCTGTCCATTGCAGCTAACCACAATCTACTAGCTCTTCTAGGCGACAGATCAGAAAGAAGCTGAGAGTAACTATCACATTCCCCTAAGATTTCTCTTCTTCAGACTAAAAATCTTTCAGCCATTCCCATGAAACCTAGTTTCAACTTTTAACATGTGACCCCCAGAACTCAACAGTACACTAGACCAAGCCTGCACAACATACAGCCAGCGGGCCGCTTGCAGCCCACAAAAGAATTTCAGACAGCCCATGAAAATTAGGGTTGCCACTGCACACTCTTCTGCTTCTCATGTGACCCACAACAACCAACCGTTGGTCTGTCTCTAGTCTAACCTATCTGCCCGAAGAAGTTTACAAGTTGTGCAGGTCTGCACTAGACCATGTTTTGACCAGAGAAAAAGAAACTGGAACTACTACTTCTCTTAATTTAGACTTGCTTCCATTAATGCCATCTCAGACTGCTCTAAGTTTTTTGGTAGCCATATCCTACAGTCAACTAAAACTCCTTAACTTCCCATGTTCCTTCATCTGGTACTTATGTTCCACCCATCACTCTAGTCCATTTATTTTTGAATTATCACTTTATCACAAACATATCTATTAATCCTTGAAGTATATCAAATGAATTTGTTTGGCTTGTCCACTAATCCAAGTCGTTTTAAAAAATGGTTAGCATAACCAAGACAAAGATTGAATACTTGACTAACTAGATCTAGCCTCTATTTCTCAACCTCAGCCATAAAGATAACATCAAAGTTACCAATTGTCTCACTCAAATACATATATGCTCTTTGTGGCACATACCTATAGCATTCCTCTGATATACCAGTATGGATTAACTAACCCAAGTTCTGAACCTACTGTGACCATGGGCAAGTTACTGAACCTCTCTGAGCTCCAGCTAGCTCATCTATAAAAGGAGAGTGACACTTCTCTTGCTAAGTACCTAAAAAAGCTGATGAAAAGAAGGCATACAATAAACCTTAAAGTACTATTTATTGTGAACTATTAAATTATTAGCAATATATTATTTAAGTTTGGCATAGCTTATTCTTTGTAAAACCATGCTATCTCCTAGTGATTTGTTTTCCTTTCTTACGAAGTACATTTAATAATTCATTCTAGAATTTTGCCAAAGATGAACATAAAGCCAAAAAACCTACACTTTTCTGAAATGTGCCATGCTCTTCTTTTTTAAAAATCGGGCTATTTGCTTCTTTCTACTTTCCTGGAATCTTTCCCAGTGTCCAGAAGTATTTTAAAAATCAACAACAGTGCTTCTGCCATCACATAATCAAGGCGATGAAAAATAAATCAAGGTGATAGCATTACCTTGGGATGGCATCAAAGTATAGTGGAAAAACCACTAGTCAACAGGTCTGGCTCAAGTCCTGGCTATGTCAATTAATAGTTCAGAGTCCTGAAGCAAGATTCAATTTCTTTATCCTTATCCTAAAAATGTGACTCATAATATAAATATTGCCCCTAGTACCAGATTACAAAGGGTAACTTGAGGAAACGTGCTTTATAAACCTTAACATTCTATGTAAATAAGGTACTACTGCGGCAGCCCTGGGAAGTAACTCGATTTAGGCAGATGATCTTAAGTAATTTAAAATGTTAGTTCCTCTTTTTACTATCTCTTCACCTGGGTTCCAATAGTTACTTGGATAATATTAGTTCTACTCTTTTTTAGTCTAAAGATCATATGCCTTAATGTGAAAACAGTCTAACCTAAGGGATGTCATCAAAGTATTTTGTATAGCCTATAGTATGTACTTAAAATACAGGCAAGCTAAGTAGCATAGGAGGTACAGCACTAGACCTAGATATCAGGAAGACTTGAATTCAAACCCTGCTTCACACACTTACTAGTTAGCTATATGACACTAGGCAAACCTCTATTGGCCTCATTTTTTTCATTAGTAAAACGGGGGGGATAATAAGAGCACCTACATCCCTGGAGAGGATCAAATGAGAGAGATTTTTAAAAATTCCTTGCAAACCTTAAAGCACTATGTAAGTACTAACTAATGTTGTTGTTTTTATAGTGTCTAGACCAGGGGGTGGAGAACCTGTGGCCTCAAGACCATATATGGCCCTCTAGGTCCTCAAAGGTGGCCCTTTGACTGAATCCAAACTTCACAGAACATTTGGCTACAGGTTCCCCACCCCGGTCTAGCACATAGTAGGCCCTACATAAATATTAATTATTATTATTTTTATTGTTATTTAAGTCCTACTTTGATGCATCACATTATGGAGGTGATTCGTGGCTGAAAGCTCTTCTAGTTAAATGCAAATTTTGGGAAGGTCTACCATCTACCAAGGTTAATACAAACCTGGCAACAAAAATCATTCAAGAGGCCAGATTAGTTTGGAGAAAAAGTTGACCACTAGGTAATTAATTTTTCTGGCCAAAGAAACTCGATATTTTTAATTGTAAAGGAATTCCATGAACTGTGCTGGTGGACAGTGGGTCCACAATGCTAAAAGACAGCTAAATGAACTAATGTATCTTCCCTAATACAAAGTTGAGTACTCATCAATTACTGCAATAAAAATGCTTTTACAAAATGTTCTCAATGCAAGCCTCTGTAAGGTTAAAAAAAAAGAAGTAAAGTTGTTCATATTTGGCCACTGATTTTGTTTGGGTGGAGGGAATAATGCTGGATGAAAAAAAGTTTTATTTTTCTGGTATTTTCTTTTTCTTCAGTAAGACAGAAAACAAGGCTATCATTTCAGATTATCTTTACAAGAATATTTCCTTTATGCAGAAGCTTTTTGAAAAATAATTAAGTACCTACTCTCTAAAGGAAGGTAAATACTGAAAATGCAGAGCATAGAAAATAACTGGACATCCAAGGATTTAAAATGAATCACCACAACAGCATTCTTTTTAAATATTGTTAAATTATTTTAAGGGAAAAAAGTTACCATTAAACTTGTCAGAATTATGCAAATGATAAATAACTATATATGATCATCTTACAGTATCAATTCTAAGAACAATCTATTTTCAGATCAAAATTTTATACTTACATGCACCATCTTCATCATAGTTACTAAGATCTGCATGGACAGTTCTGCTGAATTCTAATACGTTGTACCACTGATCTTTGTTCATAACTCGGTATTTTGATTGCTAGGAAAAATGGAATACAGATACTTGGAATACTATGAATGCATTTGACTGATGAACACACCCTTAGTAAATTAGTTTTCATCTTTCTTAGGGTCGGCCTAAGCATTTTGTCCTTTTTTTTCAAATAAAAATATTTCCCCCCACCCAAGGACACTGATTATATATATTCACACACATATATAATAGAGGGAGAATATTTCTTTATATTATGAAATCTGCTTTTAATTGTATTTTAAAGATGAAATGTTTGAAATACTAAACATCTTTTAAATTCATTGAAATTTCTTCTTTTTCAAACTAATAACGAGAAGAAGGCAAATGAATTCCCTGCAGGGAAGTTTGTTTCTAGTAAAAGTTCTGGATCTAGAAACATATACAACATATAGTTCATAACTCACTACGGCAAAATTTAAAGAAAACTATTTTTTGAACATGCTGTAATGAAAATGTTTTCAGTGCAAAAAAAAAAACCCCAACAATACATTATTTGTAAGAAACCATGAGAAACAGGAAAAAAAGCCAACAGAATCACAGAATGGGAGTCAAATGGAGAAAGACTACAAGCAATTTTTAAAAGATAGTATTCTATAGATAAAACATGTTATCTGTTAAGATACTATCCTTTTCAAAGGGCAGCAGATTTATATAGCAACTATAATCCAAACAGGTTTCTGGATATGCCATTAATGGTCAATCCCCAAATATATAAGTATGTAATTTTAAAAAGACTGTGCTCTGGTTAAAACTAAGTAGCAATTGAAAAACTGCACTATGATAATACAAATATTTTGTGTATATTCCAACTTTGGACTTCTTAGATGAGTAAAAGTCTTGTGGTACTTACACCTATGGATCATTACTAATAACTGTAAGATATATAAATGCAAGTGCATGGATTTTCCTTGGGAATGGCTTAAAGACTACAATAAACCCTAATATTAAGATTTACACCAGGAATTAGTAAAAGAAAAACATTCTTACATTTCAAAAAGCCCAAGAATCTGTTCTGCCACAGTAAACACACACAAAGAGTTTGTGGCATGGCAAGATGTTATATGCAATGATTTGGCAATGAAGCACAAGCCTAGTTTTATAAATTAACTGCTGTTTTGTAGATTATTAATCAATCATATCTATATGTACTACAAATTAATATACTGACTACTATATTTAAGTACACCGGTAAAGTGTAAAGCCTGAAATTTCTCCTTGAGTCTTAAAATTGGGCTGGATTCATGAAGTATCATGCTAATGGAAAACTGGACATTTTCAAAATAATAAACAAGATACCTCCAAGTACTGGTAGAATACTGAAAACAGTGGCCATGTCCTTCCGAGCAAAAGAGCTAACATAGATTTAGCAGTATCAATATCAAGGCTTCTCTGGTCCTTATCCTAAAATTTGGGGGAAAAAAATAATTTGAAAAAAAGTACAGCCTTAGTATATAGGATTTTCTTTAAAACCACGAAATATGAAAATTGCACCTACCCTTGCAAAATCAAAGGCATATCTGTAGATATTCTTAAAAGATGAAATATCATTCAACTGTGAGCGCAAAAAATCAAATTTGCTCTGTAACTTTTCTGTGCAGTCACACCTTAAATAAAAATCAAATTTTATAATCAAGAAAGTTAAACAAAACCATAATTCAGGGTACAAGCAGAAGTGTAATACAGAAGTATTTAGATAATTAAAATGAGATTGAATATGCCAGTTTACAAATCTGTAAAAATAAAATACATGTGGTATGCTTTATGCTAAGTACTGTACATGGCATTTTTAAAAATAAGAATTTATTTAATAGGTTCTTAAATAAAAGTCCAATCTTTTGATAACTTTCCAGGGGAAAAACATATTTTGATACAAAACACCTTCTTTACCTCCCTCCATTCTCCAATCCCCCTAAAAAAAAGCTCTGTATTAGTGTAGGGAATTCGAAAAGGGAGCTGCCTCCACCCAGGCAGAGAGAAATGTCCATCACTAGATATGTAAGTCCTTGGAGTTGTCGGAGACACACACAGGTGAACTGACTTGCCCAGGGTCACACAGGTGTTAGTGGTAGAAGTGAAATTTGAACGTGGGCTTTCCTGACTTAAAGCACAGGACACTAACTACTCTATTTCACTGTGCTATCTCACAAATACTTTAAAACATGAACTAATAGAATAGTATTCTGACTACATCATCTTTATTTTGAATAATTACAACTAATGCCAATACAAGGGAACTTAACTAATCTGGCCTGTACTTGCCTATTGCTCTGAAAACTCCTTCAGGTAAATACCTGCCTTAAGAAATAATCTATAAACTGTTTAAAAAAACAAACAAACCAGGAGTTTTAAGATGCAGAGACGGAAGAAATCATATTAGTATTCCAGTCTTAACTTCAAACACACACTTCTGATGAACAAAAGCCAAAGCAAATATTACTAATAAAATGTATCTGCAAACTGTAAAGCAAGCTACAAACACCCACTGTCATCATTATCCTCCAGTACAATGTAAAGCCCTTTGAGGACGAGACTATTTTCACTCATCTCTCTCCCAAAGTCACATCAATCAATCAAGTATTTATATGCTATGTGCCAAGCACTGTGGCTAGGGACTAGGGAGACGAGTACAAAGAATGTAACAACCCCTACTCACAATGAGCTTACATTCTAATGGGGGAGACAAGAACATATAAAAATATATACAACATAAATATAAAGTTAGTAAATATATGCACACACAGAAAGTCGTGACATACAAAACAGTTTGGGAAGAAGGACACTAGCACTTGGGGAGAATGAGGAAAGGTTTCATGCAGAGGCACATTTTTCAGGGCTGAGACTTGAACTCTGGTCGTCTGACTCCGAGTCCAGTGTGAAAAACTGGAAAAAAAAAAACCCCAAATGACCAAGAGTTGGCAAATGACTAGGCAGACTGATAGATTAACACAATAAAGCACTAGACCTTCAAGAGAGATAAATGTGAAAACAACACAAAAAAATGAAACATTCTATAGGAAATAAAGCAAAGTGAAAAATGCCAGAGGGCAATATTTAGGCTATTACAATCATTTTCAAAATGTTCTAAAACTCTAAGTAGTAATAATTATTATAATCTCCAGGACAGGAAGGATTGTGCCTTCTCTAGTGTTACTAACAGATGGCAACTACCATTATCTTTTCAATGGACAACTAAAAAGAATTACTATCAGAATATATAAAATAACTTTCAAAAAGGCATGAAGACAAATAAAAGATCTAGGAAAATCAATCTGATATTGCTTATTTGTAGAAATTAATTCCCTGATACAAATATTTATATTAAAAGTAGGCTTAACCCAAGACAAAGTCATGAGGGTCTATAACTTCATAATATCAAAGACAGTACATTACAACAAAAACAAAAACCCTGCAAACTACATTTAGAAAGTAGGCCAACACTTTTTAAAAATTATACACACAAGTATATGCATGGATATGCATGTAGGTGTGTCTATGTGTATAAAGAATAGAAGTTCAGAAAAGACCAACTGTTCTTCATATTTTCAACAAAAGAATATGGGTTTAAACTATAGCATGAAGGATTTTGAAAGAAACGTCTTGAAGATTATCAAGAAAAGCTGTATAATCTTTTTTTCCTCCAAGGAGATCTTAAAAATCAGCACACTTATGTGCCTAAAATGGTTTAACCAAAGTTCTCCCTAAAAGTCACAGATACTGACTAGATTAGCATTTTCCAACAAATATTTTGTAATGCATTGGTACATCTCAAATTAAACAGACTTTAGTTTAAACTCTGATCCCTGATCTTTGTCTATGCTCCTGCCTCCTTCTCTGAATCCTCTTCCCTAAAATAAATAAATCCAGGTATTTCCCTTCATTCTCCACAATAATGACAAATTTTGAGTTTAACTTTGGTACTTAGGCTTGAAATTCCTGATCTGAACCCTCTTTCTCACTCCTGATGGTATCTTAGCTAAAATTACTATTGCTAAGTTCTAGCTTTCACTTGCCTCTTTTCAGCATCAAAGTCAAGTAAAATCTTTTCAAAACATAATACCCATCCTTTCCCCATAACTAATTTTTCCTTAGTAGATGAAGGGAAAACCCTTTCTTCCCCAAAGCTATACCATACAAATTTCTTAATTTATAGTTGTAATATAAAATGAAAAACTCGAAAAGCAAATCCCCTCATACCCTATGATTATTGAAAATTATATGATATACAAAAATTATACAGTTTCTTGGAGAAGGTAAGAGCAAAGTTAGAATGAATGTTTTTTCTATAGTGCCAATCTTAAGAGGAATGTAAATAAACAAAAACATTTAACAACACAACTGGTCAAGATATGAGTAAAGAACAAGGCAATTCTGGTTTCTTTAACCTAGAAAAACCAGGTGGCTTGAGCTAAATATATGAATTTACCAACTACAACTGAAACTGCCTATTTACCTACAGGAATTACTTGAAAACTGTTCAAGTACTATCCTAACATATGGTATATTAACACATGGTGCATTATTATAGTACACTCTTCTCTGATACAAGAGACTGTTTAAAGCAGTGGTCAGAGTGTTATCCTTGGAGACAGGAAGCCCTGGATCCAAATCCTGCCTCTAACATACTATATGACCATGGGCATATCATTTGACATCTCAGTGTCCCCCAAAATTCTCTAAAACTAAAAGTTATAAACAAATTGCCCAGAGGGTATCAGGAAGGGAGCTTCTGTACTGGGATTTCCCCAAAGTGTTGAAATCTTAAAGTTAAGACCAACATGCGCGCGCGCACGGACACACGGACACACACACACACACACACACACACACACACACACACACACACGATGCGTGCGTGGTATTTGCTGTTACCTGCTGTATACTCCTCAGCTGCACTCTATTAGATTTTCCTGAGGTATTAAACTTAAGAGGCTTCAAATAATCAATATATCTTCCAGACAATGATTAAAGATATAGCTGAAATTACCTGGACAGGTATACATTAATTATAATCACTGTGTACTGCACATACGAAAGCACACAACAAAGATTGGATGAATTAATAAAAAGACTGCTTTGCAAATGGTAGTTGAATAATTGAGGATCAACGAAGGTAGTGAAATTTTATTCTGCTCTAAATAAATAAATCAATCATGCAGCAAAAAGATATGATCTAAGATCAAATATTAGGATTATTCAAACATGCTTGTTCTCTGGACTACGACTTACTCTATTTTATTCCACTTTGCAAGATGTCTAGGAGGACTGAATAAGCCCCACTCAATGTTTGTGGGCTGGTTAACTATTGTTCTTGTTAATAAGAATGTATTATAGCACAAATTACTAAATATTTAGAAATAAGTACTAAAAAAGCTTTATTTTTTCAATTTAGCTTTAACAAGATTTTTATATGTCCTAGATTTTGCATAATTAAAACAAGGAATTGTCATATCATTTTTGGTTAAAACAAAAACCAAAACCTACTGTAATTTAAAAGCACAAAAGCATTAATATAACCAATTAGCAATGCTATAAGACATGTGACCATACAGTTATAAAATATAATACTGAACTATTCAAAACTTGCTTATTTTCTTTCAAACATCTTTACTAAGAACAGAATGCATGAAAGTTTTATATTCCAGCTATTTACATCATATTGGTCAGAAAACAAATATTTACATTTTTCCACATTTTCAAAGACAGGCTGAAACAAACAAAAAAATAATCAGCCCATATGAACATATCCTAAGTGATAACTAGAATTACTTTACATGTAATAATGTGATTAAGAAAAGGCCACTACTTTATAAGAATGCTATTTTGTGTGCAAACACAGAAACCAAAATATGGCTCATACCAGTAGACACTTTTACAGAAGTAAATGTATACTTACATACATTTACATTTTGGCAATCATGACAAAACTATCATGTAATAGAAAATGCCCTTATTATCTCAGTGGCGTAACAAAATAGAAAAAAATTAAGACTAATGAAGTAAAAAGACTATAAATGACTTAACTACATGAAACTAATGGTGGAAAAGATCACGGGATTTAAATTCCAGCTCTGCTATTTACTATCCAAGGAAATGAGTGGTGTAGTTGAATAGAGGGCTAGACTCAGAGTCAGGAAGACCCGAATTCAAATTCTGCCTCAGACACACAATACCTGTATGACTATGACCCTGGGTATGTCACAAATGAAGACTCAATTACTTCATCTGCAAAAAGGAAGGGATTGGACTGGATGATATAGAGCCTTCCAGCTCTCAAATCCTATTGATCATCTTCAAAGATCAAACTGAGCTTCAGAAAAAAGACGTCTCGACATAAAGATACTCAGAGAATAACCCTCCCAACAGGCTAGATTCCTGTATGCAGAAAAAGAATATCTAGATTCCAGAAATAAGTTAACATCCCATTAACTTATGGGTCCATAGTTCCCTAATCAAAGCAATCAATGAATTTTAATAGTCATGCATTTTGGTGGGGAGGTTTTTTTATCCTTTCAAGTATAGAGTTAATGTGTTAACATATGGGCTAACATAAAAACACAAATCAAAGTTGGGAAAGAAAAACCTTTACAGATATCTCCTCAAACTGATTACTGTTAATTATAATTAAACTGAGTTTGAATACTTTAATCAAAGATTTACAAATACCCATCGGTGATTCTAAGAAAATTATGGAGCACAAAACATCAGGTAAAATTTTCAAATAAGCTATTAAATTAGTTGTTTTTGTTGGTTTTTATTATTATTTTTGTTTTTAAAAGGCTCTTACTGTAATGAAGTCATCCCCTTTAACCATTCTTCCTTGGTAAAAAATCCCATGCTTTCAGCCTCCAATTTCCAGGCTAAAACTAACATAATAATCTGGAAAGAAGAGAACACAAAGGATGAGGGGGAAGGGAGGAGGAAGAGAGTCAGCACAGAGATAATAATTTCTGTAATTTATCATGGAGAACATTTTGACATAAATATTTCAATTTTAACTATTAACATAGCCTTTGGAATTATCAAAAATTCCAAATTTTAAGGAATTTTAGATGGACTAAATTCCTGAGGCTAAAACATTCCATCACCATTAACTGAAGGAATAATCTCTCTTTGTTTATGCAAGTATTTTCTGATGGGAAAGGAAAATATGAAACCAAATTAAATAAGAAATCAGAAAGTAACAAAGTAAATCCATGGTAAAACAGGCGGAGGAAATCATTCAAATACACACACACACGCGCACACACACACACACACACACACATATTATATATATATAATTTGTGGGGTGAGGGGGGTTAGGAGCCTTACAGATTATCTAGTTCAATCCTCTCACAATAATTCTACTTAAAATAGTTCATTTTGACAAGTTACTCCCACCATACTCAAAAATAAAACATACATTTTCAGGTTCAACACCAATATCTTCACAAAACTTTTCCATTCCTTCTGGCCCTACAACTTCATCAGGACCTTCAAAAACAAAAATGAAAAAAAAGCTATAAATGTCTATTGTCATAGAGTTTAACATCAACAAAAAATTACTAGCACTCATAAATTTATGATAAAAATTGAACAAAATTTTGAATAGCCAGTTCTTACACTAATTTGACATGTCCACTAAAAGCAAATATTTGCTGAGCATCTACTGTGTATTAAGGTAGTATGCTATGTATAATGGGGTACTCAAGGAAGTACATGATACCTGTCCTCAAAGTAAAGAATTTTAAGAGTCAATCTACAATTTTGGTTTAAGAGATTTGAAAGTCAGTCTAGAATTAAGATTTGGAAGGAACCTTAGTTCCAACCCCACTTCTTCCAACTCCATAATTTTACAGATGAAGAAACTAAGGACCATAGAAATTACATGATTTGCTTCTAAGATCTCACAAGTATTAACTACTAGGGCCACCGGTAAAATCAAAATAAAAGCATCTTGCTATAACACCACAATATCAATATCAAGTATGGAATTTATGTGGTTATTTTGAAAATAGTTATATTAACTTTTTTAAAAGATAGGGGCAGGAACTAGACCTATAATTTTACTGTTATGGGGAGTTCCCACATGAGGAAATTTCTTTTATTGATGAAGGCAGGCATTTTCCCTGCAACTTAAGAGTTAACTGGAGCAGTGAGTGTAGTGACTTGACAGTCACTTCAGGCAGGACTTGAACCCAGGTCTTCCTGTCTTCAAGGCCAACTGTCTCTCCACTCTTATCATACTGCCTCTCATTCATTAACACTAAATTTGACAGGCTTCCTTGCACTATGACAAATTGATCTTAATTAGGAAAATTACTTCCTGACTTTTAGATAGAGAAAATATCTTCTTTGTTCTTACAATTTGAAAATATAGCATCACCAAAAATGAATTTAAAAAGTAGACATTAAAGTTTCATTATCAACTTGGAAAGTAGTCTCTAGGGGAATCCCTCCTAGACTTGCACTTTGTCCTCTGCTGATTACCATTTAGCTTATCAGAATTGCCTATGATACAAATTTGGGAGGGACACGGAGTACACTGAACGATGAGTCAGGATTCAAAGACATCCAGAACATCCTAAACATGAAGTCAAATAAGATAATTTGAAAGCTTTACACTTGGGGTTCCAAACAATCAACTTCTCAAGTAGGAAATGTGAACTGTGTACTTAGAAGTTCTTCTAAAAAAGATCTAAGTGTTTTAATAGGACTGCAAACTCAAAGTGAGTCAAATCTGATATAGTCGAAGAGACGCTTGGGCTGCAATAAGAGGTAAATCTTAGAGGAAGAAAGATATGCTAGTTCTGCTTGTACTGTTTTGGTCGGACCAGATCTGTAACATTATGTTCAGTTCTGGGCACATTCTGAAAGGAAAATGGCAAAAGGCCACTATGATAAAGGGTCTCTAGGACATGACATACAAAGATCAGTTAAATAAACAGGAAGTATTTAGCCTTGAGAAAAGAAGTCTCAGAGGTATCTTCAGAGAAGACTCAGCTATCTTCAAGTATATGAAAGGACTATCACGACAGAAAAGAATTAGACTTGGTCTACATGGCTCCAAAATGCTGCACTAAGAATAAAGGTAGAAACTGCAAAGACAAATTGACACTGTAAGGAAAAGTTTCCTAACTATTGTAAGTATGCGCAAGTAGACAGTTCAAAATGTATATCCAAAACCTTAGGAGGTATTAGATTCAACCTTTAATTTAGAGATCTTTAAGCAATGACTGGATAATCACCCCTTGGATACTGCTGTTGAACAGTGGCGTCAAGCTCAAGCACAAACAGATCCCTGCAAGCTACATACTGATTTAGAAAAACACAAATTAACATGATCTTATACTGTATTTTATTTATTTTGATAAACATTTCCCAATTGCACTTTAAACTGGTCCATTCTCTTGAGAGTTTTGATAAAGTCTGAAGTGAGAGTTCTAAGTTTGACACCTCTGTTTTAAAAGATATGGATTTGGAAAAAATGATCACTGAGGTCCTTTCCAATGCTGTTATTCCAATGAGCTGGATTACCCTACCTTAGTAGGAAAAGTTTGATTCCAGAAGTAGCTATGATCTAACCTGCAAATGAATCCAGCTGAGAATTTTGCTCTCATCATAACAGTCTGTTAATCTAACTGAAGACTAAACACCTTTGTAGGGCTATTAGCATGTAAAAAATAATTTTAACTCTAGTAAAGAATGAACATATTCTTATTTGTCCTTTTGTTCACAAAACTAATTATTGGTTCCTTTAATATTCCTTTGATAGGTTAAGAACCTCTAAAAACAAAAGGTACTATAGTGAAATACAAACCATTATATTTCAAATATAAATATTTGGGGCAGCTAGGTGGCACAGTGAGTAGAGCACCAGCCCTGGAGTCAGGAGGACCTGAGTTCAAATATGGCCTCACACACTTGACACACTTGCTAGCTGTGTGACCCTGGGCAAGTCACTTAATCCCAATTGCCCTGCCTTTTCCCCTCTAAAAAACAAAAAACAAAAACAAAAAAAAGAAATACTTATTAAAACAGAATCTATTAATTCACTGATAATATCCACTGATGGACGTTAGCCTTGACAGAAAAACCAATGTAGTCTCCTCAGGTTCATATTTGAACTTTATCTAATCAAATGCCAATTTTTTCTTATTCTGTTAGAACAAAGAACAGTTATAGTTCTACATGTTAAGATGTATTACTAATAGTCGACACTGACATAAATAGAAAAATAATCAATACATATGAATAAAAAAGCATAAAGTTTTCTAAATTGAATCTTATGGTTACATAGTAAGACTCCAAAGCAGAGTGAAAAACAAACGGAATTGAGAGGCTAAAAAAAGTATCATACCCCTGCTATGGAATTCATCTTTGGACAAACATGTTTATAAAACTTTGATGTGAATTTATAAAAAAGCAAAGAGGTGAATCATGCTCAGAAACTAATTTGGATTCATTAAAGGCAAGTCATGTCAGACAACCTTCATTTCATTTTTTTGACAGTTACTAGACAAACAGCATAGTTTTACTTTTGCAAAGCATTTAGTAAAAGTCTCTCATACTACCCTTGTGGAGGAGAAAAATATAGACTAGATGAGAACACAGTTAAGTAGATTCAAAACTGGTTGACTGACCCAGTCAAATGCACAGAACGGTGACTATTTGGTCAGGAGTCTAGTAGATACTTAGAGGGTTCACTCCTTGGCATCTTTATTATTTACTTCATGAAAGGCATAGATATCAAATATGCAGATGACACAAACTATAAGAGATAGCTAATATACTGGATTACAGACTCAGGATCCAGAAGCCTCACTACATATCAGCCAGCCCAGTAAAATGAAAATAAGTATAAGTATAAAGTACTGTACTTGGGTTCAAATAATGTAGTGCACAAGTGTAAAACCAAAAAGACTTGGTCAGAAAGTAGTCGTTATGAAAAAAAAAAAAAGATCTAGGTCTTTTAGTGGACTATAAGGGCAATGAGTCAATATATGATGTGGAACCCCAAAAAAGCTAATACTTTCTCATGATGCATTAATAATAGTATACTGGACAGATTAAGAAAGGTAAAAGTGCTACTGCAGTCTGCCCTTTCAGAACCATAATGTGGAATACAGTGTTCAATTCTTCAATTCTATGTACCATATTTTAAAAGGGACACTGAAAAGCCGAAGTGTATTGATTACTAGTTCAAAACAGGATGATTCCATGGGAACATTAATGTGCAGGAGTTGAAGATATAACTTGGAGAAGTAAACAATGTCACACCATCACAACTCTTTAATGAAATGGGATCCTTGGGGAGGAGGCATGTGGAGTAGGTGAGATCCCCATCACTGCAGGTCTTCAAACTGAGGCTAGATGACCACATAATGAGGAGAAAATAGATGGAACTATAGTGAGGTTTGGGTTTAATTATCTCTGAGGTTCCTTCAAACTCTTCAATTCCATGATTCTAATTTTAATATTGGTGTTAGGGTATATTTTGTCAATATTCTGTAACAGACTGATTACTCTGATAGTGTTTTTTTTTTATAAATTGCTTAGTCCAGCAGTTCTAATGGTAACATTAGGATAGTATTACAAAAATGTACTTGGAAACAACCTGGAATATATTCATCACAATTCTGCTTTATTACCAAAATATTCCTATTGGATTCCCTATCCCTGCAACTTTTACTCTCTTGAAAGTACTACATGGATCTGGTCAAAAAGCCACCAGTCTTATAAAAAAAAATTAATTATGCCATGTCTCTTGTGAACAAAGAAGGCAGAAATGGGTTCAAGTTCATTTATTCATCATTCTTCCTTCCTTTTCAAAATGATTCAAGTTTTTCCAGTTTAAATGTTACATTGCAAATAGCAAAAAGAGGTCTCCTAAACAAAGCATAACTTTCCTAAATATTGAAAGTGCTGGTTAATAAATCATAAACTAATATTAAGGTCATTCACATGGCATTGCTTAGTACTACCAAGCACTACAAGTAAATAAGATTCCAGTTTCCTGTAGTTTTTAAAAGAACAGTATGGTCAAAACACTTTCTGATTATCTTGTGTAGTATGATGCTGACTATCCAGACAAATCTGATGAATACTAGTTGGCTGACATCAATTTTCTAAAGATCTACATACAATCTAAAATACAATCTAATCATAACTGGCATGTTAATTATGCCCTTTGGTTCCTCTTTTTGTACATAAAATAGTAAATGATACTAAGTCCTCTTTCATTAACCACTTGAGGGAAAGAATCTTCTTTTTGAAGACCATGAAGACTAAATGAAAATCAGTTAAAAATTGTTTTAGTGCCTTAACAATTTGTTATGAGATCATATTTATCTATCTGCACACTCAAAAAGGCAATATGGGAAATAAACAAATATCAGTTACCATTTGAATAACAGTTTCCCCGAAATTAAGTGTATTTATTTTGGTGGGCATGGATATTTTTATTGTTATTGAGCTATATCCTTCTAGTAAAGCTACTCTACTGAAGTACTATGATCTGATCACCTTCGGAGACAAAATTAATTCTTCTAGTCAACTCAGCTATCACTCATTAAACAAATATTTCAATGCACTAAAAGTTAACCTAAGCCTGAAAAAATGAACTCAATCTTCAATTTACCCCTCAGGGTATACTTTAAGAACTAGGAGAATCACACTAATTTAGCTTGCTCTACTAGATACTTCTATATTAGGACACTAGAATTCTATTCTTATTCTCAACTTTTCTAAACGACCTCCAAAAGTAACCCTTTAAGAAAGATACTTCAAAGAATCAAGTATCTAAAGCTGGACAAAGAGCTCAGAAGCCATCTTGTCCACTATCCTCATTTTACAGATAAGAACACTGAGGCCCAGGGAAATGAAGTGACTTGCCCAAATTGTGTGCTTTTCTTTACTCTGGTGCAAAATGAAATATACTAGCTAATTTAAGTGTTATTTATACACAACAGGCCTTCTGCAGTATAGAACTAACATGCTTACCAAGACCACAAGACTATATCTCAATAAAGTTTAGTGATAAAATTACAACTCTTTTTAAAGAACAATGTTCTGTTTTTAAGAATTACAGCTGCTTATTTGAATGTAATCTAGACTTTTCATCCAGTAATCTAGTATTTTCATCCAGCAGGAAAATGAACATCTTACTCAATCTTAAAATTGGTTCTCTTTTTAAAAATACCAGATTTGTTCCATATTCTCTAAGAATAAGCTAACTGAATCCACAATCTTATATCTTAGGAAATATAAGACTATAATTACATAGTAAGGCCAAAAATTTAAGATGGCCATGAAAGCACAATCATCAATACTAACATGCTTTTCAGGAGGAAAGGTTATATTAATTAAATGTTTATGTTTACTACTCTAGACAGTAATTTATGAAGTACAAAAGCATTAAAAAAAGGATAATATAAGAGTACTCTTGCATTATCTGGTGGCCTTCCTAAGTAAATTAAGATAAAGGATGATTTTCACTCTTCTCTAACAAGTGATATGTCAATTTAACCAATATTTTGCACAGCAGGTCAACAATCTGTAGAGTATAAATAACTGAAGTTCATTCCCTTCATTTGGGAGTTCCTGGTTGTCCAGAAATGCTAGATGATAATTTTGTTTCCCTAGCCTAAAATAAAATGTTCATGTTACTAACTAACTTTTAGGTTCCATTCAGATACTCTTGGGACCATCAGTTCAAAAAAAAAATCACTTTTTAGACAGAAATTTCTGTTGAATTTACAACTCTATATATACATGTACAATGATACTTCAGGTAACCCTCATATGTGTCTTATACCATCACTGTATATAAGCAAAGATTCTAGATGTCTTACAAAGCTATTGTGAATAATTCAGTTTTCTAAGTGCTAGGGAGGCAGGTGGGAAAGGAAAGGGTTGGGGAAAAGTGGGATTTGATTTTCGAGAAATAATGTGCCTCCAGTGGAAAAAAATTTTTTTTTTTAATTTTTAATAACCTCATAGGAAAAAACTATTTAAAAAGGGTAGCAGCATTTTATTTCTCTTGTGTTTGTCACATTAGTTCAAATATTAAAAAGTCATGTGATAGAAATAGTTACAATTAGTTCATTACCTGCATATTCATAAAACCAAGCCAGGCACTTCTTGCTTGAAAAATGCTCCTCTCCACTTATTAGTTTAGCAGGGACTTGTGATCTGCAATAGCTTAAAAAAAATACACACACAAAGAAGCCTAAAATGTTATTTTTTCTGAACACTTAAAAAAATATGTATAATTTCCATTCAATTAAACTAATTGTTATAATAATCAATATAATTTGTTATATTAGAGAAAAACTGAATGTTACTACTAGGAATTTGAAATAGGGCAAATCAAATAATTTTTGGCTAACAAAATCAAAAACCTCTTTATGGGCAATACCATTTATTATCAAATTTCAACAAAGTAAAGACTTTAACATCATTTGCCCAGATTTCAAAATACCACAGATGAGAAGCAGGATAATCTGGTGGTCTGAATAGAAGACTGGTCACTGGGAATTTCTGAACCCCATCCTACTACTGATGTAACATGCTTATTATTCTTACTAGGATAATTATATTTAGCAAGCTATTTCATGTAAAAAATTAATAAATGTTCCATACACATTTAGAAAGCAAAAATCTATATACTTAGATATATAATGTACCCAAGTGTCTTCCTAATCCCACCCTACCCCCCTCAAAAAATTAAAGGATTATTGATAATCTACTTAAGTAGAAAAAAAAGGTAAAAACATAATCTAGACCTACAGTTTTGAGTTAAAAGCTTTTTGATCTAATCATCCACTTATTTTTAAAATGTGTTTTGTTCACACAAACAGCCTCAACAGACACTGCTCCTTTCCAGATGCTGTCTTAAAATAGTTCAAATAACTTCTATATCTAAAAATACTATAAAAATAGTAAAGCTGAAAACATGATGACTTAAGATGGAGTCACAGAACTTTGAAACGAGGGATATATTTTTAATAGACACACAATCATCATGGCTTATCATTGGGGACTCAAATCAAGACTTGATCAACTAGTGAAAAAGGTTAGTTTAAGGAACTGAAGCTTGCTCAGCTTACCATTCAAACTTATCCTGAACTCAGGATAAGTTTAAATATAGATATAGCAGAGAAAAATATAGAAAAAGTAAAAATGTAGAAAAACAAACGATCAATACTGACATGATCCAGATATTCAGCTCCCTGGACAAATAACTAAATTAATGTTAATACAGTATAATGGTACTAATAAAAATGCCTTTTGGTTAGGAGACATTTAAAAATACAAGTTCTTAAAAATACAGTTTACTAAATATCTTTGATGGCAGATAAGTTACCTTAAAGTCAGTCACATGCCAAACTTAGTAAAACACAAGAAGCAGTTTTTAATGGGCATACATTAAAAATGGAGTAGAGGAGTATCATTCAATCAAATTCCAGAATGAGGTAGCAATAATCACCTCATTAAGACAGTACATAGAAACTAAAGGGTCACTGATCACCTTAATGAGCAGAGAAATACTTTTTAGTTTCTTTTACTAAGTGATACTAGAAGAAACGTGGCCTTTCAAGAAAGAATGCCTAAATAACAGTGCTTCTCACATCTGCCAGTATTGTTACTAAAAGGGCTAGTATCTAGTGCTAAAGAAGAGAACTCTATCTTAACCTTTACACTGCTTTCTAAAACCTGCCATGCACTGGGCACATGCAAGCTCATCCAATGAAAGGGGAAAGAAAATGTATCAGTTCCCCATGCCTAGATTGCTATGCCTATCCTGCTATGTCGTAGCTGCGTGGTCTCAAAGAGCTAACCCCCCCCACCCCCATCCCCACCCCCACCCAGACCCCAGGATACAATACAATAGCATCGCAAGCCCTCAGAGACACTCCTTTGGCTAAGCTTTGTCCTTTCCTTTTCCAAGAGGATACACAAGACACCTCTCAAGTGAATTGCTAATATTTATAAGGAATCCTAGCAACATGCTGGATAAATGCTCTTGAAACGGTGGGAGGCAGGGCTTTTCGTACTCTGTATGGACGAGGGGTTTTGGCACAGGTGAGACGTTGGTCACCTTAAGGCAAAGCAGTGAAAGCCCCAGGCATCGAGGCCCCTTAATTTAAAAACCCTCCTCCAGAGATCTCCTAGGTTAAAACATATCCTTCACAGAGATGTCAAGCTGGGAGGTCGAGGATGGCAGGGGCAGTTTTCCTTTCCTTTGTACCACACCCAAGGCAGTTGTCAAGTCAAGACTCCTCAAGCTCTGCTCCTCCCTTCATACTCTGTAAAGAAATTCCAGGAGGTGACCCGTGCACATCTGCACCCCTTCCCCGGGAGCATCTCAGGAGGGTGGAGTGGGGAGGGCCGAGAGGCCGAGGCCAGCGCGAGGCATCCCCCGCATCCCCCCTCGGGCGCTATTCCCCGACCCCGCCCCCCACGGCAGGCGGACCCCAGGGCGGAGAGGCTCTTCCCCACCCCCCACCCTCCACAAGGGGGGAGGTCTCGGGCTGGGACTCCGCGAGCTTTGCGCGCGCGCGCATTCACACTCACGCTTCCCCCCGTGGGTCTGAGGCCGAGGGCCCTCCTTCCCCTTAGGGCCCAGGCCCCCCTCAGGCAGCGAGTGAGGCCCGGGCAGGGCTGGGCTGCGCCTCTGTCGCCGCCGCCTCCCCCCCAGCTCCCGCCCTCCGGGGACGAGGCTACGCAGGGCAGAGGCCGGGGCCGGGGAGGCGCTACCTGGAGATTTTACACTTCTTGAGGCCTCCGTCTTCCGCTACCGCCGCGGTCGCTCCGGAGGATTTTCTCTTCTTCTTCACCGGCATCTTCCGCCCTCCCCCGCGGGGCGGGCAGGAGAGCGGAGCCGGCGGAGAGAGGGGAAGCCGTGCGCGGGAGGCCCCTCAGCCCTGGCCCCAGGTCCCCCAAGAGAGGAGGAAGAGGAGGAGGCTCGGAGACGCCAGCCCGGCCCGGTCCGGCCCGATGCCGCCGCTGCCTCCCTTCCTGATTCTTCTCTGCTCCCTCCTCTTGGCACAGCGGCGGCTCTTGCGGCTCAGCCTCGGCGGCGGCTGCTCCAGCCACAGACTCCAGGAGCAGGAGGCTCAACACGACCCGGACACTAATCTATGGAGGAGGAAGTGACAGCAGCAGCGGAACGGGTCATTCAGAGGGGGCGGGGTCAAGCGCAAGGCTCCGCCTTCCAAGGGCGTGTTCTGAGCCGGGGCGAGAGACTGGGGGGCGGGGCTTACGTGCACGTGTTCTTTGTCAGTTCTACACGAGGGGGAAAGTTGACTTTCCGACCCCTGAGGGTTTCAGAGGGTATCATGCCCTGGACTCTCCCCAAGGTGGGTTCACAGAAAGGCAATGTCGCTATCATAACCCAGGATTGGTCCTAGTTGCCACACAGTTATGGTATGTGGAGCCTGTGGCACCATGGCAAAATGAGTAAGTTGGCAAGGTTTGTCTCAGACGAGTCAGTCAATAACCATTCACTAAGAGCTTACTGTGTGCCAGGCGCTGTGCTAAGTGGACTCTGTGGCAAGAAACACTTTCATCCCTCCTTTCTAGGGTACTCTTACCTCACTTGAAGTTCCTATCTCCATCCTCCCCCTAAAGCCATACAGACTGCCTCTGACCATCTAAGCCTCCTCCTCAGAAAGTCTGGACAGTGAAGGCTCCATTCTCAGGTCCTTCATCAGACATTTCCTATCTCATTAAAATTTATCTTCTCTTTGGCAAAAGACAATGAATGACAATAGATCTAAAAAGATAAACTAATTTGCATTATTTCTTTCTGATAAATGATGCTATGTTGCTGGTAATATGCATAAGACATGATGCTAACCATTAGAATTTCAAGCATTTGGGAATACAGTGGAGAAACTATTTGGGTCAGGAAGTCAGGTCTTTAAATTAGGCTTGTAATCACAATCTTGATTCCCCACATGTATAAGCTGGATCTGTTTGGTGCTGTTTTTTGTCCATCCATCTCTGTGGTTCTAGCCTCTGTTGCCACTTTATATCCTACAATATTATGTACACAGTTATAGATTTCTATAGTCTTGCTCTTGTTGACTATATATAAAGGTGTCAGTGAGAAAAGCATTGTATTTGGAACCAGAACCTGAGTTTCCCTTGGATAAATTACTATACTACTCTGTGCTTCCTGGACCTGGGTTTCCTCATTTACAAAATAAGGTGATTAGATTACCTCTAAGTTTCATTTCAATTTTAAGTGCCATGATCTTTTGTGAGTATCTGCTTCAGTGTTTCTCTTGCACATAATAAATGGTCTTTGATTCATTAATTCATTAGTTGCTTTCTACTCTGACAAATGAATCTCAAAAGACCATCCCTGTTCCCAAAGGGGTTACACTTGAGAAAATGTTGCTGAGGACACACTTTAAAGTACTATGCAGCATTTCTTTATAATGTAGATAGACAGTATCAGGAGTTAATAAATTGTGTATGGGATATAGATAGGAAAGATGACATAGAATAATTTCTATTGGCATGCAGGTCACTGTTTACAGCCCTATTCCTGTGCCTAGCATAACCCACCACTTTCACGGTTCAGGGTGCTATCACTTCTTCAGCCCCATTCAAAAACGAGTAGATTATATAATTACCATGTATGCATAAAGGCTTAATGTTATTTCATTGCTCTTTTTACATATTCTTTTCTGTATATTGTTCTGTAGCAAACAAATTATAAAAGAAAATAGAGAATTTGAAAAAAAAATTAACAAAAAGTTTTGTTTAAGGCAATGGATGTAAGATACAGGACAGAGTGGCAGACAAAGAGACTAGGCCTGAGTCTCTCTCTAGCCCTCACTTGGCATGTGATTATTGACAGAACTTTTAGCCTTTACCAGGAGGGGGAGAGTATCTGCAGGAGTAAATATCTTTTAAAATAGTTTTGCATCCGTCCTGGGTCAACCAAAAATAGTAACCTAAAATGTGTTAATTTAAATACCTTTATTTAGTTTTTCTTCTTCACACCTCTAAGAGATAGAGCAGCTTCACTGAAAAGAAAAAAATGTCAAATGATTAATGAAAGCCTGATATAATTAGTCTATTGTAAAATAGAGTCCAGAGCATATGAGTCTCAGTCTCAATCAAATGCTCCTTTCAGTGTGCAAGTTCTGCAGGAAAGATAATGTTTAAAAACATCTATGAAATCCTGTTACAAAATGTTGATGAAACATACATATAAACAGCGAGTATAGAAAACTATAAAAGAATCCTAAGACAAAACATTTTCTTTAAATTTTGTATCAAAGATATTACTTAAGCAAGTCTCTTTATTAAAATACACAATAGGAGGAAAAATGTTTTCATTCTCCATTTAATTATGAACCCAGTTCCCATGGTAATTATAATTTTGCAAAGTGGCCTTAGAAGGTACATTGAAAATATGTGGTGTTTAACCACCAGGAGATGCTTCTAGACACTAACCTGAACCTATTCCACAAGAATGCCCAGGTACTAGCAGTAGCAGGTTCATCTGACAGTTATAGCACTTTATACCACTGTCCCAAAATGCTGGGGAAGTGCCAAACTTTCTATAGTCCTTAGAGAGAGAATGACCTATCTTTTAGCTCTTCTCTCTGGTATCCTTATTCATCTATGAGGTGTGGTTACTGTGGATTTACCCAATTGGAATATGCTCTCAAGCACCCATTTTACCTGAAAACCCCACCTTCTCCCACCTCCTTGCTAAATTTTCACTGAGTCCTAGTTATGGTGACCTTGCCATAAACTTGCTTGGTTATTGTGTACATTATTTTTCTCTTTGTATTGAAATAATGAAAGTAATTTTTTAAAAAATACATCCACTGCAAAACTGCATACCTGGATCAAATTCCAGACCCTGGCAGCCCCAGACCATTCTGAATTCAGGAACCCTTGGGAAAACATAACTTGGCTTGTTTAGTTCTGCAAGGTCTCTCCTCCTAGAAGTAAGCAAAGAAATGTAGGAACCAAAACAGCCCCCAACTGATGGTTGATTTATGCTTCTAGTAGGGGTGGTCATTAGATAAAGACTAAGGACCTCCAGACCAAGGACTTCATGCTCTGTGAAGCTTGAAACATAGCCCCGAGATCTAGTATAGATTGGAGCTCCTGAGGACTGGTTCTTTATTCATTGAGTGCCCTATTGCTGGTAAGGAATGCTTTTCACTTTAGCTATCTTATCCCTTATGGTGCAGGGA
Organism: Trichosurus vulpecula; assembly: GCF_011100635.1. Taxonomy (NCBI): domain Eukaryota; kingdom Metazoa; phylum Chordata; class Mammalia; order Diprotodontia; family Phalangeridae; genus Trichosurus; species Trichosurus vulpecula. The sequence goes on along the minus strand of NC_050574.1, from coordinate 145,472,975 downwards.
TATAGGCAAAAGAAAGCCAGATATGTAGGGAAATTCCATTTCACTTGCTGTTTTGCTTCCTCTGACCACCACGAAGCTTCAGTTCAACTTCAGTTCAAGTTTCTCATGGGTGAGTGCTATATCCCATCCCATTTAGGGCTGTAAGTCCTTGGCTTTGTGCTTTACACCTCTCTCATTTGTTGCCCTTTCTCATCACTTCTGCTTTCATACTTTCTCTCTTATCCCTCACTAGCAGCTAAAGGCTCACCACTTCCTACAGCAGGAGAGGGACAGAAAGAGTGAGGAGACACTGAAAATGAATGAATGTGTTGCCCTTCGTTGCTTCCTGTTAAGTCTTTACTGAAAGGAAAATTAACATGGATTGCTACTCAAGGACTATTTGAAGTAATACAAACTAAGAATGAGGATTATAATATCAAAGGGCACAAATGCCACTTCCTAAAGACATTTTATTATGAGAGAAGTTGGAGATGTGCAATCGAGTACTATATGGGACTGTCTCTTATCCTGTACATGGTACCAAAAACAGTCAGTACTCCTCAGAACATATCACTGTATAGACATGTGAGCTTTACAAGGCTTTAGACAAATGACTTAAGAAAGAACCCTAGAGCCAATAAGAAACAGATTTTACTAGCCCGTGATGACCACATATATCACCAAGATACATGTGCAAAGAAAAATACTTCCAAAATATACTATATACTGAGAGAATTTAAGCAGCAACAAACCTTTAGAACTTCTTTTCACAGACTTATCTCACAATACTGTGAGACAAGTATTTCCTAAGTACAGTATGTGGACATCTTTCCAATATCCTTTCAGATCAAACCAAAACAGAGACTTCGAAAGTACACTTCTCAAAGAAATGTTTGACTAGTATTAAGAAATCTAGAACATAGTGTTTTGGGGGCATGTAACTAACAAGATGGAGAATTAGACATTTGACATTTTCTCCAGTCCTCACGAACTCTCAGAAACTCAATGAAATAGGAATTATTCACAACAGGTAAAACAATTGCAACTATTGCCATAGACCCAAACATTCAGAATCTTAGCAAGAAAATTACCTGATGAATTAACAACAGAGAAGGCTAATACCTAATATACTCACTCTGTATCCTCTCCCCTACCAGCCCTCAAGATCTGGAAGAATGGCATAACCCAACCCACTGATGTTCTCTATGAACCATTCAGCAACTTCATTGGTATTGCTGCAGACTCTGCAATCATGCCCAGCCCTGGACCTTACCCCACTATTTTGTGACAATTAGCAGACCTCAACTCTGCTCCGCCCCTCTGTGAAAGACGTGAAGGCATAGGAAGCAGAGAGAATTTTGTCTTGGGGATGGAGGGGCAGTGTGCTATAGCAGCACTCAGGCGGAGAGCTATGTGTGGAACAGAGGGAACTAGGCAGGGCAGGAGCATAAATGTGTGTGGCGGAGGTAGAGCAGGTGGAAGTAGTCACCAGGCCTGAAGGAAAGGGGGCTGACATCAAGATGGGGGCCTGTCCTGTCTTGCCCTGGCCCTGTCTTGAGACAGAAACTGAGAAAGCCTAGAGAGCCCTGAGGTGAAGCCCCCAGAGGAGCAAAGGAAAAGGAGTCAGTAAGTGAAAGAGAATATAAGAAAAAAAAATAAGATTATCAAAGATCTCATGAGAACTGAAACTTAGTTAAAAACTTAGCGCATTCACAGACAAATCCAACAGGGAAGATATAAAAACAGAAGAGAAAATGGCCACCAAAACATGTACATGAGTACAAAAGTCTTTTTGTGAGACAAAGGAATTTGAAGCAATACCTAATAAGATAGAGGACCACAGAGAATATGAAACTTAACAAATGGCAGGTTTATTGTCTGCACAGCAGAAATAATTATTAAAATAGGAGAAAATATAAATCCATGGCAGGATTTCTCCAGAGAAATGAAAGACCCAGCAACTGACAAATGTATAGAAGTGAAGAACAATCTGGAAGAAGAGAAGCAAAATAAAATAATGTTAAAAGAATAAATGATCTCTCTACAGGCAAAACACATTGATTGAAGAGGCAGGATATGTAGAAATGTAATGATAACAGGCATCTGATAAGAAGATGACAAGTCAAAAAAAAAGTTGAAGAGCATAATTCAAGAATTAATGCAAGAAAACTCTCCAGAACTTCTGTATATGGAAAACAAAATGCCAATCTAAAGAATTCCACAGGTGACCTCCAGGAAAAAAAAAATTGAACCCTATGCTACAAACTTGAATACACAGTGTTAAAGTTAAGAGTTCCAATGACAAACAACACTTTCTACAAGTGATGAGAAAAACCTTCAAATATAAAGGAAAGGAAATTCAAATAACATTAGATAATTCTGTACCCACTAGAAGCTGCAGAAGGGAATAGAATAACATTCCGAAAAGAAAAGGAGCTCAGTATACAACCCAAAATGCTATGCCATGAAAACCTGAGCTGAATCATTAATGAAAAAGGATAGATGTTCAGCAAAAGAAAGGCATTTGAAACATTCCTACAAAAAAGAGAGATCAGCAGTTAATTTAATATTCAAATGCCCCACAAAATGGAAACACAAAAAATGTACATAAATGTAGCTAGACAGGAAAATACATGCAATGAAATAAGTGCATCACTGGAGATTATTAAAAAGGAAAAATTTTAAAAAGAAAGACACCTGTAGAGTTATTAACAACAACTTTTTATTTCTAAAAGAGGATTAATACTAAACCATAATTTAAAGAAATAGGACAACTGATGAATAGAACAAAACTGAAACACCATGTACTAAAACCTCATAACCTTGTTCTCCCCTACCCAACCTAAAAGAAAATTAATGTTTCTTGTAAGACTAAACTCTAAAATAAAAGGGTGCACGAAAGGAGAGAGGGGAGGTAGAAAATAATTGGGGAATGTTTGAGGTAACTTAATCAAGTCAATGATAAACAATAAAAGGAAAATAACTCCTATAAGCTCTCAGTAAGAAGAAGGGCTGCAGAAGAATGAGTAAGATGGCAAAAATGGGGATTGAAACCACGAGAAATTTGAATTCAGAGGTGGAAGGGGTCCATTTCCATGGTGTGGGTGAGAATACACACACACACACACACACACACACACACACACACACACATACAAATATGAAATGTGGACCTTACAATAGGTATAATTTGCAAGTGTTTGGTGCTCAGAGAGTAGGAGAATCAGTGGCCAATAGCCATCAAGAAAGTTAGGAAGTAGTGGACCCAGAAAGGAGATTTCATGGCAAATGGGAAAGAAAATGATCATGGGGAAAGTAAGGGGGGAATGGATTGTACAATGAAGAACGCAGGAAAATTTCTACTATGAGGCAATACTTGTGTCTTCTCTAGCTCTTTGAGCCTCCTCATCCTGGAACAAACTACCACCCTTCCACAAGACCTGTCCCTCTGCTCTGAATGGGTGAGTTACTCCTAGAGCTTCCATTTTGTGGAGGAGCCCAGTTCCGTATGCCTTCATTCTCCTCCTGGCTCTGTTTCTGGCTTTCTCTGGACTTCAAAGTCATGCGTTAACACCAGATACTTTATTTCCTTCTTCCTCTACTTTTCAGATCCATTTTATATGTTATCTTACCTTAGAATGTAAGCTTCTTAAGGGCCAGAACTGTCTTTTTTGGGGCATTTGTATTGGTAGTCCCAGTGGATAGTATGCCTAGGGCTACATGGCTAGCAGTTAATAAATATCTTTCCTTTTTTAATTCTGTCATATATAAGAATTGATATTTCTAAGAGTGTGGCATAGAAGAAAAAGGAGGTGGGTGCAAAATCTACAAGGCCATAACATAAAAATAATGAGGGAACTCAAAACTTCAGAAGACTTAATTCCACGAGGAACATAAAGAGTAAAGACAGAATAACTAAGTATAAAGACTGTATCAAAGAATAAAAGTTTAGAAAGAAAAGGAAAAAAAGTAATGAAGAGAATGACATAAAGAAATTCCTCCTAGAAAAAGGCATAGAAAGTAAAAAAACTAACGAAATAAGTTGAAAAGAAAAAAAGCGAAGAGATTTTAATTAGCTATACAACGGAGGAAAAATGAGGGGGAGAATTAATAGCTAAATAAAATGAATAAAGAAAAAGAAATTAGTAAGAAAAAAGAAAATTAGATAAAAAGAAAAAAGAGAAAGGAATTAATAAATTGAGTAAAACAAAAAATAGGGAAAGGGCAGACAAACAGGAGGAGTGGAGGCTTAAGTTTGAGGGAAGAGAGACTGTGGTAATAGAGTTGCATTAGCATAGATCAAGCAATAGTAACTGAAGATATGAAATACTTTATTTTTTTCCTTAATAGTATTTTATTTTTTTCCAATTATATGTAAAGATAGTTTTCAACATTGAGTTCCAAATTTTTCTCCCTCCTCTGTTCCTTCTTCCCTCCCCAACACAGCAAGAAATCTCATATAGGTTACATATATACAATCAAGTTAAACGTATTTCCGGTCATGTTGTGAAAGAAGAATCAGAACGAAAGGGAAAAATCATGAGAAAGAAAAAACAAAAAAGGAAAATAGTACACTTCGATCTGCATTTCTCTGGATGTGATTAGCATTTTCTATCACGAGTCTTTTGGAATTATCTTGGATCATTGTATTACTGAGAAGAACTAAGTCTATCATAGTTAATCATCACACAGTGCTGTGTGCAGTGTTCTCTTGATTCTGCTTGGTTCATTCAGCATCAGTTCATATAATTCTTTCCAGGTTTTTCTGAAATCTGCCTGCTCATCATTTCTTATGGAACAATAGTATTCCATCTACCACAACTTGTTCAGCCATTCCCCAATTGGTGGGTATCCCCTTAATTTCCAATTCTTGGCCACAACAAAAAGAACTGCTATAAATATTTTTGTACATTTTATGATCTCTTTGGGATACAGACCTAGTAGTGGTATTGCTAGATCAAAGTGTAAGTACAGTTTGGTTGCCTTTGGGCATAGTTCCAGATTGCTCTCCAGAAAAGTTGGATCAATTCACAACTCTACCAACAGTACATTAGTGCCCCAATTTCCCACATCCTCTCCAACATTTATTAATTTCCTTTTTTTGTCATATTAGCCAATCTGATAGGTATGAGGTGGTACCTCAGAGTTGTTTTAATTTGCATTTCTCTAATCAAAAGTGATTTAGAGCATTTCATATGCCTATGGATAGCTTTGATTTCTTCATCCAAAAGCTGCCTGTTCATATCCTTTGACAATTTATCAGTTGGGCAATGGCTTGTATTGTTATAAATTTGATTCAGTTCTCTATATATTTGAGAAATGAGTCCTTTATCAGAGACACTTGCTGTAAAGAATGTTTCCCAGTTTTCTGCTTTTCTTCTGATGTTGGTTGCATTGGTTTTGCTTGTGCAAAAGCTTTTTAATTTAATATAATTAAAATTACCTATTTTACATTTCATAATGCTCTCCATCTCCATCCATTGTTTGGTCATGAACCTGTAACTTACTTAGCTTCTCCTTTAAGAATTTGGATGCTAGGGGCAGCTAGATGGCACAGTGAGTAGAGCACCAGCCCTGGAGTCAGGACGACCTGAGTTCAAATCTGGCCTCGGACAATTGACACACTAGCTGTGTGTGACCTTGGGCAAGTCACTTAACTCCAATTGCCCTGCCTTCCCCCCTCCAAAAAAAAATGTAAGAAAGAATTTGGATGCTATACCACTTGGTGCATATATGTTTAGCATTGATATTGTTTCATTATCTATGGTACCTTTTAGCATGATGTAGTTTCCTTCCTTATCTATTTTAATTAGGTCTGTTTTTGCTTTTACTTTGTCTGAGATCCAGATTGCTACCCTTGCTTTTTTTTAATTTCAGCTGAAGCATAATAGATTCTGCTCCAGCCCCTTACCTTTACTATGTGTGTGTCTTTCTGCTTCAAGTGTGTTTCTTGTAAACAACATGATGTAGGATTCTGGGATTTGATCCACTCTGCTTTCTGCTTCCATTTTATGGGAGAGTTCATCCCACTCACATTCACAGTTATGATTAACAACTGTGTATTTCTCTCCCTCCTATTTTTCCTTCTGTTTGTCCTTTCTCTCTTTTCACCCTTTTTCTCCTCACCAATGTTTTCCTTCTGTCTACCACCTCCCCTGATCTGTTCTCATTTTTGCCACTCCCCCCCCCCCCCACATTTTATTAATCTCCTCCCCACCTATTTCCCTGCTGGGTAAGACGGATTTCTATTTTCAACTGATTGTGTATATTATTCCCTCTTTGAGCCTATACTGCTGAGATTAAGGTTCAAGCGATGCCCATCACCCACCTTCTTATCTTTCCCTCCACTGTAATAGGTCTGTCGTGCCTCTTCATGTAAAATAACTTACCCCATTCTACCTCTCCCTTTCTTCTGTACCCAGTGTACTACTCTTTGTTTTCTCTTAATTATTTTTTATGTCATTCTCTCAAATTCACCTTATGCCTGTATCCTCTGTCTGTGTATATTCCTTCTAGCTGTACTATTAGTGGTATAATTTTTAAGAATTACAAGTATCATCTTCCCATGTAGGGATATAAACAATGTAGCTCTTTTACATTCCTTATGTTTTCTTTTCCTTTTTTACCTTTTTGTGCTTCCCTTGGGTCTTGATATTGGAGATCAGATTTTTGGTTTAATTCTTGTCTTCTTCTTATGAAAGCAGCTTTTTTGAATGACCATTTTTTCCCTTTATGTATTATGCCTAATTTTGCTGGGTAAAGGATTCTTGGTTGTAATCCTAGTTCCTTTGCTTTATGGAATATCATGTTCAGCGACCTCCAGTCTTTTAACATTGCAGCTGCTAAGACCTGTGTAATGCTGATTGTGGCTCCTTGATATTTTAGTTGTTTCTTTCTGGCCACTTAAAGTATTTTTCCTGTGATGTGATAGGTCTGAAATTTGGCTATAATGTTCCTCCTTTTGATTATGGTTTTCAGGCAGTCCAATGATTCTCCCCTGGATCTGTTTTCCAGGTCAATTCTTTTTCCTATGAGGAATTTTACATTTTCTTTTATTTTTTCATTCTTTTTAATTTGTTTGATTTTTGATGTGTTATAGAGTCATTAGCTTCTACCTGCTGTATTCTAACTTTTAAGGAGTTGTTTTCCTCAATTAGCTTTTGTACTTTTTTCCCCCTATTTGACTAATTGTACTTTTTAAGAAGTTGTTTTCTTCAGTGGATTTTTGTATCTCTTTTTCCATCTGACCAGTTCTACTTTTTAAGCAGTTATTTTCTTTTTCCAAGCTGTTGACTCTTTTTTCATAATTCTCTTGCATCACTCTCATTTCTTTTCCCAATTTTTCTTCTACCTCTCTTATATGATTTTAAGCTCCTTTTTGAGCTATTCCATGACTTCTTTCTGGGCTTGAGACCACTTCCCATTTTTCTCTGGGGTTTTGTTTTGACGTTGTTGTCCTCTTCTGAGTTGTGTCTTCATCTTCCCTGCCACCACAATAACTTTCTACGGTCAGATTCTTTTTTGTTGTTGTTATTGGTGTTTGCTCATCTCTTTTTGGCCTTTTTCCTTTCTCTTAAATTTGATCTCTGCTCCCAGGGTGGAAGAAGCACTGTCTTAGGCAGCTTATGCCAGGGGCTGCAGGCCCTGGCTCTTTACCTGGTACTACACTGATGTTGCCCTGAGGCCCTGAGGGAAACCTCCTGTCTGGTGCTGTGCTGAGGGGGTTAGGTGAGGGGGTGGATGGCACTGCTGGAGGCCATAGGGGTCTGGCAGAGTGCTGAGCTGGGGTCCTAGTGCTCATGTCTGGGGTGCATTGAGGCCAGTGGGGTGTTTCTATGTTTCCCTGGGATGCACTAAAGAACATGGCAGTCTGGCTGCTGCTGGCTGCCTGTTTGCCCAGGACTACACTGAAGCAAGTGAAGGTCTGGCAGCTGGAGGTTGCCTGTTTGCCAAGGGCTACCCTGAAGTACGAAGTGGTTCTGAGAGCTGGAGTTTGTCTGGTTCCCTGGCTATGCTGAGGCACATGGGAGGGTCCAAGTGTAGGAATTTGCTCAGGATCTCCTGCTGGTTTGCTTGCTTCTGGCTTGCTGAAACACTTCCTGTCATGTGTTGCTTTCCCCTTTTAACTGAGTAAGACAGACCTCAATCTACCAAATTTCTTAGGCTCAAATAAACAAATAGGAAAATAACACCTTAAAAAACAGACTAGGCCAAATGATAAAAGAGGTCCAAAAAACCAATGAGGAGAAGAATACCTTAAAAAGTAGAATTAGCCAAATGGAAAAGGAGGTCCAAAAGCTCACTGAAGAAAATAATTCCTTAAAAATTAGAATGGAGCAAATGGTTGGCTTTATGACAAATCAAGAAACAATAAAACAAAATGAAAAGAATGAAAAAGTAGAAGACAATGTGAAATATCTCTCTGGAAAAACAGCTGACCTGGAAAACATCCAGGAGAGATAATTTTAAAAATGTTGGACTATCTGAAAGCCATGATCAAAAAAAGAGCCTAGACATCATCTTTCAAGAAATTATAAAGGATGACTGCTCTGATATTCCAGAACCAGAGGGTTAAATAGAAATTGAAAGAATACACTGATCACCCCCTGAAAGAGATCCCAAAATGAAAACTGCCAGGGACACTATAACCTAATTCCAGAGTTCCTAGGTCAAGGAGAACATATTAGAAGCAGCCAGAAATAAACAATTCAGGTATCATGGAGCCACAGTCAGGAAAAGACAAGATTTAGCAGCTTCTACATGAAAGGATTGGAGGACTTGGAATATGATATTCTGGAGGGCAAAGTAAGGAGGATTACAAGCAAGAATCACTTACGCAGCAAAACTGAGTATAACCCTTCAAGGGAGAAAAAGACAGGCATTTAATCGGATAGAGGACTTTCAAGCATTCTTGATGAAAAGACCAGAGCTGAATAGAAAATTTGACTTTCAAATACAAGACTCAAGAGAATCATAAAAAGGTAAACAGAAAAGGGAAATCATAAGGGACTTAATAAGGTTAAACTGTTTACATTCCTACATGGAAAGTTGAACTATTTTGTTTACATTTCTACATGGAAAGATGACGTTCATAATTCATGAGACCTCAGTATTAGGGCAGCTTAAGGGAATATACATACATACATACATACATATGAATATATATATATGCAGAGGACATAGGTATGAGTTGAATATGAAGGGATGATATCTAAAAAATAAAATTAAGGGGTAAGAAAGGAATGAACTGGGAGAAAGAGAAAGGGAGAAGTAGAATGGGGCAACTTACATAAAAGAGGCAAGAAAAAGCTTCTATGGTGGAGGGGAAGAGGAGGGAGGTGAGGGGGAGTAAGTGAACCTTACTCTCATCAGAATTGGCCCCAAAAGAGAATAACATACACACTCAATTGGGTTTAGAAATCTATCTTACCCTACAGGAAAGTAGGATGGGAAGGGAAGAGAAGGTGAGGGTAGGAGGGTGTGATAAAAGGGAGGGCAAATTAGGGGAGGGAGTAGTCAGAAGGAAAACACTTTCAAGGAGAGACAGGGTGAAAAGAGAAAGAAAATAGAATATGGGGGGTGGGGGATAGGATGGAGGGAAATACAGTTAGCTATAGTAACTTAAAAAAATTTTTGAAACAAGTTTGTCTCATAATAGCCTCATTTCTCAAACATATAGAGAATTGAGTCAGATTTATAAAAATAAGAGCCATTCCCCAATTGATAAATGATCAAAAGATATGATAAGTTTTCAGATGAAGTAATCAAAGCTATCGATAGTCATATGAAAAAGTACTCTCACTATTGATTGGAGAAATGCAATTAAAACAGTTCTGAGGTAGTACCTCATACAATTATATTAGCTAATAGGACAGAAGAGGTAAATGACAAATGTTACAGGGGATGTGGGAAAAACGAGACTCTAATGCATTGTTGGTGGAGTTGTGAATGGATTCAACCATTCTGTAGGACAATTTGGAACTATGCCCAAAGGGTTATAAAACCAGGCATGCTCTTTGAGCTAGCAATACCACTACTAAGTCTGTATCCCTAAAGACACAAAAAACAAAAAGGAAAAGCACCTATATGTACAAAAATATTCATAGCAGCTCTTTTCTGGGGGTCAAGAATTAGAAGTTGAGGGGAAGCCCATCAATTGGGAATGGCTGAACAAGTTGTGGTATGTGATTATGATGGAATACTGTTGTACTATAAGAAATGATGAGCAGGAAGCTTTTAGAAAAACCTGAAAAGACTGGCATGGGCTGATACAAAGTAAAATGTACTGTGTACAAAATAATGGCAATATTGTAAGATGATCAGCTGTGAATGACTTAGCTATTCTCAGCAATACAATGATCCAAGACATATCTGATCTCTGAATGACTTATGGAGAAACATGCTATCCATCCCCAGAGAAAGAACTGACGGCATCTGAATACAAATTGAAGCATACTTTTTTTTTTAACATTTTCTAATTTTCTTGAGGGGTTTTTTTTGTCTATGTTTTCTTTCACAACATGACTATTATGGAAATATTTTGCATGACTACACATGTGTAACCTATTTTGAATTTTTTGCCTTCTGGGGGTGGCAGAGGAGGAAGGGAGAAATTTGGAGCTTAAAGTTTTAAAAATGAATATTAAAAATTGTTTTTACATGTAACTGAGGAAAAATAAAATGCTAAACAAAAGCTATAAATAAATAACATAGGAAACAAATACCTAATTGATAAGACCTCCTGAAAAAAAAATGGAAAGCAGTCTTACAGAAATTGGCTTAGAACAACATCTTACACTATATTCCACAATCATTTCAAAATGTATATGTAATAATATTAAAGAATATACTTCAAAAATTAAAAAGGAAGCCTTTAACAGTCAGAGATGGGAGAAATACTCTTAATCAAACAAGGGATAGAAGAAATTATAAAAATATAAAGTACATAATTTTGATTAAATGAAATTTAAAAGCTTCTGCACAAACAATACTAATGCTTTTAGGGCAAAAGTTAAATGAAAAAAAAATCTGGATCTCTGATAAGTCTTTGGTAACCAAGACGTATAGACAACTCATGAGTATGTAGAAAACTAAGAGCATTTTCAATTTTAAATGGTCACAGGATGTGAATGAACAGGTCTCAAAAGAAGAATTGTAATTATTAATAGCCATATGAAAGAATGCTCCAAATCAGTAATAATAAGAGGAATGAAAATCAAAACAACTCTGTGGTTACACAAGACATTAAACATATTAAGCTTAATTTGTTGTTCACAAGTTAATTTGGTTATTTGGCCAGCCTGTCAATGTTTTTATTGATTTGAATGTAACAGTCATTCTAGCAAACTGGGGACTGGTTGCCTTGAAAGGGGAGGGCCTACCTTGCTAAAGATCCTTAGAATCATATTCCTTCCCATTTCTTCCCAGTTCAGGAAGAAAACCAATTCTGAATCAGGGCTGGAGGATGGATTGTTTTTTAAATTACAGCATAAATCTAGATAAAGAGGAATATTAAAGGATTTGATTATGAACTATGCCACATACTTTTCCTGAAATACTTTAGTATAAGGCATTAGGGAAGAAAGGCATTGAAAACAAAAAAAGCAGAACTTCTTCAAGTGACTAAAGAGCTATTCAGGATTTGACATTTGCCAAAATTCCAACAGATTTGCTGATAACAGCAAATGTTCAAACTGGGAAAAGAAAGTGTAAAGGTGGGGTTGAAACCATTCCACTCCATTTTAGCTCTGATACCTTAAGTGGAAACATGTCTGAATCAACCAGTCAATCAAAAAACCTTAGACTAAGTGCAAAAAGTCTTTGAAAGCCATTGAATAAAGTGAAATGATGCCAAACAGGAAATCTATGCCAGTAGGCTTGGCCTCCAGGTATTATCTATAAATTATTAAGAGAGTTGAAAAGGAGAAGGAATTCCAGAAAATGGAATGTGTGGTTTTCCATCACAACTCTAAGGAGCAAAGTTAGATCTGAGCAGTGTCAGAAAAGGGAGATAAAGAGGAGAGTCATGGGATCTGTAGATATCTTGGAGAAGAAGACCTAGACTGCAGGAGGCTGCAAGAAATTGTCACCTCTTTACCGGTTTACCTTCCCAGTTCCTATCTAAGCACAGATACTATAACATCTGATTTTTCAATACCTGAATGTTTCCAGGAAAATGAATTTTGCCTCATCTGCTAAGAATCCTGGGGTAACTATATAAATATAGAGTTAGGCAGAGAACTCAATCTCTCTAAACATTAGCAATTTTCCTAACTGGAGGCTCAAAGCAATTATGACTGAACTTAAAACTTTTTGTTTCAAATAAACTTTCTAAAGCTGAAGACAAACTCTGTGGATTTTTAGGAACCATTATATTGGGGTTTTTTTGCATTAAAAGAACTAATTATTATAATATAGTATTGAATGTAATATTTTTGCAGGTCTATTTGGGCAATTGGTTTCCCCTCCAAAGCCCCACCCCCCCCATCCCGACCCCCCCCCCCACACATACACTCCCTTTTCTATTTAAAGGCCTCTTGATCAGATTTACAAGAATCTGTCCAAGTAAGTTTTTCCCAACCAATTTCAGGTAATATTCTATTCCTAGGATTGAACCCTAAGCCATGGCCCAAATCCTAAATCTGTTTTTAGACACCATCTTCATAGCCAGGTGTTTACCTACGGAATCTGATTTTCTCTTCTAAGCCCCCAACCTTCAATCAGCATAGTGGTAAAAACACTACCTTTGCTTTTGAAGTCTTCAGTTTTTACTGAGGACTTCATAGACCTTAGAATTGCTTCATGGGTAATGATCATCATGTTTGAAAAATCCTTTGAGGCCTCAAGCCCCAGGAATAGTATCAGTCTTGATTATATAATAGCTACCTCTGTAGTCTTTATGAGAAAGTCACTAATCCCTATTTCTCTTCTCTTATTCAGAGTTTTCCAAACTTTAGGGAACTCCCTAAATACCTCCTCCCACAAGACTCTGTGGGAAGGAGCACATTATTGGATATTTTCTAGTACAACTCCTGCATAAATACATACACTTTCCCCCCATTAAAAACCAAGTTCAGATGAAAGTAAAAAACAGCAAGACTAATACCATGGAAAATTTGTTTCAACTGAGAACAAATGCAGCACAGTGATTATTTAAGATGGCATGCACAAAAGAAGTCAAATTTGAGTCAGTGTTTGTTGATAATTCCTTTGTAACTAATAAGTACAACCCAATTTGAAGGAAAAAAATCTATCATAGTAGCTGAACAAGCTACTTACTACAAGCTAAGACAAGGAAGACAAAACTGGAAAAAATACAGAAATAACAAAATTAAAAAATCAAAAAATACAATACATAATTTGGAATCACAAGTATTATTATTGATGAAAAGAAAGACTATGTTTTCTTTGTATGCATATATAATATGAAAATATAATAAAACCCAATAAATTAAACTATTGAAAGTGTACTTGCAGAATATAATTAGAAGACGAGAATTTTTCCAAAGAAAATCCTATTCTTGCTGGGCATGATAGTGTGAAAAAATTCATGTGTAGCAAGACCCACAGGTTGTGAGGACTGTCTGCCACATGTAGCGTGAAGGTATCTCTCTGTGGCTGGAAGGGAGGCAGAAAAGAGACATCTCTAGCTTCTCCTTCCCCCACCCTCAACCTCCAGTCCCTCTTTTCTTCTCTGAGATAGGGAGTACTAGATTAGAAAGATATCTACTTATTTCCTCAAATTTTATTAGTTTAGGGAATATGATCAGGTTCAATCTAATTTCCGATTGCTGTTTCAATATGGGGGTGGCAGTGTTGAGGTTTAGGGTGCTGGGATCCTGAAATAGCAACACACAGGTCCTGCCTGAATGAATTCGACCCAAGCCTTCTTTCAGCCAAAGAAAAACAAAGTTTATTAAAGATCCGCCATATTGGGTAGACTTTTAAGGAACCTGAACATTTATAAAGCTAGTGTAAGTGGGCCAGATTGAATCTGAGCCCCTTCATGGAGGCTGAGATGGATCTCATATACAGAAAGACTGGGATCTAGGGTTGGCCAAGTAGTCTGGGGAGGTGAGGGCCTAGGGAGGATCTTGATGGGAGTGGCCAGTAGGCTGGAGTGAATAGAGGTCAGACTCCGGGAACCAAGAGAATGGAGTTTTGATAGGATGAAGGGTGGGAAGTAGCAGAAGGTGATCTGGAAATAACAAGATAAAGGAAGGCCAGGTTAAGGGTTATGGATAATTGGGCATGACCATAATGAAAGGCTTATAGTCTCAGGGAATGCCAGATTAAGTGGGAAGATTCAAGCAGAGTTCAAGGGGGTTCCCAGAGCCTGTACCTGGCCAGTAGTGGAAGGAGGACCCCAAGCTTCATATCCAAGGCTTGACTCTTTTTCCACTAAATACCAATTCTGCAATGAACACAGATAGCCATCAGCCAAGAAACCCATGTATCCAAATCTTAGCAAAACAGAAATCAGAGAAGGTATACATGGAAGAAAATATACCATACAATATAGGGTGAAGGATCTCTCCCACTGGGAACAAGATAACTCAGGTCAACCAAGAGAAAGAGTGTCCTAGATCTCACCCAAAGGGAAATTTCTGGAAGTTGCTATTGTCATAAGCTGTAGACAGGGACATGATGATGCCTGTCAGCTCCTCTCAAGTGTTTCTTTTAGTTTAGCAGCCTGAAATGGAATTGGCCTTGTCCATTTTCCCTCTAGACAATGGAAGCCAGAAGCACCTGGAGTGACTACAGAATCTGATGCAAATGGAAGCTTGAAGAGAACTCAAAGACTGTCTCAAGAACTGAAGAAGAAGGACAGCTAGGTGGCACACTAAGTAGAGCACTGGCCCTGGAGTCAGGAGGACCTGAGTTCAAATCCAGCCTCAGACACTGGACTCATTAGCAGTATGGCCCTGGGCAAGTCACTTAACCCCAATTGCCCTGCCTTCCCCCCTCAAAAAAGAAACTGAAGAAGGCTGGAGATCTCCCAAGTAGGCCAGCTCCCAAGTGCCCCTTACATAGCCACAGGGCACTGCTCTCCACCAATAAGCAGAGTCCAATACCAGTGGGCTATTGGGACTGCATTTATAGTAGCATACTCATATATTCCCTGCTACAGGGGAGACTGAATCTGGTTGCTCAATTGAGCTCAGAAGTTCTGAGCTTCAGTAAGGCTAATGTCCATCCATTATAGATGGTGAATGCTCAAGAGTGGGGCAGGGGGGGCACCTGACCTGGGTCAAAAACAGAAGCAGAACAATGCTTCCATGGTGATCATCAGTATTATCCAGACTGTTACTGACCACAGCATTTTCAATCTGGTGAAGATAGGAAGATCCAGTCATTTTAAAAAATGCTTTTAATAAGCAAAAACCAACTTTCAAAAACCATTAGTGCCTTATAAAAGGATTTTATATATTATATAAAAATTGATTGCAGAACTACTAGGAGTCAAAATCCTCATTCAATAGAGAAATGTTGGTGTTGGTCTTCAGCTATGGATATAATTAAAACAATGCTTGGTGATTATATATAAGAGATCTTGGAATGGGTGCTATTGATGATACATTGGAAATTATCTATATATCTGAAAACTTTTGCGACCAATTAAAAATTTAAAATTTTCTGTATTGTATTGAAGTAGATAAAACTGATGGGGAAGGGGTACTGAACCCCCAAATGAAAAAGACCATGTCTTTGGGATATGGACCTCAAAAAGGAAAAGCCCCTAAACTTTCCTAAGTAGCCGAGGACCCTGGCCTGGCATTTACCTGGGGCAATCAGCCCTTCCACTGGTTAATTAACTGCCCTTACATTGTCTGCATCTGGCCCCACCCTAGACCACCACTCCCTTAATTCCATCTAGACCCCTTTGTTCCCATAGTCTTCTGTACATAGGATCCATCTTGCCTCCATCAAAGAGCTCACATTGCTTAAGAGTCTAACCAATGGTTCACCAGTCTGGCCAACATTGCAGATTTTTAGAATCATGCCCACCCTCTTTTGGTGTTCTAATTAAACCTCGTCTCTGCCTAAAAGAAGTGTAAGAAATGGGAGGAAGAGTTTTGTTTCCACAGAACTAAAGGTGTGCTTCCCCGCCCTCCCCCACCCCAGCATTAGTAGAGACCAGGCCTCAAGGTCGGTCAGGTGAGAGGTCAGAAACTTGTATGCATGTGCATACTTTTTGAGAAGGCAGTCTAGGGAATTAGAGAGGCCAAACCCACTTGAACCAGTTCAAGCTTATCTAAAGTCTGGTCAAGAATCCAGGCCTACTGATTTGCATAATTTGCATATGTTAAAGAGGGAAAGTAGGGGAAGTAAAAGAATATAGTTTAATCCTAAACTAAGACAAGGAAAATCTAATTAACTTCACTTTTGCTTCTGTATTCTTATCATCCTATTTATATAAACTGTATAACCTAGGAAAACTGTGTAAAAAACAAAGACTGTAAACTAACCATGACTCTAGCAGGAGTGGACAGAATGGTTACCCCTGCTCCTGCAGCTGTATCAGTGTGAGTATTCCTGTGAGCACTATATCCACTCACTCAAGAGGTGTGATAAAACGCCTTCCTCTGCCTACTCCGGTCTTGAGCTCTTTCGGTGAGAATAGACAAATCACATGGATCTTCCTAAAATCAAGTGAAGGGAAGCAATAGGCAGTGGAAGCTCACTGGGCTTACTCCTGGATCTTGTCTTGGGGTGTCCTGTGATCCCCACTGCAGTGTTAAGAGGGCTATTACTCCAGATTCCCTTAGGGTCTGACCCCTAGGAGGCCCTGTGATCCCCACAGATTAAGGGGTGGCTACCACTTGGTCTTCCTCTGGGAGTCCTGTGGTCTGTACAGCCTTCCCTAGGGATTATCACAGGGTTCTTCCTAGGACTTAGGACTTTGGCCCTGCCTGGGAAGTCCAATGATCCCCAAAGCTGTGTGTTCTCACAATTTGGGGAAGTCCAGTGATCCCCAAAACCACGTTTGTCACAGAAGGCTTGTATCAAATTCATTTGTGCAGGACCTGAGCGTTGCTGTTTTGGGGTCCTGGCACCCTTAAACCTCAACAAAGCAACGAAATTTAGTTAAAGATGGTATTTTGATGACATATGTAAAATATGTCATCAAAACTGGTATTGGAGAAAATTTATCACATTTTAAACCTATTGATGGTAATTCCACGCAAAAGAAATTTTCACTTTGACAAAAATGAAATTTATATAACAGCAGAATTGTATTAGACACTACACTGGAGGAGCTCTGGCAGAACGAAGTGCAGGTCTATAAGCTGGTTAAAAGTATTGACTCCTCAGGCAAGTCAGAAACATTGTATGTTTCACAGATAATTCTTATATTGAGATATACAAAAAATGAGTTTAAATACATTTTTTGAAATTGTTCTAGTGGCAACCAACTTCACCAAAGAAATAAAAAGCTCACCAAAGAAATAAAAAGCTCACCAAGAAAGGTTTTTACAAAATTCTGACAAAATGAGGGCAGAACATAAGACACCTCTGTATTATTGTAAAAGCATGCTGGCTTTCCCGTTCCAAAGTACTACGAAGGGTGGTTGAACTAAAGAAAGAAAGTGACATTTTTCTTAATAGTAAAAGTGAAAATGGTGCAAATTGAGTTTATGCATTTCCTACCAAAAGTTGAGTACTTGGTGGATATTTTAAAAACGTGAACACTATAAATAAATCGGTGCAAGGTCCTCATATTTGTATTGTCGTCTAGAAAACTAAGTGACTTCTCCCTCTTACTTTCTAATGCCTCCTTGAACAAAAATCCTTGCTACGTCATTCCTTGAAAGTAGTCAGTCAGTTTCTGCTTAAAGAGGTCCTGTGAGAGGACAGTCATTCTGCTGAAGTAGCCCATTCCACTTTGAGACAACTTTTAAGTTTTGGGGGGAAAATATATCAAACTAAAACCTGATTTTTTTTTTTGTAATTTCCACAAATTACCACGATTTCTGCTGACTAGGCCAAAGCAGAAATAAGTTTATTCCCTCCCTGTTCCATAAAGCTATTCAAATGCTTCAAGAAAGTTATCTTTTATCTTTTCTTCCTTAGGCTAAATATCCCCAGATCCTTCAACCAACTCATCCTCATAGGAAATTACTCATCCTTTCACCAGCCTGGTATTCCTCCTCCAGTTGGGCAGTGTTTCTTTTTATTAATATCCCCTCTGGCCTGAAAGTTCTTTAAAGTTCTTTTTCCTAATTTTCCTTCAGACAGCCTAGCTTTCTCAGCCTATCCACCTTTACAAATCCATTTTAAAAAAAGAAAGAAAGAAAGCTCAATTAGCATCTCTGTTTTGCTTTTGTGAGAGTTTCAGGTTTGGTCCTTTTTTAGTGAGAAGGCAATCATTCCCAGCTCCCACCCCCTTATCTCTTTGTATTTTGAAGCTTGAGTGTTTGTTATTACTAATTTATATCAAAGGGTCCCTTAGCAGCTATCAAATGTGGGGCTAAGTAATAAACAAGTAAATCACAAATATTTTCCGATAAAATGCAACAAATATAAATTCATATATCTCAATCAAGTGTTGATAAAATTTATTGATAAAATACAAACATATCTAGTAGCTGATAAACCAAACTGATAAGAATATTTTGTAAATTACAAAATTAGAACACAATTTCAGATTTTAAAATAGACAAATACAAGTGGTTTTACCTTACACATCCATGAAATTTGTTGATACACTGGTGTATTGAACACAAGTTAATGAATACCAGTTTCTAGTGACCTAGAGAAAGTGTTTTGAAGGAGGCAGAGTAGAAATGATTCATTGCCAGCCATTAAGCAGGCTTTTGTCCCTGAAGCTGCTAAGAATGACTCATTGACAGCCGTTATTAAGAAAACTTCCTTCAATGTAGCAGAAACAAATGTGTTGGATAAAAATGGAAATAAAGGTAAAGCAGGGTTTCATTGGTCTCAATAATAGGATGTGACCACCCACAGGCATATGTTCCAGTTTACTCACTGCCAAAAACCTGTGTTTGCTGTTCAATAGACATGGCTGTCGTGGTATCACCAAGATTTTTTTGGGTGGTGACTTTAGCCACATTAAAGAAACAAAACAAAAGAAAGCTTTCAATTAAATATGCGGGGTATAAAGTGAGAGAAAAATAAATAACGTTGAGGCAATGTTGTATGATTTTGGAACCATGAAGATCTGCATTCAAATCCTCCTGAAGACACAAACTAGATATGAATGTTGTATAAGTCATTTAATTTCTTACTTTCCTAGTGCAGTGGTTTCCAAATTTTTTGATCATACACCCCTTTCACTAAAAAATTTTTGAGCACTTCACCCCCCAAAATGTGTCTATTTACTTATTTACTAATAATATACATGTATGTATATGTGTGTATGTATATACATATATACTTTTGAATTAATGATATAAAACTTACAAGAAAACTAGAACTTAAGAAAGGATGAAATAAAATAGGATGCTAGAGTCAATAGGGAACCACTGGAGTTTTTTGAGTAGGAGAGTGAAGTGCTTAAACCAGAGCTTTAGTAAAATCACTTTGGCAGTGGTTTGGATTGGAGTAGAGAGAGACTTAGGGATGGAGGACCAGTTAGGAGGCTATTGAAGGAGTCCAAGTGAAAGGTGATGAGGGACTGGATTAGGGTAGTAGCTATGTTAATAGAGATAAGGGGTCTTTTTGAGGAAAGCTGTGAAGATAAGACAAAATATGGCAGCTGACTGAAAATGTGAAATGAGTAAAAGTGAGGAATTGTGGATGACTTTGAGGCTGGGAACCTAGGTGATTGGAAGTGGTGGTGCCCTTTGTATTAATTGGAGTTTGGAAGAGAAGTGAGTTTGAACAGAAGGAAAATGTAATGAGATATGCGACTTGATCCAATGGATCCATGCTGGCTCAATCCCACGCAAAATGAAAAGAGGAAAGGAGCCCACCCTTTAATGGGCACTTGCTCTAGCCACAAGGTAATTTGAGAGTCCAGGGGGTGGGTATGCTGGGTGTTGGAAGAGGTTTTCCCATTGGTGCCTACACAGCTTCTGTTCTTGATATTAGGTTTGGAGTTGTATTATAACTGCTGTGAGCTAGGTTCAGGAGGGATGATCCTGGAAGACTATACATACTAGGGGAGGAACAAAATGGAGAGTGTTGGGAGATAAGGGTAAGCTGGTTATTCTAAACATAAGTCCCAGGATTTGCTTTCAGGAAGAGTGAGATGCCCATTGGAGTCAGGCCATGACCTGCTACAGGCCTCAGCCTTCATTTCAGAGACCACTACTCTTAGCAACTCCCTCAGACTAACTATATATGAGTTGCTGGTCTGTATCAGTGGAGTAAATTTCCATACCAGGGAGTTACTTACACTCATGGTCTATGAAAAACAAAAACAGAAACAAAAAACTGTACTTGCCCTCCACCCCTAGTTGTCTTCTGACCCTCTCCTGGAAACCCTCAATTCTAGGGATACTCCATAATTCTATTTTTTCATTCCTCCCTCCAAGCTGCTATATGCCACTGGAAAAAGTCATGAAATCAAGTTACTTTTATTTACTATAAATCTATGATACATAAAATCAGCTGGGTACTCCATATTGCAATATTTTTACTCTATTCTTATTAACTCCTTATCTCCTTTCTTATAGCAATCATTCAAAGCCTTTTCCCTCTCTTTCAAATCCCTAACCATACCTCTACTCCCTATGCTTACAGTCAACAATTTGGAGCATCACCCCAGGGTCCCCATAGTGACAGTTTCCCACCTCCTCTGGTAAGCAATACCTTAAATGCTCCTCCAGACTATAATAATGACACCTCACTCCACAGCCTCTATGGGAGGACACAGGTTCTTTCCCACTACTCTGTAGCAGCAAAGAGAAGTTTCTAAATGGAAAGAACTGGCTTCTAGTCTCATCTGGTCATAGGCCAAGGAAAAAAGGGATTGGCTGTAGTTACAACTGGAATGAGTTTCCCAGCTTTTGACCAATTGGATCTGACCTCCAGGAAAATTTCTGGCTGAATAGTGGAGTTGTCTGGTTTCCTGACCGAGACAAAAGTTTCTCAAACTCTGGGCCCACACTGCAATAGGTTACTTCATTTAAGAGCCCCTTAAAGAAATTTATTTCAAATCAGACAAACCTCTGAAGACTTGGCTCAGTCAGAAACTACCAATGCATGCAACCACAACCACCTGTCAAGGAGAGAGCACAGTTTTTGACTATTCTGATGCTCTCCCAATTGTGATTTAGATCCTTCTTTAAGCAAATTACACTAATAGTTCACTTTGTTAAAGGACTAATGGACTGGATAAGCTTGTGAAGGGAGAGTCAACTGCCCCTCTGCCTGTCCTGATTGAAAGCAATCTTCAGGTCTACTCTGACAGAACCAGTACTGTACCACCTCCCCTACCCTGGAATACAGCAGGTCACAAGTGGGGAGGAAAAGACAAGGGGTCGTCATGACAGGACTGTTTCCCTCTGTCCCCCATGCCCTCCAGGAGCTGAGCTAATCAAGCCTCTGTTCCTACCAATAGAATTCAAGCTCCATAGTTATTTATCCTCTGAATGTAGGCACTGGTGAGCTCAGCAGCTTCTTGTGGATTTTTGTACCATGGAGGACCCACAGGAGAAGGGTTTCCAAACAGTCTCCATCATACTTTCCAGCCCTTTGTATGAATTGAACTCCTCCCTTCAGATTTAGTCATCCAGGAGACTTGCCTACTACAGGTATAGATAGGCAACCGTTGGTAAATTCTCACCTTGTTTCTGATCAGCTCTCTTTCTCTCCTGGAGAAGGGACTTTAGGGGAAATATAAAAAACACTGATTAACTCTGCATGACCCGCAAATTAAGTTCAGTTTGGATTATTGTGCTCAGATCTACAGAATATAGTCTAAGACTTAGATGCCAAGAGGGCACCATCGATGCAATCTAGTCACAATGAGGATTTTGCCAGTGTGTTCAGTGGTCATGGTGCTTTCAGTCTAGAGCGGGAAAGAACCTCAAAGGCTTCCATCATTTTTACAGAAAACTGAATCATTTCCCTGATACATTTTACTTATGACTGTCTTTTTAAAAAAGCTTTTAATATTTATACAATTTAAATTGCAAGCAGAATTTCTATAAGAAATTGCTTTTAGCCAAATTATGCCTGGTCAACTATATATAGATATATATACACACACATATATATGAATATGTATATGTATACATATATATGCACATATGTATATATATATACACACACACATTCAAGGATAAAATGAGCTTTTTACTTTGGAAGGCCCTAAATGACATCATTCAGATAAAAATACAGGAGGCAGAAGATTTAATTCAATTCGACTATCACTTGGTAGTATTTACTATGCGTCATTCATTGTGCTCATCTCTGAGGACACAAAGTCAAAATCAAAATACTTTCTGCACAAAGAAAATTACAAAGATTAATTCAACATTAGATTGAAATCAAATTAGTTCCTGTAGCTACTTAAAATCATTATATACAAAACGAATCCCAGTACCTTCAGGAGCCTTTGAAAACACATCATATAAATTAGTCATAAAGGCCCTTACGTGTCAGATTTGATCAAGGGAGATGGAAAGATGTCAGAACCCAGAAGAGAATGTTACAGCTGGAAGAAACTTAGGAGGTCTTTTGGTAAATATGCTTATATTGGAATCCCTTCTACAATTTTATTTATCTTTGACAAGTGGTCAACCAGCCAATACTTGGGCACTTTCAATGATGGGGAACCTTTTATCCCTTGAGGAAGGAATTCTATTTTTATACAGCTATAAATATTAGGAAGCTTTTATTTCCTTACATGGAACTAATTTGTCTCTCTGCAATCTCTGTCCATTAACCCTAGTTCTGCCTTCTGAAGCCAAACCAAACAACTATACTCTTTCAACAATAAACAAATATTTTAAAGCACCCACTAGGTTCAAGACACTATACTATATACAAAGACAAAAAAAAAAGAATCTTTCCCATCAAGCGGCTTACATTCTACTGAGGGATTATAATATACAAATAGTAAGTAAATAAAAGTCTATAATTTGTAGAATAGTTGCCATCTGCAATGGTAAAGGGAAGTAAAAGGACGTTTTCTTACTGAGAATTCCCCAAGTCTATGAAATAACAGATTTAGGAGAAAAGAAAAATTCCAAGATAAGACTGGTCAATCAGAAGAATGCTATACACATGAGTCAGTCAATAAGCATTTATTAAACACTTAGTGCTTACTATGTGCCATGAACTGTGCTGAGCACTGAGAATACAAATAAAAGCAATAAAGATGATACCTGCCCTCAAGGAGCTTACATTCTAAAGGGGAATGATAATACATGACAGTAAGCTGAAAGTAGGGGAGCACTCTTCTATGGGACAGATGAAGGATTTCAGCCTGAGGAGAAACGCAGTGATGTCTGGACTCTGTAAAGTCCTTAAATGGAGGTACTTGGAAAAACATCCAATCAGAAGGAGGGGTCACGGGGGCCGAGGGTGCTTTCAAGCTGTCAACCTCAGGACTGAAAAGATCCGCTAGGATGAAAAGTTTTCTGGGTCAAGATGGAGGAATCTAGATTGCAAGCTGATATCTGATGTAATACGGGTACATTGGTCATTGTCAGTAATGGATGGCTGTCTGATCTCACTGCTCATAATGACTGAGGCAAGGGAGACAGGGACTGCACAAATGGAGCCCTTCATTGGGGGAAGGTCTAGGAGATTAGAATCCCATGAGCCCTGTGTCCGGATTAAGGGCTTGCATGAAAAGGTACAAATTTAGTGGAATAGGAAAGGAGCAGTGGGGAGGGGCATAGTGGCAACATGATTTTTTTTGCCAACCACAGAAAGCATTCAGAGAAGGAAGAGAACCTTTGGCCAGAGTAAGAACAAAGAAAGTCTTTGGGTGAAATAAGGAAAAGGAAAAGATTCTATGCAAGTAAATATAGAATGGAATGAACCCCTGGCAGAATCCTAACTACCCTGGAGCCAGTGAGGTGAATGAAAGAGATAACCATAGATCTCAATGTCACCTCTCCAGACCAAGCTAAGATGGGAAACAACCAGATATTTATCACTCTCTATGCCTGTCTCCTCCTCACATCCCTACCTGAGTTTCCCCAGGACTTCTTGACTCTATTGATATTTGTGGGTAATTACAGCCATTTTTTATACAGTTGAAAATGATTAAAAACTCCTCCTTATTTTCCCGTGAGTTACCTTGTTATTCTCTCTTAATTAAATACTTTTCTACTTGCTTTCTGGTTGCTGCACAGTATGTGAATATAATGTGTCCTGGAAGGGGCTTGAGCCATACTTTCATACTTTCACTGTGAACATCCTATAGAACCCAAGGTAGCTAGGGGCCCCAGTGACATCTGTGGGCCCTCATTGTGTTCATGGGACTCATTTAGGATACAAAAGAACATATGTAGGTTGTCTGTGCATGCTTAAGAATGATTGATTATAAAGTTTCAGATCAAACTAAAGTTTTCTGCATTAATAGTATTCTAGCTAAATATCATTCAAATAAACATTTTACCATTGTGTATTAAAGTATTACTGAATTTTTCCTGTTTGTTGTTGAAATGACATCATATCCTTTGTTGAAGAACTATTTTATACTGCGGTGATAGGATTTCAGTGAAGCATGAGTAGGCTGAAGTATAATGCATAATTCCATGTTGAAATGACTTTGTTGAGTTTTGAATAGCCACCATCACTATTCAGATAGAACTGTATTTTGTGGTGGGATTAGATGTTCATCTAGGACTACTGCTTTGGGAGATTCCTACTAAACGTAAGTATGAGGCTACTGTAGGGATCTGATGATACACAGTGTTTCCTTGGTGAGGGTAGGAGTGGTGGTAAAGTGCTAGATAAATCAAATGGGAAGAGAGATGAGGCACTCACGCCATCCTGTGAAGTGGCGTGGTACTCAAATATCCAATGGATATGTAATCTCATGAGGTTGATGCTTCTACCAGTATTACAGAATGAAGCCCATTCTATAGGATTCTTGTCCATGGCCTCCCATGAGGCCATGAGGGCTACCTAACATGTTGGGCATGTTTCTTAATTTCTCCAGCTATTTAAAAGATACCACTATAGCACACAGCCATCCATCAGTTCTTCCTTGATTTCACTGTCTCCCTCTAATGACATACTTCATTCTAAGTCTTCTTTTAGATTGCTTGTTTTGCGCTCTAAACTGTTCATACCCACCATACTCTTCTCAGTCGACCTCTCTATTATGTCTTTTAATTCATTGAATACTGTAGGGTTTAATGACTCCTAGACATACATCACCACCTATAGAAAATTACTATTAAGCAAATGGGCCTTTGTTTTTGGGAGAAGTTTGGGATCCTTAAAGGAGCTTGGCCGTTTCCTGAGAGGGTGCAGTTGAAATCACTAAATGATGTCCCCCCTCCCCCCTCACCATTCCCTCCACTGTTGAACAGGAGTTGAAGGATGAATTTGAGACCCTCCTAGTGATTTTAGGATAGATTGAGGATGATTTAAAAAGCCTACTTAAGGAAAGAATGTTCTCCTTGGTAGTTAGTGACTGGTGCCAGTAATAGTAGGAGCTAGTTAGTCCTGGGGGTAGCAGTAGGGGAGTTGACCTATCAAATGTTGAAAAGCTATGATATTTTTCAGTGGGATGCTCCTACCCAGTAGGAGTGGAACCTATTTAGGACACACACTATAGATGATGTACAAGTGTACTGATTTAGAGAAACATAGGCCTCTGACTTGCCATTATAATAAAAGGGACTGCTTTAGAGATTAGTTATCCAAGGGGCAGGGCCTGTGGAGAACATGGACCATATTAAACTGATGGAAGTAATTGCTTAATACAGTGCCTGGCACAGAGTAGGATCTTAATATATGCTAGGTGGCTGACTGATCAAGGCACTGTTACAAAATGAAATAGTATGTTTATGTATACCAAGGATAATCCCTCAGTACCCTCATGAATATAGAGTTGACACATTAAGTGAAGGAAATAAAGATGTGTGTGTGTGTGTGTGTGTGTGTGTGTGTGTATGTGTGTCTGAGAAAAAGAGACAGAGAGAGAGATGGAGAGACAGAGAGACAGAGAGACAGAGACACAGAGAGAAACAGAGAGGGGAGGGGAGAGAGAGAGATTGGGCCCTTATGTCTCCAAGAAAACACTTCAAAATGGGTCATAACTTAGAGCTCCAACATGCTATTCCCAAGGACCCAGTGGAGTTGGCATATGGCTTTTCTAGTTCACGTGGAATGCTATTAGAAATGATACTTCCTCATCATCCAATTTTTGGATGAGAGCCACGCTTGCCTAATGATCAGTGCTTGGTAACTTCGGAAGATGCAGATGATGTGGAGAACTGAAAGCAGAGCTTCGCCCCACTGAGAGACTGCTTGGAGAAGGCCTATTGCCAAACTCGGGTTCAGCTCAGAAGGGACATTAGAGAAACAAGCAATGGTATCATGATCAATTTTGTTTGAGAAAAGTCTTGCTACAAAGTTTTGGTGTCTAATGACAGCGCAGAATAGGAAACTGATGGCAAACCATCATACACCCCCAAAATGTAAAGACTGAGTAATCTTCCAGGCTCCAGATATAATCCCAGAAAACAGTTAGGGACTTACAGAGGATACCTTGGGAATACTTACTATCTAGCTCTTCTTTTCTCTATCATGAACTCTATGATGAATGGTCACTTGCCCCTAAAATTTTTCATTGTTGGTCAGTCAAGTCAAGGAAAGCAGTTCTCCTTACCATTTCCTTCATGTGAAGGACAAAATGATGAAGGCAAATCACAAATATACCGGTTTCTTTGCTTTTGATGGAGAGAAGTCTCAGTGGTTGAAGTCTCGCCTCACTAAAATATCACATATCCATTTCAAGTTTGTTGTATATTTTCCAGACTTTTCATCTAATTCTTCCTTTTTCCACAGTGTCTAGCGCACAGTAAATGCTGAATAAATGCTTGTTGCTTTATCACCTTCTGCCTCAGTGGTTGGTAGTATGTCCCTTATAAAAATATTTCTATTTCTCTATCTAATGATCCTCACTTAAATCTCCACCCTCATTCATCAATTTGGATTCCTGAATTTCCCTACCTGAGAATGTTTTCTTGATGTACAATACTACTTCACCACCACTTTTATCTGTTGTTTCTGTTTTTTCACTAAATACACCTTTCCAGAGCTGAATTCTAGTAATAAATCCAATCACACCAAGTGCCAAAAACACCTACAAGGTAAATTTTTGTTTTAAATTAGGATCTCTTCTTCATTCTGTTTATTGCCCATACATTACAATGTACATAAAAACATTTAAATCCATGAGTTTCATCATTTCTTCTGGAATATTGTCTCCTTTGGGTCATCAATCACATATATTGTCATGTTTGGAAGCGACCTTAGTGACTATCTTGTCTATTCCATAACATACCTGACAAATGGTCATTTGTTGTTTTTGTTGATTCGTTTTAGTCGTTTCTGACTCTTTGTGATCCCTTTTGGGGTTTTCTTGGCAATGGTTTGCCATTTCCTTCTCCAGCTCATGTCACAGATGAGGAACTGAGGCAAACAGGGTTAATTGACTTGTTCAGGGTCACACGACTAGTAAGAATCTGAGGGTGAATTTGAACTCAGGTCCTCCTGACTCCAGGGCCTGCTTTGCTTAAAGACTGCTAAAGTGGGGAAACCTAATACACCTTGAGGCAGCCCAATTCACTTTTGGACAGCTCTGACTGTTTTTCCTCATCTCAAGCCTAAGTTTGCCACTTTTAAAGCTTCTATTCATTGCTCCGAGTTCTAACTGTAGGCTCCTCTTACTTTGGAGTGTCCAAAGTATTTACCAACTCTTCCCCTCAGCAGGCACCAAGTGTCTCAGTGCACTTAGCATTCTCTCCACCCATCCAGAGTCACATCTCATCAGCAATAAGCTCAAGCTTGAGTAAAAATGAAATTTAAAAATACATTTAATATAAGATATGCTTTGCTTAACCTTAAAAAAATTTGGACTCTTTTTAATTATGAAGACTAATACTTGAACCCATAAAATGTTAAGCT
Organism: Trichosurus vulpecula; assembly: GCF_011100635.1. Lineage (NCBI taxonomy): Eukaryota > Metazoa > Chordata > Mammalia > Diprotodontia > Phalangeridae > Trichosurus > Trichosurus vulpecula. The sequence goes on along the minus strand of NC_050574.1, from coordinate 145,444,925 downwards.
AAGTCCTCTTGACACTGTTGAGTTCCATATTCTCCGAGGTGCTATACAGATATATAGTGTTACTCTGGGTTGGTCACCCAATCCTAACCCACAAGAGAAATGTACCTTAAGATTTGTTGTGTTTATCCTTAATTTTTGAAGAGGACCATGAAATCAGGAAAATGATGACATGACTTGCAATTGACTTTGATTTAAGTGAGGGAGGGATGTGCAAGGTCACCAGCCTCACTTTCTCCTCCAGAGCCATTTGGGTCCAGTGGCCTGATATGCATCAGGATGACTGGAGATGGCCCAGGATGCAATGGGAGACCCTGGCCTTAACATTATTAGATGGTGAAAGAACCCAGCTATCTGATGAAACGTATATCCCCCAGGGACCACCAGATTTAAAGTGCTAAGCTAGGTTAGTTCCTTCCTCAATAAGGGGAAGGAACTGGATTGTTAAAGAATTGACTTCTTTCCTCTAGATCAAAACAGTTCACAAATTTAAACATTACCAGTGAAGGGCAAAGTCTGGAATTGCTGCTCCACATTGTGTCTCTCTCCCCTGCTGCTCTTCAGCTGTGGCTTCCATTTAGTCTAGAAACATGTTTAGCTGGAGTGCATTGTTCATTGGAGGAGAATGAGGTCAATAAGGACCCAGGAGAATGCCTCAGTATGCTGACTACTTGTCTGTGTATCTGTGGAGGGTGCTAAAAATATTTATTATACTTTAAAATTTCCCAAAATTTCCTTTTTGTTTACTGGAAAATACTTTTCCTATAGTTTTAAAGTGTAAAGAAATGACACAGCAAATTCAAAGAGTGCTATAGAGGTAATTTTATTTAACTATCTTTTTACAGATAGGATGACTGAATCCCAAAGAGTTGACTTGTCCAAGGTCACACATAAATTTAGTGGCATATCAGGACTTAACCCAGGTTTACTGATGCCCTTCCATTTCTAGTCTTTTTTCCTATATACTATATCATTAAATTTGGAAAGAACAGAAGATACATAATAGATTTTTTCTCTTTAATTTCTTGTGAACATAATTTCATTAATGTTGAATAAGTAACTTCGTACTTAATTATAATCTATAGTAATTAAAACTACTAAGTAAGTGGATGGGGGCAAGACTGTTCATAAAATAGGAATTACCTCTTGACTATCTATGCTTTAGATTCTCATCAGGCACCTCTGGTGGGGAGGTGGATGTTGCTAATTTTCTGTTCTTCTATTGATTTCCATAGCAACAGGCTGTGATGTCAAAGTATTATCATTTTATCACTGAATCTAGTCCAAGAAGATGCTAGGCTGTGAAGAAGGAAGCTGTTGTTTAAACACATGTACTCAGCCATTTCTGTGTATAAGTAAAAATAGAAAAGCAAGCAGAAAAAAATGACTCACTGAGTAAATTGCTTATATGAACATTCTTTATATTGACATTTACTGTGATGTGAAAAGATTTCCCTTCTGTATTTAACATCACAGAAGGTGTATTTTTAAAAGCACAATGAAAGAACATTCATTTTAAAGTCTAAGTAAGATTGTTTCCAGAAAACAAAAAGATAAAGCAGATTATGCTCAGTAAAGAGATCAGCTTCAAAGCATCCAAGAGACTTCTCAGTTTCCAACTGAGAAAAACACTGGCTGGGCGAATGCAAGGACTTCGTTTTAACCAAGTAATAACCTTTGTAATGTCTTGCCAGCATTTTGTTAAACCTAAACTCTAAAGGAATCTTTACCCAAGAAGTGTTCAAATAATGATGTAATCACTGCTGTTTGTACTAATCTTTTTCAGAGGTGCTAATTATAAAACTTTACATATTATTGTATAACAAAAGTGTTATTTTTTCAAGGTTGTATGAGAGGTGTCTTATAGATGTGGGGAGAAAGATGTCTCAGAGCTGTATCCCCAGACATGAGTCTTGTTGGACATCTGTGGGACCCATTCTCATCAGGGACTGCCACTCTCCAATACCTGACAAAATCAGGTCAGTCCCCACTACTCCTTCCTACCAACCACAGAACTGTGTAGGCAACAGGATTGATAGACATTCCTTCTCATTAGGATCAGAAAAGACAAGATATCTGTTATTCTTTGTTGTTTTCAGTCTCATTTCACTCTTTGTGATCTCTTTTGGGGTTTTCTTGGCAAAGGTACTGGGATGATTTTCCATTTCCTTCTCTAATTCATTTTATAGATGAGGAAACTGGGGTGAACAGGATTAAGTGACTTGCTCAGGGTCACACAACTATTAAGTGTCTGAGGTTACATTTGAACTCGGGTCTCCCTGACTCCAGGTCCTGAACTCTATCCATTGTGCCACTTTCAACTATTGTCTAAGGCGTTGAAACAGGAACATCCACAGCAGGACTAGTTGGGTGAAGCATCAGTTACTTCAGGGTTGCAGTTTCTAGGGGTACTATGTCTTGTATAACCAATAACTGCAGAGAGTTCTCACTCTGCAATAACTTTCCATATAATCTGGATGATATCGTTAGATTTTCCTTCACCTAGATGCCAACTGTTACAGATTAATCTTACCTGTTTCAGAGGGTGTATTGTTAATGTATTTTGGCTTAATTTAAAGATCTTTCTCATCCATTAATAGGCCCATGTGACCTGCTTAAATCACACGGAAGCCTAAGGCACATGTGGTGGGAGGAGCTTGCTGAATGGGTGGAGCAGCAAGGGTGAAGCAGAACCAACAGGAAGTGAGGTCAGAGCAATTAGAGTGGTGGGAGAGGGCAGAAGCAGGCAGGGAGGCAGCTAGGATTGTGAGTGTTTGTTTGTGGGAGGGCAGGAGCAGGGGGAAGGCTTTGGGATGGAGTTGCTCTCTGCTGTGACACTGTGTATTAACATCTTTGCTGCTGTGATGGATTTGGTTTACTGGTGTTGGGATTTGGCTTTCTGGCGTCTGAATAAATGCTTTGCTTCTGTCTTCTATATGGAGAGTCTGTTATATTTTGCAATTCAGAACCACTCAGGCATATTCATAGCAATAGCAACTTCTGTGAATGTTGCCTTGGTGATACAGAGGGTCCCAGCCCCTGAAATTGCTGGATGATGACTGTGGCCAGATCTAGCAGGATTTACTCTTGCCATGAAGAGGAGTTCTTGAGTCCTGGTTTATTTTTGCTGTGGCACTAACTATTAGCTGTGCAAACACAGAGCTAATAATATTATCTTAGGTGCTTTTCCTCCATTAATTATTTCCTATTTATCCCGTATATAGCTTGCTCTGTATATATTTGTTTTCATGCTGTCTCTCTCATTAGATTGTAAGCTCCTTGAGGTTAGAGGCTATCTTTTGCCTTTTTTTGTATCCCCAGAACTTAGCACATTGCCTGGCATGTAATAGATACTTAATAAATGTTTATTGGTTCACTGATGTATGATTCGTTGATAACATTGTACTAACTTGCAGCAAGCACTGGGACATTACAAAGCCTCCTCAATGAAACATAAGAATGAATAAGAGACTGGTTTAACTATTCACAATAGTAAAACAAAACATGTAACAACCATGTTGCCCAGACTATGCTATATAACTGGCTATGGATAAACTGTTGAATTAGTCCATCAAAATGTCCTGGTTGGGGATCAGATATGGAAAGGGTGGGGGAAGTGCCTAGAATTGAATAGCAGGGAGAATTTTGGAAACTGTGCTATACCTTCAATAATAATAACATACTTATATACATAATTGGGCAGCTGGGTGGTGCAGTGGATAGATTGCCAGTCCTAGAGTCAGGAAGACCTGAATTCAGATTTGGCCTCAGATAACTTAGCAGCTGTGTGACCGTAGGCAAGTCACTCAACCCTGTTTGCTTAGTTCCTTGTCTGTAAAAGGAGCTGGAGAAGAAAATGGTAAACCATTACAATATCTTCGCCAAGAAAACTCCAAATGGGGTCACAAAAAGTCAGACACAACTGAAAATGACTGAACAACAACAACATACAGAAATATGACGTCTCACAGTTTGCAAGTGCTTTATATACAGCCAGTGCTTATATATGTATCCACAGTGCCTGGAACATAGTAGGCACTTAAAAATATTTATTGATTGATTATATAATTTTAGACTAAAAACCTTATGAAGTAGGTACTACTATTGTTGCAATCCTCATTTTACAGGTGAGGAAATTAAGGATTAGAGAAGTTGTGACTTGTTCATTATGACACAGCTAGGAAGTGTTATCTTTGCCAAGCATATGCCTTCCTAACTTGTAACTTCCTTATGATAGATCATTAAAGAATCAATGATAAGAACAGGTCATTAGAGAAAAGCTGGGAAATCTGTTCCATATTGTGTCTTTTTATTGCTTTCCTTCTAATTCTACGTGTAATTACTCTTGGTATGATAGCTTAGTTGGGTTGCATTACCAACATTTTCCCCTCTACTGGTTTTCACATTTTTGTAAGTTGACACCTTTTGAAATCTTCTGTCATTTTCCTGAGTATGTTTTAAAAATGAGCTTTTGCTTTAAACTGATATTTCCTTTGGCTTGCATATCTCTCTATGGCAAAGCAATCAAGTGTTTGCTGATAGAGTTGGTAGTATAGTAAACCCTTTTCTGAATCATGCTTTGAACCCATAAAATAAAATACATAAGATTACAAAGGAAACAAATTATATAGAAATAATTATCAAAATATTAAAGTAATAAGTTCACAGACCCCAGGGTAAGAACACCTGATCTGCAGAATAGCACCTATCTTAAGTTCCAAGGGCAGTATGATGTAATTAAAGAGTATTGAATTGGGAACAGAGCACCTGGATTCAAATCCTGGCCCTGTTTAGAACCTGCCTAAGTCAGTGAACATCTTTAGGCCTCAGATACTCATTTGTAAAAGGAGTTAAACTAGAAAATCTTGAACATCCCTTTCCAGTCCTAAATCTATTATGCTAAGATCCTATGTGGGCCCACATTACTTCTCTGTAAAATTAGGAGAATAACTTTTACGGGGTTGATGTGAGGATCAATTGACTTAATCTATATTAATCACTTTGAAAATGCTTAAGAATTAGAAATACATTACATATTATTATTGCTGCTGTTGTTGTCTTACTTTCGATGACACCTCTAGAAGTCCTGGAAGAATTTGAGGGTGTTAATCCCTTTAGTTTTCTAGCACTTTTCTAGAGGCCAAGCTACCTTCATTGGTAGGCAGCCTATATCTAGGTTTGGCAGCCCAGGCATAGCCCTTAGCTAAAGGATCCCACCTGCCATCTGGTTGTTGATGTAAGAAATGCAAGTGGTTATTGCATTGGCACTTTTGGTACAGATACTGTACACTCAGGGAGGTGGAAAACTGAAGGGTATCCTGTGGACTGGATTTTAAGGTTCCCTTCTCTCTAATAAAGGTTTATTAAAGGTTTTAAATTTTTTTATTGATATTTTTTGTAATATATATATTTCCAAAATATCCCTCCCTAAACCAGTAAATTATCCCTTGTAACAAAGATTTTTTTTTTTAAAAAAAGAGGTCAAAAAAAGCAATTCAATACAACCAAGCAACACTTCAAATATGTCTGACAGTGTACACAACACAACATACCCATAGTCCTCTACCTCAACAATGAAGGGAGAGAGGTGAATTTTCTCAATTCCTTTCTGAAGTCAAGCTTGGCTGTAATAATTATACAGCATTCAGCTTCATTTTATTGGTTCCCCCCCCCATTTTCATTGTTGTAGTTTTTGTGCATATTGTTCTGTGTTCTTCTTACTTTACTCTTCAGTAGCCCATATTAGTCTTTCTATTCTTATCTAAATCCTTTATATTCATCATTTCTTATGCCTTAGTGTCCTCTCCCCTCTTATATGATGTCATACGAGGATCATTTGAAAGACCAGTGAATGTTAATGCAGGATGAGAACACATGAGGAAGCGGGGAAGCGATGTATGTCTTCCTGTGTTTGAATGAAGAGGTACAAGTCAGGGGTTTACAATTATTCTACCCAGTCCAAAGGGGGTAGAATTAGAATCAATGTGTAGAAATTGCAAAGAGGCAGATTTTTGGCATGATATACCATTCAACTCTGTATTCACATTGATTAAGTGTTATATCTAGGGTTTTCTTTGATGATAATTATAATTTATCTAATTTGACTTAAGATTTTTCCTGAGAAGTTCTAAAGAGCAACTTAATTAAATTTGCTTCTTACTAATAGACATGGTAAGAGCCATATACTGAAAAAGTAAAATGCTTCTTTGGAACAGAATTGCAAAGCAAAGAAATAGAAAACATAATTCACTCCTCCATTTCTTTTGTTTTTTTCTTTTTAGGAGGCAATGGGGGGGGCGGGGCGGGACTTGCCTAGGATCACATAGCTAGTAATTATCTGAGGTCACATTTGAACTCAGGTCCTCCTGACTCAAAAGGTCACTGCACCACATAATACCCCCTACTCCTCCATTTCTTTCTTTCTTTTTTTTTTTTTTGGAGGGGGGAAGGCAGGGCAACTGGGGTTAAGTGACTTGCCCAAGGTCACACAGCTAGTAAGTGTGTCAAGTGTTTGAGGTCACATTTGAACTCAGGTCCTTCTGACTCCAGGGCCAGTGCTCTACTCGCTGCACCACCTAGCTGTCCCTCTCCTCTATTTCTTAATGGCTACAAACTCAACACTGATTCTGACCAGGTTTGCCTATGAAATCAGTTTCTTTTGCACTTGTTGAGGGAGAAATGAACCCCAGGGATGTAGGAATCCCAAACCAAAGTTCCCAGGTCACCTGGAATGAATTCGTTGACCCAAGCATTCTTTAAGTCAAGGAGGCAAAGATTTATTACGCTTTGCATAAATAAAGTGGGCAAGAGTTCTTAGGGAACCTGCAACCATACAGGGCTACAGGGAAAGTTTAAGTACAAGATTTAGGGAAGTACCCTGTCAATTAGGTGTTTTGGGGTGGGATTAGGGAGTGGTTTAGGCATGATTAAGGGGTAGTCAGTTCTTAATGCACTTTTTGCATCTAATGTGCAGGTATCTTACCCAGAGTTCACTGGGAAATAGCCCAAGGCTGGGCTACCTGTGGGTGTGGTTTTGACTGTGAAGTATCACTAAGTCACCAAAAGTTCACAGCTGACTGGGAATATCCAGGTAGATTCCATCACATGTCTTGTTAGATAAGATTAATGTAAGGGAGTATACATTTGACTGTGTCTAGGATGTGTGTTAGACTCAGTGTGTAGTCAGTTATCAACATCCTGAATCAATCTGTAATTGGGCGTAGCTGCTTACTGAGGAAGAAGCAGAGATAAGTTTGGGGCATGCTGCCCTTTAGCTAGAGAGAGAGACTGCTAGGGCCAATGCTTTGAAGCTAGGGAGAGATGTGATTTTAGAACTGGAGTTCAGGCACAGGCACCCAGGCAGAGGCTAAGGGGAAATGTGATGTTAGAATTAGGGTCCACGCACAAGCACCCCATCACACTCACACCTCTGAAATGGAGGTAGGAAGGTGTGGAAAAAGAGAGGAAATGCATACACACACACAGACACAGTGTATATGTGTATACACACACATACACACATACATAAAGACAGGCTAATTTCAGAGCATTTGTCAGTCTCTCTGTTTCTATAGACTGCTGTCTCCTTTCTGTGCTCCCATTTTCTCAGGAAAATACCTTGGGTTCTTGGATATTGCCAATGGAGTCCTAGACCTTTCTTGCTTAGTCTTTTCAACATCTGGTGTCTCCCAGTTCTCTAATCACCCAGTGCTACAGAAACACAGTCACATGAGAAATAGAGTTCTGGGAAGTTCTCCCAGTGAGTGATTGCTTTCTGGATTTAAGCACTGTGGAAAATAATGGTCAAATCCTGACACTATAATAACAATAGCAGCTAACATTTATATAGCTCTTTCCGTATGACAGGCACTATGCTAAATGTTTCATAATTATTATCTCATATATAAGGAATAACTTCCAAACAATTAGAGCAGTCCGAAAGTGAAAATGTAGTCAGTTCACCTCTCACAAGGAGGTTTTCCAGCAAAAGAAAGATGACCACTTGTCTGGTATGTTGCAGAAGGGATTCTTATTTAGGTATGGACTAGACTAGATGACCTCTGAGGTGCTTTTCTAATCTGAGATTCGGCAATTCTACGATCTTACAATTCTGTGATTCCATGAACTTTGCAAGAAGTAGGAATGCCACATTTGACTCATAATCTTTTTGAAGTCCACTAAGGTTTTTTGATCTAACCATGCCCCTCCCCCACCTCATTCTATACTTATGCAGTTGATTTTTAAGTCAGTAGATGCCTGTATGAATTGATTTTTATAAGACTGTCAGCATCTTACATTTTGACGATCATAGCCTAAGGTTAGTTTGGGCTTTTTTTAGTATTTGTGTCACAATGCTGACTTAAATAGATCTTGTGGTCAACTAAAATCCCCAAGTATTTTTCACAAGCTAGATGTCCCCCATCCTATACTTGTTAAGTTTATTTTTAACCTGAAAGTAGGCTTTTACCTTTATCTTTGTTAAGCCATATTCTGCTGAACTTAATCATTCAATAAAACTAAAACCTTGCATTTGTATAGCACTTTTCTATTTTAAAAGCACTTTCATGTAATTTCTTTTGCATTAGTAATGATCCTGGAAAAAGAATTCACCACAGTAGATCCCACACTGTGATTCCATTTTCTCCTTTTAAAAGAATGAAAATTATTATTATGGTATTATGTGAATTCTGAGCTTGATGTTGACCTGGAATCAGACTACTCTTCTTTCTGGGATGCTTGTCTAGGTTACAGCCCAGGCCCAGGGAATACGGGTTTGTGCTAACATTGGCTGGTGGAGTTTTCTCTACTTGCTACCTCTGCAGGAAGACCGGTCTGCTATTAGCTCTAAAGAGCCATGTTGTCTTCTATGATAACAGGACAGAAGTTCGGAAGGAAGAAGGATGCCACTCAAATGCCTCCATGGAGGTCAGTTTCACGCCCAAGCCTTCACAAGTGTCCCTTGGGTGTCTAAACTTTGGATCTTTCCCAAAACTGTGCTCTTGAAAGGAATGATCCAAATTCACTTAAGGTAGTTCTGGGTCAGAATTTACATCTGAGTTTCTTTCAGGATGTATGTGCCTAACTGAACAAGAACTGAACAAGGTTCTTAAAATGCTAAACAGGTGCCCATTTGGCTTTCTAGCCAGACAATTATCCTTTGATAGTCCCATCACTCTACTTCTGTCTTAATGATAGCACTACACTAGCATTCCTTATAATCCCATGCTATGGACTTTGCAATGTTAGTGCTATTTATGGACTCAAACATATCGAGTCTAATATTGAATAAAGAAAAGCAAAGAGAAACACACAGATCCTATCTCATTATACAGTAATAAATATTATGATGACTAATTTTGTATGTAATACATGTTTAATTCTATTCACAGAATGAAGTGATACCCAAACAAAAAATTATACCTGAATACAAATATTAGGACCTGGTGTTCATTTTAATGGAATTTAATATAATTTGTTAGACGAATATTGTTAGAACTGTATAGTCCTGGGTTTCAATACAGATTAATTTGTTTCACGTCTCCAAATAGTTCTTGTTATTAAACATACTCTGAGGCAGTGTGGTACCACGGAATTAGTGTTGTTCCTGGAGTCAAAAGTGCTGAATCTGGAGCTCTTACTGCCATTCCTGACCTTTAGCAAGTCACAACTTTTCTGCCTTACAACTTCCTCACTTGGAAAATGAAGAGGTGGGACTTAATGACCTATGAGGTCTCTGCTACCTTTAAATCAATAATCTTTTTGCATATAAGATTTGATATTGTTGTGTCTCTTTTTTGAAGTTACATCTACTTTTTAATATTTACTTTGGTTTCGAACATACTTAGTAATTCTTTTCAGTTATGAAATTAGCTAAAATGTGTTCCTTCTGACAGTGTGGCTTTCGGGAGACCTGGGCTAGTGGAAGCTGTCTCATTATCTATGTGACTTTGGATGAGGTGCTTTCCTCTCACTGGATAGTCCTCAGTTTCCTGGGGTAGATCATGAGATTATAGCTGTAACCCACAGGCCAACTACTCCAATCCTCTCATTTTCCGAGTGAGAAAACTGAGGTCAAGGTTAAGTGACTTGCCAAGTTCACACAGGTAGTGTCAGAGACAGGATTTGAACCAGCTCTTTATTTAGCACTTTTTCTACTCTACCCAAAGTCTCTTCTAACTCCTAAATTTTATTATTTTCATTGTATAAATTTATCTTTCCTGCCTGGTTATAGATCACATTTATAATAGTTACATCAAGCATTTATGCAGTGCCTGCTCTGTGTCGGGCACTATACTAGATGTTATGATGACAAAAATGAAACAGCCTATATCCTCGAGAGGCTTAATTCTATCATGGGAGACAAAAGGCACATTTGTTTATACAAAATATATAAAGGAAATGCGAGGCAACTTTTTAGAGGGAAGGGGCACTACTAGCAAATGGAGGCGTCCAGAAAGGCCACATGTACAAAGTGGGACTTGAGGTAAGTTTTGAAGGAAAGAAGTGGTTCTAAGAAGTAGAAATGAGGAGGGAGTGCATTTCAGATATGGTCAACATCCAATGCAAAGGTGAAAGGATGGTAGTTTGAGTGTCCTCTGTGAAGAACAGCGAGAAGGCCAATCTGTCAGTCACTCGTTATTAAATGCCCACTGTGCATCAAGTATTGTGCTGTGTGTCGTGGATACAAAGGAAGACAAAAGAGTCCCTGCCCTCAAGGAGTTCATTTCAGTCTAATAGAGAGATAATATGCAATCAGCTATGTACAAACAAGATATATACACGATAAATTAAAAATTATCAAAGAAGAAAGGCGTTCAGATTAAGGAGGCCTGAGAAAGCCTTCTTGCAGAAAGCGGGACTTTAGCTGAGAGCTGAAGGAAGCTAGGGAAGCCAGGAGGTGGAGATAAGGATGGAGAGAGCTCCAAACATGGGAGTCAGATGGTGAAATGCTGAGAGTTGGGAGATAGTTATCTTGTTTGAGGAGCAGCAAGGAGACTGATGTCACTGGATTGCAGCATCGGTGGTGGGGTGTAAAGTGAAAGAAGATTGGAATGGTAGGAGGCCAGGTTATAAAGGGCTCTGAATGCCCCAAAGAGTATTTTGTATTTGATTGTGATAGGGAGCCTTTGGAGTTTATTGAGTAGTGGGAGGTGGCATGGTCAGATCTGCTTTAGGTAGATCATTTTGGCAGCTGGGTGGAGGATGGATTGGAGTGGGGAGAGACTTGTGAGAGGGAGACCAAACAGCAGGCTCTTGCAATAGTCCAGGCATGAAGAAGTGAAGGCCTGTACTAAGGCAGTGGCAGTGTCAGAGGAGAGAAGGAAAACATATAGGGAGGGTAAAAGGGAGGAGAACAAGCACTTATTAAGTGCCTACTCTGTGTTGGGCATTGTGCTAAGTGGTTTACAAATATTCTGTTTGATCCCCCAACAACCCTGAATGGTAGGTGCTATTATTATTGCTACTTTACAGTTGAGGAAACTGAGGCAGAGGTTAAGTAACTTGCCCAGTCATACAGCTAGTAAGTATCTGAGGCTGGATTTGAGCTCAGTTGTTCCTGACTCTGGTCACAGTGCTCTATCCACAGCACCACCTAGCTCCCTCTATAGGGTAACATTCAAAGGAAAATTACCTTCTAACATAAATATTAGGACTCAGTGTTTATTTTAACAGAATTTACTTTAATTTATTAAATATCATTAAAATTGTACAATCTATATTTCTGTATAGCTTGATTTAAGTCCCCATATAGTTCTTGTCATTAAATCCTGTGCTGAGGCAGTGTGGGATGAGTGTTGGATCTGAAGCTAGAAGCACTGTTTGGAGCTTGACTCCACCATTTGTGAACTTGAACAAATTACTTAACTTTCCTGCCTGCCAGTTAGAAGAGATTTTATGAAGGTAGAAATAACAAATTGGCAAGAGATTGGATATAGGAGGTGAGAGAAAGTGAGGAATTGAGGGTGACATTTAAGTTGAGAGCCTGGATGATTGGGAAGATGTTGGTACATTCAAAAGTAATGGGTAAATTAGGGAGATGGGAGGGCTTTTAGGAAAAAATAATTAGTTAAAAGTTTTGGACATGTTGAGTTTTAAATTCAGTTCAAGATATCCAATAGGCAGTTGAAGATGTGAGAATGAAGGTCAGCAGAGAGATTAGGGGTAGACAAACAAATCTGAGAATCATCTGCACTGAGATGAATGAGGAAGAGTCCAAGACAGACCCTTGGAGGACACCCATGATTAACAGGCATGAAGTGGATGAAGATTCAGCAAAGGAGACACAGAAGGATTTGTCATATATCCAGGAGAGAGCAGTGACATAAAATGTAGAGAAAAGACAGAATTAAGGATAAGAGTGTTAATCAACAGTGTTAGAGGCTTCTGAGAAATCAAGAAGATTGAGCACTGAGAAAAGGACATTAAATTTGCTATATGAAAACATGAAAATTGTTATATGAGAGATTTCTGGGAACTTCCCCTTGGGTGAGATCTGGGACTGTCATTCCTTCTATTTTGCTACTGATTTAGATGAATGGGAGAAAGAGGTACAGGGAGAGGAGAAGAGAGAGATCATATCATTTTGCTTTTTGGGAAGGGGAAGGAGGGAGTTTGGAAATAATTATGATTATGTAAAAAAAGAAGACATAAATACTTTGTTTTTTAAAAAAGAGATCATTGATAACTTTGGAGAAAGCACTTTCAGCTGAAAAACACTGGAAATCAGACTACAGGTAGTTAAGGAGGTAGTGAGAAGGCAAGAGGAGGAAGTGAAGGCAGCCTTTTATGGGCAGCCTTTTCAAGGATTTTAATCAGAAAAGGGAGAAGAGATACAGGATGATAGCAAACAGGGATAAATTGAACAAGTGAGGGTTTTTTTTGAGGATGGGGAGACATGGACATATTTGTAGGCATTAGGGAAGCAGCCAGTAAATAGAGATTGAAATTAATGAGATGGGGGGATGGTAGAGGAGGAAATGAACTGGAGAAGATGGAATGGAATGCAATGGGATCACTTTTGCACATAAAGGGGTTTGGCTTGGCATGGAGAAGGGATGAAGGTGGAGACAGTGGCAAAAAGCATCTGGGATATGTGAGTTGAGGAGAATGGGAGAAGAGGGCTTTGAGTAAATAGCCTAAATTTTTTCCTAGGAAGGTAGCAAGTAGCAAAAACTCCTCCAGCCAGTGCTAGCACAAATTAGTATTCCCTGACCTAGGCTATAGCCTACACAAGCATCCCAGAAAGGGGAGCTATGTTTGGAAGGTTTGAGGAGGGATGAAAAGATTTAGAAAAGCCACTATGGTGATTAGTGAGTCAACTAGAGAGATGTGAAAAGATTGCTTAGCAGGAGTGGGGGCCCACTTGAGATTAGGTGACAGAAACTTATAGTGGAATCAGTTTGAATGGTTTTGTGATTTTCCCCAACTTCATTTGGTAACCCATGAGTAGGAGCAAAGGCAACAGATGGTGGAAATAATCCAAGACTGAGCACAATAAGTGATACAGTAAGAGGGTAAGGGATTCAAGAGAAAAAGATGTTGAAAGTTGAATTGGTTCACCAAGGGATTAGGATGGAGAAGGGAAGAGAGTAGATCAGGGGTGATAGCCTGTTTAAATAAAATCCTGAGGGGTGGAGGGAATTGGAGGTTAGAGTGAGAATGAAGAATAGATTTTGGGATTTCAAGGCAGGGGGAGAGATAGAATGACGAAATTATAATCAGATAAAGAAATTTCGGAGTTCATGAACACAAAGTAGTCCATTTTTAGAGGATGGCAAGATCAAGGGTATGACCATTTTTGTGTCTAGTTGAGGTGAGGTGGAGGAGAAAGTCATGGAAATTTAGTAAATTGAGGAACTAGGAAGCAAAAGTATTTGAGGGAGTATCAATATCTGTCAGAAGTTCCCTACTATGAAATTTTTGGGGAAAAAAGACTGAAACAAGCACTGAACTCATTGAGGAAGGAAAGGGAGTATCCTGGAGGTCAGTAGACAACAATCACTAGAATCTTGATTGTGTGATAAATATAGATTTTATGAACTTTAAAGGAAGAGAGGTTACTGAATGATGGTGGTAGAGGGAAGCCTGGAGATGGCAATGCGGAGCATGAGTATTTCAACTTCCCCACCAAGACCCGTGAGTAAGAAGGTATGCACGAAAATAAATTTAGTGCTGGAAAGGGTGGCCAGGGAAGCTTGTTATTAAGAGGGAAACAAGTCTCAGTGATTGCAAAAAATGGAAGGAGTAGGAAAGGAAATGAGTTAGGATGAAAATTAGTTTGTTACCAATGCAGCAGACATTTCAAAGGGCACAGTGGAAAGGGTGGGTAGCTTTAGAATGGGACATAAGAGGGTTCGGTTGAAGAGGATTGGAATAAAGGAATAAGTGGTTAGTAGTGGTAGGGCTAAGGTGAGGTTTGAACAGTGGCGTCTTGGGGTTCAGAATCACTGGAATGGGGAGGGAATGACTGTCTGTTGGTATATTACTCACTGAGAAGAGAATTAAAGTTGGTTATTGTTATCTTTAAGGATTTAGAGGCTGGACCTCAATGTGTGGGATGGGGAAAAATGTGTCAGCCTTGAAAAGTAGGTTGGAGTCAGGTTGTTTTAAAAAGGAAGAGGAGTTAACATAGAGGCAATATGGATCATATCTAGTCGTTTCCTCAAATCTCTCCAACTGGCTTATTTAATGTAGCTATTCTGGTATTTGTAATTTCAGCCATAGGCTGTGCTTATATAGTTTTATAGGTGCTCTTGCCTCTGAAATAGTGGTGTGTGTGTGTTTAAGGCTGGGGAAGAAGGCAAGGGGTGGTTGTGTCTGATTACACTGTAAATTCTTCAGTGTGAGTGGGAATGAATGGTACAGAAGAACCTTCTAAAGGACATACAGGGTGTTCCTAAAGTCTGGACACACAGGCAAAAATGCATATTTTCAAGAAATGAAATGTTTATTTAATTGGAATATCAACAAATAACACCTTCAATATGATTTCCATCATTTGTGATACAAAGGTTGATGTGCTTTGCAAGATTCCCGTGAGCTCCACGCAGTAACTCTACGTTGGCATCAATTGCCCATGTGTTCAGACTTTAGGAATACCCTGTAGAGACACCAAAGGACTTCAGAAATTACTTTTTAAACTAATTTTAAATATAACAGACTGCCTGGACTATATAAGGAAATTGAGAACTAGAGAAACAAAGGGACTCAGATTCAGATAAAAAAACTTGTACTATTTTGTGGCAGTAGCAAAGAACCAGAAAAAAAGTAGGGAACCATTGATTGGGAAGTGGCTAAATAAATCATGGTACATGAATATAATGGAATGTTACTGTGCTATAACAAACTAGCAATAAAATTAATACAGAGAAGTATGGACAGATTTGCATGAACTGATGCAAAGTGAAGTAAGCAGTCAGGAAACAATATAAATGTGCAATCATTGAAAAAAATTCTGTTATATAAATGCTTGCTTTATTCCATAAATTAAAAATTAAATACAAATTTTAAAAATATACACAATAACTAGAGATGGAAAGGAGAACAAGCACAAAGAGCTGAACATAAACGTTGGAAACTTAAAAAGAGCAAACACAGCCCCTCCAAAAGAAGGCGCCTTTCCACCTCCCTTCAGCTCCTCTGCTGAGGTCAACTGGTGTGTAACATTGCATAGATCATCAGATTTTTTTCAATGGATTGACCAGTTTTTCTGAATTTTTTTTCCTTCCTCTTCTTTTTTCTTAATTTTTTTTTTTGTCATAAAGGATGGCTATTTGGAAATAAGGAGAGAAAGGTATACAGGGGAAAATTTAGGTATCGTTTAAAAAAAAGCGAGAAAACAACATAAGTATTTTTAAAAGCTGGTAGTGCAAAATGATGAAAAGGGAACCTAGGTGTCTACCAAATTTTAACTAAGCATCTACTATGCGCGGTCCCTGTTTTCAAGGCTTTTTAGTGGTCTGTCCACCATACCACACTGCAAAGATAAACAAAACGCAAACATTATCCACAGACGCGATACGAGGACTAGAAGCCGCTAAGAATCTAGAAAAGAAAACGCCTAACTGAAGGCAGTCGAGATTAGAGCGGAGGCAAGGATGCTGGGCAGGGAACATTCCGAGGATCGATGATTGAGGAAGTCTGCGGAGGAACTCCGATGTAGTCGATCGGTTTCATCTTATGGCGGGCGCGCTCGTTCACGTGCGCGCTCCAGAGGCGCTTTCTGCGCAGCCGTGGTGATCAGTCGCCATAGCGACAGCCCTAGGCAACCGCAAAGCTCTCAGGCCCCCACCCCGGAGCCTGAGTTTCGGCCTGAGCGCGGATCTGTCCCCTACAAGCCCCACCGAACTTGCTCCTTCTTCCTTCCTTCTTTCCCTCCCTCCCCGCCAGGATCATGGCGACCGGAGCGGCAGACGTTCGGAAGCGTTTCATCTTCACCACCATCCAGAACTACTTCGGGATGTTGTCGGAGCCCTACGAGCTGCCTCACCTGCTCAACTGCGCCGAGGTCAACAACTTCCTGGACGACGGGAATCAGCTGCTGCTTAGGGCGCAGCGGCTGGAGACGGGCATCTCCTTGTCCAACACGGTACGCACGGGCTCGGCCCGGCCGCCCGCCGCCGTCGTTCGCGCCTGGGATGCTGCCAAGCCCGCTGCGTCGAGGCCTGGCGAGCCCTGAGGTCCCAGAGCCCCGGGCGTCGGCTGCAGCAGCCTCTCCTCCCCTGCTCCTGTGGGGCTGTGCATATACGCTCATCTAACGGGGACGGCCGGGGACGTGCGAGCACGTGCAGGGAAGGGGGTTACTCCCCTGGCCTTTGGAGTAAAAGTTCAGGCAGTCCCGCCTCCTGGAGCAAATTGGTGCGTGGTCCAGCACTGGACTCTTCCGCTCCCTGGGGACGGGTCTCGTTGGAGGGGATACACACAGAGATGAGGTCACAGAGCGTTTTAGGTGTTTGGGTTGAGAGGCACCTCAGTGAGAATCCGTTTAGAATTTTGGCCGGGCAGTTCCCAACAGCGCTTGAAAATTGTTCGAGGTGTAGGAAAGCCTGGATGAGTCACTGACTTTTTGCAACATTAGTACCCCAGCATGGCTGTTTATTCGAAAAGTTGTTTCTGCTCACATTCACCATGGATTAAAAGTTAGGATTTCCTTTGTTGTGGTGCAGTTCTATAGGCCCTTCATGACCCCCGTGGGCCATACTGACTATGGGGTTTTCTTGACAAGGATACTGGAGTGGTTTGTCATTTCCTTCTCCAATGGATTAATGCAAACAGAAGTTAAGTGACTTGCCCAGGATCACACAGCCAGTAAGCTGAGGTCGAATATTGAAACTTGGTCTTCCTGACTTAAGGTCTAGTGCTATATCCACGGAGCCTTTTAGCTACCCTTGAGCTATCTCACTGCCCTAGGATTTCCTAGTAAGATAAAAGGCATTACACAATTTGTTAGGCCTATGTTAGCAACTCACAAGATTCCATGTGCAAACTATCTCCTCTCCACGTTTCTAATTGGAATTGCTGTGTGGAAACTACCTCCAGTAATAGAGATTGGCAACTCCTTTGAAATTTGCAAGGGTTTTTTTTTATTTGTTTGTTGTTTGTTGTTTGTTTTTGGATTTTTTGAGACCGAGCCCCCTTATCCCATGGAAAATGCAGGGGCCACTCGTGGCTAGAACAGCACAAAGGCTTTAATTAAGCTTGTTTTTGATGCGGGTCAGTGAGTCTCTTCTAAGACAGCCTGGTGCCTCTGGTGGTCCCCATGGGACATCCACTGGATTGACTTTAGCCCTACTACATTTCAGAACTCTTATTATATACCAGTCTTTGCCCTCTCCCAGGAGCAGGGATTACAGGATTGGGCTACAAATCCTGACTATAATTTATAGTTTTAACCACTACTAATAAGTTATTTGACCTTCATGTGATAACAGTCAAAGACTAGACTTGGATGAAGAGCATGTGACTCCAAGGCTGGTCTAAATTCATTAGGATAAGTTGCCTCTTATTAAATTTCATGCCATTCTTCAAAATAGTTTTTTTTAAAGGTACTACTTTTACTTATTATTTCCCACCCTCTCTGACAGTTCAGTAATAACTAGCATTTATGTATCTCTTGTAAGGTTTGCAAAAGCCCTTTACAAATATTATCGAATCTATCACCACACCAACTCTGGGAAGTATTATTATCCTCATTTTACAGATAAAGAAACTGAGGCAGAAAGGTTAAGGGATTTGCTTAGGGTCATGTATTTAGCTAGTAAATGACTGCGGCTGGATTTGGACTCATGTCATCCTGACCCTAGGCTGTGCACTCTATCCTATAAGTTGCTGTAAAATACCAACTTATATTTACAAAGTACTTCATCCCTCCAGAATCAAATATAAAATGTTTTGTGTGGCATTTAAAGTCCTTTACAACCTGGCCCGTTCCTGCTATTCTAGTCTACTTATACTTTATTCTTTTCCACTGTGATCAGCTACACTGGTGGTCTTGCTGTAACTGGCACAGGACACTCAATCTTCCCACTCTGAATCTTTTTTCCGCTGGCTGCACTCCATGCCTGGAATGCTGTGTGTCTTCAGCTCCACCTCCTGGCTTCTCTGGCTTCTTTCTAGACTCTACTCAAAGGGAAGATAATAAGCATTTATATAGCACCTACTGTGTGCAAGGCACTGTGCTAAGTGCTTTTTAAACATTCTCTCATTTGATCCTCTCAGTAGCCCTGAGAGGTAGTTGCTATTATTATTCTCATTTTACAGATGAGGAAACTGAGGGAAATTAAGTATCACAGCTAGTAAGTATCTGAGGCTGGATTTGAACTCAGATCTTCCCGACTCCAGGCTTAGTGTGCTATCGCTGCACCACCTAGTTGCTCTTAGGTGGGCAAGAAGCATTTTCTGTTCCTCCTTCATTGTTAGTGCTTTCCCACTGAGATTATCTTCCATTTATATTGCATATATCTTAAGAGTATGTACATAATTATTTGCATATTGTCTCCCTCCTACAATGTATGAACTTTGAGGGGAGGGGCCTTCTTTGTATCCTAGGCACTTAACACAGAGTCATAATAATAAGGGCTTAATAAATGCTTATTGACTGACTACAGCCCTGTGACATAATGCAGGTGTTACTATAACCATTTTTTCAGAGGAGGAAAGAGATTCAGGTTAATAACAACATATCTACATAGCTTTTAATGCTAGCAAAACATTTTACAGACAGTATTTCATTTGTTTATTAGAGTGGTCCTATGAGACAGGTGGTGTTTTTATTCCCATTTTATAGATCACGAAATTGAGGTTCACAGTCAGTGATTTGTAGAGCTAAGATTTGAATCCAAGTTTCTTCTACTGGAAGTTCAGTACCCTTTCTACTACAAAACATCTGGAGAGGGCTAGGCAAGGAATGATTTGAATAACTGCCATATTCTGCTACACCTGTGATAGTTATTAATTTTTGTGATTTTCAGTTCCTTTTGTTGAAGAACAGTTAATTATACAAATTTATGCAGAATTCGGCATTCAGAAAAATGTCACTTAAATTAAAAAAAAAAACCCTTTAAGCAGACTTGCACAGTGAGATTCAGAGAATAAAGATGTGCATGACAGCATGTAAGGAAAACAAATGGAAAGACAAATTATTTGCAAGTATTAAAAGGCAGTGTTTGAATTTAGGACTTTATTTATTTTTAAACTTTAGTCTGGGGGCTTAAAGGACCTTTGGGAAGAAGGGAAAGAAGAACCACAATTGCTTGCCATTTTTATGTTTTATGGAAGAGTTAGAAATCCTTTTGGAATCCTCACAATTGACTTTTTCTGCTGGCAGTGGTTACCATAATTCATCAGTGGTCAGTCTCTCCGGTAACAGGAGCACAGTGTATCAGGGAGCATATAGCATATGTGCTAATGCATTCTTTTTCATTAGTTTATCTAGTGATTGAATCTTTAATTTAGCTCGTTTCCTGCCTTTCCTTAGGATAAAGCCAGGTTGAGCTTAACAGTTTTCAAGATCTCTTTCAAATCAAAGATGCTGTGATCCTGAAACTCATTATTTTGATGTTATAAAAAAGGCTTGGCTGCCAGATTTGGCTGCTGTTTGAAAAGAGAAAGCCAAAGTAAACCCAGCAAATTATATGAGGAAAAAGTGTTCATGGTTGTTTTTTTCTTAAAATGGGTTAGAGAAAGGAGTGCAATTCAACCACCATTTATTAAAATGTCTGTTTTGTGCAAGACATCATGGTAGGTGCTAGAGATAGAAATATAAAAAAAAAATAGTTCCTGTCCTCAAGGAGCTTACAGTTGATTGGAAGGTCACAATGTGTACATAAGTAATTCCAATATAAGGAAATTTGAGAAGGGAGAGGTCACTAACAACTGTAGAAAGACTTCTCAGACAGGGTGGTACATTACTTAAGCCTTGAAGGAAAACAAGGCTACTGGGAGGTGGAGAAAAGCGAAAAGTGGGCCGAGGAACTAGCTTATGTGAAAGTATGGATATGGGAGGTGGAGTGTTGAATTCTGAGAAGTTCAAGTGATCCATTTGGCTTGCAGTTTAGCATTTGTGAAGACTAGTTGCATGAAGCTGCATGGGAGCCAGACTGTGGAAGGCCTCAAACTGGCTGGCTAAAGAGTCTTTGGAAGATCTTGAGAATCACAGAATTTGAGAGTTGGAAGAGACCCATAAGCCCATACACAAAGGAATATCCACTATCACATACCCAGTATGTGGTTGTTCAGCCTTTGCTGGAAGACCTACAAGGAGAAGGCGTCTCTTCTTCTTTTAAATAGCTTGAATTGTTAGCAAGTTTTTCCTGATATAAAGAATCAACCTTTTTACCACTTCTACTCCTTGTTCCTTTGGCCAAACAGAACTAGTCTAAACCCACCTTCTCATGGCAGACCTTCAAACTAACATGAAAACAGTTATCATGTCCCTGAGTCCTTTTCATCCAAGCTGATCATGACAAGTTCTGTGAACTGGTTTTCTTATGACTTGGATTCAAGGATGTTCGCCATCCTAGTTGCTGTTCTGGACATTCTCCAACATATTAATGCCCTTCTAACTGTGGTGCCCAAAACTGAGTGTGATATCACATGAGATCTGATAAGGGCAGAGTACAGTGGGATACACCATTCCTGTTTTCTGTGTCCTTCCTAAGGTACCTCAAGATTGCATTAGCATTTTGGTCTCTCCATCACATTGCTAACCCATACTGGGCTTCTAGTTATTGAAATCCCCAGATCCTTTTCAGAAGCGTTGTTGTCTATCCATGCTTCTTCTGTGTTTCATTTGTGTAATTGACTTTTTTTGTACCCACGTGCAAGATTTCATATTTTTCCTTATTGAATTTCATCTTATGTTCAACCCAATACTCTAGTCTGTCCAGATGCTTTTGGATTCTGACTGTCATCCTGTGTGTTAGCTATCCCTCTCAGTTTTGTGTCATCTCCACATATGATGAGCATGCTATCGATGCTTTTATCTAGGTCAGTGCTGAATGTTAAACAGCATAGGGCTGAGCGCAGGTCCGTGGAGTACTAAGCTAGGAACCTTCTGCCATATTGACAGCTATCCTTTGAGTCTGGCCATTGAACCAGTTCATAATCCAGCAGATTGCATTATTGTAAACCCATATCATTCCATCTTCCCCACAAGAATAATACGAAATACTTTATTGACAGCTTTGCTAACAACTATATCCATAGCATTCCCCTCAACTACTAGTTTAGTTACCTGTCATAAAAGGAAATGAGATTGTTTTGGCAAGAATGGGAATGGATGATGAATCTGTACGGATTCTTTGTCATCAGTGTGTCCCTTTCTAGGTATTTGGTAGACATCTCTTTTTATGGTACTTTGAAGGATTTTTCCAGGAATTGAAGCCAAGTGCACTTGAGCATAAGAGTGATGTTATCATACATGGGCCAGAGAATTTTGATACAAAAAAAAATTTGTATTGGAAAGAGGAGAGACTAGAAACAGGGAGAACCATTAGGAAATCACTAGAATAGTCTGATGCAGACCCAATTGTAGCGTGGTAGGGAGAATGGAATATATATGAAAGATGTGGTAGAGGTAGAACCAGAAAAAATAGGCAGTTTCTTGAATTTGGGGCTTGAGAGAAAGATCAGACTCTAAGGTTACAAAGCTGAGTAATTAAGAGAAGGGTGGCCTCCAGTGAACTAGGGTTATGTGGTGGAAGTTCAAGTATGTAGGGTAGAATGAGTTTGTTTTTAGAGAGGTTGAATTTGAGATGTCTGTGGCACAGCAAGGAGGAGCCATTCTATGGGCAGTTGACAATACATGTCTGGAATTCAGGACAGAATTGAGAGCTGGATTTGTAGATTTGCGAATCATCTGTATGGAAATACAACCTGAACCTATGAGAGGTTAGAAAACATCCAAAGCATTATGTGGGAAGATAGGAGAGAAGATGGCTTGTGACAGAATCTTGGGGAGCACCAAGAGGCAGGAGAAGGGTGATGATCCAGCAAAGGAGACTAAAAAGGAAGGGGCATAATCATGGAAACCAGGGAAGAAAGAGGGTCCAAGAGGAGGAGGTGGTTAGCAGTATCAAGATGTAGGCTTGATCAGGGGAAGTCAAGAAGGATGAGAGCTGAGAAAAAACAATTGAATTCCATAATTAGAGAGTTAAACATATCATCTTTTTTTTTTGATGGGGGAAGGCAGGGCAGTTGGGGTTAAGTGACTTGGCCAAGATCACACAGCTAGTAAGTGTGTGTCAAGTGTCTGAGGCCAGATTTGAACTCAGGTCTTCCTGACTCCAGGGCCAGTGCTCTACTCACTGCACCACCTATCTGCCACATCGTATCATCTTTTAAAGTAAATATTGTAGATTCAGTTTTAAAATGTGAATACCTGTGGCTAATGGCTGGTGTCAAATATTCATTCCAAAGACAGGACTTAGAAGCGTGAATATTTTTGTTACAAAAATGTGGCATCACTTGGTCAGAAAATAAGCATTTATTAGTGTTTACTATATGCCAAATACTATGTTAAGCACTGGGGATACAAAGAAAGGCAAAACCACCAATCTTGTTCATGTGTGAAAGCTGGTGTCTAAAACCAAGAAAAATAGCAAGAAAAGTTACTATGGTCGTTATAACAATGCTCCCCTCACAATTGTCACTTTTTTTTAAGGCTTACAAAAGCATAGAATTTCATTTTGGAGAAGAGGAAACCAAATTGATTGTGGGAACTGAACTACAAAAACTTTTCTTTTGGACTTGCATATTTTTCAGATACTGAGAAAAAGTACTGTTAATTGTCCTACTTAAAACAGGCCTAATTTAAAGAAATCTAGTTTAATTCATGTGTCACCTTGATTAAAAAGTGTGATGCATAAAATACCTTTATAGGACATTTTCGAGGTGGGATCTGTGGAAATGATATTATATTTGTAGGAAAACATAAACTGCTCGTGGTAAGATTGCTTTTATGTTCAGTTAAAATCCTCTTTGTGTTGGAGGGAGATACTCTCTATCACAGTTATACAGGAGACATACTTTGAATTGTAATTTAATTGGAATTGTTTCAGAGGAGGCTGAAGCATTGCAAAACGAGGAAAATGACCTTTTGAGGGACCTAGCATAAGAAGCAGCTGAATACGATCATTCTCATATGGCACTGGAAGGAAAAGAGTATAACATAAATTGAGGTAGATCTGTGGATGTTACCAGGGTGATCTATTCTTACCAACGATGACACTAGCTCCATATCCAGGTCAGCCAGGTGGTGGCTGATGCTTGGGCAGGGCTTTCAGGGACTGCCCATCAGGTCAGGCCATTGTTTGGGGAGCATTGTAATAAAGGGTGATTACTGTGTATTTCCTTCTATTCTATTTTTTCCCCTCTTTATACTTTTCTCTTCTTTCACCCTGTCCCTCCTCACCAGAGTTTTGCTTCTGATCACCATCTCAGAGTGAGTTACCTTCTATCAGTCCCTCTCCCTTTTCTTTCCCTTTCCCCTCCTACTTCTGCCCTCCCATCTAACAGGCCCCCAGCTCCTTTTTCTTTCCCCTTTCCATTCCTACTTACCTATAGGGTAAGATAAATTTCTGTACCCAACTGAGTATGTAAATTATTCCCTTGTTGAGCCAAATCTGGTGAGAATAAGGTTCAAACAATGCTCACCCCATCTCTTCTTTCGCTGTAATGTAATAGGTCTTTTGCACCTCTTCATGTGATATAATTTACCCTCTTCTGCCTCCCCCTTTCCTTTTCCCTCACACAATCCTTTTTCACCCCTTAATATTTTTCATATCATCACATCAAAGTCAACTTATACCCATACCCTCTGTTTATGTATACTCCTTCGACTGCCCTAATAGAGATACAGTTCTCAAGAGTTATGAGTACATCTTCCCATGTAGGGATGTAAACAGTTTAACCTTATTAATAACATGTTTTTTTCTTGTTTGTTTTTATGCTTCTCTTGAGTTGTGTATTTGAAGACTGAATTTTCTTTTCAGCACTGGTCTTTTCATCAGGAAAGTTTGAAAGTCCTCTGTATTATTGAATATCTTTTTCCCTGAAAGATTATGCTCAGTTTTCCTGTGTAGTTGATTCTTGGTTGTAATACAAGCTCCTTTGCCTTATGGAATATCATATTCTAAGCCTTCTCATCCTTTAATGTAAAAGCTGCTAAGTCCTGTGTAATTCTGACTATAGCTTCTTGATATTTGAATTGTTTCTTTCTGGCTGCTTGCAGTATTTTCTCCTTGACCTGATAATTTTGGAATTTGGCTACGGTATTCCTTGGAGTTTTCATTTTGGGATTGGTAGATTCTTTCAATGACTACTTTACTCTCTGGTTATAGGATAGCAGGGCATTTTTGCTTGATAATTTCTTGAAAGATGCTATCCAGGCTCTTCTCTTGATTATGGCTTCAGGTAGTCCAATAATTCTTAAATTATCCCTTCTGGATCTGTTTTCCAGGTCATTTGTTTTTCCAATGAGGTATTTTACATTTTCTTCCATTTTTTCATCCTTTTGATTTTGTTAGACTGTTTCTTGATGTCTCATACAGTCATTAGCTTTCACTTGCCCAATTCTACTTTTTAAGGAATTATTTTCTTTAGTTTGCTTTTGTACCTCCTTTTCCATTTGGTCAGTTCTACTTTTTTTTTTTTTCATTAAATGCTTTTACTTTATTTTTTATTTTTATTTTTTTTATAAGAAGAATTGCTTTTAATAAATTCCCAAAGTATTATAAGAACACAATTTTAACATAATTCAACTGAACACATTCAACACAATTTCAACTGAAACTTCTTTCTAAATAAAAAAAAAACAAACTTGGAACTTTATAATTTCAGCAATAATACAATAACAGCTTTTTAACCCATTCATCATTTTTCTCTGATAGAACAATTCTTTTTTTAAAATTTTTATTTTTTAAATTAAATTAAATTAAATTTATTTAATATATTTAGTTTTCAGCATTGATTTTCACAAGAGTTTGAATTACAAATTTTCTCCCCATTTTCTACCCTCCTGCCCACTCCAAGATGGCGTATATTCTGGTTGCCCCGTTCCCCAGGCAGCCCTCCCTTCTGTCACCCCACTCCCCTCCCATCCCCCTTTCCCTTCTCTTGTAGGGCAAGATAAATTTCTACGCCCCATTGCCTGTGTATTTTATTTCCTAGTTGCATGCAAAAACTTTTTTTTTTGTTTTTGAATGTCTGTTTTTAAAAACCTTGAGTTCCAAATTCTCTTTCTTCTTCCCTCCCCGCCCACCCTCCCTAAGAAGGCAAGCAATTCAACATAGGCCATGTGAGTATCATTATGTAAAACCCATCCACAATACTCATGTTGTGAAAGATTAATTATGTTTTGCTCTTTCCTAACCTATTCCCCTTTATTGAATTTTCTCCCTTGACCTTGCCCCTTTTTGAAAGTGTTTGTTTTTGATTACCTCCTCCCCCTATCTGCCCTCCCTTCTATCGTCCACCCCTTTTTTATCTTTTTCCTCCTTCTTTCCTGTGGGGTAAGATACCCAATTGTGTGTGTATGGTATTCCCTCCTCAGGTCAAATCTGATGAGAGCAAGATTTACTCATTCCTCCTCACCTGCCCCCTCTTCCCTTCCTACAGAACTGCTTTTTCTTGCCACTTTTATGCGAGATAATTTACCCCATTCTATCTCTCCCTTTCTCCCTCTCTCAATATATTCCTCTCTTATCCCTTATTTTCATTTTATTTTTTTAGATATCATCCCTTCAAATTCAACTCACCCTGTGCCCTCTGTCTCTCTCTCTCTCTCTCTCTCTCTCTCTCTCTCTCTCTCTCTCTATGTATATAAATACATATACATACACATATACATACATATATACACATATATACACCTACATATATACATACATAGACACACATGTATATATATACATACATGTATACACACATACATACATACATATATATATATATATATATATATGCATATTCCTTTCAGCTACTCTAATACTGAGGTCTCATGAATCATACACATCATCTTTCTATGTAGGAATATAAACAAAACAGTTCAACTTTAGTAAGTCCCTTGTGATTTCTCTTTCTTGTTTACCTTCTCATTCTTGATTCTTGTGTTTGGAAGTCAAATTTTCTATTCAACTCTGGTCTTTTCACTGAGAAAGCTTGAAAGTCCTCTATTTTATTGAAAATCCATATTTTGCCTTGGAGCATGATACTCAGTTTTGCTGGGTAGGTGATTCTTGGTTTTAATCCTAGCTCCATTGACCTCTGGAGTATCTTATTGCAAGCCCTTTGATCCCTTAATGTAGAAGCTGCTAGATCTTGTGTTATCCTGATTGTTTTTCCACAATACTCAAATTGTTTCTTTCTGGCTGCTTGCAGTGTTTTTTTCCTTGATCTAGGAGCTCTGGAATTTGGTGACAATATTCCTAGGAGTTTTCTTTTTGGGATCGTTTTGAGGAGGCGATCCGTGGATTCTTTCCATTTCTATTTTACCCTCTGGCTCTAGAAGATCAGGGCAGTTCTCCTTGATAATTTCTTGAAAGATGATATCTAGGCTCTTTTTTGGATCATGGCTTTCAGGTAGCCCAATAATTTTAAAATGATCTCTCCTGGATCTATTTTCCAGGTCAGTGGTTTTTCCAATGAGATATTTCACATTGTCTTCCACTTTTTCATTCCTTGGTTCTGTTTTATGATATCTTGATTTCTCATCAAGTCACTGGCTTCCACTTGCTCCAGTCTAATTTTTAAGGTAGTATTTTCTTCAGTGGTCTTTTGGACCTCCTTTTCCATTTGGCTAATTCTGCCTTTCAAGGCATTCTTCTCCTCATTGGCTTTTTGGAGCTCTTTTGCCATTTGAGTTAGTCTATTTTTTAAGGTGTTATTTTCTTCAGTATTTTTTTGGGTTTCCTTTAGGCAGTCATTGACTTGTTTTTCATGGTTTTCTCACATCCTTCTCATTTCTCTTCCCATTTTTCCTCTACTTCTCTAACTTGCTTTTCCAAATCCTTTTTGAGCCCTTCCATGGCCTGAGACCAATTCATGTTTTTCTTGGAGGCTTTTGTTGTAGGCTCTTTGACTTTGTTGACTTCTTCTGGCTGTATGTTTTGATCTCCTTTGTCACCAAAGAAAGATTCCAAAGTCTCAGACTGGATCTGAGTCTGTTTTCCCTGCCTGGCCATATTCCCAGCCAACTTACTTGACCCTTGAGTTTTTTGTTGGGTTGTGAGTGCTTGTAGAGTAAAGAGTACTTTGTTCCAAGCTTGAGGGGATGGGCCATTGTTTTCAGAGCTATTTCCATACAGCCAGCCCTGCCACACCAGGACTCTTCCTTCCCCAAGAACCGCTAACTGGGACCTGATGAAAATCTTAAGCACTCCTGCACTCCTGCTCCGATCTGCCACTTAATTCCTCCCACCAGGTGGGCCTGGGGCAGGAAGGAACTGCAGCTTTTAGTTCTGTAGCTGCACCACCCCTGCTGCCCCCGGGGTGATGGCCAAACAGCCAACTTTCACTCTGTCCCCCACAGCTTTTCCTACTAACCTTCTCTGTTGTCTTTGGTGTTTGTGGGTTGAGAAGTCTGGTAACTGCCACAGCTCACTGATTCAGGGCACTAGGGCCTGTTCTGCCCAGCTATTTTCCTGCTGTCTGGTTGGTCCTGCTGCCACCCACGCTCGGCTCTGCTCCACTCGGCCCCCAGCTCTGTGCATGATAGACTTCATCCAGCGACCATCCAGGCTGTCCTGGGCTGGATCCCTGCTTCCCTCCGCTATTTTGTGGATTCTGCAGTTCTAGAATGTGTTCAGAGCCATTTTTATAGGTTTTTGGAGGGACCTGGTGGGGAGCTCACCCCAAGTCCCTGCTTTCTAGCTGCCATCTTGGCTCCGCCCCCAGGAAGTTTTAAATATGGAAATTTTCTTTTCCTTAGGACTGGATCAGCAGAAATTCAATAAAAGTTCCAAGAATCGTGGTTTAAACTAAGGACTAATTGACAACATTTTCATTTAGTTAATAGCATCTATATTGAACAAAACCTGAATTCTTAGGAAGTAAAAGTGACTTTCCTAAGACCACGTGTGGTTTTAGGGAGTGTTTACTAGTCAGTAACAGGACTCTGATTAGAATTTACATTTTATTTATGAGTTGTCACTCGGTGCATCATTTTACAATTGCCATTTTTTTCCATTGATCATATAGGTATATTCTAGATTTGTAAATATAAACTAACAATGCTTCTTATTCTGAAATCATAATTCTCGTTATATCTTTGAAAAGGAATGGGTTGTCATTGGACAACTAGATATGGAGGCTCTTGTGGAAAAGCATCTCTTATTAATCTCCTCTCCTCACTCATAGATTGTCCTGCCTAGTATTAGCTGCTGACATCTCCTCTTTATAGGAGCGGGAGATTGAATGAGAAGCCCCAGTTCCTCTACAAATGTTACCTACCACATCTGATGATCTTCCTCTGAGGTTAGAACATTAATTAAAACTCAGAAGAGACCAAACTAGGCAAATCTTCTGTCTTGTCATGACAGATTTGTTCTCATTCAAGAAATACTTATCCTTAAACGCTGTATAGCAAAATGATGGGACCCTTCTGCCTTCTAAACTGCTCTGGTCCTCTATTCAATGTCAGGTCCCCCCTCCCTGGAGGCACAGGATTCCCATTCACTAGCATCCTTCCTCCCTTGCCAGCTGCTTGAATGACCTGACTTTGTTTTCATGTTTCTAGGAACATTTCAAGTGTAGCCAAACCCCAAATGCATAATAATCCATCACTAAATCTAGACTAGTTTCCTTTAAAATTGTATTTTTTAAGGAATTGTTTTCTTCAATCAATTTTTGTCCCAAGCTGTTGACCCTCTGTTGCATATTTATCATTTCTTTTCCCAATTTTTCTTCTACCTCTCTTATTTGACTTTTAAAATCCTTTTTGAGCTCTTCCAAGAAGGCTTTTTGGTCTTGAGACAAATTCATATTCTCTTTTGAGGTTTCTGATGTAGGTATATTGACAATGTTGTCCTTTTCTGAGTTTATGTTTTGATCTGTTTCATGACTTTTAAAGTTGAACTCTACTCCTGGGTTATAGGGGGCACTGTCCCAAACTTCTTGTGCTGGGGACCAGGGGCCTGGCAACTAGCTTTCTGCACTGGGGTAGCTTGGCCTAATTGTACCTGTTGTAGGCTGAGGGGGAGTGGGTCTGGGGTTGGAGGCCTCACAGCTGGCCTGCTGTGCCACTGGGCTGCTGAGCCATGACCCAGGGGCCTTGCTTGCTTGTCAGTTCTGTGGCTAAGAGCCTCCCACTGGCTTGCCTGTATTGGGGCTGCACGCCCCTTTTACCCAAATGAGACTGACCTTTCCTGAAGTCCTAAGTTATCTTAAGCTGGAAAATTGACTCACCCCTTTTTGTAGGTTCTGTCACTCCAGAATCCATTTAGAGTCATGATTTAACATTGTTTCTGAGGAAAACTGGGGGCAGTTCAGGCAACTTCTTGGCTTTTCTCTGCCATCTTGGCCCATCTTCAGTACTTTCTCTGGTCATCACTCCTGCCATGGCCATACTCTTCTCCCTTCCTCCTTAGTGAACCAGTTCAGTTGTATATTCTCCTCTATTCTGGAGACCTAGAAACTCATCATCCTGGGAGATTTCATCAGCTTTGGTGGTGATGTTTTTCAGTTGTTTCAGTAGTGTCCAACTCTTCTTGACTCCATTTGGGGTTTTCTTGGCAAAGATACTGGAGCGGTTTGCCATTTCATTCTCAAGATCATTTTACAGATGAGGAAACTGAGTCAAACAGGATTAAGAGACTTGCCTAGGGTCCCACATCTATTAAGTGTCTGAGGCCAGATTTGAACTCAGGTCTTCTTGACTTCAGGCCTGATGCTGTATCCCTTGTGCCGCCCTAGCTGCCCTTGGTGCCTGTGTGTTTGGCATATAATAAGTGCTTAATATAATGTTTATTGATTGACTGATTGATTGAAGTCTTTTGTTCCTCGTTCCCTTGGCCAGGATTGTGTTTTGTGAAACCCTGATCTTGGAGCATTGCTACCATCCATCTTCTTTCATTCCTACTCATGAATTGCTGAGTGAAGTTGGAGGAAGTCATGAAACAGGGCTGACTAGGTCCATTGCAGATTCATATTATTTAATCTCAACTGGGCCCTCACTGCACAGAGTATTTTTAAAAACTCCTCTCTAATTTATATGCTATCTCACTCATCACAATGACGGTTCCATTTATTTTTGCCTCTCTTCAACCTTCCCAAGGGCCTTCCCTTCCCTCCCTTTCAGATGAAGACTTTGTCATGCACTTACTGGGAAATGTAAAGCCATTCATGATCTCTGTCTTCTACACTCCTCCTTGTAACCTCTTAATATCATATTCCACTGCTTCTGTCTTTATACTTTGATCGCTGCTGAGGAGGCATACCTTCTCTCCAAGGATGGTCCCTCTGTGTGTACCCTTGATCGCAGTCCCTCTCACCTTTTCTAGCATATTGTCTCCACTATCATTCTTTTTCTCTCTTTCATTAAAAATTTTTCCTAGTCACCTGATTCTTTCCCTGCTGCTTACAAACGTGTCTCTGTTTTCCCCATCCTTAAAAAAGCCTTAGGTCTGAACATCCCTGCCAGCTGTTTCACCTATGTCTTTTTCTCCTTTCCTAGTTAAACTCTTTGAAAAAAAAATTTACCCTTGGCAGCTCCACTTCTCTCTTTTCTTGACCCTTTGTATTCTGACTCCTGACCTTATCACCCAACTAAAACTCCTCTTTCCAAAACTGCCAATGAAATATTTGTAATATATTGGCATTTCCTCCATCTTCATCTTTCTAGATCTCTGTAGCATTTGATACTGCTGGCCTAGAGGCAGATGCCAGGTGATACAGTAGTCAGAGCACTGCGCTTGGTCTCAGGAACACCTGAATACAAATGTGGCCTCAAACACTTCATAGCAATGCGATCCTGGAAGTTGCTTATGCTCTATTTACCTCAGTTTCCTCAATTATAAAATGAGAATAATAATAGCACCTACCTCCCAGGGTTGATGTGAGGATCAAATGAGGCAATATCGGTAAAGTGCCCAGTGCCTGGCACAGAGTAAGTTCTTAATCAGTGCTTGTTTTCTTCCTTCCTGTTTGACCATCCTGTCCTCCTGGATGCTCTCTCCTCTTGTTTTCCTGACACTGCTTTTATTTGCTTCTCTTCTTACGTATCTAACCATTCCTCGGTTTTCTTCACTGTTTCA
The DNA here is from genome assembly GCF_011100635.1 of Trichosurus vulpecula. Lineage (NCBI taxonomy): Eukaryota > Metazoa > Chordata > Mammalia > Diprotodontia > Phalangeridae > Trichosurus > Trichosurus vulpecula. The sequence continues at coordinate 145,413,180 of NC_050574.1, read as the reverse complement.
TTATCTAAGTCATGCCCATTAACGGTGGTTGTATCACAAGGCACTGCCCTGGGCCCTGTTCTCTTTTCTACATTTTCTGTCTTGGTTGCCTCATTAGCTCCCATGGGTTAAATTCTTATCTCTATATAGATGACTCTCACCTCTATATATCCTACTTTATCATCTGTCCTCTAGTCTCACATCATCAACTGTGGACATTTCCAAGTGAATATCCATAGGCATTTCAGACTTAGCATGTCTAGAACAGACTTTCCCCATTACTGTTTTTTTAGCTTTTATTTAGTATTATATTCTTCCCCAGTTACATGTAAAAACACTATTTAACATTTGTTTTAAAACTTTAAGTTCCAAATTATCTCCCCTCCTCCCTCCCCACCCACCTTCGTTGAGAAGACAAGCAATTTGATATAGGTTATACATGTGTAGCCACGCAAAACATATCCTTAATAGTCATGTTGTGAAAGAAAATAGACAAGAAAAAATAAAACCTCAAGAAAAATAAAGTAAAAAAAGTATGCTTCAATGTGTATTCACACACCATCAGTTCTTTCTCTCGAGATGGATAGCATTTTTCATTATAAGTCCTTCAGAGTTATCTTGGATCATTATATTGCTGAGGATAGCTAAGTCATTCACATCTGATCATCTTACAGTATTGCTGTTACTTTGTACACAGTTCAGCTGCAGCTGCCCCAGCTGCTGCTGATTCCCAATGCCTGCTCCTAGTTTGCTGTGGCTGTGGCGGTGCTGGTACGGCCTGCACTGGACTGCACTTCACTCTCACCCAGGTACAACAGACCTTTCCTGCTGACCTTCTCAGTGTCTGTGGGCTGAGAAGTCTGGAAACCACCACTGCTACCAGTAATTCTGTCACCGTGAAGCCTGCTCTGGGTTTGCTGGGGCTTTGTGCTGGTGCTCTTCTCTCACCCTGGTACAACAGATGTTTCCTGCTGACCTTCCAAGTTGTCTTGGGCTGGAAATTTGTTTCACTGTCTTTTTGTGGGTTCTGCTGCTCTAGAATTTGTTTAGAGTAATTTTTAAAGGTATTTGGAGGGGTTTTGGGGAGAACTCAGGTGAGTCTGTGCCTTTACTCTGCCATCTTGGCTCTGCCTCACTTCCCTATTACTGTTGACACTGACATACTTCAAGCCATCCTTCACTTCTCTCACTCATCCCATATATCCAGTCTATTACCTGGTTTTGTCATTTTTCTTCCCCCTTCAAGATCTCTGAAATTTTTCACTCACATAGGCAACCTCTTAGTTCAGGACCCCATTATTTCTTGCTTAACTATTTCTATACATTCCCAAATGGCTTCTCTTCCTTAAGCCTCTCCCCACTCCAGTCTATCTTTCACACAGCTGCCAAAGTGATTTTCTTAAAGATTTTACCATATAATCTCCCCCTGCCTTGTATAAATTTCACTGGCTCCCTGTTACCTCTCTGCACACCCTTACGTTTGACAGTTGAAGTTCTGCACAATCTGGCTTCTTCCTACCTTTCTGATCTCCTTACACATTATTCCACTCTTTCATACTGACCTTGTTGCTGTTTCTCATTAACGTCACTGATTTCTCATACTTCTTTGTATTACTGTCCCCCATGCCTTTCCTTCATTTTTACCTTTTGGAATCCCTGGCTTCATTCAAGACTCAATTCAAGTACCATTCTTCTGCAGAGGCCCTTTCTTTGACTTCTGGGCTATACTAGTACCTTCTTATCCAAGATTTATCTGATGTCTGTCTTGAATGGAACTTGCATGTACTTATATGTCTGTTTTCCTCCCTTCCCCCACATTTATAAGCTCCTTGAGGGCAAGGGCTATTTCATCTTAGTCTTTGTATCCGCAGCACCACTGGCTAGCACATAATAGGTGTATAATAAATGATTGATTGGTCTGCCACATCTGGGCTCTACTACTTAAGTATCTGATGTGACACTTAAGAAAATGAAGTTGGCAGGAGAGGCTGGATATGACTAAATATATCCACAGGAAATCTGTTGGGAGATGACAAAAATTTAAAAGCCTTAAGGAATGAGTTTCAAGGGAAAGATTCTTAAAGAATAAAAAAGGTCACAGACTTTAAAAAGGCAACTAAGAGGACATGCTTTTGTGATCTGCACCTGATTTTTTACATCTATAAAATATTTGAGAATAGTGTATGTAGAAATTGAAGATATGCTTGATGAAAATCTGAGAAGGGGAAAGGCTTTTAGCAGGTGATTTTCTAGAGTAGATTACATTTTCAGAGTTATACAATCGACTGAAAGGAGGAGAAAATGTGCACAGCATTTATTCTGGTTTGATAATATCTAATATATACTGAGATGGAGAGGTAGCATGGCATAGAGATGATAGCTTTGTGACCAGGGCAGAGAATGCCAACTCTCCATCCAGAGGTCCCCAGTTTGAGTCCTGATTCTTAATGCTCAACAACTTTGTGACTTTGGGCCAACCTTATTACCTCCCAGTTTCCCTTTCTTTCAAATGAGGGGGTTGCCCCTCATTTGAAGCCAGATGGCTTGAGTCCCTCTCTAGCTCTAGCTGTAGGGATCTGTAATTCCTGGGAACTTTCTAATACTGTCAAAGAAAATTAGAGAGGGTTTGCTGATCTGCTTTGGTAGAGGGAGTTTCCATATTAAGGATTCTATAAAAAGATGAAATTAACAGCTCATATATAGTTATATATAAAAAAGAAGGGTTAAATTTCACAAACACAGGTTTGTTAGGAGCAGAAATAGATTGACTCTTGAATTTTATTTATTTTAAACCTACTTATTACTTTAAGGGATATAATGATTACATAGAGTTTAGAAAATATTTTTTCTTTTTTTTAAAATGCAATTTATTTATTTAACATATTTGGTTTTCAGCATTGATTTTCACAACATTTTGAATTACAAATTTTCTCCCCATTTCTACCCTCCCCCCCACTCCAAGATGGCTTATATTCTGGTTGCCCTGTTCCCCAGTCAGCCCTCCCCTCTATCACCCCCCTCCCCTCTCATCCCCTTTTCCCTTCCTTTCTTGTAGGGCAAGATAAATTTCTATGCCCCATTGCCTGTGTATCTTATTTTTTAGTTGCATATAAAAACTTTTTTTGTTTTTGAACATCTGATTTTAAAACTTTGAGTTCCAAATTCTCTTCCCTCTTCCCTTCCCACCCACCCTCCCTAAGAAGTTGAGCAATTCAACCTAGGCCACACATGTATTATTATGTATAACCCTTCGACAATACTCATGTTGTGAAAGGCTAACTACATTTTGCTCCTTCCCAACCCATCCCGCTTTATTGAATTTTCTCCCTTGACCCTGTCCCCTTTCCAAAGTGTTTGTTTTGATTACCTCCACCCCCATCTGCCCTCCCCTCCATCATCCCCCCCGCCTTTTATTTTTTTTTTTTTTTATCTTCCTCCCTCTTTTTTCCTGTGGGGTAAGATACCCAACTGAGTATGTATGGTATTCCCCCTCAGGCCAAATCTGATGAGAGCAAGGTTCACTCATTCCCCCCTCACCTGCCCTCTCCCCTCCTCCCATAGAACTGCTTCCTCTTGCCACTTTTATGCAAGATAATCCACCCCATTCTATCTCTCCCTATCTCCCTCTCTCAGTATGTTACTCTCTCATCCCTTAATTTCATTTTATTTCTTTTAGATATCTTCCCTTCATCTTCAACTCACCCTGTGTCTGCTCTCTCTCTTTTACATATATATATATATACACACATATAAACACACACATATATATATACACATACATACATATACACATAGATATATACATACATACACATTCACTTATATATATACATAAACATATATATATATATACATGCATATTCCCTTCAACTACCCTAATACTGACGTCTCATGAATCATACTCATCATCTTTCCATGTAGGAATATAAACAAAACAGTTCAACTTTAGTAAGTCCCTTGCAATTTCCGTTTCTTGACTACCTTTTCATGCTTCTCTTGATTCTTGTGTTTGAAAGTCAGATTTTCTATTCAGTTCGGGTCTTTTCACTGAGAAAGCTTGAAAGTCCTCTATTTTATTGAAACTCCATATTTTGCCTTGGAACATGATACTCAGTTTTGCTGGGTAGGTGATTCTAGGTTTTAATCCTAGCTCCATTGACCTCCGGAATATCGCATTCCAAGCCCTTCGATCTCTTAATGTAGAAGCTGCCAGATCTTGGGTTATTCTGATTGGGTTTCCACAATACTCAAACTGTTTCTTTCTGGCTGCTTGCAGTATTTTCTCCTTGATCTGGGAGCTCTGGAATTTGGCAACAATATTCCTAGGAGATTTCTTTTTGGGATCTATTTGAGGAGGCGATCGATGGATTCTTTCAATTTCTATTTTGCCCTGTGGCTCTAGAATATCAGGGCAGTTCTCCTTGATAATTTCCTGAAAGATGGTATCTAGGCTCTTTTTTTGATCATGGCTTTCAAGTAGTCCAATAATTTTTAAATTATCTCTCCTGGATCTATTTTCCAGGTCAGTGGTTTTTCCAAGGAGATATTTCACATTGTCTTCAATTTTTTCATTCCTCTGGTTCTGTTTTATAATATCCTGATTTCTCATAAAGTCACTAGCTTCCACTTGCTCCAATCTAATTTTTAAAGTAGTATTTTCTTCAGTGGTCTTTTGAACCTCCTTTTCCATTTGGCTAATTCTGCCTTTCAAGGCATTCTTCTCCTCATTGGCTTTTTGGAGCTCTTTTGCCATTTGAGTTAGTCTGTTTTTTAAGGTGTTGTTTTCTTCAGTGTATTTTTCAGTATTTTTTTGGGTCTCCTTTAGCAAGTCATTGACTTGTTTTTCATGGTTTTCTCGCATCCTTCTCATTTCTCTTCCCAATTTTTCCTCTACTTCTCTAACTTGCTTTTCCAAATCCTTTTTGAGTTCTTCTATGGCCTGGGGCCAGTTCATGTTTTTCTTGGAGGCTTTGGTTGTAGGCTCTATGACTTTGTTGTCTTCTTTAGGCTGTATGTTTTGGTCTTCTTTGTCACCAAAGAAAGAATGCAAAGTCTGAGACTGAATCTGGGTGCGTTTTCGCTGCCTGGCCATATTCCCAACCAACTAACTTGACCCTTGAGTTTTTCAGTGGGGTATGACTGCTTGTAGACTTACGAGTTCTATGTTCTGCGTTTGGGGGGGAGGTGCCAGCTCTGTCAGAGCCGCACCACTGCTCCTTCCCCAAGGACCCCCAGTCCAGACTGGGCTTAGATCTTCAGCAGGCTGTTGCACTCCTGCTCTGATCCGCCACTTAATTCCTCCCACCAGGTGGGCCTGGAGCCGGAAGTAACAACAGCTGTAGCTGCCCCACCTCCGCTGCCCCCGGGGCTGGAAGCCAAACCGCGAACTCCTTCCACTCCCGCAGCTTTTCCCACTAACCTTCTCCATAGTCTTTGGTGTTTGTGGGTCGAGGGTTCTGGTAACTGCCGCAGCTCACTGAATCAGGGCGCTAGGGCCCCCTCCGCCCGGCTTCTGGTCTGGATCGTCCACGCTGCTCAGGCTGGGCTCTGCTCCACTCCGTTCCCAGCTCCCAGCTCCATGTGGAATAGACCTCACCCAGAGACCATCCAGGCTGTCCTGGGCTGGAGCCCTGCTTCCCTCTGCTGTTCTGTGAGTTCTGCTGTTCTAGAATTGGTTCAGAGCCATTTTTATAGGTTTTTGGAGGGACTCGGGTACGGAGCTCACTCTAGTCCGTGCTTACCAGCCGCCATCTTGGCTCCGCCCCCCCCCCCAGAAAATATTTTTTCAAAATACAATAACTATGAACATATTTAAACTCTTGTGATGCCAATCAGTGATTAAATATCTTTGCTGCTCATTTAATACCTCAGATGGGGTCAGTTAAGGGCAGCTTGATTAAAGGTTTGTTTGTAGGCAGGCCTACACACTTTACTTACTACCAAGCCCTAGGCTTACACCCTTTTGCTGATTGGGCGTGAAGCCCTTGGACCCTAAAAAGAGTATATATACCCAGAAGGTAGCCATTGTAAGATCAGGATTCAGAATTCAGCCCAAGGAGAAGGAGTAAGAACTCTGAGTTGACAGAGATATAGAGAGAGTGCAGGGTGGAGAGTGGAAACCAGGGAGCTGCAGAGACCAGAGAACAGAGGGGGGAGAGGAAGCAGGCAAGCAGACAGTTGGGATTCATGAGTGTTTATGGGGAAGCCCCAGCAGGGGGGAAGGTTACAGGATGACTTGGTTCCTTGCTATAATACTGTGTTATAATTTTCTTGTTGTTACATTGAGATGGAATTACTGGTTTTGGAATACAATTACTGCTATGTTGAATTGGAATTATTGGTCTTGGGGTTTGATCCTCTGGTGTCTAAATAAATGTTATACTTCCTTTGCCTTCTACCTAGAGAATCTCTTATGCTTTGTGATTCCGATCTACATAGGCATGTTCATGGTCATCTTTGAGGTCATGAATCTTGCCTTGCTGATACAACTCTTCTCTTTGATCCCTTTAGATTGATGTTGGAGACACAAAAGACAAAGTGTTGGTGTTTTTTAAACTTCGACCTGAAGTTATTACAGAAGATAATGTGCATAATAATATTCTTGTGTCATCTATGTTAGATTCACCTATTAATTCCCTTTATCAAGCAGTAAGGCAAGTATTTGCACCAATGTTGCTAAAGGTGAGTAATATACTTTAATGGTTATAAGATTACCATTTTTCTCCATTGAGAGGCTGTGTGACGTGGTGGAGAGAGTGGTGAAAATGAATCCAGGAAAACCTGGGTTCAAGTACTGACACATATAGGCTCTGTGACCCAGAGCAGAGTGTTTTCTGAGTCCTCCAGGCAACTCTCTGAGACTATAGCCTGAATTCCCTAGAACAATGTAATGACGAGTTTAGGCCCTCTCCTTTTACAGGCTCTGTTAGTAGCTGGATAATTTGAGAAATACACTTTTGGAATATGATAGATATTTAAGCATTTTGATCATTGTTAATAGCTGTTATTTCAGTTTATATTTGAATTTTCACCTCTATCATAGTTAGTTTTTAAGGTAAAATTTACATTGCCAGATAGAGAAATGGGGGAAACCTCAAATGAAAATTTCCCTCTTTATAGTAAATATTATCCAAAAGGCTAAATCATGGATGAGAATGTCCTTTTAGTAGAAATGTTCTAAGGATGTGTGTGTACATATGTATATATGTGTATATGTATGTGTGTCCATATATATATGTATATATAACATGCATATGTATCCCTATCTCTATCTAGATAGATATATCTAGATGTATCTAGATATATCTATATCTATATATTTATATCTATATATATAGTTCTAGAAAGCCAAATGGAAACTATAGGTCCTGACAGGCACACATACACGCATATATGCACATGCACAATGGCACACATACACGTACATATGTATACATGCATGTATGCACATATGTATACATACACACATGTGTATATACACATGCCCTCATGTACATACACATATGCAGACACAGATATCTTTGCCATATATATACACACACATATATATACATACATACATGTATGAATCTACACACATGCATGTTTTCATGTATGCATGCTTTAGTGCCAATGTGATGCGGCTGGCGTAATTCTGATTCGCAAACTATAACAGACTCTCTTCATTGAAGGCAGAACCAAAACATTCATTAAAACACCAAGAAGCCAAATCCATCATAGCAACAAAGAAATCTATACACATTAGCAATACAGGGGGCACTGCCATCCCCAACCCTTCCCTCTGTTAGGGCCTTCCCACAAATGAACACCCTCAAGCAAAATCATGCCCTGGCTCTCACACTAGCTGCTGCTCTCTCTGTGTCTCTCTCTCTCTCAGCTCTGACTGGTCGGCCTCACTTCCTCTCAGCTCTGCTCCTCCTTTCCTGCCCCACCAGTTCAGCAAGCTCCTCCCACCACAAGCTTATGTGACTCAGGCTTCCATGTGACTCAAGCAGGTCACACGGGCCTATTAATGGATGGGAAGATCTTCAAATTGTATTAACAATACATTAACAATACACATGCCTGTAAATATATACATGTATATACATATCTAAGACCTACATTTATAGAATAGTTTAAAATTTTCAAGGCACTTTCCTCATAATTCTCTTTTGAGGTAGGTAGTTATAGTATTATTATCATTCCCTTTTTGCAGATAAGAAAAGTAAGATACTGTGAGTTTAAGGGAATTTTTTCACAGTCACATAGTAATTGAGGAAAATTTTAAACTTGGAGTTGATTGTGTGTAGTATAGTGGAAAAGGCATAAGCCACAGGACAACTTGGGTTCAAATCCCACTTTAGATCCTTGCTAATTGTGTAACCCTGGGCAAATAACTGCACTTCAGTTACCTCATCTGTAAAATGAGGGGTTTAAGCTTGGTGGCTTCTGAGGCTATTTCTGCTAATTAAATATATGATCCTATGTTCAAGTCATTTTAATAAGCTTTTAAAATATTTTTGAAATTTTATTCTTGCCCTTGGTTATTTTACTCCTGTCCCTTTCTTTATAATAAAAACATTTAAGGAATGCCAGGTGATGCAGGGACTGTACTTGCTTTCATAGTCTTCATGCCACCTCCCTGCTGAGAAAGGGGAGGTGTCAGTAAGTACTTGTTAATCACCTGCTAGAATGGACTCGAGATGTAGACATATATTTTTGGATTTGGAAAGTGTGGAAATTTGTTATGCTTGATTATGTATATTTGTTATGCAGATCTAGCCTTTCTTTTTTCCAGTGAGGGAGAGAAGTTTGGAAAGAGAAATTTAAATGTTTGTTAATTGAAAAATAAAAAAAAATTAAAACAGCAACAACAATATGCAGCTAAGAAAAACTGAATATAATTTTTTTTTGGTTTTAAGAGAGTGTGATGTTTTAACAGCAGCATATCTAATAATTCCCATTACTTGTTTTTATTTAGGATCAAGAATGGAGCAAAAATTTTGATCCCAAACTCCAGAATCTTTTGAGTGAGTTAGAAGCTGGGTTGGGTATTGTGCTACGAAGATCAGATACTAATTTATCAAAAATGAAATTCAAGGAAGATGACATACGAGGTACGCATGGAAGCTTAATTTAGGCACATCTCAGTGATCCTTTCATTAATCCATTCTTATCTTTTTCTGCAGAACTCTTTCTAGACTGATGAAACCTCACTGATTTCAAGCTCATTATTAAATTTAACTGTATTTAAGGTGTCACTGTGTGGGTTTGGGAAAAAATGTGAATTTAGTTTTCAATATCTGTGTGTATGTAATTCATAAAAATTGAAATGTCATGTGGATTTTGTAGAGCTATGAGTCAAAAACCTTTGTCTTAAAATGCATTTTAGTTTATTGTTTCACCTCCAGCTAGAGATAATTACTGTTCATATGAACAACTAATGTTCCAATTTAAGGTATCTAATTTTTGGTCTGTGACTTTTCTGAAAGAAGAAATGCCTTACGTTTAGATGCTTAATTTAAAGATCATTATTGAAATTAATAGGTGCCATTCTTCCCCTTGCATAAGTCACACCTTGGTAATAAGATAGATTTTTTTTGAATCCTGATTGGTCTGAAAGATTGAATGCACCTAATTTGCTGGCAAAGAGTCAGTAAGTTCTGGAGACAATTTAAAATTAAGTTTACTCATGATTACCTATAGCTATTTTAAGTAAATTTTCACTGTTAATTCTAACTTCATTTGAATGCTAATTAAAAAAAAATTTCCAATTGGAAAAAGGGGTTAGAATCAAATAGAAATTAAGTTTTAGAAGGATAGGTTTGCGATATGTTTATTTATGTTGGAATATATTTATATTGGAAGCACAAGTTTGTCCACTTAAGAATTTATCAGAATAAAAATGTTTAGAGGCTGTAGTGGATGTGTGAGCTTGATATGTGGACTGTGTGTAGCATTGTTGTTAAAAATCATATATAATATTTCACTGTAAATCATTCTATCTCTGTCTCTGTCTTTGTCTCTGGAGGCAGTCGGGATTAAGTGACTTGCCCAGGGTAACATAGCTCATATGTGTCTGAGATTGAATGTGAGTTCAGGTCCTCTTGACTCCAGAGCCTTTATCCAGTGTGCCACATAGCTGCTGCCCTTTTCACTGTAAATCTAAATAGAGCTTGCTGGGATTAAAGTTAGACCCCAGCAACAATTCTCATGTTGTAAGTAAAGATTGTGTAAACTCTTTTTAAATACATTTTAAAGGTTGTAGTAGTTCTGCATACCCAAAGAATGGTTTAGTTCCAAATTTAACCAAAATCAGGGAATTAACTAGTTGTTTTCTGGTGGTCTTTTTTTCTCATGATGATTCTTTAATTCTTCTTTTTTCTCCTTTCTAATTTATGTATTAGGTATTCTTACACCAAGTGATGAGTTCCAATTCTGGATAGAGCAAGCACATCGTGGAAGTAAACAGATGAACAAAGAAAGAGCCACTTATTTTAAAGAACTTTTTGAGGCAGTTGCAAGAGTATGTTTACTTGATATGTTGTTTTTCAGGTTCCATGCAAACAATTCAGGGCACAATTTATGTAGGAGAAACAGATAACTAGATATAAGCTGGACAATGCATGACAGTGTGCAAATTTATTAGGAAAATAAATTTACTTAATATATTTATTGGAAACAAATTATAATATAATAGAAAAACCTCTGCCTTAGTTTTAAAAAACATCATGAGACTGGTTCAAGCAAAATCCTCAAGTACTGTTGGATTTACCAAGTACATATTTTATGAGTATACCTTTGAAATTGATTGGATCATGTGCTGGAATGATTGTTTTAATCAGACTTTTAAAGTTGACATTTAAATCCTAGTAACTATTATACTTTTTAAGATTAATATTTTTTCAGTTAACAAGCATTTTTTTCCTCTCTCTCCCAACTCCTCCCCACTGGAAAAAAAGGAAAAAATAAAGTTCTTGTAACAAATGTGCATAGTCAAACAAAAAAAAATGAATTCCACATTGTCCATGTCCAAAAATATGAATCTTATTCTGTATTTTTAATCCTTCACCTCTCTGTCAGGGGATGTGTGATATTTTTTATCATCGAGCCTCTGGAAATATGGTTGGTCATTGCATTGATCTGAGTTCTTAGAAATCTTTTAAAGTTGTTTGTCTTTACAGTGTTGTTGTTGTTATATAAATTAACCTCTTGGTTGTATTCAAGTCACATAAAATTCCCCAGAAGTGTGATTAAATAATATAGTGCTGTAAGGAAGGCAAAAGTGGACATACTTTAAAATCACATAAGAGAATATTAGAGCATTGGTTTGGAGTCAGGGAAGCTAATAAGCTTGAATCCTGCTTCTGTCACTGCCTGTGTAACCTTGAGTAACATTTCTAGACCTCAGTTTTCTCACCTATAAAATTAAGAGGTTGGACAATTCAGGGATTAGCAGATTAGTGCCTATGAGCCAAATCTAACCTGCTGCCTGTTTGTGTATAGCTCTTGAGCTAAGAATGATTTTTACTTAGTTTGTATAACTAAAACTTATTTTTAGCAGAAATAAGTTTTATTAATTATATATACACACACACACACACATACATACACACATATACATATACATAGTTTTACTTTTAGTAAAAACTATTCTTAACTTGTAAGCCATATAAATGGCTGGATTTTGCCTGTGGGTTACAGTTTATCAATCCTTGGTGACAGATCTAGACTGTTAAATTAAAGACCAATCTAGATGGTCTTTAAAATCTTTTTCAAGTCTAAAGTTATGAGCCTATGAACCTATAAACATCTACTAAACAACTGGAGGGAATACAATTATCTATGTGAATTAGATAAAGTCAATTAGATAAAGTCAAATCAAGCAATCAGAAAGAATTTGTTAAACACCTACTATGTACTAGGTACCATACTAAGTGCTGGGGATACAAAAACAAAATTTAAACATTCTGTGTTCTCAAGAAGCTTACATTCTAATGAGGAAGGCAACACGTAGAATATGTCAAAAGTTAATATAGGCAAATATTGGGAGGGAAGGTATTAGTAGCTGGTAGACATTAGGACAGATTTTATGTACAAGGTGGTACTTGAACTGAGTTTTGAAGGAAACTAGGAATTTCATTGTAATTATATATGTGTAGATATATATGTGTGTGTATGTATAAAATTACAAATTTATATAATTATATACACACAGACAGAGAGACAGAAGGGGGGAGACAGACAGAGACAGAGTAGAGGGAAAAGAGGAGAGAGAAGAGAGAGAGAGAAATGAGAGAGAGAGAGAGAGAGAGAGAGAAGAGAGAGAAGTGAGAGAAGTGAGAGAAGAGAAGGCAAACAGGTAGGTGGCAGACCTGGAGTCAGGAATCCTAAATTCAAATTTGGCCTTAGACACAATACTTGTGTTACCCTGGACAAATCATTTAACTTCTGCTTCAGAAATGGGGATAATAATAGCACCTGCATTGTAGAATTGTTATCAGGCTAAAATGAGATAATATTTATAAAGTACTTTATAGACCTTAAAGCACTATAAAAATGCCAGCAATCATTATATACCTACTTTAATTACTCATGACATAAAATATTTTTCTCCCATAGGAAAATATAATCATAGCATAAACATATAATGATATAAATTTTATGTGATGGTAATTAGCAACATTGTCAGAATTGAGCTCTTATTTTGATGTTACTTAATATAAATTTTTCTAAGAGAACAAGAGTAATGATTAAGATTTCTATAGATCTTTATGGTTTACAGAGTAAGGGAGATAGTACGAGTAGTATGATTGCTATTTTATCCACAAAGAAATTAAGACATGGAGAATTAAGGAATTTGCCCACAATTCTTTGGCTTAGGAATGTCTGTTGAGACTCAATCCTAGGTTTTCTTATTCTAACTCTATACTAAAACCAAATAGTTTATTTCAAAGTTATAAAATGTTGAAGTAACTCAAATTACATTTCTCATATCAGGTTACTTTGCAAACGCGAAAAATAAATATCATAAATATCTTTCTATCTATAGCACATTGTCAAAGAAGCACAGTACCCGTGGTGGTGTATTCTAGTTCTTATCTTACAAGTATTTCCAAAGCAAGAGAACTAATTTTTTGTGTCTTGACATTTAATAAATAAACCTTGTCCTGGTTTCTGTATTACAGTGTCCAAAATGGTAAAACAAGATTTTTGCTTTGTTTATGGCTTGGATAAATAGAATCAAGTCAGTGCTAGGCTGTTGAGGGTGTGGAAGGGAAGGCAGATAATAGGCATAGATGTGGCTGACCAGGAGTCAGGCATGCGGGGGGTTGTTGATAAGGTCACAGAATAAAAAGTAGGAGAGAAAGGTATGTATTTCAGGCTAGGTAGGTTAAAGCTGGGGAAGGGAGGTGGCCTAGTGATTAGCGCATTGGGCTTGAAGCCAGGAAGGTACATCTTCCCAAGTTCAAATCTGCCCTCAGATGCTTACTAGCTGGGCAAGTCACTTAACCCTGCTTGCTTCAGTTTCCTCACCTGTAAACTTAGCTGGAGAAGGAAATGTAAAACCACTCCGGTATCTTTGCCAAGAAAACTCTAAATGGAGTCGTGAAGAGTCAGATACGATTGAAATGAATGAACAGCAACAACAAATGTTAAAGACGTTGGGTGGTTTACAGGATACGACGTGTTCTCAGGAAGCTCGGCATCCTTCTCCCAGTAACCCAGACCACTGACATCTAAAAATGGTACAGTTCTTGGTAAACCTGAGAACTGTGTTGCTCCGACACCAAACTTGGTAGATGAATTCATTTTTACTACAGGTAGTAAAATGACTGCATGGCTGTATTTTTCTTGAGGTGGGGCCTGCTTAATTTTGAAGGGCTCAGTCTCTTGTCAACTGTTCGTAGGTGTATTCTAGAGCATCTGCCACTATTAGAGTCATTGGGAATAGTGCAACATAGAGTGAGGTTGGAAGTTTTTCTTGAAAGATCAAATCTCTCTTTACTGGGCCATCAGGTTCTTTTTCTTCTCATGGTAGAAGATATCTTGGACTTGAGCCATGGAAATTTTCTTTTAAGTATGCTAATGCAATTTTAATAATGATAATAATAATAGTAATAATAATAACTGGCATTTATATAGTGCCTACTATGTGTCAGGCACTGTGCTAAGCACTTTACAAATGTTACCCTATTTGATGCTCATTACAGCCCTGGGAGGGAGATGGTATTACCATCACCCTCATTTTACAGATGAGGAAACTGAGGCAAACAGAGTAAGTGATTTGCCCAGAGTCACACGGCAAGTGTATGAGGATAGATTTGAACTCAGATTTTCGTGAGTCCACCCAATGGCTCTATCTACTGCACCACCTACTTATTTTATTTTTAAAAAACAAATTATCTCTTATTTAGGTAGACTTATTTTGAGTTTTTGAAATATTTTCTTTAACCTTTTCCTTAAAAACAGTGCATATTTGCACAATAGTAATGTTGATGCTACCCTTGTATCATAAAAGGTGTGGTCTGCTTGAGTAGTGGTAGTTCTAGCTCAGGTAATTAAAAGAAATGAAGGTAGGCTTAAATAGGCAGAGGGCCTCAAATATTGACTTCCCCTTTCAGTTATTCCTTAATCTATGAATCTGATCTTTTCTTTTTAAAAATTCTGTTTTTTTTAGGAATTTTATAATTTGGACAGTCTTTCGTTATTGGAAGTTGTAGACTTAGTGGAGACTACCCGAGATGCTGTTGATGATGTATGGAGACAAACAGAGCATGAACATTACCCTGAAGCTCGCATGCTACATCTCTTAGATATAATAGGTACTGTTGAAGAAGGCTTAATTAAGTTGTTGCTAGAAATCTATTTTAATCTAAGTTTTTACTCTAAATTATTTTGATTAAAATGAATCCTACTTGAATTGTTTAAAATTTTAGGCATTTATGTATTCTGTTAATTTTAGTTTCTACATAAAAAATTTCTTTAAGTTTTAGTGATAATTAAATTTAGGTAGATTTTAATATCTGATATCAAAATGTCCTTTGTAAAATTTTTGTGGTATAGTTAAGAAAACTACCTAGAATATCTTTTAAGAATAAGATGTTTTATGTTGTTTTCAGGTGGTTCTTTTGGAAGGTTTGTTCAGAAAAAGTTGGGAACTCTGAACATCTGGGAAGATCCTTTTCATCTTGTGAAAGATAACCTGAAATCTGGGATTACTATTTGTGAACAATGGGTAGTAGCTTGTAATCATCTAACTGGGCAAATGTGGCAACGTTATGTCCCTCATCCTTGGAAAAACGAGAAATATTTCCCTGAATCTCTTGACAAACTTGGCAAACGTCTTAAGGAGGTATCAGTGTCTGTGAACCTTAATGATGATGAAGTGGAATCATTAAAGTTTTTAGTAATTTCTATGTGGGCTATGGATGTATGCATGTTTTTCATTGACTGTTGTGCAGGCTTTCAGTGATCTGGGTGACTTTTCCCATATACTATTTCAAATGCTACATAGATTCAATTACCTTATTTTGGGGGGGGCATTTTATGTATAAATGAAAGTAATTTCCACAATCTTCAAATTATTCCTTAATTGCCAGGTCTGCCTGAAATCTGTGTTTGGGAAGCAAGCCTCAAGTCTCTTTGCTTTCCAGTTATTTTCCATTCAGCTGCCAAAGCAGTTTTCCTTTAAGTGCACATCTGGTCAGGTTACTCCTCTGTACAATAAGCTCCAAGGGCTCATTGTTGCCTGTAGGATAAAAAATTAAACTCTTCTTTTTGGCTTTGGAAACCTCATACAACTTGGTTTCAACCAATTTTTCCAGTCTTTTTGGACCTTACTCCCCTTCCTGTACTCTGTGTTCCAGTCAAATTTGCCTTCTCATTATTCCTCTTATGTGCTCCTCCTTTTCTTGTCTTTGGGCCTTTTTTACTGGCCATCCCTAAAAGGTGGCAACCAGAGCTGAACAAAATATTTCAGGTCAATTTTGAACAGAGTAAGAACCTCACTTTCTTGATTCTGCAAATTCTACTTCTCTGAACGCAGCTAAACTTGCATTACATTTTTGGTTGCCTTATCGTACTGTATACTTGCAGCCTATAAAAATGCTCAGATCTTTTTCAGGTGAACTGCTATCTTGCCATTCCTTCCCCATATTGTACTTGTGAAGTTGGGGTGGAATCCAAGTATAAGAGTATCTTTCATCCATATTAAAATGAAATTATTGGATTTGGCCCAGTATTTTAACCTGTTAAGAGTTTGTTGTTTATGATTGGCATTTAACAGGTTAGCTATTCTCCCAGCCTTATATTATCTGCATACTTAATAAGAATGCCTTTATGCATGCCCTTGATTAAAAATATCAAACTTCACAGTGCCAAGCATAGGTTGACTGGGGACTCTTTTGGCAATCCTCCTTCCAAATGGAAAGTATGGTCTTTTGGAACAGTCATTCAACTAATTTGGAATCCACTAACTGTACTCTAGCAGATATCTCTATTTTGTGCACAAGAAATACATGAGAGATTTTTGAAATGTTTTGTTAAAATCTAGGAGCAGCATGGAATGGTATATAGTGTGGTTGTCTTGAGTTTGGAAAGATGTGAGTTCAAATTCTACATCCAAAGCTTACTGGCTTTGTGACCATGGTCACCTGAACCAATTAATCTACAATCATTTCTTTTTTTTTTTTTTACAATCATTTCTTATACACTTACCAGGCACCAGGTAATGTGCTAAGCTAGGTTATTAGCATACAAACAAAAATAATATAGTCCCTGCTGTCAGGGAATGTACACTCTTTTTGGGGAGACATATACATATATAAGTATATTCAGAATAAATAAAAAAAATTATAAGGTAGTTTAGGAGGAGGAGCACTAGCAGTTGGAGAGTGTTCAGGAAAGGCTTCAAGTAAAAGGTGCTATTTGAGCTGGGTTTAAAGAAAGTAAGAGGTTCTCTTAGACAGAGATGAGAAAGGAGTGCCTAGCATGGCAGGCGTGGGGGAAGCCAGTGCAAAAGTATGGAGATGGGAGATGGAGTCATGTGTGAGGAACAAAGAGAAGACCAGTTCAGCCATACCAGAGAGGGCAGAAAGTCAAGTCACTCTTCTGAGTCTCTGTTTCCCTAGAGTGGTGATATATTATTATTGTTGTAGTACCTCTCTCTCAGGGTTGTTGTCAGGCTCTATAGAGATAATGTATGTGAAGTGCTCTATAAACCTTAAAGCACTATATGACAATTTTTATTATTCCCATAACCCCATATCTCTCTACAGCCAAGTTTTTTGGAGACTGCATCGTTCCTTATTTTTGTTGTTCAGTTGTTTCAGTCGTGTCTGACTCTTCGTGACCCCATTTGGGGTTTTCTTGGCAAAGATACTTGAGTGGTTTGTCATTTCCTTCTCCAGTTCATTTTTACAGATGAGGAAACTGAGGTGAACAGAGTTAAGTGACTTGCCTAGGGTCACACAGCTAGTAAGGGTCTGAGGCCAGATTTGAACTTAGGAAAATGAATCTTCCTGACTTCAGGCCCAGCTTTCTATCCACTGTACCACTTAGCTGCTCATTTAGAAGGAACATTCACCCTTATCTAGTACCAGCAGAAGCCTCCCCTCTTATGCTCCGTAAGTGAATTCTTGGTGAGCTTTGCCCTTGTAGTAGGATCTAATCCTCTATAGGAACCAAGTAGCTAGTCTTTTCCCTTTTCCAAAGATGCATCAGAAGATTTCTCTTTAAGAAATCTAGTGCTTGGGGCTCTCAGACTACTCATTCTTGAGAGAGTCTCTAACTTGTAGTTGGATTTGCCCCTGAAACTACTCTCAAAATTGGTGCTGCTCTGGAAGTCTCCTGTTTCTTCTTGAAGGTTAGATTCCAAGGTCAAGCCACCTAGATAATTCAGATTCCTCCCATCTTCTGCAAGAAGGTTAGAGTTCTGAAAGGAACATCCTTGAATTCCCCTCTCAGGTTGGGCATAGGTCTCTTATGGACATTTGCTGCTGATGCAAGTCAACATTATTGCTTCTAGTTGGAGAAACAAGAGAGGAGAAAACAAAAAAGCAAACACCATCAACAAGAAAAAAAGCGCTCTTGCCTCTTCCAAAGGAAAAGGTGAAGAGCTGAGTTCTCCTAGAATGGTGCCTTTCTGCTTTATATAAAAAGCCACAAATCACTTGACCTATATTCAGCTAATCACTAGACATTCCTGGTGTCTGCTCACTAGGTTTATTGAGGATCTTTGATATGAATAGTAATGGTCATGGCCCATTCCAGGTTGTTTTTTATACTTTTGACATATGCATGAGAGAGCTTGTTTAATGAAGACCTTTAAGAAAGCAACGTATTGTAAACAAGAAACAAGAAGTTGTGTAAAGGTTGTCAATAAAGAAATTAGTATATTTGAAAGAGAAAATAAGCTGGTTGTGACAAGAATGTTGGGTATTTCTGTATGTTCCATGGTATTCTTTTTATGTAAAGAAAACTCAAGGAAGTTCCCAGGAGTGTTGGGCGAAGCCCATCATGAGCTATGGGACATGTACAAAAATCATCCCAGCTGGTTAGATGTGAATGTTGTGAATCTGTGTGAATGATGTGAATCTGCCTCGTTTGGAAGAAATACCCACAGTAATCCATTAGAATGCTAAATATCATTATTACTATTACTGTTACCCTCTTATTATGACTATTGTATTTATAGCCATTTCCCTGATTCACACAAAAAGAAATGAGCTTAATTTGGCATGAGAGGTGATGAAGCCATGGTGAGACTCTTTGTGATCACCTCTACTTTCTTTTCTAGAGTTCACTAATCATGCCTCTATTAATACATTCCAGAATTTTCCAGGAATCAAAGACAAGGTCACTGACCTATAGTTTTCAAATTCCATTTTCCAAGTTTTCTTTTAATTGGCACAACCTTTGCTCTTCTCCAATTCTATGGTACCTCTGCCATTCTCTGCTCTCGTTCAGTGATCATGGACAGTAAGTAGCCCAGTAATTACATCTGCCAGTTGTTTAAGTAACCTAGGATATAGTTCTTGTGGGCCTGGTGAGTTAAACACATCAAGGGCAGCCAGATTGTCTTTTTCTTATTCAAGTCATGTCCGGTTGGAAAAAGCACTGAATTAGAAGTTTGAGTTTGAATCCATTTGACTCTATCCAATTTAACTTCTTGGATCCTAAATCTTGGTGTAAAAATGAATATAATACGACTAACCTCATAGGGTTGTTATAAGAAAAGTGCTTTGTAATTAAAACATGTAAATGAACTATTTGTTGGTGGTAGCAGGAAAAACTAAATGGGAGAAGTAGCATTTGAACTGCTGAAAAGGGATAGAATTTGTACAGATAAAGATAGGAGGAGAATGGCATTTTAGGTGGAGGGTATAGCATTTATAGATGTCAGATAGTGGGAAAGAGCATGGGGTATTCCCAGAAACAGTGAATTTGGCTGCAATATAGACTGTATCTATGAGAATAATGGAATACTTGTGTTACTGGTTAAAACAGTCATTAAAATAAATAAACTGTGTTTTTGTTTAATGCTTTGTTTCAGGTCCTGGCAATTAGGACAATTCATGAAAAACTTATCTATTTTTTACCTGCTAGTGAAGAGAAAATTATATGCCTTACTAGAGTATTTGAACCTTTTACTGGTCTGAATCCCTTACAATATAATCCCTACACAGAGGTATGTGTTTTTTTCATGTCTATATATGTGTGTATTAGATGTACACTTTTTAGCTTGCTTTTTTTTAATGGTGAATCATTATGTACTGTAACCTAACAAATTAATTTATTGGTTTTAGCCTTTGTGGAAAGCTGCAGTCTCACAATATGAGAAAATTATTGGACCAGCAGAACAAAAGATAGCAGGCAAATTGAAAAATTATATCTCAGAAATTCAAGACAGTCCACAACAGGTATGGTTCCCTACTTTCTCATATAAGATTTTCTTTTTACTACTTTCAGAAATGTTAATTTGTGTCATTTAAATACTTATAAGTAAGTTTTCTCAAATTAATTCTTTTTTAATTTTAGCTTCTCCAAGCATTTTTGAAATATAAAGAGCTGGTAAAACGTCCAACTATAAGCAAGGAATTGATTTTGGAAAGAGAAACTTTATTGGCAAGACTTATGGACTCAGTCAAAGGTGAAAACTTAAAAAAGATGATTTTTGTATAGTTAATAGTTTTTTTTGAAGTATTTTTGTATATTTCTACCTCCTTTGCCTGACTGGTTGCATTTGGGAAGAGTAGTACATGTTAACATTTATATGTCTATGACTAACATTATTTTGAATTATGGTAAATTATGAAATCGTCATATTGCTTTATTTTCAGATTTTCGAACAGACTTTGATAATCGATGTCACGGCATTCCTGGTGAAGTAACTGGGCCATTAGCAGGCAAAAATCTTTCAGAAGTTGTTAATAATATAGTTTGGGTCCGTCAGCTGGAATTAAAGGTATTAGTTTTAATGTGTTTTGAGGCATATTTACTAAAAGTGTTAGTAATTTTAAGAATGTAGAATAGGCAGTTAAATATTACAGTTAAAATGCAATAAAATTAGCTTAACCACATAACTGATTATTTTCCCTCTTAAAATTATTCCTGAGTTTGAAAGAGGGATCAGTCACACTCAGAAATTTGAGATACGTGCAGAAAGAGTTGCTGTATGAGCTTTGATTTTTTTTTTCTCATTTAGAAGAAATTGCCATGTAGCCTAAGGGCATTATGAATGTAAAAGAATCTCTTGCTTCTCTTCTGTTTGTCCTCAGTCATTGCCTTTTAGCTCCCCTTGTGTGACTACACTTAGACATCTTTTTATACTTACTGAAAATAAGCGTTTTTCTTTAAATTTCCTTTTCAGCAGCAAGGACAAAATTTATGTCTTTTTCAAACTATATAGTTTCATGTTAGGTTGAAAGTTAATAATGGAAGGGCAAAATGTAACTGGTACTCACTTAAGGCATTAGCAACAATTTGCCATTTTTAAAGATCCTCTGATTACTTCCAGATTGATCTGAGAACATTGAGGACTGTCAGTATGCAGTACACTGTGTTGCATATGGTTCACATTCAGTACATATTAATTGATGATGAACATCTTAGATTATTAGTAAGAACAAAGGGCTGTAAGGCTAGATAGGTATAATTATTGTGGTTTTTCTTTTCTGGGGTTCTGTACAAATAGTCTGAATCTGGCCCTGTAGCTGCAGAATGTGACAATACTCTGCAAGAAGGTCACTGAGGAGAGAATTCTCCTTCTGTTTTTTTCCTGATTTTATCAGAGGCTTACATACTGAGGGGCTAAAGTACTTAGTGCACAGTTAGAAGGGGAGATAGGCTAATATTGGGGGCATGCCATGGAAATTGATGAGGACACATACATATCTGGATCTGACCTTACCATGACCTTGGCTCCAAACTTGAAATTAAGAAATATTAACTCTTTAGGAGCAAAGAAGTGCCTGAGATGTTTCTACTTTTTTATGCAATCATGCAGGGAACTTTGTTTGTATTTGTATGAGAAACCAATCTTTGATTCACTGGTCAGAGAGAATCAGGCTCACAATTGTTTAGAATCTTGTTAGAATTCAAATTCATTTTTGTAACTCTTATAAATTTGACTTTTAAGGTGGATGATACAATCAAGATTGCAGAAGCTCTTTTATTTGACTTGTCAGGTTTTCGGTCTTTTCATCGAAGCGCTGATGATCTCTTAGAGCAGTTTAAATTATATGAACAAGAACAATTTGATGACTGGTCAAGGGATATTCAGTCAGGCTTATCAGATTCCAGATCAGGCTTATGGTAAGTATAAATAGTCTAAATTATAAAAAGTGTTTTGGAGATTGACTTTTTACGCCATTAATCTTTGATTCATTTTTTAAAAAAACTTAAGCTATTACTTGCAGAAATGAGGGATTTTATCTGGATGGTATGTTTTTCCACAAAAAGGTATGAGAGAGTTTTTTTTAGGTTCCCTTGCAATGATTGTGGAGACCTGTAGAATAATAGTTATTTAACCTGCCTCACTGTTCAACTCAGTCCAAAGGTAGCAACCTTGAGTGAAGAGGAATAAAAAAATTTAAAAACTATTCTCTTAATACATGAAAATTTGGACTGAGGGAAGATGAAGGACCAGGGAATACTTGGGAGGATTGCTATAGTGCTATATTCACTAGCTCCCTGCCTCTTTTCCCTGGAACTCATCCTCAAATGAAGAATATGAGAATGAATATGAGGAAAAGCTCGAGAATATGAGCTTTTCCATTTGACTGTGAGCTCTTAGAGACCAGGGCTTTTTTGTGTTTACTTTCTTTGTATCCTCAGTGCTTAGCACAGTGGCCTGTGTGCAATAGGTACTTAATAAATGCTAGCTGACCAGGTGAGAATGTGAGGGTAGAGGACCAGCTCCATTTGTTTCAGGGGAAACCAACTTCCTGTGAGCATAGATCAGGGGTGGGGAACCTGCAGCCTTGAGGCCACATGTGGCCTTCTAGATCCTTAAGTACTGCCTTTTGACTGAATCTAAATCCTGGCTGCAGGTTCCCCATCCCTGGTGTAGACACAGAACAACAGTTTTGTTGTTTATTAACAATCTGTCCTCACTTAGTGTAAAAAATTGGTTTGGATCATCATCTTAAGAATTTTTTAAGCATATATTTGCTCTGTGTTTTGAGTGTATTAAGTAAATGAAAGAGAGGCCCATGTTGCATAATAGAGCTGACCTCAGAGTCAGGAACGCTTAGCTTCCAGTCCCTGTTCTGACATATACTGACTGGGTGACCCTGATTAAATCACTTGACCTCTCAGTCCGTAAGTCTACCCCATGACTGTGACTTGCAGATAAGGTGGTAACCCCTATCACTGGACCCTCTTCACACTGATGAAATCACAGGTATGGTCCAAAACAAAATAAACTAAAAACACATACACCTTACATTTTTTAGCAGCTTACAGTCTTGTATAAATGTTAAGAATAGGAAATGAGGAAATAGAAGGCTTGAGTCAGAATTATGGCTATGACTTTATTAGTATAATTGAGACATGGAAGACAACCTTTTGACCAGAATGTAGACTAGAAGTTTATAGAGGATGGATCTGAGTACTTGAGAGTGTATGGCTGAAGGCTCTACCCTACTCACAGGCCAACTGAACTAATATAATCAATAAGTATTTTTTAAGGGAATTGAGTGAAAAAGCACTTATTAAGTGCTTACTGTCTTCTAAGTACTGTGCTTAGCACTAGGGATACAAATAGAAGAAGGATCCCGCTCTTAAGGATCTCACACTCTAAGTGAGAGGGATCACTCATACATGAGAGGTCAGCTTCAGGATGGATGGCAAGGCCTGAGGTCCTCAGGGCACATCAATAGGTCAGATGACAGTACTCAAGGTTCTGGAGGGTGCCTACTATATGCTAGGCATTATGCTAGGTTCTGAGGACTTGAAGATAAAAATGCAAAGACCCATATTCTCAAGGAGTTTACATTCTGTCAGTATACAACATGTGAATATGTAAGTATATATAAAATAGAAAAAAATAAGTTCATTTTGTAGTGAGGCACTGGCAGCTGGGCATATCAGGAAAGGTCTCCTGTAGAAGATGGTGCTTAAACTGATCTTTGAAGGAAACTAGGGAATCAAGAGGTGGGAGGACTGCATTCTAGACATGAAGGATGGACAACCACTGGCAGAGAGGCTGGGATGGAATGTGTACTATGTGAAGAATAGCAAGAAAGTAATCTTGGCTAAACTCTTACGGTATGTAATATATAGTAAGTCTGTAAAAATAGGTTGGAATCAAGTTGTAAAGGTCTTATATTTGTGTATGATCCTAAATAATAGGGGCCCTTGGAATTTTTACATAGGATAGTGACATTCACAACTATGCTTGAGGAATATAATTTTTTCAGTTGTATGGAGAATGGATTTCAGTAGAAAGAGATTGGAAGTAGGGAGATGTAGAGGGAAGCCGTTGCAGTAATCCATGCAAGGAGTGATGAATAATCCAGGTAAGGAATCCAGGCAATGTGGCGTGGCTATGTGAATAGAAGGAAGGGATAGATACTAAAGGTGTGGAGGTGAATGGATAAGACTTGGTAACTGAATATATGAGGTATGGAAGAGTGAGAAATTGCGGAAGACTGAGGTTGTGAACTTGTGCGTCTGGAAGGATGGTGACATTCCTGGAAGAAATAGAGAAATAGAGAGGAAGGATGGGTTTTGGAGGACGATAATCAGTAATCAAAAGTAATTAAAGGAAAAGGCATGTAAGTAAATTGAAATCTTAGTATTTAGAAAGGAGAGGAGACAATGAAAATTTTCTTTTTAGAACTATGTGATACTCATCTTTTAAGAGTCTAAGTTAATGGTCTAGGTTAATGAAATGACATTTGAAGAATTTGTGTAACTGAAGTAAAGCCAGTGAAGTATTTCAGAACTTGCACTTTGTTTCTCAAATCACAATTATCTACTAGGAGTATGTCAAATAGAAGACATAAAATGTGAAAACTTAAATTATTAATCTTTTAATTTTAGCATTGAGGCTAATAGTCGAATTATGGAGTTGGATCCTAATGATGGAGCACTAAAAGTACACTATTCAGATCGGTTGGTGATTCTTTTGAGAGAAGTACGTCAGCTCTCTGCACTTGGCTTTGTTATTCCTGCTAAAATACAGCAGGTTGCAAACATAGCACAGAAATTCTGCAAGCAAGCAATTATTCTCAAACAAGTAAGAAATATTTAAAAATACGTAATTAGCATGGTTTGTCTATATAGATTGTAGATTGTCACATTCTTGTGAATTTTATACTTTGTATTTTTTAGGTTAATATTGACCAGAACCAGTAAGTCTTTGGTGTGACATTACTTATTTTAAAGTTGGATAAACAAATTTCATTTACCTAGTAGGGGTCCTGAAAAGCATCCTTTCATTATCTTCCCGTGGTATTGCTTAGTCTCCACAAAGTATTTGTTGAGTATGTGCCTTAATAAGGTCTTAGATTGATTTTTTTCTCCTTTTCCTTTTGGAGTTTTGTAGTATGTTTAGTTTTTGTTACATGCTTTCCTTTAATTTTTTTTGCTATTTTAAAATTTGAATGTTAAGGCTATTATTATTATAATGCATTTCGTCTTTACATCACAGTAATTTCTTAATATCTCTTCCTTTCCTCACCCAGAGATCTACCTTTCTGAAACAAAAATGAAAAGTGGAAAAAAAACCAGTTTAACAGAATTAACATAATGACTTTGGACCTTGTCTCACATTATATGCAATATTTCACATCCATTGGTCTTCTACTTCTACAGTGAAGGGAGAGATATGTATTTTCTCAGCTCCTCTCCAAGGACCAGCCTTGGTCATTATAATCATATAGGGTTTAGATTTTCTTTGTTGCAGTTTTTTTAGATTATGTTTTTGTGGTCATGTTGTATGGTTTTTTCTTGCTTCTGCCTACTTTACTCTGTATTCATAAGGTCTTATCAGGTTTCTCTAAATTCTTTATGTTTATCATTTCTGACAGCACAGTAATATTCTTTAATATTTTGTTAAGCCATTCCCCAATCTACAGGCATTGACTTTGTTTATGATTCTTTGCTACCATAAAAAATACTTCTGAATGTTTTGTTGCTTATGGGACCTTTCTTTTTGTCTTTGATTTCCTTGGGATATGTGCATATTGCATGCTTTTCACAAGACATTGTTATGTTTGTGGTGAATTTTCCTTCAATATTTAAAATTTTATGCCCTAAGTCTGAGTTCATAGAATTCCACATCTACAAAAGACTTTAGACATCTTATAGCTCAAACCCTGGTGCTTTTTTAGCTTCCTGATGTACCCATGCTTATTAAGCATGAGATTCAGGGATTTGGTTTCCTTATTCCCTTTTAGGAATAAATATGGTTGTCCGAGCACTTAAGTGCAATATGTAATAATACATATTTTTAAATTTTAATTTTTAAATTTTTTAAATAATGATCTTTGTTTTTAGAATCTCTCTTTTATGTGCATATAATAGCCTGGTGATTTGGGCACTTGGCATGGCTCATCTTCATCTTTGCATAGTGATCTCATGTTCTTTGCATAATTTCTTGAAATGAAGTTGTTTTTTTTTTAATCAGAGAAGTTTGGAGATATTTTGTCCTAGTGTATAATTTTATTGGAATAAAGAACTCTATCTGAAGAATGTCCATTTATTAAAGCAGCTTTGCAATTTTTTTGCAATTTATATGCTTGGAGAGTTGTCTTAGGACCCTCAGAAGTAAAGTAACTTTCCTAGGATCACACAGCAAAATATCAGAAGTGGGAATTGAACCCAGGGCTTTGGTTATCTATTTACCATACCATACTTTCTCTCCTTTAGAGATACATTGACAAAAGTGGAATTTTTGCCTTTTAATATCTGTGCTGCATAGATTTCCCAAACCGATTTCCCAAACCGATTTCCCTAATTGGTAGTAATCTTCTGTGAATTTGGTAGTCTGTAAATCTGAAGTTAATGAAAAATTACTTTGAGTACTTCCATTTTTGCAGAGAAATACCTATTCACTTTTCTGGTCAAAGTTAACACTATCCTCTCTGCATTTGGAGATCACTATCACCATTTGTGAGGGAAAAATAGAAAAAATCCATTCTTGGACTTCTTGTTTTGAAAAACACCTACCTGATATAGCATCTATTAAAGCACTGAGGAAAACCAATTTTATATGTATATTGTGTACATGTATGTGTGTGTGTGTATAAATCTACCAATTTTATATGTATAGAGTGTGTGTGTGTGTGTGTGTGTGTGTGTAAATAAAGCAAAGGTCTAGTGAAGGGTTATTGTAGTACCATGTTGAGGAACATTTATCTGTCCAACAGTATGTAACTATAGCTTTATCTCTCAGAAGAAACCCTTATAGAGGCCTAGCACAAAAAGGATTGGGAATGATTATTTTTGTCACGAAATGGCATGACTTTTATCTTCTCTTGGACTTTGGGGCGGGGATGGAGGAAGAGTAAGACTCACTGATTTTCTTTCCTCATTTTTTACAGCTTGATATAGATACAGCTTGATAAGATACAAAATAATCTTTTTTGTTCTTTTGTAGTTTCTTATACTGAGAATTAGCCCATTTTAGAAGAAAAAAATTTATTTTATAATAATATGTTGTAAATTAGCAGGACCTACTTAGACACATTCATCCACCTTTCCTGACAAGATATGAGACACTTTATTTATAATTCATTGGATTAGGTGTTTTTGTGATTTTTTTCCTCTTTATTTCTGAGTCCTTACCAGACCATCGCCAGACGACCTTCCTTTGGGATCCAGATAGTTTACTTCCCTCTCTGAAAAAGCTTTCCTTATTTAAGTGAAAAATACTCTGTCTTGCTTCAGTTTTCTTAGTGTCCTTGGAATCCCTTTTGTATCTATCACAGTCTACTTTATATTATTATTCACCTTTGTAGTTCTATTAAATAATAACAATAACAAACAACAACAATAATAGATAACAGTAATAGCACATGAAGTTTGCAATGGCTTTTAAAGATATTTCATTTAATTCTCACACCACCCCTGGGAAGTAGGTGCTATTATTATCCTGTATTATAGAGGAAGAAACTGAGGCACATGGAAGTTCATTGAGTTGGCTGGTATGTTTTATTGCTGTCAGTTATTTTCCTAATACACTGGCCCCATTTCCACTGACTCTTCCCACTTAAGGAAATGCACACACACAAGCAAAACACTCTACTAGATGTGATGTTCTGCTTCTGTATCCCCTACCTCTCTACTTACAAACAGTCTTTCCCCTCATCAGAATGTAAGCTCCCTGAGAATAGGGGCTGTGTCATTGTTCACCCTTAAATCTCAGAACCATTGGCACAGGACAGAAATGTTGGGTGAATCGAATCGAATCTATAAGTGAGCAATTTCATCATTATTACCAGGTATTTAAGTGCCCACATGTAGTGTAGATGAAAAAAAAATAACTGCTTTACATTCTTACAGTTTTTTATACCAAAGATATGGTGGGTGCAGAGTCATGAAAAACTTATACTGGGAGTATGTATGCATTGAAGCAGCCATTCTACCTTTGGGGTATAAGCTAGTGTTAAATTTGGAAAAGGTAATTTGCTTTTATACAGAAGCTCACTGTCATGCCGAAGAATGTGATTGGCTTTTTTATATTGAATAAAATGGTTAATTGGTGCTTAAAAGCATTAAAACACATTTTTTAGCTGAAGATAATTATTGTAAACAAAAATATGTAAGACTGAAAAATGCACATATTTTGGTTGTGTATTTTTGATGTGATATTTGAGGAAATGAATTTGTTTTCACATAAGGTGTTAAAATAGAACATGTCTCTTGAAAGCTAATTAGTAGACGAAAATAATGCTTGAATTTTAATAAGGTAGCAATTAAGTATTTGTATGACAAATAACAAAATGTTAATCATTCACTTTGCTGACTGTTTGTTATTTTATAGGTGGCACATTTTTACAATTCTATAGATCAGCAAATGATTCAAAGCCAGAGACCAATGATGTTACAGTCTGCTTTAGCATTTGAACAAATAATTAAGGTAATTATGTTATAATTATATTTTGAAATGTGTGCTTATCAACTGTTTTCATTATCTTTTTGCCTCTCTAACATACTCAGTATATCAGGTGATTTCAGATCTATTCTTTCTTTAATTCATTCCCTCTTTCTGAATATCTTGCCATGTTTTTAAAGAGAAGTTTATGACCACCTACTGTGAAATCTTTGCATTTTTCTTCACCTTGCATATCGTTGTGTTTCTTTGTATCTTCTCCACTTGAAATCTTAGAGAAATCACCTTTTTTCTTCTTTGCTAAAACATGCATTTGTCATCTTGACATGATTTCCTTTGGTGTTCTGTGGGGACCCTTCTTCCACAAATCTTTGTAGCTCAGTTCTTTCTTGTGCTCTTCCTTTCTATCTCATGACTCTCTTTTTAAAAAAATGAAATATAGGGCTTTTTTCTCTCCTCTGATTTGGATCTAAATTTCCCTTTAGATATTCTACAAGTCTCCATCTAAATAATTCTCTTTTTTCCTCAAGCACCAGTGTTCAAGATGAACTATTCCTTATTCTTTTATGTTTAATTCCTGAGGTTGAAACTTTGTTGTGTATTACTAAAATTACACAACATCCTTTTTCATTTCTCTGACTCTTAACGTCCTTCCCAGTCTTGTTTTTGTCTGCTTTTTCAGGCATATTACATCTTATTTTCCCCTTCACATTTTATAGGCAATCCAGATTGACTGACTTGTTTTTCTTCCTCAGTGACGTGCCATCCTCCTCCTCTGTGTTCTTGTACCATCTAGCCCCATGCTTGAAATTCATTCCCTGTCTCATGACTGCCCCTTAGAAACTCTACCGTCCTTCATAGCTCAGCTCAAGTACTGTCTCCTACAGGAAGTCTTTCCCTATTCATTTTTTGTGTCATAGACCCCTTCCGGCAGTCCTGTGAAGCTGATGAACCCCTTCTCAGGATAATGTTTTTATATATTGAGGAAAATGCTAAATTTCAGTTAAAGGTTAGTGAAAATAAAGATATATTTTTTTCCCCATTCAAGTTTACAAACTCTGAAATCTATCTATGGATCCCATGGGATTCCTTGGTGCAATTGCTGGTTCCTTTCTCTCCCCCCACATGACTTTGTACATATTTTGTGTGTGTGTTTGTGTGTGTATATGTGTATGTACATGAACATATATTATATGCGTACATATATTCTATATATGTGCATGTTATTTCCCCAAAAAGAATGTAAGTGCATTAAGGGCAAAGACTTTCATTTCAGTCTATACCTCCAGTGCCAAAACGTACCTGGCACATAGTAGGGACTTAACAAATATTTGATGACTGATTTGAAAGGTAATACAAAGGTAGACATTTGTGGTTTGGAAGTTTGATGTCCTTTTGTCTTTGATTTGAGTGTCTTGAATGTAAAATATGTCCTTTGAGAACCTAAAATGCTGTTAAGACGTAGAGACACATTTTACATCTATCAATTCAATTCTATTCAACAAATTCTAACAATTCATGTCAAAATTCAGTTCTATTCAACTAAACAAATTTTTATTTAGTATTTACCATGTGTAAGGCACTGTTTTGGTGCTCAGGAAAAAAGGCAGATTTTGCTTGTCCAGTTCTAATTGAGCCTTGAGGGCCCATTCAGGCATCACTTCTTCTATGAAGCTTTGCTTGAATCCCCTGGTTATAAATCGTCTTTCTCATCTAGCTTCGTACTAGATTATATTTCTCTTATTTACTTATTGTTTGGATTTTATCAAAGTTCATATCGTATCGTTCTAATTAAATTAGATGATATTTGATTTCAGGGCCATACTTTGTATTTTCTTTTTTTCCCGCATATTTGAATGAATGGATGGTTTTCCTGGTGATATTTCAGGCCCTGGGCTGGCACTTGTGTGCCAACAGAAGGTGAATGAGAGGGTTCCTCTTTAAAATAGGGATTGCTTCAGTTTTAAGGTTTCATTGTCTCTAATGTCTCATATTTACTGTTCTGACCGATTACTTGATTTGATTCAGTGCTTTTTCTTACCCTTTGGTAGCTAGATGTTCCATGATTCTTGGCTACAGTGCATTGGTTTACCTTGACCTCTAACTTCCATATGTTTTGGGAGTAGACACTAATTCTTAGACCCACTGTTCAGTCTTCATCTCTGGCTCCTATGTATTTCTAAGGGCCATATTGAATCTTTGTTTATACCCCTTGTAGTAGGTTCTTTTGCTTCTCTAAAATTATCCCTTCTTGATATGCATAAAGGCTCACAATCTTAAAATTCAATTAACAAATATTTGTTAAGCATCTATTATGTACACAGAATGTTGCTAAGCACTTGGGATATACAAAATTAAAAGAAAATTCCTTATCCCATGGAATTTATTTTCTGTTGGGGTGAGATAACATGTAAATAAGCTGCACAAAATAACACATGGTAAGTGCATAAGTAGGTCACAAAATACCATGCAGAATTGAAAGAGGAGAAGATCGTTTAATTGAGATCAGGGCAGATTTTATGGAATAACTACTACTTAACTCTTGAAGATTTTCAACAGATATAAGACTGGATAAAAACTAGGTGAAAACTAACCTTAGAATAATGGCCAGATGAGGGCGTACTTCCAAATGAGATGGAATGGGATGGGGTCATAATTAGAGGACTTAACATTGACATGGAGGAAAGCCTTGTTTGTTAACCTCTTGTGCTTTACAGAGACTTTGAGTGTATTCTACCTAAGGCAGTTTCTAGATTTCTCTGCCCCCCTCACTGTGGTGGTTGATTTACATTGGATTAACTTTCTTAGGAAATAGTGATAGTTTGTGTATATATCTGTCCTTCCAAGTTTTCATTGTCAGCAGTTTGTTTAAAAATGTTAAGTTGAAGTTTTCTCAGTCTTATACCATATTTTCTAATTTTTTTGGCTTGCTTTTAACCAGTTAACTTCCCAGATATCTAATTCAGAAAGGACACCTTCATTGATAACTGGTCGATTTGTGTTTGTTAGAAAATAATATTTCATTTTTTTGTCATGCTGTTTTTCAACCACTCTGCCAAGATCAATGCAGAAGCTGATGGGGACTATATAGAACTGAGGGCCAATTTGTAATTTTTCTTTATTTCAAGGCTTGCTATGACCCCAGAATTCCTCACCAAAGGTCAGCCTTTTGGTGAAGGATCCTTTCTGCTCTTAAGGCTGCTCCTCTGAATGCAGACATGGTCTGTTCCCAGCATATTTTGGAAGCTTTTCTAGAATGATACTATTGCCTTCTAGAGATTGTGACTTGCCCTGTTCATAAGCCAGAAAACTTCAGTCAGGAATTGAATTCTTTCTGATTTCAAGTCCAGAACTCTGTCTAATATGTTATGTAGACTTCCCTGAAAAGACAAAGACCTGATTATCTTTTTTTTTGTGGGGGGAAGGCAGGGCAGTTGAGGTTAAGTGACTTGCCCAGGGTCACACAGCTAGTAAGTGTGTCAAGTGTCTGAGGCCGGATTTGAACTCAGGTCCTCCTGACTCCAGTGCCAGTGCTCTACTCACTGACCTGATTATCTTTTAAAGATAGGGCAATAGAGATGTGTATCTGCTTATTCCTTTATTATTTAACTTGGGTATACTGAGTTCTCAGACCACACAGACATATGGTAGGTATGAATGATATTAGGATTTATAGTATTTTGAGCTCTTTGAGAGAAAGGTACAGCTTAAATTGTAACTGAGTATATCATCTGTGTTTACTTAGAATTCAAAACCTGGTGCTGGAGAAAAGTCACAGATTACCTGGGATAACCCTAAAGAATTAGAAGGCTACATCCAAAAACTACAAAGTGCTGCTGAACGACTTGCTACAGAAAACAGAAAACTAAGAAAGTGGCATGCCACATTTTGTGAAAAGGTATGTTTTATTTAGAAAATTGAGGGAGTTGTGTGTAGCACACCTATTTTATTAACCAGCCTCTGCTTTTTAACAGGTTGTAGTGCTCATGAACATTGACCTGCTTCGACAACAACAGCGCTGGAAAGATGGGCTCCAGGAACTGAGAACTGGTTTAGCTAGTGTAGAGGCACAGGTATGACTTACTTATAATACTATAGTCAGTTGTGAAATCAGAAACTTTCAGGCTACTAATGAAGTAAACAAATAACATCATAAAAGTGAACTTTAGGTCTTTAGTGAACTTATATAATCAGGGGATTCCTTTCATGTTTGGACACTAAAGTTCCTTTCAGCTTTCAAATTCTGTGATCTTGTAACATGAAATATTTAGGATTATTTGGCAGAAATTTATTTAGAAATTTAAAATAAAATAAATACTATATTTATATTTCAAAAGTATGAGATATTGTCCGGTGATATTTTGAAGTATTTAGATCTGTACCCAGCCATTTTATCTAAGTTTACTGGAGCCAAATTTTAGCCCTTGTCTTTGGTTGTTTGCTGTCAGCATGCTGGTGTGGAGGCAAACAACTTTTATTTACCAGTTATAAATTCATTTTTAGGTGGTTGAGATGTTTTTCGCATGTTTAAACAGCATTTTGAGATATGATGATGATGATGAGGAGGACGAGAGCAAAACTGATTGTTATTTAATAATAGCTAATATTTATATAGCACTTTAAAGTTTGTAAAGCACTTTATGTGCACAGTGTTATCTCGCTGATCCTCACAACAACTCTGTGTTGTTATTCCCATTTCATAGATTCAGTAACTGGGACTGAGAGAGGAGCAGTGTCTAAGGCAGGATGTGAACTCAAGTCTTGCTGACTCTTAAAGTCCAATATTCTAGCATTACCTCCTTCACTGCTAATAATTAAAACTCACTGATCTAGTGCTTTAGGATTTAAGTATCCTTCTGTTGATTGGCATGATTTGGGGTTATGACCACTCTGGCTGGTTCTACTAAATTGAAATATTTCAAGTATCCTTATGGTGATGTACAATGTTGTGCAGTGGGTGGCTTAGTTAAGTACTATAAGGAGAGAAAAGAAGCACATTGTCAGGACATTGTCCATTAGGTGATATCTTATTTGGCAATCTGAAATAAAGCAAAATACTAAATGACCTCTTGTCCTCTTGTAGGATACTGGCAGGATGCTGCTAACAATAACAGATTTTTGTAAATATGATTTGACTGTTGCTATGCAAAATGTTAATTCCTTATCAAAAAACTGATGAGGTGACTTTACCGGAGTAATTGAACCGTATCAATATGGTCGTTTTTACTCTATGAAATCAGACGACTCAACAGTTCTTGTAGAGGCAAATAAAGAAGCCCATTTCATTATTCACCCAAAGCAACAAGAAATATCATTTCATGGGACAGTTTGTTATCTTACTTTTTGGTGTTTATGACAAACATAAGCAAAAGACCAGCATTATAGCTTATGCCTCAACATTTATGTTTCATGTTTCTATTGATTCTTATTGTGATAATTAAGAAATATTGTATGGAGGACTTGATAAGATCTTCAAAATCAAACCAAAGCATAAATGCTTATACTTGATATCTTCATTAAGAAGGTGGATATAAGGGAGAATAGTAGAAAATATATCAGAAAATATGGTTCAGTATTAAGAAAGGAAAGAGCGTGAAGGCTTTCAGACTACACAAATTCTCTTGCCTGTATAGGATGAATCTTATTTTGGGCGTTCTCTGTTATATTGATATAAGGCAGTGATTCTCAAACTTTTTGGTCTCAGGACTTTTACACTGTTAACAGTTTTTGAAAACTCTGCCAAGAGCTTCTATTTATATGGGTTATAGCTATCAATATTTACCATATTAGAAATGGAAACACCTTAATATTATTTTGGAAATAGTTTTGACCTTGCAAACTCCCTGAACGGACATCCCCATAGGGTCTCACAACACATGTCGAGAACCTCTGATAAAGAGAACTCCCAGTGAGGAATCACCTTCTACCAAAGTAGATTGACAAATTACAGTCTTAAAGAATTGCTGAGGAGACTGAAAAGTTAAGTCACCTACCAAGGGTAAGGATGTGTCAGAGGCTGGACAGCCCTTCCAGACTACAAGGCCATTTCTCTTCCTACTATGACACTGTCTCTGAATACTTTCTTCAGGAAGAGAATAATAAATTTAAAGGCATGGCAAGCTGCTAAAATATGACCAAAAATAATAATAGCTAGCATTTATATAGTGTCCATTATGTGCCAAGCACTGTTCTGAGCACTTTAAAAAAATAAATACTGTATTTTTCTTTTATTTGTATTCTCAGGCATTAGTGAAATGCCTGTTACACAGTAAATGCCTTTCTCCACTCCTTGCGATTTTATTTTGTTTTTAAATTTTATTTATTTTTTGTTACATTTTTAAGTTCCAAATCCTCTCCCTTTCTCCCTCCCTACCCCGCACTAGAGAATGCCACTATGTAAAATCATACTATGCATGCTTTTATTTGTCAGTTATTTCTCTGGAGGTAGATAGACTCTTCTTTCATAGGTCCTTTATAGTTGATTTTTCATAATACTCAGAGTAACTTAGTCATTCACAGTTGTTCTTTGAACAACATTCATTCTTTGAACAATACAACATTCTCTTGGTTCTGTTCATTTCACTCTTCATTATTTCATACAAACCTTTCTATGTTATTCTAAAATAAACCAGCTCCTCATTTCTTACAGTGAAGCAGTATTCCATCACAATCATATACCACAACTTGTTTAACCATTTCCCAGTTGATAGACATCCTCTCAATTTCCGGTTCTTTGCCACCACAAGGAGAGCTGCTGTAAATATTGTAGAATGTAGAAGTTCCTTTTTCTTTGATCACCTTGGAAAACAGACCTGGTAGTGGTATTTTTGGGTCAAAAGGTATACACATTTTTATAACTCACTGGGCATAATTCCAGATTGCTCTCCAGAATTGTTGGATCAACTCACAGTTCTACCAGCAGTGAATTAGTGTCCCAATTTTTCCACATCCTCTCCAACATTTGTTATTTTCCCCTTGCATCACTATAACATTGAACATAATACCTATCAGATTTATGAATAGAAGAATTTATGAATAAATAAGAGATAGAGAGCATTCTGAGGTGTAAAACAGATAATTCTGACTATATTAAATTAAAAAGGGCTTGTACAAATAAAACCCATGTAGCCAAAATTAGAAGGAAAGTAGAAAATGGGGGGGGGATTTATAGGCAGTTTCTCATATAAAGAAAGTTCTCATATCTCAAACATATAGACAACTTTATGTAGTTTTGATTTCTTCATTGAAAAACTTCCCATTCATATCTTTTGACCATTTACTAATTGGGGAATGATTCATATTCTTATCAATTTGATAAAGTTGTTCAATGTTATTCTAATTTTCTTATAATATCTCCCTTTATATCTGGGTTGTGTATCCATTTGGACCTTATCGTGGTAAATGGTGTAAAATATTGTTCTATACCCCAGTTTCTTCCAGACTGCTTTCCAGTTTTCCTAGAAATTTTTACCAAATAGTGACTTCTTATTCCAAAAGCTTAAATCTTTATATTTATCAAATACAAAGTTTCTATAATCATTTACTATTGTCTATTGTATGTCTGCTCTGTTCCACTGATCCATTTTTCTGTTTCTTAGCTAGTACCAGGTAGTTTTGATAATTACTACTTTTTTTTTGTTTTTTTTTCTTTTTTTTATTTTTCTTTTTTTAATTTTTTTTGATAATTACTACTTTATGATGTAATATAAAATCTGGTACTGCTAAGGCTTCTTCCTTTACAATTTTTTCCCATTTATTCATTCCCTTGATATTCTTTAACTTTTGTTCTTCCAAATGAATTTTGTTTTTATTTTTTCTAGCTCAACAAAATAATTTTTGATAACTTAATTGGGATGGTATTGAACAGGTAGATTACTTTAGATAGCATTGTCATTTTTATTATATTGCTTCTGCCGACCTTTGAATAATTACTGTTTCCAGTTATTTAAACCTAATTTTGCTCGTATAAAACGTATTTATAATTATGTTTATGTAGTTCCTGGGTTTGTCTTGGCAGATATACCCCCAGGTATTTTATGCTGCCTATGGTTATTTTAAATGGGGTATCTCTTACCATCTCTTCTTGTGAAATATAGAAATGCTGATGATTTATGTGGGTTTATTTTATATACTGTTACTTTGCTAAAATTATTGTTTCAACTAACTTTAGTTGAATCTCTAGGATTTTCCAAGTGTGTCATCATATTGTCCACAGAAAGAGATAATTTTATTACTTCATTGCCTATTTTGATTCCTTCAGTTTCTTTTTCTTCTCTTGTTGCCATTGCTAGCATTTCTGAGACAATATTGAATAATATTTGTCATAATGGGCATCCTTGTTTTATTCCTGATCTTATTGGGAAGGCTTCTAGCTTATCTCATTAAAAATAATACTTGGTCATTTTTAGGTAGCTACTTATTATTTTGAGGAAAAATCCATTTATACCTATACTTTCAAGTGTTTTTAATAGTAATGAGTGTTGTATTTTGTCAAAAGTTTCTTTCTGCATTTATTAATATATTCACATGATTTTTGTTACTTTTGTTATTGACATAATCAATTATGTTAATAGTTTTCCTTTTGTAAATCATCCCTGAATTCCTTGTGTAAATCCCACTTGGTCACAATGTATAACCTTTGTGATATATTGTTGTAGTCTCCTAGCTAGTATTTTATTTGTGTGCTAAGCACTTTACAAATATTATCTCTTTTTTTCCTCACAACAACTGTGGGAAGTAGGTGCTATTATTATCCTCGTTTTGCTATTGAGGAAACTGAGACAAACAGATTAAATGATTTGCCCAGGGTCACACAGTATGTGTCTGAGGCTGGATTTGAATGTGATAAAAATAAAATGGACTGTATTAGCAGATTTGATAAACATCTTAACTATCTGAACAGAAAAGAAATAATGAATTACCAATGGCAGAAATCATACCTAAATCATGTTTTCTGTGTGTAGTCAGTAGCACACCTAAAGAATGGATAAAGGGGGGACAGCTAGGTGTTGCAGTGAACAGAGCATATGACCTGGAGTGAGGAGGATCTGAGTTCAAATCCAGCCTCAGACACTTGACACTAACCGTGTGACCTTGGGCAAGTCACTTAACCCCAATTGCCTTGTCTTTTCCTCACCAAAAAAAAAAAAAGAATGGATAAAGATGAGAAGATGACACTCATCTAAGCAGCTACCAAATCTCTAATCTGCCCTATTCTGATTAGTTACTGAAATATGAGAATGCAGAAATAGAAAATGGATAAAGGGAAAGACATTGAATCTCTCTTTTTCATCTTTTCTTATGTCAGTTTAATCTATGAGAAACAATTGCTACATTGAGGAAGTAAAGATGGCCAAAAAAATACCAGTGAATACTTTTTTTAATTATTATTTTTTTATTTTAATACATTTAGTTTTCAGCATTGATTTTCACAAAAGTTTGAATTTCCCTGTTTCTACCCTCCCCCCACTCCAAGATGGCGTATATTTTGGTTGCCCCGTTCCCCAGTCAGCCTTCCCATCTGTCACCCCACTCCCCTCCCATTCCCCTTTCCCTTTTTCTCTTGTAGGGCAAGATAAATTTCTATGCCCCATTGCCTGTGTATCTTATTTCCTAGTTGCATGAAAAAACTTTTTTTTGTTGTTGTTGTTTTTGAATGTCTGTTTTTGAAACTTTGAGTTCCAAAATCTCTCCCCTCTTCCCTCCCCACCCACCCTCCCTAAGAAGGCAAGCAATTCAACATAGGCCACATGTGTATCATTATGTAAAACCCTTCCACAATGCTCAAGTTGTGAAAGATTGACTATGTTTTGCTCCTTCCTAACCTATCCCCCTTTATTGAATTTTCTCCCTTGACCCTGTCCCTTTTCGAACGTGTTTGTTTTTGATTACCTCCTCCCCTTGTCTGCCCTCCCTTCTATCATCCCCCCTTTTTATCTTCTTCCTCCTTCTTTCCTGTGGGGTAAGATATCCAATTGAGTGTGTATGGTATTCCCTCCTCAGGTCAAATCCGATGAGAGCAAGATTTACTCGTTCCCCCTCACCTGCCCCCTCTTCCCTTCCTACAGAACTGCTTTATCTTGCCACTTTTATGTGAGATAATTTACCCCATTCTATCTCTCCCTTTCTCCCTCTCTCAATATATTCCTCTCTTATCCCTTAAATTGATTTTTTTTTTAGATATCATCCTTTCATATTCAACTCACCCTGTGCCCTTTGTGCATCTCTCTCTCTCTCTCTCTCTCTCTCTCTTTCTCTCTCTCTCTCTCGCTATATATATATATGTGTATATATATATATATATATACATACATACACATATATATATATGTATACATACCTACATATATACGTAGATAGACACACACATATGTGCATATATATATATATATGTATACACATGTATATATATGCATATTCCTTTCAGCTACTATGATATTGAGGTCTCATGAATCATACACATCATCTTTCTATGTAGGAATGTAAACAAAACAGTTCAGCTTTAGTAAGTCCCTTATGGTTTCTCTTTCTTGTTTACCTTTTCATGCTTCTCTTGATTCTTGTGTTTGAAAGTCAAATTTTCTATTCAGCACTGGTCTTTTCACTGAGAAAGCTTGAAAGTCCTCTATTTTATTGAAAGTCCATATTTTGCCTTGGAGCATGATACTGGGTAGGTGATTCTTGGTTTTAATCGTAGCTCCATTGACCTCCGGAATATCATATTTCAAGCCCTTCGGTCCCTTAATGTGGAAGCTGCCAGATCCTGTGTTATCTTGATTGTTTTTCCACAATATTCAAATTGTTTCTTTCTGGCTGCTTGCAGTATCTTCTCCTTGACCTGGGAGCTCTGGAATTTGGTGACAATATTCCTAGGAGTTTTCTTTTTGGGATCATTTTGAGGAGGCGATCTATGGATTCTTTCAATTTCTATTTTATCCTCTGGCTCTAGAATATCAGGGCAGTTCTCCTTGATAATTGCTGGAAAGATGATATCTAGGCTCTTTTATTGATCATGGCTTTCAGGTAGTCCAGTAATTTTTAAATTCTCTCTCCTGGATCTATTTTCCAGGTCAGTGGTTTATCCAATGAGATATTTCACATTGTCTTCCATTTTTTCATTCCTTTGGTTCTGTTTTATAATATCTTGATTTCTCATAAAGTCACTAACTTCCACTTGCAGCAATCTCATTTTTTAGGTAGTTTTTTCTTCAGTGGTCTTTTGGACCTCCTTTTCCATTTGGCTAATTCTTCCTCTCAAGGCATTCTTCTCCTCATTGGCTTTTTGGAGTTCTTTTGACATTTGACTTAGTCTATTTTTTAAAGTGTTGTTTTCTTCAATTTTTTTTTTCAGTATTTCTTTGGGTCTCCTTTAGCAAGTCATTGACTTGTTTTTCATGTTTTTCTCGCATCATTCTCATTTCTCGTCCCAAGTTTTCCTCTATTTCTCTAACTTGCTTTTCCAACTCCTTTTTGAGCTCTTCCATGGCCTGAGACCAGTTCATGTTTTTCTTGGAGGCTTTTGTTGTAGGCTCTTTGACTTTGTTGACTTCTTCAGGCTATATGTTTTGGTCTTCTTTGTCACCAACGAAGGATTTCAAAGTCTCAGAGTGAATCTGAGTCTGTTTTCGCCGCCTGGCCATGTTCCCAGCCAACTTATTTGACCCTTGAGATTTTCGTCGGGGTATGACTGTTTGTAGAGTAAAGAGTACTTTGTTCCAAGCTTGAGGGGATGCGCCATTGATTTCAGAGCTATTTCTGTACAGCCAACTCTGCCACACCAGCATTTCTCCTTCCTCAAGAACCACCAACCCGGACCTGATGCAAATCTTCAGCAGGCTCTGCAGTCCTGCTCTGATCCGCCACTTAATTCCTCTCACCACATGGGCCTGGGGCCTGAAGTAACTGCAGATGTAGTTCTATAGCTGCACCTCCCTTGCTGCCCCTGGGGCGGTGGCCAAACCGCAAACTCTGTCCCCTGCAGCTTTTCCCACTAACCTTCTCTGTTCTCTTTGGTGTTTGTGGGTTGAGAAGTCGGGTAACCGCCACAGCTCACTGATTCAGGTTGCTAGGGCCTGTCCTGCCCGGCTCCTGATCTGGTTGGCCCTGCTGTCTCCCACGCTGAGCTCTGCTCCCCTCCATTCCGTGTGTGATAGACCTCATCCAGTGACCATCCAGGCTGTCCTGGGCTGGATCCCTCCTTCCCTCTGGTATTTTGTGGGTTCTGCAGTTCTAGAATTTGTTCAGAGCCATTTATTATAGGTTTTTGGAGCTACGTGGTGGGGAGCTCATGCAAGTTCCTGCTTTCCAGCTGCCATCTTGGCTCCACCCCTGGAAGTCCTTGTTGAATTAAGGAACGTTTTAATTATATTTTACATTTATTCAGTGTGAATAAATGGGTACATCCCCTGAACAGAGTAAGGGGAGTACCACCAGTGAATACTTGATGTAGACATTTCTGTTCTGTGCTGTCTGAATGATCAAAACTTTCCCACTGTCTTTGAAGCAACTTTAACCTTTTTTCATGGTTTTCTTCATTGGAAACAGTATACCTTATCCTAATTGTATTTTACTTCTATCTTCTTCATTTGAATAGTTAGTTAAGTCCTTGAATCAATTTCTAGTTCTCTCAAATCAAAGAATAGTTAACGTTTGTTCTTATGGGAGGTTAGCTCCGTATCTAGCCATTAATCAGTGAAATATTTATTGATCACTAATTATATGCAAGGAGAGCATTCCTTAAGCAACTGTGGGCAGTATTTGAATTGCAAGCATGGTACTGTGGAAAGATTTTTATTTAGAGGAGGCAAAAAGAACTGGGTGTGAATACTGCCTTGGGCATTACCTGTGTGATTTTGTACAAGTCACTTCATCTCCTCGACTTCAGTTTCCTTACTTATGCAGTGAGTAGATGGGACTAAAATACTTCCAAGGTTCCTTTCAGTGCCAAATCATCTTACGATTCTTGCCAAGACTGGAGACAAGGCAATCAAGGGTAAGAGTGGCATATAACATATACTCATTTGTAAAATCTTGCAGAGGAAATTTGATGGGAGATCTGGAGTAGTATTGTGTTCCAAGGAGAACAACAAGTAGATGAAAATAGAGTATACCTTCTGCAAATATTCCTATAATGGTCTCATCATATATGACATTGGAGGAGCCATATTTAGACTTTTGATTCAGTCTCCAGTGTGCTTTATGAGGAAGTAGAAATGGCATTTAAGAAAATGAAGTTGGGAAAAGCAGTGTACCAGCTCAAATATTTCTGAAAATTTTTTTTCTGTAAGCAACACAATCTTGAAAACATTAAGGAATCAGTTTTCAAGATATATGAAAGGATGAGAATGAATTCCAAATAACTGGAAAAAATTAACAATATCACTACACAAAAATATATTTGATAAGTTATTATTAGAACTTAGATAAGTTATTAGAACTGTCCCATATACTTTTTCATCTTACTAAAATCTTTTTGTGAATGACCTAAAATATTGAGGATGTCCTTGATGAAAATACTAATGAGCAGATAGAACTTTTGCAAATGGCTTTTAATAGTTGACTTCATTTTCAGTCACACAAACAACACAGGGACTTGATGAATTCAAGATCCTGCTGCATTTATTGCTTATTCATTGTAAAAAAAGGTCTTGACTGAGACTTTCCCATTAAAAGGTATTTTCAGTGTATGTTAAGATCATACCAGATTCCTTGTAATCACAGAGATACAACTGTTTAACGACCCTTTATCAATATTACATTATGTTGATAAATGTGGAGATATATACTCTCCAGGGCTATTTACCACTTTTATGGAGGATGCCTCTTACAAAGGACAAATGGTAAGTGAATTCTATATAGATGGTGAGGTCCTCTAGATCAGAGATATCAAACTCATAGTCCACAGGGACCTGCAAAACATCCTGTAGAACTAGGTTAAAATGTAATCGTGAAAGGTTTAACAAAATAAATAAAAATACAGTACTACATACATAATATTAATTTATGCTTTTCTCATTCAATATGTGACCCACAGGGATCCATTTCTTTTGGAGTTTGACACCACATAGCTGTCACTAAACCATATATGAGGATCTTAGGGAGCCAAATCTTGACTTAGGAAATCATACATATTTATATATTTCTCTTTTTATTAATACATCAGCACATTAAAATCAGATAGGAACTAATTT
This sequence comes from Trichosurus vulpecula, assembly GCF_011100635.1. NCBI lineage: Eukaryota > Metazoa > Chordata > Mammalia > Diprotodontia > Phalangeridae > Trichosurus > Trichosurus vulpecula. Next base: position 145,370,466 of record NC_050574.1, on the reverse strand, counting down.
TAATCTGTTTTGGGTAGTAATCAGGAATATTGAGGACAAATGCTGCAAAATGTTTGGCACCACCAGTGCAGATAGATGTTCCTGGTCTGGAAGACCTGCATCAAAATTCTGTCTCTGATATTTGTTGCACATCCCAGAGCAAATACTTTACCATTTGGAGATTTAGTTTCATTATCTATAAAATGGGCATGGTAATAATTGTATTACTTATTTCAAAGAGTTGTTATGAGGAAAGTACTTTATAAGTAATAAAGTGCTATAAAAATAAAAACTTTGTATTTAGAAATTATTATTAAAATATTTGAGTTGAAATTGAGATAGTTATTTCATTTAAAGATTGATGTTTCAATGATATTTAATGTATTAACATAAGAATATTAAAAGATAGTATGCTATAACCTAATTCTAACTAAATAATGTTATATTTAAGGGATTTCAAGCAAGTGACATGCATGCATGGAAGCAGCACTGGAATCATCAGCTCTACAAAGCCCTGGAGCATCAGTACCAAATGGGACTCGAAGCACTTAATGAGAATCTGCCAGAAATAAACATAGATTTAACTTATAAGTAAGAAAAATTTCACCACTGTTTAAAACATAGTGTTTAATTTTTTTTAGTTGGGGATTTTTAATTTGTTCATTTTTTAGTTTTTTTTAGTTGCATGCCCAATTCATTTATCTGCTCTTTTTTAAGATTTTAGAAATACACATTTTTTCCTAAGTATTTCTTTATCTGCATCCCACAAATTTTGGTATGTTGTCTAATTGTTGTCATTAACTGTATTAAAGATAATAGATTATTTTTATGATGTATTCTTTGACCCCCACATTCTTTAGGATTAGATTATTTCGTTTCCTGTTAATTTTTAATCTATGCTTACAAGGCCCTCTATTGAATGTAATTTTTATTGCATAATGGTTTGAAAGTAGTGCATTTAATATTTCTGCTTTTCTACATTTGCTGGTGAGGTTTTTATGTTATAATACATGGTCAGTTTTTGTTACTGTGCTATGTAGAACTGAGAAAAAAGATCGACTTCTGTCTGTTCCCATTCAGTTTTCTTCAGAAGTCTATTCTATTTAACTTTTCTAAATTTCTCTTAATCTCTGTAACTTCTTGTTTATTTTATGGAAGATTTATCTAGTTCTCAGAAGGGAAAGTTGAAGTCCCCCTCAATATAGTTTTACTGTTTATTTTCCTCCTATAACTCATTTAACTTTTCCTTTAAGAATATTTAGTGCATATATGTTTAGTGTCAGTATTACTTCATTGTGTATAATACTTGAATAAATATCTCCTTTAATTAGGTCTGTTTTTGCTTTTGCTTTGTCTGAGATCATTGTTGCAGCTCTTGCTTTTATACTTAAGCTGAATCATATAGATTCTGATCCAGCCCATCATTTTAATTCTCTGTATGTCTTTTTGTTTCAAGTGTGTTTCTTGTAAAACAACATGTTGTTGGATTCTGGTTTCTAAACCATTTTATTCCTTTCTATTTTATTGTTGAGTTTATCCCATTCACATTCACAGTTATGATTGCTATGTATTTTTTCCTTTATCCTACTTTGTCTTTTCATCCTCTTTTTTTTACCCTCTCCCTCCTCAAAAGTGTTTTACTTCTCACCACTGCCTCCTTTAATCTTCCTTCCCTATTATCACCATCCCTCCTTTCTCTTTATCCCTTTTATTCTTACTTCTCTTTTGGGTAAAATAAGTTTCTGTACCCAACTGAGTGTGAGTATATATCTTCCCTCTTTGAACCAGTTAAATGAGAGCGAGGTACAAGCATCCCTCCTATTTTCCCCTCTACTGTAAAAGCTCTTCCTTGTGAACCTTTTTCATGTGAGATAATTTTTTATTATTCTTCCTCTTCCCCCCTTTCCCAGTGCATCCCTCTTTCTCCCTCCTTTTTTTGAGTTCATCTCAACATAATTAACTCACAGCTGTTCCCTCTATACAGAATCCTGTTCCCTCTATATAGAATCCTTCCAACTGTTCCAATAATGGCAACTTTCTTAGGAGATAGTATCATCTTCCCATATAGTAATGCAAATGATTTCTCTTTCCAATTAACATTTTCATGCTTCTCTTGAGTCTTATGTTTGAATGTCACATTTCTTGTTCAGGTCTGGTCTTTTCATCAGGAATGCTTGAAAATCTTCTATTTCATTAAAAATCCATTTTTTCCTCTGAAGAATTACACTCAGTTTTGCTGGGTAGGTTATTCTTGATTGTAATCTTACCTTCTTTGCCTTCCAAAATATCCTATTTCACATCTTCTACTTTTTTAATGTAACTATTAAATCTTATGTGATCCTGAGTGTGGCTCCATGGTATTTGAATAGTTTCTTTCTGGCTGCTTGAAGTGTTACCTCCTTGACCTGGGAGCTCTGGAATTTGGCTATAATATTTTTAGGAGTTTTCATTTAAGGATCTCTTTCAGGAGGTGATTGGTGGATTCTTTCAATTTCTATCTTATTCTCGGGTTCTAGGATATTGGGACAGTTTTCCTTTATAATTTCTTGAAATGTGATATCTAGGCTTTTGGGTCTTACAATAATTCTTAAATTATCTGTCCTTGAACTATTTTTCTGACCAGTTGTTTTTCTGATGACGTATTTCAATTTTTCTTCTATTTTTTTTCATTCTTTTGACTTTATTTTGTTGTTTCTTGATGTCTCATGGTGCCGTTAATTTCCGCTTGCTTAATTCCAGTTTTCGAGGAATTATTTTCTTCAGTGGATTTTCATATATCTTTTTTACATTTGGCCAATTCTGCTTTTTAGGGTATTAATGTCTCTTTTACCAAACTGTTAGTTCTCTTTTCATAATTTTCTTGCATTTTTTCATATCTTTTCCCTGTTTCCCTTCCATCACTCTTATTTATTTTTATAATTATTTTTTGCTCTTAATTTAATTCTCCCAGGAATCTTGTTGAGCTTGTGTCAGATCTGCATTTTTCTTTGAGACTTTGCCTATTATTTGTTTTCACCTCATGATCTTATGCATTTATGTTTTGATTTTCCCTGTCACCATAGTAGCTTGTTATGGTTATGTTCTTTTTTTTTTTATTTTGGTTTGTTTGCTCATTTTCTAGCCTATTTCCAACCTATTTCTTGACTTTGAACTTTATGTTAGAGTTGGGTTCTGCTCCCCTGGAATGGAGATGAAGGGGTACTGTCCCAAGCTTGAGGCTTTTTTGCACTGATGTTTTCATAGCTAGTTCTGTGAGTTCATAAGTTTTTGGAAGTTCCAAGGGTATGTGATCCTGAGAGAGGTGTGGTCACTGCTCTCTTGGTCTGTGCTCTGGTTGTTATCCAGGAAGAGCACTTCCTTGCAACCCCCAGTGATTGCTCTGCTCCTCAGGCCTCCAGCTAACCTTGCGACCACAATCACAACTCTCCACTACGGAACTGTGTATGGGCAGTGGAGTTGCCAAAGAGTGCCCATTCCTGCACCCAGTGCGAGCATGGGAATCTTCTGTAATGATCTTCTGAATAATTGTGCAGTCCCTTTACTGACTCTGGCCTGAGAGCACCTGATACTACTGCTGCTGTTGATGCAGTCTTCAAGGCCCACAGCTGATATTGCCAGTGTGTGGGCTCTGTGTCAGTCTCTGTCCCAGTGTCACAGACCTTTCCTTCTGACCTCTTAAGTTGTCTTGTGCTGGAAAAATCTTTTGTTGGCTCTGCCACTCTAAAATTAGATTCAAGGCATTATTTTAATGTTGCTTGGAGGGGGATGTTGGAAGAACTCAGATGTAATGCTCCTTCTTTTCTGCTATCTTGGCTCTGGCCCTCCTAATTTCTTTACAATTTTTATTCAAAAATGATTGGTTCAATTTTTAGACAAGGAAGATTACAGTTCAAACCTCCCTTTGAAGAAGTCCGGGCTAAATATTACAGAGAAATGAAGAGATTCATCAGTATCCCAAACCAGTTTAGAGGAGTGGGTGATGCAGGAGATGAAGGTATCTTTACTATTATGATTGAAAGAAATGCAAGTGGATTTCTGACTATTTTCAGCAAAGCAGAAGATCTGTTCAGAAGACTGGCAGCTGTTTCAGACCAACTTAAGGTAATGATTATGCATTTTTTCGTTGTATATTTTTTCCATTCTTTTTGACATAGTTTATTTGAATGATTTTACAGTAAGCGTATAGTAATTTTTATTGGTAGCAATAAATGTGAAAATTTGTATTTCCCTTGTGTATAATTAGAAAATCCATGTAGTGTAGTGGGTAGATTACTAGACTAGTAATATAAAAAATAAAGGTTTGAATCTTGCTTCTTACATTGATTTGTTATGTGTGCATGAGAAAATCCCTTCCCTTCTCTGAGCCTTAATTTCTTCATCTCTAAAATGGGCATAGCTGTAGTATCCACAATGTTGTTGATACTACACAATTCTCTCAAACGAGAGAATGCATAAAAATGGTATAAAGTCCTACATAATTGCCAGATTTTATTCTTATTAACTCTGAAGAATGTAGCAAACCAATGAACCATATTTAGGGATTCTTTTATCTGTAGTTTTTACTGCAAGGTAAAGAAAAGACAAAATGTCAGTAGAGAAGGTATTCCTAAATATTTTTATAGCATTTTGATTTTTATTTCAAATACATAGACCTTCAGATTCCATAATCTGGTTAGCATCTAACCTAAATCTGCCAAAGGTTTAAGCATATGCTAAAGTAGAGGCAATATAATAGTCACCCCTACTTGAGTGTGGTGCTCCTGTGACAGAATTTTTCCATTAATATAGTTCTATATAATAATATACAATATTATATATAATCCACAAGTCATATATAGCAATGTGTAACATATATATATCTATATCTTTGTCTATATCTATCTCCACATGACTTAGATTTTAGTTTTGTTTGAGATTCTTCAATAGCCTTATGACTGATTAGAAATTTATATGAATAGACACATTCTTTCTTATCTTGCTTGTTTTCGGCCTAACTCTATGGCTATGGCTACCATTGCTCCCTGATCAGTTTATGGAAAAAAGATTATGGTTACCAGGTTGACCATATTTGTTTGAATTATTTTTTCAGCAGTATAACAGCTGACCAGTAAGCAAACATATGACAGTTAAGTTGGTTTGAATATTCACGTGATTGATTTTTCAAGGCATTGTCATTATTTTAGAAAAAACCCCAAACCTTGATGATTTAAGAAATATCCTATTTAAGTAACACTATACTAAGATTCAGCACAAATTTTCATAACTTGCTAAAACTATAAAACATTTTATATGTTTTAAAAGTTTGCCCTTCTTGCCTACTCCTGCTCTGTCTGCTTTACTCATAAAGGTCAGTTTAAAATGATGATGATATATAAAGCTTAAAAGTGGTTTACATGTAACTCCATCACAGGTCTTGGAAACAAAAAGATTGGGATTAACTGATTTTTTTGGAGGGGGGATTAGCTGATTTTTGACATTGAATATTTTAGAGTTTTGAATTCTGTCTGTTCTTTTATTTTTTCTATACCACTATCAAGTATAAAACTCCTTCCTACTCAAACCTGTAACAAAAGATCATTGGTTATATGCTGCAACACAATAATGAAAGTACTCTATTTAGAGGAGGCAGGAAAATCATTGCTATTTTCTAGTTTTAACATGCTTAAATTGTTTAAAAAATTCAGGTGACATCATTTTCCAAGGAACTAAGTTTAATAGTTTATTGTAAACTTTGCCGAAAGATTTTGAGTTCATGCTGTGGAAAAAGGATCAGGATTTTGTTGTTTCACTTTTATATCCCCATACCCTCCCCCTCTTATATCACCATATAGCACAGGTCTTTCTTCATATGAGAAGGTTGGTTAATGTTGATTCAATTGAAAAATAATATTGAGTTCCTAATATATATATTTCACAATATAAATCATATAATGAAGCTCCAGGTATGTCCAGGGTTATTTATTCTGCTAGGCAAGATGACATATTCATCCTAGGACATTAGGGGAAGTTGAGTTTAAAATCTGCTGCATCTTCCATATGAATTTATTTTTATTCTTGCTTTAAGGGAAAAGATTCTTTTTAGGATTTGAGGAAGACAAAATATGATACCTGTAGGTTTAAATTGGCAAATCTACATTGAATGTTATTATATTGGAGCTCAGTTACTTATTTGCTGAGAATTATTAGGTCACTAACCTGAGCCTTTATGAGCCTTTTGCTTTTTGGCTTTATGAACTAATAGGGAGAGGCTCATCTTCTCCCTTTGTTGTGTTGTCTTACTAAGTATTTCCCAGAAGTAACAGAGGTTTGATAATAGAATTTCATCTTAAGACTTATTTTTGTCCTAGCTATTTTTCATGTAAGAAATATACAGAAATCTTGTGGATAATGCCAATAGTCATTTTATTGAGTAGTTATTAGAATTCAGAGGTGGAATGGTATAGTGGAAAGATAGTTAGACTTGGAGTCAGGAGAGGTCTGAGTTCAGATCCTGGCTCCAATACTTACCTAGCTTTGTGCTTATGGACAAAGCATTTATTAAGAGCTTGCTATGTACCAAAAACTGTGATAAGCACTGGGGATATAATTAACAACCAAAAAAGAAAAACAGTCTTTCCTTCAAGGAGCTTATATTCTAATGGGGAAAGACAATATGTAAAAGGGAACTAAAAAGTTGAAGTACCTTTGAGTGGGGGATGATACTGATGTCCAGAGAATCATAAGCAGAGCTAAGGGGAAGAAGGTGTGATTGGCTTGCTTGGGTTCTTCCTCAGACTGGAAACACTGGGAGGACTTAGCCAGTGGGAGAAGAGGGCCTCAGGATTGGGGGGATGTTCCAGGGTGAGAAGACCACAAGGGATGAGGGAATTTCTAGGGTGAAAAGGGAGGGCTTTTTTTTGCAATTTTTAAAAATTTAAAAATTTAATTTATTTAATATATTTAATTTTCAGCATTGATTTTCACCAGAGTTTGAATTACAAATTTTCTCCCCATTTCTACCCTCCTGCCCACTCCAAGATGGTGTGTATTCTGTTTGCCCTGTTCCCCAGTCAGCCCTCCCATCTGTCATCCCACTCCCCTCCGATCACCCTTTCCGTTCTTCTCTTGTGAGGGCAAGATAAATTTCTGTGCCCCATTGCCTGTGTATCTTATTTCCTAGTTGCATGCAAAAACTTTTTTTTGTTTTTGAACATCTGTTTTTAAAACTTTGAGTTCCAAATTCTCTCCCCTCTTTCCTTCCCACCCACCTTCCCTAAGAAGGCAAGCAATTCAACATAGGCCACATGGGCATCATTATTTAAAATGCTTCCACAATACTCATGTTGTGAAAGATTGACTATGTTTTGCTCCTTCCTAACCTATTCCCCTTTATTGAATTTGCTCCCTTGACCCTGTCCCTTTTCGAACGTGTTTGTTTTTGATTACCTCCTCCCCCTGTCTGCCCTCCCTTCTATCATCCCCCCTTTTTTACCTTCTTCCTCCTTCTTTCCTGTGGGGTAAGATACCCAATTGAGTGTGTATGGTATTCCCTCCTCAGGTCAGTTCCAATGAGAGCAAGATTTACTCATTCTTCCTCAGCTGCCCCCTCTTCCCTTCCTACAGAACTACTTTTTCTTGCCACTTTTATGTGACATAATTTACCCCATTCTATCTCTCCCTTTCTCCCTCTCTCAATATATTCCTCTTATCTCTTAATTTGATTTTATTTTTTTAGATATCATCCCTTCATATTCAACTCACTCTATGCCCTCTCTCTCTCTCTCTCTCTCTCTCTCTCTATATATATATATATACACGCGCACACACACACATATACATATACACACCTACATGTATACATACATAGACACACATATATGTGTGTCTATGTATGTATGTATATATACATATATATATACACACACATATATGTGCATATTCCTTTCAGCTACTATGATACTGAGGTCTCATGAATCATACACATCATCTTTCCATGTAGGAATGTAAACAAAACAGTTCAGCTTTAGTAAGCCCCTTATGATTTCTCTTTCTTGTTTACCTTCTCATGCTTCTCTTGATTCTTATGTTTGAAAGTCAGATTTTCTATTCAGCTCTGGTATTTTCACTGAGAAAGCTTGAAAGTCCTCTATTTTATTGAAAGTCCATATTTTGCCTTGGAGCATGATACTCAGTTTTGCTGGATAGATGATTCTTGGTTTTAATCCTAGCTCCATTGACCTCCGGAATATCGTATTCCAAGCCCTTCGGTCCCTTAATGTGGAAGCTGCTAGATCCTGTGTTATCCTGATTGTGTTTCCACAATACTCAAATTGTTTCTTTCTGGCTGCTTGCAGTATTTTCTCCTTGACCTGGGAGCTCTGGAATTTGGTGACAATATTCCTAGGAGTTTTCTTTTCGGGATCGTTTTGAGGAGGCGATCTGTGGATTCTTTCAATTTCTATTTTACCCTCTGGCTCCTAGAATATCAGGGCAGTTCTCCTTGATAATTGCTGGAAAGATGATATCTAGGCTCTTTTATTGATCATGGCTTTCAGGTAGTCCAGTAATTTTTAAATTCTCTCTCCTGGATCTATTTTCCAGGTCAGTGGTTTATCCAATGAGATATTTCACATTGTCTTCCACTTTTTCATTCCTTTGGCTCTGTTTTATGATATCTTGATTTCTCATCAAGTCACTAGCTTCCACTTGCAGCAATCTCATTTTTTAGGTAGTGTTTTCTTCAGTGGTCTTTTGGCCCTCCTTTTCCATTTAGGTAATACTGCCTTTCAAGGCATTCTTCTCCTCATTGGCTTTTTGGAGCTCTTTTGCCATTTGAGTTAGTTCATTTTTTAAGGTGTTGTTTTCTTCAGTGTATTTTTCAGTACTTTTTTGGGTCTCCTTTAGCAAGTCATTGACTTGTTTTTCATGTTTTTCTCGCATCATTCTCATTTCTCTTCCCAATTTTTCCTCTATTTCTCTAACTCGCTTTTCCAAATCCTTTTTGAGCTCTTCCATGGCCTGAGACCAGTTCATGTTTTTCTTGGAGGCTTTTGTTGTAGGCTCTTTGACTTTGTTGACTTCTTCAGGCTATATGTTTTGGTCTTCTTTGTCACCAAAGAAAGATTCCAAATCCCAGACTGAATCTGAGTCTGTTTTTGCTGCCTGGCCATGTTCCTAGCCAACTTACTTGACTCTTGAGTTTTTCGTCAGGGTGTGACTAATTGTAGAGTAAAGAGTACTTTGTTCCAAGCTTGAGGGGATACGCCATTGTTTTCAGAGCTATTTCTGTACAGCCAACTCTGCCACAACAGCACTCCTCCTTCCCCAAGAACCGCCAACCTGGACCTGACTCAGATCTTAAGCCGGCTCTGCACTCCCATTCTAATCTGCCACTTAATTCCTCCCACCAGGTGGGCCTGGGGCAGGAAGCAACTGCAGATGTAGTTTTGTAGCTGTACCACCCCTGCTGCCCCCGGGGTGATGGCCAAACAGCCAACTTTCACTCTGTCCCCCGCAGCTTTTCCTACTAACCTTCTCTGTTCTCTTTGGTGTTTGTGGGTTGAGAAGTCGGGTAACTGCCACAGCTCACTGATTCAGGGCGCTAGGCCCTGTTCCGTCCAGTTCCTGGTCTGATTGGTCCTGCCACCACCCACACTGGGCTCGGCTCCCCTCCGCTCCCAGCTCTGTGCGCGATAGACCTCACCCAGTGACCATCCATGCTGTCCTGGGCTGGATCCCTCCATCCCTTTGCTATATTGTGGGTTCTGCAGTTCTAGAATTTGTTCAGAGACATTTTTTATAGGTTTTTGGAGGGACCTGTCTGGGAGCTCATGCAAGTCCCTAGTTTCCAGCTGCCATCTTGGCTCCGCTCCCAGGAAGTTTTAAACATGGAAATTTTCTTTTCCTTAGGACTGGATCAGCAGAAATTCAATAAAAGTTCCAAGAATCGTGGTTAAAACTAAGGACTGATTGACAACATTTTCATTTAGTTAATATCATCTATATTGAACAAAACTTGAATTCTTACGAAGTAAAAGTGACTTTCCCAAGATCATGTGTGGTTTTACGGAGTGTTTACTAGTTAGTAACAGGACTCTTAGAATTTACATTGTATTTGTGAATTGTCACTCAGTGCATCATTTTACAATTGCCATTTTTTTCATTGATCATATAGGTATAGTCTAGATTTGTAAATATAAACTAACAATGCTTCTTATTCTGAAATCATAATTCTCTTATATCTTTGAAAAGGAATGGGTTGTCATTGGACAACTAGATATGGAGGCTCTTGTGGAAAAGCATCTCTTCACTGTACAAGATTGGGAGAAAAATTTTAAAGCCCTCAAAGTGAAAGGGAAAGAAGTGGAACGACTTCCAAGGTACAGGAATTTGCATAACAGATTAGTTTTACATTCTTTTAAAAATAAATTTTTATTTTTATCTTTAATTTTTACATTATCTAATTTTTTCCTTGTATTCCTCTCCTCTCCTCCCAGAGATCTGTCCCATATAACTGTTAAAATAGTTTGGAGATACCCTGTTTCCCAGAGCTAAGAGGTTGTGCCCTGAGCTTGGCATAACAATAACTCTTTGTGCTCGAGATGATATCACCCTCTGGCAAAGTGTATTGCTTGGACCCAGCACCAAGTGTTCACTGATGGGTTTAGCTTCCACTGTTTCCCCAGGGCCATCCATCACATATTCACAATCCCTGTTCGTTGTCACTGATGGGCACTGTGCTCTTGTTCCCGTCATAGAACTCTGCTTCTGTGCCCCGCAGGGTGGGCATGACCCCCAAGACTTGAGACAATACTGTTCCCATAGGGCCTCAGGAACAGTAACTCAAGATCTAAAAACAATTATATCATGGTTCAGCCCAGGATATGTATAAAACCTGCCTTTAGTCTAGCATGTTAAGCCCTCCTTCTTAGGAGAGGGAGCTTCTGTATGCATATGCCATTTTCCTTACTCTGAAATTAATTAAACTTCTGTTTTATGTTCTGCCTCTCCTGTCTGTAGCCTGCTCCATTTGTTTGTCTCTGGCTACGCATAGGGTAGAGGCTGGTTCCAGTCTGATTGACATAGCTCTGGACCACCAACCAGTGCAGAGGAGTGTGGGAAGATATCTTTTCATATCTCTTCTTTGGGGCTTCTTTGTAATTCAGTAACGTTCACTTATATTGTACTTATTCTTTCTGTTTACATTGTTGTAGTCAAGTATATTGTTTTCTCAGCTTTACTTTCTTCACTTTCCATCATCAGTTCATGTTAAGTGTTTCCATGCTTCTTGGTCTTCTGCATATTCATCACTTCTTATAGCACAGTAATATTCCATTGCATTCTTGTGCTGTAACTTGTTTAGCCACAATGAACATCCACTTTGTTACTGTAAATTCTTTACCTTGGGAATAGTGTGGTGAAATCTTAGTAATAAGAAGTGATAAAAGTGAGCTGCTGCTCTCCTGTCTTACCTCCCTGCTGAAGAATTTTTGGCCTCATCTTAAGTGGAATGGCAGAAAGAGAGGAACCTCCTTTATACCTGCTGCTGGTGGGGAATTGCTTCAGCCTAAGGCACCCAAGCTCCCGTGGAAGCAATATGGGTGTTGGAGGTCTGAGGAGGGGACAAGACAAAGAGGACTTAAAAGCAGGTACAAAGAACCTCCTCTTCTCCTTGATACCGCTTAGGGCTCTACTATGACAGAGAGTCACTCTCTTTAGTACTTTCCATGTACTAAAAAACAGTGAAGTTGAATTACTTACATATCAGCTGTTTCAGAAATGAAGAATTAAATCTTTTGTGTTCAAAATCTTTATAGGGAGAAGCAACCTGATTCCAGTGTACTTTATACCATGTGATTGATATTTATAGCAAAGAAAAATTGACAGTGTTTTTTGTTTTAAAAAAATTATAAGGAAGCATTTCCTGTGTTTCTCTGAATTTTACATTCATTATTTTTATTGAACAATAATATTCTATTATGTTTATATACTATAGCTATTTTAGGCATTCCTCAATTGAAGCCACCTATTTTGTTTCTAGTTCCTTGGTACCAAAAAATTTCTGATCTCAATATTCTAATGTTTATTGGCTCTTGAAATCTTTAACATCCATGTGCCTAGTAGTGGGTTTACTGAGTCAACAGGTGCGACTGTTATATTCACTTTGCATATTTCTTGCATAATTGTACCAATTCACAGCTCCCTTAACAGTGTATATGTCTGCTTTCCATCATCCCCTCTAATATTGAATATTTCTTTTTTAATACCTTTGCCAATTTACTGAGCCTGAAGTGAAATCTTAGGTGTTTTAATTGTATTTTCTAATTATTAATGATTTGAAGCACATTTTTCAACAGTTTACAATTTTTAAGAAAACCATTTGCACATATTCTTTGACCATTTATTTTACAGTTAAGGAAACTGAAGTCCAAATGGTGGAGTGGCTTCCTCATGATCACACAGCTATCTACTGATAGATTAAGGATTTAGAAATGAGGTCTTCCAACTCCAAGTCCTGTGAAAGATGTACATTAGTCATTCATCTATATTAATCTAGCTCCTTTCATGTACAAATTTGAGTGTCAGGCACTGTGACTACAACCACTGCGTTGTAATAACATCACTATATAGTATGTATCTTTTATTTAGGCACACCTATATACTGCATGCATTTTCTTTGGGCTTCAGGAATCCTATATGTGGGATTACTGCAAGTTGCTACTAGATGGCACAGTTTCATTTTAATGATACTCAAGAATTGCCTCCAGATGTTAGGATCATAGAGTTAGAGCTGCAAAGAAACTTAGAAGTCATCTACTACAACCTCCCCATTTAAACAAATGAGGAAACAGGCATAGAAAGGTTAACTAACTTAACCCTATCACTCCTCTCTCACATGGACAAGTGGTCCTTCTTCCTATCAATGCAACCCCCTTCTCTTAGACAGTTGATCCCATTCCATCCTGTCTTCTCCTGAAGATTGCTTCCTCAACATTTCTGCTTTCTAGTTTTCAATATCTATTGGCTTCTTCCCTATTGCCTACAAACACTTCTTACCTTCATCCTTAAAAAAAAAAACCAAAACTTGCTTGATCTGACAATTTTCACTATTTGTTGTTTGATATCTTTCCTTGACTAAGCTATCTCTACTAGGTACCTCTCTTTCCTTTCTTCTCATTCACCTCAAAACCTTCTGCCTCTGACTTCATTGTTCAACTGAAACTACCATCTCCACAGTTTCTAGTGGTCATTTAATTGCCAAATTTAATGGCCTTTTTCCAGTCTTCCAACTTTTTGACCTCTCTGCAGCCTTTGACTGTGTTAGTCACCTTCTCCTTCTGGATATCCTTGCCTCTCAGGGATTTCATGACACGGTTCTCTCCTGGATCTCCTGCTGTCCCTTCTTCAGTCTGCTTTGCTATATCTTTATGCATGTCATGCCCACTAAATGTGGGTGGCCTCCTAACTCTTTTTCCTGAGTTCTCTTCTGTTCTCTGTCTTGCTTGGTGAGATTATGAGTTCCTATGGTTTCATTTATCCTCTATGTAGATGATTCCTAGGTCTGTATATCCAACCTTAGTCTCTTTCTTGACCCCCCTTCTCACATCAACCTTCTGGACATCTCAAACCCAATTGGTGCAAAACAGAACTCATTATCTGTCCTCTCAAATCTGCTCCTCTTCCCAGTGTTCTTATTACTGCTAAAGGCACAGCCATCTTCCCAATCACTCAGGCTTGTAATTCACCCCACATAGCCAATCTATTGATGAATTCTGTCATTTTCTACCTTTACAACATCTTTTGTTTGTGTCCTCTTCACTGTACTCACACACTCTAGGGCAGGCCCTCAACAGCTCTCACCTGAGCCTTTGGAATGGTTTTCCTGACTCTATCCTTTTCCACTTTAGGCCATCCTCTACCCAACTTCCAAAGTGCATTAGGTTTGACTATGTCACCTCCCTACTTGATAAACTCCAGAAACTCTTTTATTACCTTTAAAATTGAATAAAGTTTTTCATTTGACATTTTGAAGTCTTTGATTACCTGGACCCTTCCAGTCTTTCTAATTTTCAAATACTTTTTTCTGCACACTCAGGACCTTGCTGCTTTGTCCTACTCTTGTTTTCTTGGATAGGATGCTCTATCTCCTCTCTCTCTTTGTACATGCCATCTCTGTGCCTAGAAAGCTGTCCTCAATGCCACCTTTAACTGTCCCTGGTTTCCTTCAAGACTCAGTTCAATTCCTGCTTTCTGCAGGAGGCATTTCTTCCTCCTCCTGCCCTTCCCACTTCCACCCTGCCTGTGCTTCCCCTTTCATCTACTTGGAATGCATCTTGTACGCACATAATTATTTACATTTTGCCTCCTCCATTAGAATGTGAATCCGTTAAAGGAAGAGACTGGTTTTGCTTTCTTATTGTATTGCCCAGAATTAGCACCATGACTTGCTTAATACTGTTTGTTGACTGACAGAGAGATCATAAGTGGCAGAGTTGAGATTTAAAGTTAACTCCTTTGATTCCAAACCTCTGCTTTTTCCACTGCACAGCCTTTCCAATTAGTCTGCTTAATTAAGAGTGTGATATTGTTTTCTAAGAAAATAAATTTATTCCTAGAACAAATATGTACAACTTAGATAACCAGTTCCTAAAACTATTACCTGGAGTAAATATTTGAAATGAACATGAAATTCTGTTCTCAGAACAGGAAAAATTAGTATTCTAAATATACTCTTCATACTAATTCGTTGATATTCCTTAAAGGTTAGTGAGCAACTTCAGTTATCATTTCTTTTTCTGAGTAAGAGATTTTTGTGAGCTTCTTTCTTGGTGTATCTATTTCATTTCAGTTATGCTGAGCATCAGAATTTCCATCAAATCTGTTACCTTTTGGAATCACAGTCTTTCTTCAAAATTAACTAATTTGTAATTTAGTTTATCTAAATGGATTGTCCTCTCAGTACCTAGTTATATTCTGAAAACTAAAGAAAGCAAGAAGATACTTCTTTTCTTTCCCGTTCCTGTGACTTTCTCTGGTGTAGGAAATGGAAGTATTGGCTACTCTTCACCCTTCTCTACCCTTATGCTCTATGTCTTCATCCTTTGTGACTTAGATACTTCATGATCCTTTTGTATATACTACAGGGAAATTAAATTACTGACCTTTGCTTCTACTGAAGCTGTTAGTGCACATTCGATGGAAGGAATATCAGGAAAGAGATGTCACAGAAGGCGATAGAGGAAAATAAATGTAACAAGAAGAGATTGTTGACCCTTATAAACTACAAAGAAGTCATTGACGATAAAGACTAAGAAAAAGCAGTCAACTTTAACAGTTCAGATCTTTGGTAATCTTGGAGAGATCAGTTTTAGTTGAGTGATAGATTTGGGAGTCAAATGTCAGACGACTGAGAAATGAGGAAGAGATGAGATAAGAAAGGCTGTAAGTGCAGACTTGTCAGAATTTGACTGTGAAAGGGAGAAGAGATATAGGATAGTATCTAATGAGGATCAACAGGTTAAGGAAAAAAACTAAGGAGAAGGGATACCTGACCATACTTGTCAATGAAGAAGGAATCTATTGATAAAGGAAGATTGAAAATGAGAGACAAACAGAGACAGAGACAGAGAGAGAGAAAGAGAGAGAGAGATTGCAGAAGCACACTCCTAGAAGGGCACAGATATAGAGGAGGCTGTTCTTGGCAAGGAGAAGGGATGCTTCTTCATCAAAGACGAAAACAAAGAGATGGGACAATGTAGAGTGATTTTGCGATATGGAAGAGAGGAGAAGTGAGGGTTTATGAAAGTTTGGATTTTTTTTTCAATAAAGTAGTAAATCAAATCTTCTGAGATAGTGGTGAAGCAGGGCTTGAGCAAACTGGAAAGATTTAGATTAGAAAAATTCCTGAGAGAAGGGAAACCAGCCTTGGAAGATATAAAAAAAAATTCTGGATAACTTTGAGGGCTCTGTTGAGATTAGATAACATCAATTTGTAGTGGAACCATTTAACATAGTAGTGTTGATGAAATGTTATTCAACTTCACAAAATTGGGGTTTGACAAAAGTGTGACTTTCAAGGAAAGCAGTTCAAAGAAAAATGATAGAATATCATTGAACTGGTTAAATATGAGGTCATATATACATATATAATTTGTTAAATGAATATGTATTTCATATTTCAGACATGTGTGCATATAATCTAAAGTAGCTTTCCTCTGGGGGGAATCACTCTTTAGTGGAGGAAATAAGTTGATAACTTATTTAGGTGGTAATATTTAAACTGAGACCAAAAAAATAAAATCAGTACTTAAATGTTTATCTTATTTTTATTGATACCCCTTTTTGTTATATTTATTTTTGAATATATTCTTCCCTTCTCCCCTACAAACCATCTCTTGTAACAATGATTAAAAAGAGAAAATTAAAAAAAGAGTTTAGCCAAACTGATGAAAACAATTCTGTCTAACTGTATACACAACATTCCTCATCTGTAGTCTTTTATCACATCAGTGAAGGGAGAAAAATACATTTTATCATCTCTTCTCTTAGGCCAGAGTTAGTTATTATAATTAGCATTAAGTTTCATTTGTTTGGTTCTTTCCATTTACGATTAGTAGTCATTGTTTATATTATTTCGTGGTTCTGCTTACTTTACTCCCTCAAAAATTCAATTTTTTTTGTCTCAGGTCTTTCTTCCATGTGAATTCACATGCTACTTAAAAACTGTTTCAGAGCTTCTGATTTATTTTTAAAATTTATTATTGTACATTGTTGTAATATAATTATTTCTTTTAATCAGTCTTTATCTTAGAATATATCATTTTGAATTTTTCAGCACTGTCAAAGTAGATTGTTTGAATATTAATTGCAACCCTGTGAAGACTGTGATTGATGATCTTATCCAGAAGTTATTTGACGTTCTTGTTATATCTTTGAGAAAGTCTATACAGGGTAAAACCTTTTTTATTTTAGCTTTTTTTTGTGTAGATATATTTGTCTGAGCTTTATGAAAATCGGTGGGCTGAGATATAATTAAAAACCAAGATTTAAATGGAAAGAGTTATGTAGTTTGTTTAAAAATTATTTAAGAATCTAAATTCATCAAAGAATTAATTTCTAAATCTGAAAGATAAAATATCAATATGTTGTTACACATAAGTTTATGACAGTAAGGACTATGCTCGTTATTGTGATCTTCAGTAAAGTCATGATCATATTCCATGGCTCAATTCCTAACTTTTACTAAGAGGTTAGGTAAGATTGATGCAATATAGATGTATAATAGATTTGCCCTTGGCTTTTGATATGAAAATCTGTTTTAAGTTTAACTGAAATTTTCATCATATTTTTGAATTATTTAAAATTCTTTGTTATTTGAAGTTATATCTCAATTTTTACTTAATTAAATTAAATTTTTTATTCAATGCAATTAAAAATTCAACAGGCACTTATATTTACCTTTCAATAATTAAGTTATTAAACAACAAACTTTAAAATGTTGTGTCATCTATAAAAAGTAATTTAATTATGCCTCTCTTTGAAATATTGATATATGAGAGGGTATATGACAATTTTTAAAGTAATATAGATTCATATAGATTTATTATTGTCAGAAAGTTAACATGATTAACCGAGTCCAGACTTTTTGAGGTACTAGCATTTCTACTATATATCTTTTCATTCACTCAGCTCATTTACATGAAATTGATTCATTTGTCACTGATGCTATGGAAGTATTAACAGTTATGCCTCAAACTGTGGATGAAATAGGTGATGCAAACTTGCAATATAGTAAGCTACAAGAAAGGAAGCCAGAGGTAAGCATCTTTCAAGGAGATTTCCTATTAAAATATGAAATTATTTACTATAGATATTCAGATAAATTATTTTTATTTAACATTTTATGATGGTTACAGAAAAAAATAACAAATGATACTATTTTAATGTCCTTTGTTAACTTCGGAATGCTTTATAAAAATTACTCACTGACAATTAGGGATCATTAGTGCTATTACTGGCATTATGTATTTTATTGTTTATTATATTCATGCTGCAGATGGCTTTCTGGGTTACAAAGCTAATAACATTAAGGACATTTGGATCATTTTATTCTTGGTTCTCTTCAGTCCTTTGTTAAACAGGATTTTGAAACTCAGATCACTGATACTACAAAAGCTACTGACAGAGAGTGTCTCAGTTGGGAATAGTATGTCTTTTTCCTGGAAAGCCCAGCTTCCCCCTATTTTTCAGCACCAGAGGGAAGTACATGTTGCTTTTAACAGTCATTTGTTTTTTGTGGAAACTGCTTAATAGGGTCAGGATAGTTTGCGGAGGCATCCCAGAGGACTGAAAAAGGGGCTGTATTTTGGAGCTAGAGTCTTAATAGTTGAATCCCAGCTTTTGCTACTAGCTACCCTTTTACCTTGGACAAGTCACTTTTCCTCTCCGATCCTCAGTTTCCTCATCTGTCCAAAGAGGGCACTGGACTCAATGGCCTCCAAAATAGTATTACATTGATGAAAAAAGATGATCTATTGTCTGTTGTTGTTCTAACTATAGTCTTAGATGAAGGGCAGATGAGAGATCTTATTATGGGCTGTTGGTGCCTCCGATCATCATTCGCCCAGGATTCTTCTGTTTTCATGCCCTTATATGTATTTATCTTATGGGAAATATCTTAGCATGTGAATTTTGGGAAGGTAACTGGCATAAAGTTCTTTGAAGAAGCCATTTTAAGCCCTAGTTCTGGTCAAGTTCTAGAATAGGGGCCATATTCATTTGTGTACTAGTAGTGCTTGAAAGTATTACTTATTAGCAGGAATTCAGAAGTTTTATATATATGTGTGTGTGGGAACATGCCCTGACATGAATTACAGGTCAGAATTCAGAAGTTATACACACACACACACACACACACATGCACACACACGCACACACATATACATATATACACACATATATTCATATATGTGTGTATGTGTACACACACACACACACATATATATATATATGTATATACACATACATACATACACATTAATGGGAACATGTCCTGACATGAACTGCAGGGCCCTGAAAAGCAGGTTTACAGTTAGGCATATAGAATCACTTTCACTTCAAAAAACTGTTTATAGTATTTAACTTATTTTAATCAATGATAATTATAACTTACTTATACATGTACCTAACAGAATACATTAATATTTAAATCAATCATCAAGCATGTATTGAGTGCATGCTATATGCCTGACATTGTGCTAGGAACATAGACATGAGTGAAATAGTTCTTGCCCTCAGGGAACTAATATTTTAAAGAAAGAGACAACATGGACGTATATAAGTATAAACAGTAAATTCAGGTAACTTTTTGTGAGGAAGCAAGCAATGGCTACTGGTGGCATTAGGAAGGTCTTAAATAGGAGATAATTTTGAGCTGATCTTTCAAGAAGACTAGGGATTCTCAGAGTGAGAGCTAAGCAGAAAGTCCATCCCATGTAAGGAGAATAGACCGTTTAGGCACAGAGGCAAGAGATGGAGTATTGTGTGTGGGAGGAGCAAGAATAATGCTAGTTTTACTGTTGGAGGGTGCTTAAGAGTTTAATTTACATTTAGATGTAATAATAACCCTTAAAACCAAAATAAAGGAGGAATGAAAGTTTAAAAAATTTTTAAAGTTTTTTTCTCTGTAAAATGATATCTTACATTAAATAATGAAGATACTTGATTACTTTGAAACTAACCATTAAGTATTATTTAATAGATCAACTATTATGATTATCATAGCTGATTAATTTTACTGTACATTTTTTTTCAACATTTAGATTTTGCCTTTATTTCAAAAAGCTGAAGATAAAAATAGACTTTTACGAACTGTGGCTGGTGGAGGCTTAGAAGCAATTAGTAACCTGAGAGCTAAGTGGGATAAGTTTGAATTAATGATGGAAAGTCATCAACTTATGATTAAAGATCAGGTAAGGAGTTTTATTAAAGTGAAATTTGAATTTTTCTCACTTAATATGAAAACCCATGCTGACTGGCTGACTGATCAACATGTCAAAGAGATTTTGAATTTCCTTATCTGTACCTCTTAAACCTTTAATACAATGTTCTCCCTACCTGCAGAGCAGCTCTCCTAAATGTTCTGGACAGACTTCCTTGACCTCGTCCAGTTGATGAGAGATCCTTAGCCCTCTATTCTAATGCCTTCTCATCGACTGTCTTAAGAATGGTGTTCATATTGTCCCGACCACATAGAAAGTAAAATCTTTGTTAACTCAAGTCTCTGCGTACATAGGGACACATACAACTTCAACAATGATGAAAGGGAGATATAAAGTACATACATGGATAGTAATAGAGTAATATGGCTAGAGCCATAAAATAGTTGAGGTACCTGTACTACAAGAAGACAATAGCCTGGAAGGAACAAAATAATAGACTGGCTAGGGCCGGTGGAGCAAAGGCTTTCATTCCTATCCATTACCTTCTTTACAAAATTTTGCTAATCCTTCTGTTCCCAATTGCAGTCATCTATTGGCTGCTTGCCCATCCTGTGACAGTATTCCCACAGGTTCTACTATCAGATATTAGCAGAAAATTATATATGGTTATGCATCATCTAATTGTCATCTAATTGGTACTCGTTCCTGTTAGTCTTCACACTAGTCATCTGGTGCAAATACTTGCAGAAGCTTTTTTTACAAGTATTTTGCAGGCTAGGGATGAAGTTCTTAGTGTTATTGCAGCTTAGGGCAGCTTTTCAGCTTGAAATTTTTCAATGGGAAAAATTTAAATTTTGAAATCATGACTGGCCTCTGCTAAACAAAATATACCATATGGCTTTCCTTTCTTTATTAACCATACCCAAAATATAGCTGCTGAAGAAATAAACACTTTTACAATTCCATTCCTTACTAAATGTATTCATTCAAATATTCATTGAACACATATGTGTACAAACCACCAAACTAGATGCCATTAAATTTTTTTCAATAGTAGTGTTCATTTGAATCTTCCGCAAATCTGAGTATTACAGTCATGGATAATGTTTCCATTTTGAGTGAGTTTATTATTGCAACAGAAATAGAAATTTATTCTTTAATATTTAAAAATTTCTGTGACTTCTTTAACAAAAATTATTTTTGCTTTGGTGTAAATTGAATTCCCTTCATGTTTTAAGATATTATTTTCCATGCTTTATTATGGCCAAAAATGTTATTTCTCGGTTGTTCAGCCTTCTGGTGTTGAGCCTGTCCACTTAGCTAGTTTGATTCTCAGATGACTGATACACAGACCATACACAGAGGTTTTCCAGCATAGTTGGGACCTGTTAGTGCTTTTCTTCTGTTGACGTAATAAAAATCAACAACAAAAATATTAAATAAGTTGACATTAGTATTTCCTTAGCTTTTAATTAAACAACAGCAAAAATCCCTTTAATAAATTGTATGAAGTAAAATGATATTTTTACGAAATGTAAAAAGACATACACTCATATGTATATATCTGTCCATGATAGAGAATTCTGGTTTTTGCAGCAACACAGTATCAGAAGCTAGTTAGCTTTCTAAATTCCTTTTAACTACATTGTCTTCCTAGATTGAAGTAATGAAAGGAAATGTGAAGTCTCGTCTTCAGGTCTACCTTCAAGAACTGGACAAATTTAAAGCTCGTTGGGATCAGCTGAAACCCAGTGATGATGTTATAGAAACAGGCCAGCAAGGTGCTCTTGAGAAAAGTGCGAAGTCAATAAAGGAGAAAAAAGCAGAATTTGATGATCTTGAAAACATAAGGAAAAAACTAGTGTATGTTGATTTCTTCTTTTAAAACTTACAAGCTTATTTTGAATATTTAGAAACCGATCCATTCTTTCATTTCCTATATAAAATTCGGAGATTTAAATTAATGTCCAAAAATAACTTCAAAGCATAATGTTCAAGTTCCAGCAATATTAGTGAGGTGGATTGAGTTTTGAAGTTACAGATACAGAGACTCATAAAGCAGCACAAAATTACTATGTTTGAGACTGATTGGAAGTTTCTACACAATAGTATTTTGCTTTTTTGCTTAAATAATCATGTTACAATTAGGGGTATTTTGTACTCCACAAGGCAGCACTTTGAATTCATGACTGATTTGCTGCTCACATCAGTCCCTAGATTTTCACAGATCTAAGTATTTTGGTATCTTAAATCTATTTCCAAACTTATCAGCAACAAAATTCCTTTTGATTGCTTTCTTGCTGAAAAATGTTAATGAAATTCAAGTCTTTGTTAGTAGTGCCTATGTGAAGTATTCAGGCAGAGTTATGACTTTGAACAGTTACTTCTTTCTCAGAAGAGGAATACAGTCAAGTAAATTTGTATGGCCATAATATTGATTTTTATTCTAATAGTATTTGTGTCTGTTTTCTCTAGTGATGACTGCCATCACTTTGGGATAGATGAGCCCAACTTTGCTGTGGCGTACAGTATCTCCAAAGACATTGAGACTTGTGCCCAAATTTGGGCACTTTATGAAGAATTTCATCAGGGATTTCAGGAAAAGGCTAATGAGGACTGGATTACTTTTAGGTTTGGTTTTTGTAAATATTTAAAATGTTACTGCTGTGGTTATTAGAATTCTCGTGATGTCCATTAAAATATGTAATTTTTAACAGGAGCAAGACCTATATTTTTGAGGAATTCTTGATGAATTGGCATGACAGATTGAGAAAAGTAGAAGAGCATTCAGTAATGACAGTCAAATTGCAATCAGAAGTTGACAAATATAAAGTAGGTTATTTTGTAAATTGTTTTCATTTTTATTTGGAAAAATTTGTAGTTTTCTTTTTCCTTTGTATTAGAATAGCCGAAGTCTTCTGGTCCAAGTTAGATTTAACTGTCTTTCAAGTGAGACTACATATTTCTGTGGTCAATAAATGGTTATAGAAATGTAATAATAATGTAATCTTATTTTTCTTGTTAGCAATTTAGAGGAAAATAATAACTACAAGTTATTGTCAGTGTCAACAAACTAGGAATAAAATGTTGACTATCAGGTTTCACTCTGAGGTCAAGTTCTGTAATAAAAGTTATTAAAAATCATACTTTAAAGAAAAACTAATTTCTTACTATAATAATTACATAGTTAAAAACTATATATGTTTCAATTAGAAGCTTTTAATTTCATACTTATTAAAAAATTAAAATTTTGATAGCTAATAACAATACAAATGAAAAATAATTACATTTTCTTATGTGTATTTTTTTTTTACAGATGGTAGTTCCTGTTCTGAAATATGTTCGAGGAGAGCATCTTTCCCCAGATCACTGGCTTGACCTTTTTCGTCTGCTTGGCCTTCCTAGGGGCACTAGTTTAGAGAAATTATTGTTTGGAGATCTTCTCAGAGTAGCTGAAACAATTGTGGCCAAAGCTTCAGAACTTAAAGTATGAATACCTTTTAAAATATTCATTGACTATGTATTTTTACATCATAAATATGTACACATATACTCTTACATAAAAATACATACATGTATTTGTATGTAATGTATGCATGTATATATGCATATATCTGTATGTGTGTATGTCTAGTTGAGAGGCATTGTGGTTTAGTGGATCAAGAACTGGCATTAGGGTTGGGAAGACTTGGATTCAAATTCTGATTTTGACATATACTTCTGTGTGAATCTAGGGAAGTCTTTTTACCTCTCAGTGTCCCCAGGCAACTCACAAATATATATGTGCACGCACACACACATATATACACATAGTCTTTGTATACATATACATATACACATACACACATATATGTGTATGTATAAATACATAAATGTCTGTGTATACACACATGCACACACGTACACATATATAAATTAAAGATGATGAGGGAAAGATCATGGATCTAGAGCTGGAAGGGAATTCAGTGGCCATCAAATCCAATTTCCTTATTTTACATGTGAGGATACCGAGTGATCACGTAATTTCTAAGAATTAGAAGTGGGATGTGAACCAGGGTCCTTTACTCTTGAGCTAGTGTTCTTTCCATTGTACTATATTGCCTCAGATATATGTGTAGCTGTATCTATATCTGAATCTGTATCCATGCTATTATATAATTTGTTATTGGATATAGTTACTGAACTAAAATAAGTTTTAGATTTTTTTCCCATTTTAAAATTTTGTCTAATTTTTTCAAGTTGACTTACAGGGAATATTTTTAAACATATTTTAAACTCTGCCAATAATAAATTTGAATCTTGACTTACATTATCTTTGGGTCCATGGTGGGAATCATCACATGGCCAAGATTGCCTTAATTGGTAATTTAACAATCAGTCACTTAACAAGCATGTATAAAGCATCTACTATGTACACTGTCCTAGGTGCTAGAAATACAAAATGAGTTCATGACATCAAGGACCTTGCATTCTATCAGGGGAGACTTCAGGTCTATAAGTATTTATAAAATATATGAGGCAAGTTTTTGAGGGAAAGGTGCAAACAGCTGAAGGGATTAGAAGAATCTTCTTAGAGAAGCTGGTGTTTACTTTGAGCTTAGAAAGAAACAAGGGATTATATGATGAGGAAGGTGAAAAGGGAGTACATTCCCCACATAGAGTGCAAAGGGACCATGAAAAAAAATAGAACATTTTTTGTGAAGAATCCTAAGAAGGCTGGTTTCACTGGACCAAGTGTATTGGGAATCAAGATGGGCTCTTAGCACTTTTTCAACCAAGTGCCCTTGAAGAGTTTGGCCTTTGTTTCCTTGATTAAATTAGGAGTCCTTGGTGACCTCCTTGCCTCAAGGGAAAGCCTAGTTTACATGGGTTTGAGTGACATGTTTGTGACATCAGAGGCTTTTAGACCTCGTAGGTTTAAGTTGCATTTTTGTGACAATTTTAGGTCACATGGGTGAGTCGCATGTGTGACTCACCTTTGACCTTGAACAAGATATATAAACCCAGAGGTTGGCTTTCCCTTTTGGAGCTCTGAGCCACAGCAGGAGTGGTACATGACTCTGGGCCAGCTGTTGTTATGAGCTCCCTGGCTTTGGAGAAAACTCAGTTGATGATGCTTCTCTGGTAACTGTATATTGTAATTTTGTCAGATGGAAATCTGTCTGTTGATTCATGTTTATTTGCTCTGTATGTATTTGCTCTGAAGCTCACGGTGTTGGATTCTCCCCCTGAGCTGAGTGAATGATATTTGTATGCTGGATTAAAGTAAGATTGTTAACCCCTTAATATTGCTTTCCTTAGTAAAGCAGATCAAAAGAACCTGTGTTGGCAGCTTTCTGTGTGCTGGTTGTTGGTGGGTCTTACACCCCTTCGGCAGCTGCTAGCAGATTGTTGCAACACCAAGGATGCATGAAGAGTAGTAAATTATAAGAATGGAAAGCTAGATGGGTGCCAGGGTGTGAAGGACTTATATTGACAAATAAAGAAGTCCATATTTGATCCTAGAAGAAATAGGAACCCACTCGAGTTTATTGAGGTGGAATGATATGCTTTAGGACTGTCCTTTTGTCATCTGTATGGAAGATGTACTAGAAAGAGATGTAACACCCCTTAGATGAGATTTTTTTTGTGTTACAGTTGATTCAAATGCATTTTTCTTAAAATATACTTCTGTGCTTTGAAAAGGTCCATACTTTCACTAGTGTGGATACTTTCTCTGCTGATGCAAGTTACAACCAAGACACTTTTTCATGAGCCAGTGGTAAAAAATTCCTCATTTGATTACCATCCTCTTGGAGGTAAGCTCTTTTCCTTCCTCTAAGCTGTTATTGAATGACAGACACAGTCTTCCCCTGGGTTCATACTTGAAGCCATTCTACAATGGTTAAGAGCTAATAAGCTTTCACTGGAATAACTTTTTCACTGGAATAACTACATGTAACAGGCATTGAAGTGCAAGTTTTCATTGAGACTTATTGAAACTATTATTTCATTGTCTGTAACTAAATGTTGTTATTTCATATTTATATTTGCTTTGTTTAAACAGGATTTGAATAGTCGAGCACAAGGTGAAGTCACAATAAGAGAAGCTT
Organism: Trichosurus vulpecula; assembly: GCF_011100635.1. Classification (NCBI taxonomy): domain Eukaryota; kingdom Metazoa; phylum Chordata; class Mammalia; order Diprotodontia; family Phalangeridae; genus Trichosurus; species Trichosurus vulpecula. The sequence goes on along the minus strand of NC_050574.1, from coordinate 145,344,476 downwards.
TACGTGAGCTTGATCTCTGGGGAGTTGGAGCAGTGTTTACCTTAATAGATTATGAAGACAGCCAAAACAGAAATCTCAAGCTGATTAAAGACTGGAAAGATATAGTTAACCAGGTTGGAGATAATCGATGTCTTCTTCAGTCCTTAAAGGATTCGCCATATTACAAAGGATTTGAAGATAAAGTATCAATTTGGGAAAGAAAGCTTGCAGAATTAGATGAGTATCTGCAAAATTTAAATCAGATTCAAAGAAAGTGGGTATATTTGGAACCCATTTTTGGTCGTGGAGCTTTACCCAAAGAACAGTCACGCTTCAACAGAGTTGATGAAGATTTCAGGTCAGTATAATGAGATGAGACTTTAATGTTTTATAGATCTTTAATCAGTTGTTTTGTGAAGTATGTTACAGAATTAAATAACGTGGGGTATACCATAGAATATAAATTATAAACATTTTATGAAGTTATTTTATAGTAATAGTTATTATATCTCTGATTTTGTTATGTTTCTTTTAAAATAATCTAACCTCAAGTTATTTGGTATAATCAGTTTATACCTAGGCCAAAAACAAAGTAGCAATGATACATATGCAATTTATATCTTACATTTTTTCTCCACAGGTCAATAATGACAGATATCAAGAAAGATAATAGAGTTACATCATTGACAACTCGTGCAGGAATCAGGAATGCTCTGATTACTATACTTGATCAGCTACAGAGATGCCAAAAATCACTAAATGAATTTTTGGAGGCAAGGCTCTTTAAACATTTGAAATAATTATTTTATGTGATGTTCATATGTTATGAATTTATCTTAAAAGCCAATTCACTTATTTATTTTTATTAGGAAAAACGTTCAGCATTTCCAAGATTTTATTTTATTGGAGATGATGACTTGTTAGAAATATTGGGCCAGTCTACTAACCCTGCTGTTATTCAGTCTCACCTAAAGAAGCTGTTTGCTGGTAGGATAATGTGGGCAGTGTTGCATGCTTCAAATTAATACTCTTAAGTCAATTTAATTGTATAATTGTATTTATAGAAAGATATCAGATATGTTTTAATAGAGAAAGATTAATGATATATGATTTACTTTTCCAGAAGGTATACTTTTGACTGGGAAATACATACACATACACACACACACACACACACACACACACACACACACAAAACGCAAACACTGATATTTAAGAGTTGAAATATTTTTTTTATCTCAAAAATAACTTGAGTAGCAGCAGCATTTTGTAATGAGTTTTAAACTGTGAAGGACAGGGAAATTATTTGTGTAATTAAATATATTATATCTAAGGAAATAATTATTGATTGATAAATACTTTTTGGTCGGTTGGCAGACCAATATGTAATAGAATACTTTCTCGATATGGTGTTCTTGATGATCATATCTCTTAAGAAGTGAATACTGTTTGCTTATTAGACCATTATTTGTGTTTATATGGTATTGTGTAACACTAGTTGACAAGGATGTCTACAGTATCATGTTAAGTTTATTATTTTCATATTTTAGGTATTAACAGTGTGTGTTTTGATGAAGATTGTAAGTATATAACTGCAATGAAATCTTTAGAGGGAGAAGTGGTACCTTTTAAAAACAGAATTCTTCTCTCAAATGATGTTGAGGTAAGGAACATTTACAAGGGTGTAATCAAAAATTGACATTTAAATAAATTTCCCTACATTTAACAAAGTGTAGATTTGGCAGTTATCTATTATCAATTTGGACAGTTTGGACAGATAATTTATACATGTTTGCTATGTTACTTTTAAGTTAAAGATATTTTGATTTTTATAAGGAAAAACAATTATAGATATGAGAAAGCGAATCTATATTTTGATATTAATCCCCTCTTAAAGATATCTTGAGAATCGGTCCCTGAATGGCTTTAAATTGTCTTATTTCTAGCATGGATTTATTTTTTAAATGCTTTTTCAGCTCTAGCCTCTATTTCTGACTTCATCTTCTTAAGTGTCATTTCCATTTCTTCAGATTTCCATAAAATTTTTGAAAATGCTCTTTTTATGTGTAAAGAACTTTCTAAATAAAAACCAGAAAGGGAGCAAATGGGCTTTTGCAGGAGATTGTCACGTGGCTCACCCTACCTTCCAATGTCCCATTTTCCTCTCCTCTACAAAAGCTCTTCATTTCATGCCTCTTTTATGTGAGAAAATTTTCCCCATTCTACTTCTCTCTTCCCCCTTCTCCCACTGCATCCTTCTTTCTCACCCCTTCATTTTTTTAGATCATATCAGCATAATCAACTCATACCCATGCCATTTGTCTATGTAGACTCCTAACTGCCTTACTAAAGATGAGTTGCATGTATCATTTTCCCACATAGGAATGTAAACATTTTAACTTTATTGAATCTCTTATGATTATTCTTTCATGTTTGCCTTTTTATGCTTTTTTTGAGCCTTATGTTTGAATGTCAGATTTTCTGTTTGTCTCTTTTTTTAAAATTAGGAATGCTTGAAAGTATTCTATTTCATTTAATATTTTATCTTTTCCTCTGAAAGGTTATATTCAGTTTTGCTGGGTAGGTTATTTTTGTTTGTAATCCTAGATCTTTTGCTTTCTGGAATATCATATTCCAAGCCCTCTACTCCTTTTATATGGAAAGCTGCTAAATCTTTTGGCAGCTACCTCCAAGGCCGTGTGCTGATGCTGGGGCCATGCTTCAGGGCTGGCCCCTACCTCGGTGTCATAGACCTCTCTTGCCAGCCTCCAAAGTTGTCTTAGGCTGGGGAAAAATGTCTCACTTTGACCTTTTGTTGGCTTTGTGCTCCAAAATTTAATTTGATGAGTAAAAAGTTGTTTGGAAGAGAATGTTGGGAGAGTTCAGCTGGGTTGCTGCCTGTACTCTATCATCTTGGTTCTACCCTAGAATGCTGGTCTTAGAGTTTGTAAAACCTGTGTTCAAGTACTGTCTCTGACATGTATTAGTTGTGCCCACACCCACAATGATAGGCCAGTCACTTATCCTCTAAATGCCTCCAGAACTGTTTAAGACAGTAAGTTAGAGGTTTCTCATCTGCATCTATGGAAGGAATTTCCACTTTAGGAGTTCCCTGTGCCAGGGCCCAATATAAATAAAAATACCAATACAAATCACAGGTCTGTAGTGAAAGAATATCTATGTTATGGTATGTATTTTTAGGGGTTAGAAGAGTTGTTACCAAATGAAATCAAATGGCAAAATAAACTCAAATTATTTTAAAAAGTACTTAATAAATGAATTGTGTTTTTATTGTGAATTTTATTTCCTAATTTTCTAATGAGATTTGGCTAAATGGTTTGGCCATGGAAATGAAGGAGACTCTGAAACAGTTGTTGATTGAATGTGTTACTACTGGACGAAGTTCTCAAGGTGCCATTGACCCATCGCTTTTTCCTTCCCAGGTAAGGTTGATTCTGAAGTAGTAAAAGGAGCCGTTGTGATGTTTGGGATTGGGAAGATATAGTCATGTTGATGCCATTAACTTGCTGCATAACTTTAACCTTATTCCAAGCCTTTGGATACTATATTATCCTTAAGAGGTCAATCTGGATAATATTGTACTCTGCTTAAACTTCTTTCATTGATTCTCCGTGTGATAGAATAAAGTCCCAACTCTTAATGTGGAAAGCAAAGATTTATACCATCTGCTTTTAATTTTATCTCTAGCTTTCTTTGGTACTACTTCATTTTGTATATCTTATATGGGAGGCAGCATGACATAGTGAATAGAGAGCTGGTCTTTGAATCAGGAAGAACCTGGGTTCAGTTCTTACCTCTGACATATACTGTCTGTGTGACGCTGGTCAAGTCATTTAAATTTTAATACGTTACATATCAGGTATTTTATCTACATTGGTTGAGAGAGTTTCCTCCAAGGGAGTTCCCTTTAATAATGAAACCATAGTCCTGGTCCAAAAATCCTTACCAAAAAGTCCTTGAGTTTTTTCTGTTTTCTTACCTTTGTACCTTTGTTATGTTTCCTCTGTAATTTATTTACTTTCCTTCACTTCTACTTGTTGAAATTATTCCCATATTGTAATGCCCAGCTAAAATGGCATCTCTTCCATGTATTCTTCCCTGATCCCCACCAGCCAGAAGTAACTGCTGTCTTCCCTCTATCCCCTTAACAGTTTGTATCATTCTTAAGGTTCCTTACATTATATCATAGTTACGTGTGCTTGCACCTTACCTCCTTTACTACGTTGTAAGCTTTTATAGATCACAGACTGCCTTGTTTTCCTTTTTATTCCTTTAAATACCTAGCAGAGTGACTTACATATATTGGGCACTCAGTAAATCATGAATTAAAAGACATAATTTCTTAATTTTTGTGCAGTAGAAAATTAAGGAAACTAGATGCGATATTGTTCAGTGCAAATCTTTTATCTAGTAACTAACAGTAGAAGCTAATTTACCTCAACAAACCTTGAGCATCTACTATGTGTATGGCACTGTGGTAGGATAGAATGTTGTGATTGTACCTGGTGTTAACTCTGGTAGCTGGACATTTGTTCTTTTTTCTGCTGCTTTTTTTTTGCTGGTAGGCTGGAGTGGAAGCATTAATTTTATCTTAGCCTTATATGATGCTCACAGATAATTTTAATTTACCTATGTAAATCATTGTCCTTTCATTCTTTCATCAGTTTTTGGAGAGAAGACCAAAATAATGAAATGAGGAAGAACATCTTTGAAAAAAAAATTTAAATCTTAATTAGGATTTTAGACCACTTGGCACCAGTATTCTCTCCCATCATATTGGTTAATAAAACTTACCTAACTATAGGAGAACATTATTATTTGCTAGCTAAAGGTTCTGTCTATGTAGATTAATTACTTGCACTTCACTATTTTAGTACATAGTAGTTGCTAAAATTTTTTTGATTGAATTCAACTGAATTAGATGAAATAAACTGATTAGAGATTGAATTTTATTATCACATCTACTAATGAGTAACTTGATTATCATAATAGTTAATTCCAATTGACCATGTCGACATCGTAACCTAAATGTACTAAATTAAGTTGATGGATAAATGTTAATATTTTGTGTGAATTTAGTTATATCTTACAATCTCCTCCATTTTTACAAATATGACATTTTAGTTTTGTTCAAGTGCAGTGAAGGCAGCTAGGGAGTGCAGTAGATAGAGTTCCTAACTTGGGTGTTAGGAAGGCCTGAGTGCAGATCCTTCCTCAGACACTAACTAGCTGTAAAGCTAGTTACTTAACCTCTCAATGCCTCAGTTTCCTCATGCGTAAGTGGGGATAATAGCACCTATCCCTAAGGGTTGTTGTGACGATAAAATGAAATAATATTTGTAAGATACTCTGCAAATCTTATAAGTGCTATATAAATGCTAGCAGTGATGGTGGCAATTATTGTTATTTGTGAAAATCTGGGTTTCATATTCTTAATTTTTCATAACACCTGCCAGTGAATTATAGGACCATATTTTAAGCTCGTATTTATTGTTTGTTTTGTCTTATTTAATAGATCCTGTGCTTGGCAGAGCAGATTCAATTCACTGAAGATGTAGAAAATGCCATACAAGATCATAGTCTTCATCAGATTGAGTTAGAACTTATGGCTAAGTTGGAGCATTACACCAACATAGATACCAGCTCTGACGATCCTTCAAATACAGGTATTTTTGGTGTTTCACGATGAAAATATATCTATGAAACTTAAAACTGTATTTGTGTTAAAAGGCCTTTAAAACAAAGGCATATAATTGTCATCTGATGTGAAGAAAAGTATGTATCTAAACCCAAAATCAGTTGTAATGGGGAAACAGTGGACCTATTTCTGATAAGTGCAGAGAAAAAGCAAGGATGCCTTCATCCCCACTTTTATTTGATTTAATATTAGAGAGGGACATAAATTCCTGAATATTTCATTGACTCTTCAGTACCTGAGTGGATTCATGATTTTTTCTTTTTTTTTAAAATTTATTTATTTAACATATTTAGTTTTCAGCATTGATTTTCACAAGTTTGAATTACAAATTTTCTCCCCATTTCTACCTTCCCCCCCCACTCCAAGGTGACGTATATTCTGGTTGCCCTGTTCCCCAGTCAGCACTCCCTTCCCTTCTGTCACCCCACTCCCCTCCCATCCCCTTTTCCCTTCCTTTCTTGTAGGGCAAGATAAATTTCTACACCCCGTTGCCTGTATATCTTATTTCCTAGTTGCATGCAAAAACTTTTTTTTTTGTTTTTGAACATCTGTTTTTAAAACTTTGAGTTCCAAATTCTTTCCCCTCTTCCCTTCCTACCCACCCTCCCTAAGAAGTCAAGCAATTCAACATAGGCCACATGTGTATCATTATATATAATCCTTCCACAATACTCATGTTGTGAAAGACTAACTATATTTTGCTCCTTCCCAACCCATCCCCCTTTATTGAATTTTTTCCCTTGACCCTGTCCCCTTTTGAAAGTGTTTGTTTTTGATTACCTCAACCCCCATCTGCCCTCCCCTCCATCATCCCCCCCTTTTTTTAATCTTCTTCCCTCTTCTTTCCTGTGGGGTAAGATACCCAATTGAGTATGTATGGTATTCCCTCCTCAGGCCAAATTTGGTGAGAGCAAGATTCACTCATTCCCCCCTCACCTGCCCTCCTCTCCGCCCACAGAGCTGCTTCCTCTTGCCCCCTTTGTGCGAGATAATCCACCCCATTCTATCTCTCCCTATCTCCCTCTCTCAATATATTCCTCTCTCATCCCTTAATTTGATTTTATTTCTTTTAGGTATCTTCCCTTCATCTTCAACTCACCCTGTCTCTCTCTCTCTCTCTCTCTCTCTCTCTCTCTCTCTCTCTCTCTATCTATCTGTCTATCTATATATGTATATATACACACATACATATATACATGCATGCACATTCACTTATACATATATATATATTTATATAAACATATATATGTATGCATATTCCTTTCAGCTACTATGATATTGAGGTCTCATGAATCCTACACATCATCTTTCTATGTAGGAATATAAACAAAACAGTTCAGCTTTAATAAGTCCCTTATGATTTCTCTTTCTTATTTACCTTTTCATGCTTCTCTTGATTCTTGTGTTTGAAAGTCAGATTTTCTATTCAGCTCTGTTCTTTTCACTGAGAAAGCTTGAAAGTCCTCTATTTTATTGAAAGGTCATATTTTGCCTTGGAGCATGATACTCAGTTTTGCTGGGTAGGTGATTCTAGGTTTTAATCCTAGCTCCATTGACCTCCGGAATATCATATTCCAAGCCCTTCGATCTCTTAATGTAGAAGCTGCCAGATCTTTGGTTATTCTGATTGTGTTTCCATAATACTCAAATTGTTTCTTTCTAGTTGCTTGCAGTATTTTCTCCTTGATCTTGGAGCTCTGGAATTTGGCGACAATATTCCTAGGAGATTTCTTTTTGGGATCTATTTGAGGAGGTGATCGGTGGAGTCTTTCAATTTCTATTTTGCCCTGTGGCTCTAGAATATCAGGGCAGTTCTCGTTGATAATTTCTTGAAAGATGATATCTAGGCTCTTTTTTTGATCATGGCTTTCAGGTAGTCCAATAATTTTTAAATTCTCTCTCCTGGATCTATTTTCCAGGTCAGTGGTTTTTCCAATGAGATATTTCACATTGTCTTCCATTTTTTCATTCCTTTGGTTCTGTTTTATAATATCTTGATTTCTCATAAAGTCACTAGCTTCCACTTGCTCCAATCTAATTTTTAAAGTAGTATTTTCTTCAGTGGTCTTTTGGACCTCCTTTGCCATTTGGCTAATTCTACCTTTCAAGGCATTTTTCTCCTCATTGGCTTTTTGGAACTCTTTTGCCTTTTGAGTTAGTCTATTTTTTAAGGTGTTGTTTTCTTCAGAGTATTTTTCAGTACTTTTTTGGGTCTCCTTTAGCAAGTCATTGACTTGTTTTTCATGTTTTTCTCGCATCCTTCTCATTTCTCTTCCCAGTTTTTCCTCTACTCCTCTAACTTGCTTTTCCAAATCCTTTTTGAGCTCTTCCATGGCCTGGGACCAGTTCATGTTTTTCTGGGAGGCTTTTGGTGTAGGCTCTTGCACTTTGTTGACTTCTTTAGGCTGTATGTTTTGGTCTTCTTTGTCACCAAAGAAAGAATGCAAAGTCTGAGACTGAATCTGGGTGTGTTTTCGATGCCTGGCCATATTCCCAACCAACTAACTTGATCCTTGAGTTTTTCAGCGGGGTATTACTGCTTGTAGACTAAAGAGTTCTATGTTCCACGTTTGGGGGGGATGCACCAGCTCTGCTACACCAGCACTCCTCCTTTCCCAAGAACTCCCAACCCGGACTGGGCTTAGATCTTCAGCAGGCTCTTCACTCCTGCTCTGATCTGCCACTTCATTCCTCCCACCAGGTGGGCCTGGGGCCAGAAGCAACAGCAACTGTAGCTGCCCTACCTCCACTGCCCCGGGGGCGGTGGCCGAACCGTGAATTCCTTCCACTCCCGCAGCTTTTCCCACTAACCTTCTCCGCTATCTTTGGTGTTTGTGGGTTGAGAAGTTTGGTAACTGCCGCAGCTCACTGATTCAGGGCGCTAGGGCCAGCTCCGCCTGGCTCCCGGTCTGTTTGGTCCGAGCAGCTCACACTGGGCTCTGCTCTGCTTCGCTCCCAGCTCCGTGTGGGATAGACCTCACCCAGAGACCATCCAGGCTGTCCTGGGCTGGATCCCTGCTTCCCTCTGCTGTTTTGTGGGTTCTGCAGTTCTAGAATTGGTTCAGAGCCATTTTTTATAGGTATTTGGAGGGACTCAGTGGGGAGCTCTCTGCTTTCCAGCCGCCATCTTGGCTCCACTGGATTCATGATTTTTTCAGTGTGGATACTTGCTTTATCACTACAGATTGCAACCTATCCATATATCTTCATCCTCATGTGTTTCTTTCCCATGTTTTTTGATCGACACTCAGAGCATGCACCTAATGTATTAGACATGTTTCTCTAGTTCTCTTTATATTTTGTGGATCCTAGGACAGCATGACTGTCTGATTGTCATTCTTCACTCCCACCATATGACCTGACTCCTTTTCTAATTATGTTTCCTTAGTGATGTCCTAACTGTGGCCTGCAGGCCAAATCAGGCCTGCTGCCTCTCTTTGTATGGCCTGAGATAAGAATGGTTTTTGCATTTTTAAATACAATAAAATATTCAAAAATGTAGAAACCATTTTTACTTTGTGGGTCACACAAAAATATATCTGGGTAAAGATGAGGTGAATTTAGTCCATGGATCATAGTTTGCTGACCCTTGGCATAGATCATCGTTGGAAATAAGCTTCAATGTGTTGGTACACATTATTCCTCTCTCTATTGTTCTTTTGGTCATTTGCTGCTTTAATTCCTTGGAGATTATGGTATTTCAGTATTTATAATCACACAGCGTTTCCAGGAGAACACTTGTATTGAAAATACTGTTTTTTGTGCCCTGGGACAAGCTTGGAATCATTAAAAAGAATGTTTAGTTTTCCAAATGTAATCTAGCCTAGGTTATTCTTCCTCTGCAGTTCCGGGCTCAACTCAATGTATATCCATATGGCTCATTTGCTAACTCAGTGGAACAACTGCCCAACCACATACATATACACACATTAAATTATTATATATGTATGTATGTACACACATATACACACAGATATGGCATTTTCATCTCTAGTTTTTTCCTATATAGATTATTTGTCCTTTATGGATTATAACAGATATGTTTATATATACATATGCATGTATATATGGATTATAATACTTTATATAATGTGGCTTTATAGAGAATAATTGGCTGAAGCCTGCCCAGTCACCTTTGCTAAGTAGGTAGAACATTTTTATAAAGATATTATGAAGATGGAAAAGTAGTCATATGGTAAGTAGTTATGAATGGACTCTTATTAAACTTTGTTTTTTGTTGTCACTATTATCCATAATTTGTTCCATTCTTTTGGCATCTTTTGCTTCCTGGATATCTTTAAAGTGCCTCCTTAATGCTTTCAAGATTGTTCCAGTTTGGATTTTCTTAGTGTGTACATGCTGTTGTCTCACTGCTTTTCCTTGTTTTTCTCAATAGCATTTGGCTTCTTTTTCCAATACGGTGATGCCTGAAGTATTGGAGTCTAGATATTGTGGTACCTTTGTTGCTCTTGATGAAAACAGAGTGCTTTGTAAACACTGACATATTTATGGTAATATAACTCATTCGTGTCTCACAGCCAACTTTCCATAGACTCATTTCTCATTTTTAGCTTCCATTCCTTTTTTCTTCTGTTTATTTTGTTGCTTATAATCTTCTACTATTATCCTCCAATATATTTTGCAAATGAATTTTTATTCTAACAGTATTTCCCTTGACTAAAATCTTTTAATACAGTGTCCACCATGCAGTAAGTGCTTAAGAAGTGTTGGTTGACTGATTGACTAGTCTTCTAGCTTTTTCTCATAGACCTTTTGTGAAGCCGTTGGAGAAAATTGTGCTAACAGCTAAGAACTTGTGAACTTATCCTCATGGGCAAGAGCAGTGGTGATCCCTCAACACTTAGGTCTTACCCTTGCTTTTAACCTGTTTGAAAATTTAGACAAATATGAATGGAACTCAACTGAAAATGGTATTAGAACAGTGTAAATCGGCAAAAGTGTCGGGAGATGCAGTTTACTATAGTCTCTCAGAGGTTGGAACAAAATTGAACAAGCAAGATGACTTTAGAGCTTTGGAAAGTGTGAAAGCTTCTAGTGAATTCTGTTTTCCAATAACAGAGAGATAGCTGATATTTTTTTAAAATTCAGTTTTATTTTATTTTCAGTTCTCAATTCTGTTTCTCCCACCTCCTCTCTCCTACTCATCGAGAAGGCAAGAAAAAAACAAAACCTGTCTGAAAGATATATAGTCAAGCAAAACAAATCCCCCCATTAGCCATGTCTAAAAGGGAAAACATAAGCTTTAATTGGCACTCTGATGGCTGTCCATCAGCTCTTTCTCTAGCTTCCATGTTTCATCATAAGTCCTTTGGAATTATGGCTAATCATTGCGATGATTAGAGTTCCCAAGTCTTTCAAAGTTGTTTATCTTTACAGTGCTGTGGATATTGTATAAATTGTTTTCTTGGTTCTACTCACTTCACTCTGTATCAGTTCATACAAGTCTTTTGAGGTTTTTCTGAAACCATCCCTTTCATTATTTCTTACATAGCCCAGTAGCATTCCATCACCTAACTTGTTCAACTATTACCCCGTTGTTGGGCATCCCTTCAGTTTCCAGTTTTTTTCCACCATGAAAAGACCTACTACAAATATTTTTGTACATATTGGCTGTTTTATTTTTCCTTTGATCTCTTTGGATGGCATTTAAACCTAGAAGCAGTATAACTACATCAAGGGGCATGTATAGTTTAATAGCTTTTTGGACATAGTTCTGAATTCTTTTCTAGAATGGTTTGACCATATTATTTATAGCTCTATCAATAGTACATTAATGCATATGTTTTCTCACAGTCCCCTCAGCATTTTTTATTTTCTTTTTTGATCAAATTAACCAATATGATAGGTATATGATGGTACCTCACAGTTTTAACTTGTACTTCTCTAATTATTAGTGTCTTAAAGCATATTTTCATATGGCTGTTGTAGCTTAGATTTTTTTCCTCTGAAAAATGCTTGCTCATATCCTTTGACTGTTTATTAATTGGGGAATGGTTTTTATTCTTATAAATTTGACTTGGTTTTCTATATAGCTTAGAAATAAAATATATAATATAATATTAATATATATATATATATGTATATATATATATATAATATAAACTTGCTGCTAAGATTTTTTCAGATTTCCTGCTTTTTGAATTTTAGCTAGATTGGTTTTGTCTGTGCAAAATTTTATGTTATCAAAATTATCCATTTTACCTCCTGTGAATCTCTTTGTCTTTTGTTTGGTCATGAACGCTTTTGCTATCAATGAATCTGAGAGGTAATTTCTTCTATGCTACTTTAATTTATTTATTGTATAACCCCCGTGCCTAAATCATATACCCATTTAAAGCTTGTTTTGGTATACAGTACAAGATACTGGTTTATACTGAATTTCTGCCAGACTATTCTCCAGTTTTACCATCAGTTTTTGTTGAGTAGTGAGTTCTTGTCCCAATAGCTGTTTTTTTTTTTGCAGTTTGTTAGGTGATTGTTCACTGGTTTCTGTATATTGTATACCTAATCTGTTAAACTGATCAATTACTCTGTTTCTTACCCAGTACCAAACTGTTTTGACAATTATAGTTTTGTAGTATAGTTGAGACCTGGTAGTGCCTTGCCCTATTTCCTTACATTTTCATTGATTCCTTTGCATTCTTGACCTTTTTTTCTTCCAGATGAATTTTATTATTTTTTCTAGCTCTTTAAAGTAGTACTTTGATAGTTTGGTATGGCACTGAATAAGTAAGTCAATTTAGGTAATATTTTCATTTTTATTCATTTGGTTTGGCCTACCCATAAGCAAATTTATGGATATTTCTGGAGTTATTTAGATCTGTATTTATTGTGTAAATAACATCTTATAACTGTGTTTATATAGTTCTTACGTATGTCTTGGCACAGCTAGGTGAAGCAGTAGATAGAGTTCTGGCTTGGAGTCAGGACAATGACAATTCTACCTAAATTAATTTACTTATTCAATGCCCTACCAACCAAACTGTCAAAGAATTATTTCATAGAGCTAGAAAAAAATAACAGAATTCATCTGGAATAACAAAAGGTGAAGAATATCAAGGGACTCTGAAAAGATTGTGAAAGAAGGCAGCCTAGCTGTACTAGATTTCAAACTATATTACAAAGCATACTATTGTATTACAAGTTCTTTTCTCCTTTAGATCGATGTCTGCTATATCTTCATTCATTGTGGCTATTGCTCCTTGGTACTTGAATTCTTTCCGGTTCTTTGCAGTATATTTACTTTGACTTGTGCAGTTTATTTCAGAAGGTGACCAGTGAATTATTTTAATTTGTACTTTGCCCACTTAGCATATACTAGGCACTTAATAAATGGTAACTGACATTTAGTTTTCAGACTGGGATGAAATTCTGGAATCTGTCATCTTAAGCTTCAGAAAGTAGTAGTGTCTGTTAATAAAGAATGTGTTAAAATGGTTATTAGAGATCACTTTTTAAAAGATTTAAGTTTTCTAAAAACCTAATATATTACTGATACTAAAAGTGTCATACTGCAATACTGCAACTTAAAATAAATACAGAAGAGATTAAATTTAAAAACCCGCAGTATCTATTGCTCTCAATTTTCCATGTCTCTAAAATGAGATTTGAACTAGATGATCTCTAAAATCTCTTCCAGCTCTAAAATTCCACTCCACTCTAAAATGAAACCTTTTGTTGCGACTGTATCACTTTAGCTCAAACCCATCATTTTCTCAAACTTTAGATTGTGGATCATGTCCTGCCGGTCAGGAGGGTAATAATAGTAGCTCATATTTCTACAACACTGTATGCCTTTCTGACAGTTCTGGGAAGTAGATAATAGAAATATTATCATCCCTGTTTTATAGATGAGGAAACAGAGACTTAGAGAAACCAGATTGGCCTTGTTCAGACACCAAACAGCTCAGAGTCAGAGCTTGATTTCATGTCCAGTGCTGTTTCCACTGTACCAAACTGCCTCCACAATGGGCCTCTAGCTGGAGATACCATAGAGAATTTTTTTCTCATTCCATACTTGAAGAGACTAAGTTAGGCCTCAAGTGACCAATGTCTTATATAAAATATCGTTTTTCTCATTTGGAAAAAGAGAATCAGTTAAAAGCAAGTTCACAGAAAGCCTTTTAAAAATGTTGATTAAATTCCTGCAAAGTTGTAACCTCATCTGTATAAAATAGTTTGAGCAAAGCAGTTTATTACAAAAATTAAAATGGTATTGTTCTGTATCCAAAAACAACCAGATAACCAATCTTACTGCTCACGCAATTATTCTCATAGGCAAAAAACCAAAACATTCTGATCTGGACAGGATTGGCCATTACATTACTGATTTGAGGCATTTGATAGCAATGCTATCTTTGAAATGCATGGTTAAAGAACCTATTTTTTTTAAGCACACATGATATGATGAATTCAGAATTAGAAAGATGATAATCTAATAAAATAACTTGAAAGAAGTTGTACAAAGGTGCAAGTTTTATCCAGCCCTCTCTGGAGTGTTGAAAGGTTTGTTATTTTTCTTTACCATTGTGTTGTTTTCAGAATTGTTAAAAGTTACTAAATCTTCCATATGCCACTAATTTAAAAATAAATTATATTGGGTTACCTTCTTATGCTAGTTTATTTGGAGATGCAATGCTTATTTCTCAATAGATTTTCTGTATCTTTGTGTCTCTCATATACATCCTCATTCATCAGTCCGTCAAGTTCTGAAGGTTCCTCAGGGTCACCTTGATCAGCCAGCTGTCTTGATAAGATTTGTTGACAAGTCCTAGAAGTTCTGTAAGAGCTATAGGATTTCAGTTACCAAAGGCAGTCAAGATGGCTTAAGTAGGATGAAGACGTATAGTCTAGCTCTCCCACCAAGTGTCATCCACAAATATTTGGAAAATACACCAGATTGAATTCTGATCAGGAAATCCAAGAAAGAGTGAGTTATTTTTACAGTCCAGGGTGGATTAGGGAAGCAGAGAAAAAGGTCTGTGAACACTGGGGACGGGGATGGCCAGAAGAACATTGCTAGCATTAGCACTGAAGACTGAGAGACCAGACTGTATCCCAGAGCAGGAAGCATATGGTCAGGAAGAGACCCCCAGAAGATTCTGAAACCAGCACAAAATGCAGCAGTGGGTACTGTCTGGTAGTTTGGTTGCCAACAACCCAATTCCTGGTCAGATTGCAAATTGGGGTGGTAGAATAGAGCTAATACTGAGCAAAGAACAAGTCTGGAAGCAATCAGTTTCTGTGTGGACCCGATCCTAGAAGCAGAACAGGGTCTCAATTATATCCTCCAGCCAAGGTGAAACCTACAGTGGAATAACTGGAGCAGGAGTCCCAACAAAAGGGAAGCCTCCAGTTTAGGCACTATATACTTGCAGAGCCATCCAGAAGTTAGGTGGAAGAATGAGCAAAAAAAAAAATCCACTGTAAAGTTAGAAAAGAATATCTTAAAAATCTTTGCTCCCTCTACTCCCTTTTTTGTCACCCTCTGTGGATCAAGAAAAAGGCACGAGGCTGAGGGCCATTTAAAATTTTTGCATCAGTTGCCAGGACCCAAGAATTTATTACCTATTGGCTCGTGTACTCATGATGTTCCTTTCCATTCTTAAGCTAAGTTGTTACTTGGACAGCTCAGTCTACTGCATGGACCATACAGAATGCTAAAACATGCCAGACCTTATGCTCCCCTGGTATATCATATAAGAACTCAGGGTCACCTCTATGCCATGTTCAGACATCCAAGTAGAACTTTTTATGATTCACTGTTAGGAGGAGGCTTTGGGTAGATGATAAGTTGAGTTTTGTTCATACTGAATTTGAGCCGTCATCAAGATGGATATCTAGCAGGCATTTAGACAGCAACTGAGGAAGAAGAAAGGAGTTGGGAGAACTGATAACTTTCTTCAAGCATTTGAAGGGATGTCATATAGAAGAGGGATTAGACTTTTTTGTTTATCCCCAGAGGTTGGAATTAAATCACTGTGTGGAAATTACAAAGTGCCAAATTTCAGTTTGATTTAGTGAAAAAATTTCTAGCAATTAAAACTGTCTAAAAGTTAAATGAGCTGCTTTGGGAGATGGTGGGTCTCCCATAAGAGGTCTTCAAATCCTTCTACCACCTCCCCCTCTGTTATCTTCAATCTTCCTATCAACTAGTTCTTTCCCTACTACCCTCAGACATTTCCCAAGTCTCCCTGATACTGTTTCTTTAAAAAATGCAAACACAAATTTAGCTAGGTTCTACCATTTCTTCAAGCATTGTCCTATATCTCTTCTCTCTTTCTCAGCCAGATTACTTAAAAAAACTTGTCAATACTGACTGCTTTAACTTCCTCTCTTCTTGATCACTGCACAAGCGTTTGTGGTGTGGCTTTGATTTTATTACTTAACCAAAACCTCTGTCTCCAAAGTTACCAGTGATCTCTTAATTGCTAAATCTAATGGTCTTTTCTCAGACTTAATTCTTCTCTTACCTATTAGCTGCATTTAGCATTGTTGAATACTCCATCATTACTCTTTTCTTTCTGAGATTTCTTGACACTGCTCTCTCCTAGTTCACCTCCTGCCTTCCTGATGTTCTATTCCTGTCACCTTGGCTGACTTCTCATTCATAACATGCCCTTTCACTGTGAATGTATCCAATAGTTCTGTTCTGAGCCCTTTTGTCTTCTTGTCTTCTATTTTCTTCTTGGTAACCTCATCAGCTCCCATGGGTCTAGTTATTATCTCTGTGCAGATGAGATTGAATTCGAAGCCTTTTAGCCACTCCTCTGAGCTACAGTCTCATCATTAACTGCCAAGAAATCTTAAAATCAGCAGATCTACAACTGCAATATCTTTCCCCCTAAACCCTCCCCCACTTCTGAACTTTCCTGTTTCTGTCAAGGGTGTCATCATCCTTCTGGTATCTTTGGCTTATAATCTGGGCATTATCTTTAACTCTTCACTATCCCTCACACAACTTATCCAGCCGCTTGCCAAATCTTGACAATATTGCTTGCATTTAACCCCTCCTTTCCACTTACACAGCAAGGCCCTCATCACTTCTTTTCTATATTAGTGAAACAATCTTAGGTTTTTCTTCATTCTAATCTATCCTGCATACATTGCAGCCAAAGCATTTTCCTTAAAGGCAGATCTATTCATGTCCTCCTATTTAACTCCAGTGGCTTCCTGTTATCTTTGGGATACAATATAAATGGTTCTGTTTAGTTTTTATAACCCAGTACAACCTGCCCCCAAACTACTTAGCCTTGCTAGATGTTACTCCCTCCCCCCCCCACTTGAGTAGGTGAGTCAAACTGTCCTTCACTTGTGGCAATCGGTGCTTTCATGTTGGTCATCTCCTGTGACTGAAAATTCACTCACATTACCTTGCCAGATAGAATCCTCCTCTTCCTTTTAAGATACAGCTCAGACACCATCTTTTAAAAAAATTATTAATTTTTAGTTTTCAACATTCACTTTTATAACATTTTGAGTCCTAAATTCCCCCCTCCCTCCTCTCCCAAGATGGGATGCAATCTTATATAGGTTATACATGTACAATCATATTAAACATATTTCTACATTAGTCATGCTGTGAAAGAAGAATCAGAACAAAAGGGAAAAACCACAAGAAAGAAAAAAACAAAAAACAAAAGAAGCCATAATAGTATGCTTCAATCTCCATTCAGACTCCATAGTTCTTTCTTTGGATGTGGATGGCATTTTCCATCATGAGTCTTTTGGAGTTGTCTTAGATCATTGCATTGCTGAGAAGCACTAAGTCTATCAAAGTTGGTCATTTCACAATGTAGACACGGTCTTTTGCATGAAACTTTCCTGATCCCCACAACTGCTAGTACTGTCACTCTCCAATTGCCTCTTATTTAACTGTTTTGTATATATTGTATTTATTTACTTTATATTTATGTCGTATATATTTATATATGTGGTTGTCTCTCATTATAACCCCTTACAAGTAGGGATTATTTCTTTCTTTGTACTTATATTGCTAGAGCCAACAACGGTGCTCGAAACACAGTAGGGGGTTAATAAATGTTTTTTGTTTAATTGATCATAGATTTAAAGCTGAAAACAATATTTAGTGTTACTTGGTCCAGTCTCCTTACTTGAGGAAACTGATACCCAGAGAAGATGTGACTTGTGTAAGGTTACACAGATGGTAAAAGGATAGAACTAGCATTTTAGAAAAGAAGTTTATTTATTTTTAGTTTTAAACATCAACTTCCATACATTTTAAATTTTCTCCCCCTCCTTACCCTTCCCTACATATATGTTCCTATTAAACATATTTGCACATTAGTCATGTTGTATAGAAGATTTAGAAAGAATGGGAGTAACCAATAGAAAGGAAAACATAAAACAAAACAAAAAAAGAAAATTGTCTGCTTCAATCTGCATTCAGAAGATGTGGATGGCATTTTCCATCATGAGTCTTTTGGAATTGTTTTAGGTCCTTACATTGCTGACAAGAACTTAGTCTATCAAAGTCAGTCATCACACACTGACTGGCTGTTACTGTGTACGTCTTCTCCTGGTAGAACTAGCATTTAAACCCGTCATGAGATTTCATATCTAGTTATAGTAGGCTCCCTACCTGCCTTATTGAATTGATAATGATATTATATTTGTGGCTTCGATGCCATAAACTTTTCTTAATTCAGAAGTCTCTTTTACTTATCTATTGACTAGACTCATCCAGCTTTCATAGTAAGTCATTTCAGTAACTAACCTCTATTCAAATCTAGGATTATTTAATTCAATCCTTCTCCCACTGGAGCTTTGTGATTACTTAACAGTTATATATTTTTTTCTGGTGTAATTGCATTTGAAAATAAAAGGCAATGTAAACCTTGGCTGAAGCAATTAATATGGTTATTGTTGAACGGTCATTTCTAAAATTTAAAATCTTTGAGTTGAATTGCCAGATTGATTACATCACTTTTAAGTTTATAAAAGTTAAACCCATGAACTAACATTTTTCTCCCTTGAATGTTTTATTTGTGTACAGAATCAGGGATTCTCGAACTCAAACTTAAAGCACTTATTCTGGACATTATCCATAATATTGATATAGTGAAGCAGTTAAATCAAGTTCAGATTCATACCACAGAAGATTGGGTTTGGAAAAAGCAAGTCAGGTTCTATATGAAAAATGGACAAACATGCTATGTTCAGATGGTGGATTCTGAACTCCAGTACACATATGAGTATCAGGTAGGAACATTTTGAACCTTTAAAAATGTTTTTGTAGAGGTGGTTGTGCCATAGAGTGATGCAAAAGGAGGCAGAAAGACTTAGGTTCAAATGCCATTGCTGGCCCTTACTAACTGTGCCAGGGTGTAAGTCACTTCATGCTGATGTTCCTAAGAAAATTCTCTAGCACTTACCTACAAAGGTGCTGGTAGAGAGAAGTCCCATTCTGGAGTTTGGTATACTGTTTAAAATCCCTTATGCCTCCTTGTATTTGCATGAAAATGTCTCCATTTGTTGGCATTTTCCTCAAAACTTGATTCCCATCAAGGGCAAGGCTTTATTTTTGTAATTCAATAGCAATTTAAAAAGGTATTTTAAATATTACACACAATAGTTCATCTTTGTTTAAAAGATTTAAGAAAAATATTTTGAAAAATCTCTTTACAGACAAAAGAGTTAAAAATCACTAAATTATAACAGTCTCTATCACTTTACTTGCTCAGATGGGCCTGTGAGCCATTTGAGAACAGCAGGGTTTGTTCCCCTTCTGTTTTGGGATTTTTCCTCAATGTCTAGCATAGTGCCTAGGGTTTATTTGTAAACCCTTCAGTTCTAGCTGATTGATTGACTCTGAAATCTTATGCTTAAATGTAGTTGAAAGGAGGCTATATGTAAAGAAAAAACATAATGTTTATTTCTTTAAACCAGACCAAGATAAGAAGAATCCTGATGTTATGGTCAAATATGATGCTTTAAAATTATTTAGTTTTTGTTAGCATATGACTTTTCATTTAGTAAGTCAAAATGAGAATATTCTATCTAACTACTTGTTGAGCTCATTAAAAAAAGCTGTGTCCTTTCTACATTTTGTATCATTATCAATAATAAAACTGCATATAAGAGGATAGAAGCCAGCTGGGTTGTTTTAAGATTGTGTTGTTAATATATCTCTAGCCAGAGAGGAAGTTTATTTTGAGATTCAAATCTTCCTTCTCCAGTCAAGGAAAAACCTTACAAACTCTGAATAGAATTTGGATTCTGAATAGGATTTTCCCTTGCAATCAGCATATATGTTAAGATGATAGTATAAAGTTACCAATTTTATAAATTTACTTCCTCATCTCTAATTATGCTAAAACAATACTCAATTTTAATATAGCTTTCAGATAAAGAATTATGTGGATTTGAAATAGGAGATGTGATTTTCCTTATTGTAAACATTACTCAACTTTCTAACTTTCAGATCTCTTTTGTGTACTTGCAATGAAGTTGACTGATTTTTTGGAAAAAACTCTTAAATATTCATATTTTGGCACTGAGTGGAGATCATATTATTAACAAGGCTTTAACTTACAAATTCAGTATTACAAAAATAATAACTTGGAAAAATAAATTTCAGGTTTATCTCAGTTGTTTTAGAGTGTCCTCAGGCAGAATTCTTCTAATTTCTTTTTGTGCTAAGAAATATCTTTGTGATTTTTGCAGTTTCTTAAATAGATAACCATAGTACATAAATAATTATATTGAATAGAATAGCAACATTTTATTTAATACCTCACTTTTCACAGGGTAATGCTCCAAAGCTTGTTTACACACCACTGACAGATAAGTGTTACCTAACTCTCACACAAGCCATGAAGATGGGTCTTGGAGGAAATCCTTATGGACCAGCTGGAACTGGCAAAACTGAATCTGTAAAGGCTTTGGGTGGACTTCTTGGAAGACAAGTTTTAGTTTTCAACTGTGATGAGGTAATATAAAAATATTTAGTTCTAATTTTTGAGGTGTGTTAATCAGATTTTTGTCTTGATTGTATATCATTCTCTTTGAAATATAATGTAAATTTATTGAAACATAAGCTCTCGCATCCTCTTCTGAGCTTCTCCTTTTATGCCTCATTGTAATATGGAAGTGACCTTGGATTCTTGAATGTTATGCCAGCAAAGCCCATGCTTGAAAATCCTGTCAAGATAGAAAAGCTTTGTGTACAGACCTAGTGACAAAAACCCTTAAGCTTATTTTCTGACAATCAATTTACCTTAATATGGACAGACTCATAATTAAGTTGACAGCAAAGTAATGAATTATTCGACCACAGCAATACTTGAAGACTATCTTAGAAGGGTTGAAGACTGCATTAGAAGAGAGATCGGTCTTATCAACAAAAATCACAAATCCTTAAATTATCAAAGTAAGATGCATATGAATACAGTTGATAATCTACTTTTAGAACATCTCTCTGAAAGTAGAATCTGATATTTTAGATGAATCAGTTTAGTTTACATAGAGGGAGAACTTATGGGTCTCAGAATTTTCCCACTTGAAAAAGCTTAAAGAAAATAGCCTCATTCTGTTTCTTTTAGAAACACCTAAGATTTGTTTGGTTGTAGTAAAAATATGTATTTTAAATGAATAATTGGCATTTTCAGGGTTAAGTTCATTCAAAAATTGATTGGGAATTACATTGATTGAGAATTAAAAATTGATGAGAAAGCATAGAAAGCTAGGATATCTTATTACAAGTTTAGATGGTCAAATTGGAAATAGATAACAGGAGTGTTGTTTTAAATAACTAAAAGAGCAAAAGCAAATTTTTGTAGTTCCCATCTACACTATGCCTTATATTGGTACTTTTTACTCTTCAATGCACCTTCATATACACAATTTATATTATTTACTTTAATCCTCACAAAATGCTCATGAGATAAGAAGGTGCAAGTGAGGAAATGGAAATATTGGATGGTGAAATATCTTTCCTAAAGGCTTATGTAGTGATATGTAATATGAAATGATCATTGAAAAAATGCAGTTTTTAAAAAAATAATATCGAATTTGTTTGTTTTTCAGGGAATTGATGTGAAATCAATGGGCCGCATATTTGTTGGTCTGGTGAAATGTGGGGCCTGGGGGTGCTTTGATGAATTCAACAGACTGGAGGAAGCAGTGTTGTCTGCTGTGTCCATGCAGATCCAGACAATCCAGGATGCTTTGAAGAATCATAGAACCGTATGTGAACTTCTTGGCAAAGAGGTATTTTTAATTTTAATTTTTTAAAAATAAGATAATTTGACAAAGTGAAATGTGTTGAAAGCTTTACCGCCAATTGCTCTTTGATGACATGTTGTTCGACTCGCTATTCATCCCCTGCTTCTGATCTTAATCTTAATCTTAAGCTTCCTTCCTAAGACATGTTTCTTAGATTTTCTTTTTCATGGTCACAATCCCAGTATAAGTCCTTATCACTTTGCACCTGGATTTAAATGGATAATTTCAGGTTCAAATGGATCCAAATTCTGGAATTTTCATCACAATGAATCCTGCTGGGAAAGGTTATGGAGGAAGACAAAAGCTGCCAGATAACCTAAAACAACTCTTCAGACCAGTAGCTATGTCTCGTCCAGACAATGAGCTCATTGCCGAAGTGATTCTATATTCTGAAGGCTTTAAAGATGCTCGAGTATTAGGCAGAAAATTAGTATCCATTTTTAATCTCTCTCGGTAAGTGTCATATTTTAAAAGCATTTCATGTGTGCCATTTTAGCACAAAATGAAAAGTTAATAATATTCACTTCAGATTTGCCCAGTGGAGTCTCATGATAGCATTATGTTTAATATTTGGTAATGTGTTATTAGTACAAATAGGGCAAGTAAAATTAGACCAAAGTTGCTTAACTCAGCATTGTTAATTTGACTTAAAGGAGTGAATGTGAATGAATGAAAAGACATTTATTAGGTGCTTACTGTGCCCTAGGCATGCACTGAGGATGATAAGAATAGAAAAGTAAGACAGTTCCTGCTTTAGCTCCAATGGGCATGGGAAGGCTTATGAATCCGCAGGCTTCCTAACAGGGGGGGTGGTGAAAATACCCATCTTAAGAGGGTATCACTGGTTTTAGTTATCTTTGCTGATATATTTAATGGACTCTCTATCTAGTGAATCATATTGAATTAGTTTGAAAGTAAATTTGATAAATGATCATTCTATAGCTACTTTTTTTTGAAGTAACTAAGTGGTTCAGTGGGTAATGCACTGGGCTTGGAGTCAAGCTGACCTGGGCTTAAATCTGGGCTCAGACACTTACTAGCTGTGTGACCCTGGATGGGTCATTTAACCTCTTGTTTGCCTCAGTTTCCTTGAGAATCAAATGAGATAATATTTGTAAAGTACTTAGCATAGTGCTTGAAATGTAGAAGGCATTATATAAATGCCTTCTAAATATAAATTTCCTTCCAATTCCTTGCCTATAGGGTTGTTTTGAGGATAAGATAGGGAACATTAGTGAAACACTTTGCAAACCATAAAGAACTGTATATAATAATACTTTTGTATTATTATTGTCCTTGTCATTTTTTTATTTTTCTGGATAAGAATTACTTTCCTTTCTTATGCCTTGCTTCTAGTAATTAATAGCAGTCTCCCTGACTTTGTGTTTGTGTTGTAGTAATCTTGGTTCATTCCACTAAGAAGTGGCAAGGGTTTATCAGAAAATTGTAGATATTGGGAGCCTAATTAGCTGATGAGAAAACATAGAAATAAAGAGAACAGATTTGTCAAGTATTGTCTTGACTAAGTTGCTAGTTCATTTATGGTTTATCTAATTCAGCGAAAACCACTGTCAAAATTCTATAAAGGATAGTCTTTCTGATTAGTTTATTTTAGCTTAGAAATTAATGGGATATAATTACAATCATTTACAGTAGCTTTATCTTCATTTGTTGCATTCTGCATTTCTTTAAGTGTGACAAGAAATAAGTATTTCTTAGTGGTACTTAATCATTAAGCTGATAGCTGAAAATTAAAATGTAAATGTTTTTAAATTCCAGAGAGCTTTTGACACCTCAGCAGCACTACGATTGGGGTTTAAGAGCTTTGAAGACAGTCCTGAGAGGAAGTGGAAATCTTCTTCGTCAGTTGAAGAGAAATGACATAAAAGAAAAAGGTATGATTGATTATTTCAAATTTGCAACTTTTTGCATTTTATATCATTAATAGTTGAAATACATAGGTGAGTGTTCAGGTTTTAAATACTAAAAACATATGAATCTGTGGAATTTTTACCAGTTATTCTTCTCTGTGCTAGTAATGTAAAATAAGATAAATCTGCATCCTTTTACATTCATGTAAAATGAATTATTAGTTTACATGGATAAGCTTCTGTATGTAAGGATAGGCTGCTCAAACTCTTTGTCTTATATCATACTTCGTATTATTTATTTGTGCATGTATCTTCTCTGCCCTATGAGAGAAGAGATTGCATAATTTTTCATCTTTGAATCCCCAATGTCACACCCGCTTCCCAAATGTTTGTTGAATTTAGTTGAATTGATTTACTAAGATAAATAGCTATCTGTAAAGACCTATAAATATGAGTTCCATGGGTAAAAGAAGAATTTATATGAATGAATTATTTAATAATTTAAAGATTTAATATATGCGTGTGTTATATATGCATATATATGTATATAGATAAACACAGAATAACATTACTATAGAATGGATTTGGTTATTTTGTACATTGGAAGTTTTTCAATATTTTATTTGGTGTCATTTAAAAGATTCCTTTAGTAGCGTTTGTGTTTGAAACTTTTTGCATAATAAATTTAAAATGTTTCCAGGGCTTTAAGCTCCAAATGTAGAAACTTTACTTACTTCAATACTTCAAGAATCTGTGATTTTATTGCTATGTGTAGTTCCACCAACACAGTTCTCAATCTCTGTATCACCTCTATCAACTTTGTAGACCACTGCTATTGACTATATAATCGCTAATGTCCCTGTGTGACCCTGGGGAAGTCACTTAACCACTGTCTATGATATTATTCTAAAGTTTGGAAAAAATAATTTTATGGTTAACCTAGTGACAAACCTCTTCAGGATTTATGTAAACCTGTTTTTTGATTACAGACATATAACCCATCTGGGGGCCTGGGTTTAGAGCCTTTCCTGCTTTGAACTTACATGTAGGGCTTGCCAAAAATTTGGTTCTTCTACCATACCCTTCAAGAATCCACACTGTGAAGAAGCATCACTATAGGAATTTAGTGAAGGCTAGAAACCTCAAGTTATAAAAGTGTGTCTCAAAGAAAAACATATAGGAAAAACCAAACTAAGAAGATATACTTATCTTTTTGCCTTAATTTCTACAAGCTAGTAGTTAGCCTTCAAACATAACTTATAGTAAATAGCACAGGAGTGATTACAATGATTGCACCAACATTTTCCATCTCTCTTTAAATGGTCTTGTAAAAAAACACTTTGGATATCAAAATTTTTTCAGCTTTCTTGTAAGTTTTTGTTTAGAGCAAGCCTATTCCTTTCAGGACAGACACCTTTCATGTTATTTTTTGTAGTCTTCTTTTACAGAAATGAGACCACAATATTGAGGAGGAATAACTGTTTCATCAATCACAATATGTAAACAAGTTTAGTCTATTTTAATATGCCTAAGTAATGTCCTATATGACAAATTTTAGGTAATAAACTTAAATGATCATTAGTATGGTCCTCAGGTATTCTAATTATTCATCTAAAATTTTTACATATAAAGACAAATCATGATATATAATAATGAATAATTAAAAGTGAACAACACAATTATCACAAGACAATATAGTGTAGTCTATAGAAAACTAGCCTTGGAGTTAAAAACCCTTGGTTCAGGTCATCACCTTTGACACACAACTGGTTTTGTGACCATAGATAAGTCATATAGCCTTTCAATACTCCTGAAAATTCTCTAAGACTCTAAGTTTCAAAGCTAGTATTGATTTGCTTTGGTAGAGGAAGTTTCCTCACTGGGAGTTTTATCTACCACTGAAAACACACTTCTGGTCTAAAAAAAATTAATAGACTCTTTTTAAATGCATAGTTATAACAATGAAATTATCTTAACTTACTTCTAAATCACACCTTTTTCCTCAGTGAATGAAAGCCATATTGTGGTTCAAGCATTGCGGCTCAATACCATGTCAAAATTTACATTCGTGGACTGCACACGGTTTGATGCACTGATTAAAGATGTCTTCCCTGGAATTGATTTTAAGGATGTAGAATATGATGAACTAAATGCAGCTTTAAGGCAAGTTTTTGAGGAAGCAAACTTTGAAATTATACCTAACCAGGTAACTTTCCAACCCTATCTTCTTACTTTGAGTTGCTAAATCAGTTTTCAAAAAGACAAAGATTTATTGATCAATTCTCATATAGTATTTTAGAAAATATTCTGGTCAACTCAGAAGATATTCTCTTGCTATTGTAGAAGATGCTGTACACTAGTCAGATTGAGACTATATCAGTAATTAAGAGGAATTATTAGTTCCAAGGGAGGCAGTCAGTATACCTGAAGGAAAAAGTGTATAGTATAAGTCGTGGTATCAGCCAAAATGCCACACATTGGTCAAAGTAAAGATTTCACCAGTATTAATACATCTAGGTTGTTTGATAAGAGTGATGACATAAAAGTTCAAGTGGTTAGGATTGGAACATGTGATGGGGAGAGCCTGGCATAGAATAAGTCAGATAACACTATGGAAGGAACAGGACAAGTATTGATAAATAACAGTTTTTTTGCTTGTTTTTTTAAGCAGGGCAATTGGGGTTAAATGACTTGCCCAAGGTTACACAGCTAGTACATGTGTCAAGTGTCTGAGGCCAGATTTGAACTCAGGTCCTCCTGACTCCAGGGCCAGTGCTCTACTCACTGTGCCACCTAGCTGCCCCAATGACAGTTTTTTTTTACTCAAAGTATGTAGCTGATATTATATCCTTTTAGTGAGGAAATATGCTACCTGCATCCCCTTGTCATTTAGGGCCAGTTATAATGTGATAGGACTGGATGAAAATTAGTTGATAAACATTTGAAGTAGTTAGTCATTGAAGCAGGGCCATATTTTTTAATCCAGTTCAATTCCCAGTATTTTTCAGTTTCAGTATATATTTGTTAATTCCCTTAACATTGTGTTTTCTGTTATATAGATTTACATTTGTGAAAAATATGACTCCATAATTAAACATCTAATATACTTGGAATAATGTGTACTAACTTTTAGAAATTAATTTGATTTTGAGGATTTATTAAGAGAAATTCTGTTTTAAAGACTTCTTTTATGTGGCAAAAAATTTATACTTAGAGGGAATACTTTATATTTATTTCCTTGTCAGTTTTGCTAGTCTTTTGCAGCAAAGTCTTGTTTTTATGTAAAATATTTGAAGTTTTAGATTTTTATGTTTTATCACAGATGTGTATTGGATCGTTCTGTTACTTATATCCTTTAACTTTTTATGAAGAAATCAAAAATGTTACTAAGTCTTACAACAATGGATTAAGTTAAATAGTCTAACAGTAAAATGTGCATATGTTTCACTAATGGAAATATATGCATATATATCATACACAGATGTGTATATGTTTACATGTATTTTTTTAAAACAGATCAAGAAAGCTTTGGAATTATACGAACAGTTACGCCAAAGGATGGGAGTAGTTATAGTTGGTCCAAGTGGTGCTGGAAAATCTACCCTTTGGAGGATGTTAAGGGCAGCACTGTGTAAAGTTGGCAAAGTAGTAAAACAGTACACCATGAACCCCAAAGCTATGCCTCGACATCAGTTGCTAGGTCATATTGACATGGATACAAGGGAATGGTCTGATGGTGTTCTCACAAACAGTGCTCGGCAAGTTGTACGGGAGCCTCAAGGTGGGTCTTGAACTATCTGATTACTTTCTTAGTTACTTCTGGAAAAGATGTTTCTTATAGCTTGTCAGTGAAATAACCTTATAATAATGGAAAGGAAAAGTGTTTATTAAATGTCTACAATGTTCTAAGCACCGGAGATACAAATAGAAAAATCAAAATAGACCCTGCTTTCAAGGAGACAGAACATAAAGCAGGGCTCTTGTTTATGTTTATCTCATGGTAGATTGAAAGACCAAATAGTGCTTAGTTCTAATAGGGAAAGTTATTGGGTTGTTGGAAAGGCTCTCAGAACCCCTCTCATCCCTGCTTCAACTCTTTCTGCTTGTCACTAAATATGTTCACATTCAGACTCTCTGTTGTCTTCTCTACAGAATCTTTCTTTTTCTGTGTTTTTGGGGCTTAGTAATCTGCAAGTAAAATAGCACATATTTCTTGTACCATCTTCTAATACTCACTTCTCACAGGGTGGTAGACACCAACTCTTGACTTGATGCTGACCCACAACTCCTATCCTATCCACACCTTCTTGAAACATAATCCAGAGTCATACTCCACTCTTCGGTCTACTATGCCATTCCCAAGAGCTATTCGTTGTGAGGCATTTGCCCTGCTGTTTCTCCCCAATATCCATAATACCTTACCTGCCATCAACCCTGATGCTTTGCCTACTGGACCCTAAGTACCATCTGGCTTTTCTGTCTACCATAATGCTGAACTCTAATTCCATTCTACCTGCTAGAATTTATTCATCATAGCTCCCAAAATGTTGATATAATCTTATGGGCATTAGTACAGGGCAGGGCCAACAATTTCTTTGGACAGATTATAAGACAAGGTGCTAGAGTCACTCTTTATACAGCCAGAATTGATCGGGCTACGAGGCTCTAAATTTGATTGCCCTTCCTATTACTCCCTGTAAAGATGGAACCAGCCTTTATTGTTTTCTCAGTTGACTTCCTCTCTCAGTCAGTCTCCAATATTTTGCTCCTACTGCACAGGTACACAACTGGTCTCTGCCCCATCTGTCATGGAATCTTGTTCTACCCATTCAATAACTTCTTTGCTGTTTATCACTAACCCAGTCATAGGGTGGACCTTATCACCATATTAAACATGGATCACGAATGTCAAAGTGATGCATTAAGAGTGGTTAAGAAGATGATATCTTGAGTTTTTGGGCTTTGTATTCCTGGACTATGGCTAAAATATAGCAATGACAGGCTGATGACGAAGGATATGTTATACCTAATCAATCAACAAGCAATTTATTGATTATCCTACCAGGCACTATGTGAGGTGCTGGTTACTGTGCCTAGATGTTGGGAATACAAGTACAAAGAATGAAAAAAATTCTTTTTTCCCAACTTAATAGTGTTTTATTTTTTATAGTTATATGTAAAGATAGTTTTCAGTGTTCATTTTTGTAAGATTTTGAGTTCCAAATTTTTCTTCTTCCTTCTCTCCCTCCCATCACCCATCACCAAGACAGCAAGCAATCTGTTATAAGTTATACATGTGCAATCATTTTAAATTTATTTCCACCTTAGTCACATTGTGAAAGAAGAGTCAGAACTAAAGGGGAAATGCATAAGAAAGAAAAAACACAAAAGTAAAAATAATATGCTTCGATCTGCATTGAGAGTCTATAGTTCTTTCTCTGGATCTAGATAGTGTTTTCCATAATGAGTGTTTTGGAATTGTCTTGGATCATTGTATTGCTAAGAAGAGCTAAGTCTTATCATAGTCGATCATGACACAATGTTGCTGTTACTTTGTATAATGTTTTCCTGGTTCTGTTCACTTCATTCAGCATCAGTTCATGTAAGTGTTTCCAGGTTTTTCTGAAATCTACCTGCTTATCATTTCTTATAGAACAGTAGTATTCCATTACATTCATATACTACAACCTACTCAGCCATCCCCAATTTATGGACATCCCCTTAATTGCCAATTCTTTGCCACCACAAAAAATTTGTTATAAATATTTTTGTACATGTGAGTCCTTTCTCCTTTTTCATGACCTCTTTGGGATACAGACCTCGTAGTGGTATTGCTGGATCAAAGGGTATTATTCACAGTTTGGTTGCCCTTTGGGCATAGTTCCAAAGTACTCTATGGAATGATTGGATCAGTTCACAATTCCACCAACCATGCATTAGCATTCCAATTTTCCTACATTCACTCCAACATTTAACATTTTCCTTTTCTGTCATATTAGCCAATCTAATAGGTATGAGGTGGTACCTCAGAGTTGTTTTAATTTGTAGTTCTCTAATCAATAGTGATGTAAAGAATTTTTCATATGACTATAGATAGCTTTAATTTCTTCCTCTGAAAACTGTCTGTTCATATCCTTTGACCATTTTTCAATTGGGGAATGACTTGCATTCTTATAATTGACTCATTTCTCTATATATTTGAGAAATGAGGCCTTTATCAAAAACACTGGCTGTAAAATTGTTTCCAGTTTTCTGCTTTCCTTCTAATCTTGGTGGCATTGGTTTTGTTTGTGCAAAAACTTTTTAATTTAATGTAATCAAAACTATCCATTTTGCGTTTCATAATGTTCTCTAACTCTTGATTGATCATAAATTCTTCCCATTTCCATAGCTTTGGACAAGTGAACTATTCCTTACTCTCCTAGCTTGCTTATGATTTCACTCTTTATGTTTAAATCATGTACCCATTTTGACTTTATCTTGGTATACTGTCTGACATGTTGGTCTATGCGTAGTTTCCGCCATACCAATTTCCAGTTTTCCTAGTAGTTTTTGTCAAATAGTTCTTATCCCAGAAACTTGGAGTCTTTGGGTTTATCAAACAGTCATTAACTACAGTGTCTTGTGTACCTAACCTATTCCACTGATCCATCACTCCATTTCTTAGCCAGTACCAAATAATTTTGATGATTGCCACTTTATAATATAGTTTTAGATCTGGCACAACTAGGCTACCTTCCTTTGCCTTCTTTCACATTAATTCCATTGATATTCTTGGCCCTTCGTTCTTCCCGATGAATTTTGTTATTATTTTTCATAGCTTTATTAAATAATTTTTGGTAGTTTGATTGGTATGGCACTGAATAAGTAAATTAATTTAGGTAGTATTGTCATTTTTATTATTTTAGCCCGGCCTACCTATGAGCAATTGATATTTTTCCGGTTATTTAGATCTGATTTTATTTGTGTGAAAAATGTTTCATAATTGTGTTCATATAATTCCTGAGTTTGTCTTAGCAGGTAGACTCCCAAATATTTTATATTGTCTACAGTTATTTTAAATGGAATTTCTCTTTTTATTTCTTGCTCCTGGGCTTTGTTGGTAATAAATAGAAATGCTGATGATTTATAAGGGTTTATTTTATATTCTGCAACTTTGTTAAAGTTGTTAGTTATTTCAAGTAGTTTTTTATTTGATTCTCTAGGATTTTCTAAGTATACCATCATATCATCTGCAGAGTGATAGTTTCATTTCCTCATTACCTATTCTAATTCCTTCCATCAGCCCCCCTTTCCGTTTTCTTTCTCCTTTGGCCTCCTACTTCCCTAAAGGGTAAGATAAATTTCTATACCTAATTGAATATCTACTTTATTCCCTCTCTGAACCAAATCTGATGAGAGTCAGGTTCCAACAGTGCTTATCCTCCCTTTTCTCCCTCTACTGTAAAAAATCTTTTGTGACTCTTCATGTGATGTAATTTGCCCTATTTTGCCTCTCCCTTTCCTCTTTTCCTAGTACAATCCTTTTTTTACCCCTTAATTTTTTAAATCATCACATCAAAGTCAACTTTTACCTACACCGTCTGTGTATGTATACTCCTTCTAATTGCCTTAATAGAGACACAGTTCTAGAGTAAGTATATCTATCCATGTAGGAATGTAAACAGTTTAACCTTATTGAATAACATGTTCTTTTTTCTTTCCTGTTTACCTTTTTATGCTCCTCTTGAGTCTTGTATTTGAAGAACAAATTTTCTCTTCAGCTCTGGTATTTCCACTAGGAAAGTTCAAAAGTCCCTCATTTCTTTGAATGTCCATTTTTTCCTCAGGCCCGGTGCTCTACTACTCACTGTGCCACCTGATTATTCTTGATTTTGCTGGGTAGTTGATTCTCAATTGTAATCCAAGCTCCTTTGCCTTGTGGAATATCATATTCCAAGCCCTCTGATCCTTTAATGTAGAAACAACTAATATCTGTGTAATCCTGACTGTGGCTCCTTGATATTTGAATTGTTTCTTTTTGACTGCTTGCAGTATTTTCTCCTTGACCAGATAATTTTGGAATTTGGCTACGATATTCTTTGGAGTTTTTATTTTGGGATCTCTTTCAGGAGCTGATTGGTAGATTCTTTCAGTGACTATTTTACCCTCTGGTTCTAGCATATCGGGGCAGTTATCCTCAATAATTTTTTGAAAGATGCTGTTCAGGCTCTTTTTTTAATCATAGCTTTCAGGTAGTGCAATAAGTCTTAAATTATTACTCCTGGATCCATTTCCCAAGTCGGTTGTTTTTCCAATGAAGTATTTTACATTTTCTTCTATTTTTTCATTCCTTTGATTTTGTTGGACTGATTCTTGATGTCTCATAGAATTAGCTTCCAGTTGCCCAATTCTAATTTTTAAGGAATTACTTTCTTCTGTTGGCTTTTGTACCTCCTTTTCTATTTTATCAATTCTACTTTTTAAGGAGTTGTTTTCTTCAGTGGATTTTTTTTTCCAGTTGGCCAATTGTATTCTTTAAAGTAATTTTCTTCAGTCAATTTTTGTCTGTTCTCTTTCAAGCTGTTGACTCTTGCATAACTCTCATTTCTTTACCCAGTTTTTCTTCAGCCTTTCTTATTTGAATTTTACAATCCTTTTTTGAGCTCTTTTAAGAAGACCTTCTGGGCTTGAGACCAATTAATATCCCCTATGAGGCTTTGCATGTGGTCATTTTGACCTTGTTGTCCTCTTCTCAGTTTGTGTTTCTGTCTTCCCTGTTGCCATAGTAGCTTCCTATGGTCAGGCTTCTTTTCTGTTTTCACCCATTTTTTGGCCTATTTCGTGACTGTTAATGTTGACCTCTGCTCTCAGGGCACAGGGAACATTGTCCCAAACTTCTTGTGCCAGGAGCCAGAAGCCTGGTTCCTAGCTTTCTGCATCGGGGCCTCAGGTGCTGGCAGCTTGCCCACTGCACTGGGGTAGCCTGGCCTAGTCACACCTGTTGTGACAGGGGTTCTGGGGCTGGCATTTTGCCTTCTGTGCTGGACCTGCAGGTCTCACAGCTGGCCTGCTGTGCCACTAGCCTGCTATGTCAGGACCAAGGGGTCTTGTTTGCTAATCTGTGCTGTGGCTAAGAGCTTCCAGCTGGCTTGCCCAGACACTGTCTTTGCTGGGCTGTGCTCCCCTTTACCCAAACTGAGTACCTTTCCTGAAGTCCTTCTAAGTATATCCTAAGGTGGAAAATTGTTTCAGTTTATTTTGTAGGTTCTGTTGCTCCAGAATCCATTTAGAGGCTTGATTTAATGTTGTTTCCAAGGGAAACTGAGGAGAGCTTAGGCAGCTTCCTGGCTTTTCTCTGCCATCTTGGCTCTGCCTCTCCAAAATATTCTTTCTTCCAAGGAGATTACCTTTTATCAGGGGAGACAACAAAGACCTACTTAAAAATAAATGAATAAATGCCAATAGTACGAAGTAAATATATGATAG
The DNA here is from genome assembly GCF_011100635.1 of Trichosurus vulpecula. Lineage (NCBI taxonomy): Eukaryota > Metazoa > Chordata > Mammalia > Diprotodontia > Phalangeridae > Trichosurus > Trichosurus vulpecula. The sequence goes on along the minus strand of NC_050574.1, from coordinate 145,311,173 downwards.
TTTAGGAGAGAGGGTGCTAGCAGGTGGAGGAATCAGGGAGGGCTTTATATAGGATGGTGTTTGAACTGTATTTTAAAGGAGGAGACACTCTACGAGGTAGAGATAAGAAGGAAGTGCATTCCAGTCCCATGGGATGACCAGTGCAAAGACAAAAAGAAGGGGAGGCAAGAAATGAGTCAGTAGAAAAATCCGTAACTAGAGATGTGTATGCACAAAGTATAGCTAACAGGCAAGAAGAATTAGAAATCCAAATGCAAGTAGGGAAATTTGATATCACTAACATGTGATGGGATAAAATCCATGCCTGGAATATGAATTTGGTAATGTATATTTTATTCAAAAGGAACAGAGTAGGTAAAAGAACAAGGAGGCAGGTATCTTCATAGATTGAAAAGAAAAATTCCCATAAGGTCATCCAGAAATCAGAGGGAGGAAGTGTGGTAGTAAGCATTTGGGTGAAATCAGTGGAAACAGAAAGAAATGCTAAGTTCTTTTAATGCCTCCAAATTTCTCCCAGAAACACAGGTCCCTCTTTTTAATACCTTTATTTGGCCTGTGGTGTTATATGGCTATGAATCATGGAACACTGTTTTCTGAAGAATTAGAAATGAGTCTCATTAAGAGGGAAATGGAGAAAGCTGCATGGTAGTAGGCTATAACACAGGGGTGGGGAACCTACAGCCTCCAGGCCACATGTGGCTTTCTAGGCCCTCAAGTGCAGTCCTTTGGCTGAATCCAAACTTCACAGAACAAATCCCCTTAATAAAAGGATTTGTTCTGTAAAACCTAGGCTCAGTCAAAAGGCCACACCCAAGCACCTAGAAGGCCACATGTGGCCTCAAGGCTGCAGGGTCCCCATTCATGCTATACAGGGTGTTCCTAAAGTCTGGAGACATAGGCAAAAATGCATATTTTCAAGAAATGAAATGAATGAAATTTTCAACAACATTTTATTTAATTGGAATATTAACAAATAATGTCTTCAGTATGATTTCCATCATTTGTGATGCAAAGGTTGATGCGCTTTGCAAGATTCATGTGAACTTGATGCAATAACTCCACACTACCGTCATTTTTAGCACATTCACTCTTTATGTGTTCAATCGAATGTGTTGCATCTGTGATTTTCATTGGGTATACCTTCTCCTTTAGCATACCCCAGAAAAAGAAGTCAAGGGGGCTAAGGTCTGTTAATATTCTAAATATTTCAAATATGCATTTTTGCGTATGATTCCAGACTTTAGGGACACCCTGTATAACACATACATAAGTTACTATGAAGGACCTCATTAGAGGATGACATCAAAGAAATGTAAGATGAAAAAAGATTGCTTTGTTATGTGATAAGACAAAGAAAGTTAATGGATGCTACGGTAGTTTCCTTTCAATATCAGTAGAATACAGTTAAGGCCCCCAGTGCCCTCCTTAGTGGTAGTGAACTTGTGGGAGTACATGGCCAAGAGATTTATGGCATGGGCAGACATGGTTAGATCCTGATCTTTATCTTTAGAAGGAAGATTAGATTATAGATCATTTGAGTATGTGAGTTTCCTTACAGCTTCCTAACACGTTATTCTGTACAGAATGGGTGCTCAATAAATCAGTTTATGTAACATTGAAGGAATCTGACACCCTTATGGTATTATCCATTTTAACATTTACAGCACAGGTAATTTTGTTCATTTTCATAGGGGCTGAGATATTCCCTCTTTCTACTAAATTGTATTCTACCTTAAATAATATTGTAATGAGGTGCCAGTTTATTTTAGGTGAATTTTTATCTCTATGCAAAATAACTTGCTAATGAGCATTTGAACTTTGGCTGATATCCTGGTGATTTCACAAATAGGCAGAATGGCAAAATCGTATTTAGAATTAAAATCAAAAATGATGTGAGCTCTGATAATCCTCTGAAATTATAACCTCAGTTTGTAATTTCTGAATCATAAATTTGAAAACTATTTTAAAGGGTAAAACTTATTTTTTCTGTGTCCTTGCAGAGCAAAGTTGAGAGGTTTGATTTATTTAGTAAGTGTAGACTACTGTATATTCTCTCACTCAAGCGGATTTTTTTGTTCTGAAGTATTTCATTGGGGTTTGTATAAAATGTAAATTAGCATAATAAGTCACAGCTCTCCCTGTCACATTTTGCTGTTTACAATCAGTCTAAGTGATGTTAAGTAGCTTTTTATCAGACTATAACCCAGCAATTATAAAGGACAAAAAAGATGACTTTTCTGTTCAAGATTCTTCTGTTAATTTTGGTTTTGGATCTATTTCTTTGGTTGGAAAATAGATGTCAACTCATGGATAATCTGTGATGGTGACATTGATCCTGAGTGGATAGAGTCTCTGAATTCTGTACTGGATGATAACCGACTACTCACTATGCCCAGTGGGGAGAGGATTAAGTTTGGCCCAAATGTTAATTTTGTATTTGAAACCCATGACTTAAGTTGTGCCTCTCCAGCCACAATATCTAGAATGGGAATGATATTTCTGAGGTAAGACATAGAATATTTGAAATATGTTGTGTGAATATATTCTTCAGCCTTTTTTTACACATGCAAGAAAAAAATGTAGCACTGAATAAATTAAATGAGTCATCCTTTTCCCAATTTTATTTTAAATAATATAGCTTATTCTTTTGTTTCCTGTTTTGGTTTGTGGTAGAAGAGCTTTTTCGCAGTACATAGTGATTTGTGTAATTTTAGCTGTTCATTTTATGGTATTTGCTTGATACAGTTATTTAGAAAATGAAAAACTAAACTTACATAATTACTGTAGAAGAGGATATCTTCACTTTTTCCTCTTGCAGGAATGCTCTTTTCTCAAACTCTCTGCTGAAAGTGTTATTTTAAAATTTTGTTTTAATTACCATGAATTTATTCATTTACGAGTGAGGGTGTTGAACTAGATGATCTCTTAATAACAATAGCATCAACAGCAAAAGCAACAGGAACATAGATCTTATCTATTTGGTGAATTCATTGAGTTGGTGAGTACAGGGTGGTTGGTGAAACACATATTAAGAAATGAGGCCAATGGCTGGCATCTTTTATGATGTGAATACCTTCTGAAAGGAAAGAGCTGGAAGGTGATGATAAATAAAAACCTAAACCAAAAATGATTTTGACATCTAGAAATGGTCATCTCAGTATTGGCCATCTTTGTCTTATCAGATCACTAATTTGTTAGAACAAAGGTAAGAAATAAAGGCCAGAAAAGAAGAAAGGGTGGAGATGTGAAAACCTTGCATGTGGTTATAGTAGGTCCAACCCAATTTACATAAAAACCCAAAAAAACAAACTTTTCACCTTGAAAAATATGAAAAGGGTAAAAGTAAACTGGAAGAATAATTAATGATTGTGGACAATTTTTGGCACTTTACTCAGAATTTTGCCATTTTGTGCCAAAAAGAGCATAGAGCCAGCAAATATTAAGCCAGGAGATAGGGTAGCCAATACGATACAAGTTTTCGTTCAGTCAGGTAACCCAAACAGTCTTGGGTCAGGGAACTATTCTGCACTAGAGGTCTTTAAGCAAAGATTAATTTTGCTTTTAGTTCTTTAGTAATTGACATAATATGTAAAAAGTAAACAGAAGAAAAAAACTAAAATTTTAATGAGAACAAAAATGATATTATTTTAAAAATGTTTATAATTGCTGACTGTATAATCATTTTAAAGTTTGTGTTTTTTTTTTCTAGTGATGAAGAGACAGATCTTGATTCTCTGATAAAATCTTGGTTGCGGAACCAGCCTGATAAATATAGAACTAATCTTGAAAACTGGATTGGAGATTATTTTGAAAAGGCTTTACAGTGGGTTCTTAAACAGGTCATTTAATCATATTATTCACTAGTTTGCTGAGAGTATTTAGATAATCCTTTGTCTTGATTTTTCCCTTTGGACTCTAGGGGTGATAAAATACACCCTACTAGCTCACAGAGAGAGTTGTTGTATTTTCCATGTTTTATTTATTTTGCAGCTCACATACAGTTTTGAAATTAGTCAATAGTTAGAGTCAATAAATACTTATTTTTTATCTTCTATATACCAGGTACTATGCTAAGGACTGGGGATTTAAAAAGAGGTGGAGGAGAAGAGGGAGGGAGAGGGGGAAGGAGAGGGGGAGAAGACAGCTACTGCCCTCAAGAATCTTACAAAATAATTAGCTTGGTGACTGGATAGCTTTGAATAATTTTTTACATAAAAGTGTTGTCGAGTTCTATGCCAAAGTTCAGGGAGTTTCCTGGATAGTACTGATTCCTCCCTTGTTCCCTTTAAGAACCTTTGTACTCTACCTTTTAAGTCAATGTTTGTCAGAGACTATAATTATCTCCAAGTGTTGTCTCTTAGAAACAGAGATTAAAAAGGATAGAGTTTTCTACTGTTTATTGAAAATTTGCCTAGACCAATTTGGTTTACATATTTTTTCCTTTTCTTCTATTAAAAATATTTAGCATTTTATTTTTCCCCAGTTACATGTGTAAAAACAAATTTTAACATTTGTGTTTTAAACTTTTGAGTTCCAAATTCCCTCCTTCCTCCCTCCCTACCCCACTCCCACATTGAGAAGGCAAGCAATTTGATATAGGTTATACATGTGTAGTCATGTAAAACATACCCCTAATAGTCATGTTGTGAAAGATAACAGACTAAAATAACCTCAAGAAAAATAAAGTTTTAAAAAAGTATGCTTCAATCTGCACTCAGACTCCAGTTCTTTCTCTGGGGATGGATAGCACTTTTTATCGTAAGTCCTTCAGAGTTGTCTTGGATCCTTGTATTGCTGAGGATAGCTAAGTCATTCATAGCTGATCATCTTAAAATGTTGCTGTTACTTTGTACACCGTACTTTAGTTTACATTTTTATACTGACCATGAAACAAAGACAAAATTCTATGGAGAGATAAAGTAAAGATGCTTAATTCAATCTTAGGGTTTTAAAATTTGCTTAAAGAGAACAGTAATAATTTAAGTGCCTAAGGCCCTGAGAAAACTCTACTCAGATGCCAAACCTTTATGGATAAAGAAAACCTCAGCTGAACTCATTCTTCTACCTTCTTCATCCCTGTGATACTTAGCTCCTGGCTGTTATCCTTCAGACTCCATTCTCTGTCCCCCACTACCCAATCTCTTAATACCATTCCTTTCAAACCTTATCCCTCCCCCTTCATACACTCCTTTTCCGTCTTCTGGCTCTCACTGTGACCTGGTTCCCTCCTGTTGACACAGCCTTACTTCCTTCCTTTCCTAGCACTGGCTGCACTTTCAGTCATCCCTCCTCCCTGTTCTCCTACATCCCCACTTCCCAACTGACTAACTGGTCAAGGTCGGCGAGTTAGAATACTCACTGCTTCCTTTTGCCACTTCCAGGTTCTTCCTTTACCACCATCACTAAACCTCTCCTCCTTTGAGGTTCACCCAATTCACATTTACGACCTGAAAAAAATTCTGGCAGTTACTGTCTGCTTCCCTCTAGGACATGCCCTTTTTTCCTTAGTGGATTCAATGCCTGGCTCACAGTCTTTCCTCTTCAACTCCTGTCCTCATACAAGGGGACTTAAGTATACACATTGATGCTCCCTCAGACGCCCTCACCTCACAGGTCCTCAGTTTGTTCATTGAGACAGTCTGCTCCTCCATTCTACCTCGGTCACACACAAAGGGTATGGTTGGTCATACCCTTGATCTTACCATCACCCACAAATACCCCATTTCCATGCTTATGAACTCTGAAATTCTCTTATCTGTTCCCAATCTTTGTCATTCTACTTCTCCTTGTACCTTGCAACCCAAAACTCTGTTTTGTCCACACTGTGATCTTCAATCCCTCAACCCCTTGGCTTTGCTCCCAGGCCATCACCCCTGCCCTAATTGCACTCTCCTCCCTTTGTCATCTTGACCCCTTGGTGAATCATTTCAACCCTACACTGTCCTCTTCTCTTAAATCCCTGGCCCCCTTATCCTGTCAAAGAATCTGCCATTCTAAGTGTCAACCTTGGATCATTCCCTCCATTCACTGCCTTTGCTCCTACACACATGCTGCTAAATGAAGTTAGAGAAAACCACCGAACCATGCTGACAGGGTCCACTACAAATTCATGTTACATAACCTTAGGAAAGGCAGTCCTTTTACTCTTCTCTGGTTAACTCCCTCTCCTACTGACTACGTCAGGCTTTTCATCCCTCTTCAAACCCCTCAGGGCTTCTCTTCCCCCCCATTCTCTTAGCTGAGAAACTTGCCTCATATTTTACTGAAAAAAATTGAGGCCATTCACTGTGAACTCCCTCTTTTTTCCTTATTTCACATCATTTAGTTGCTTTCTGCCACTCTGCTCTCCTTCACCTCTTTCTCACATAATGAAGTGACCCTTCTCTTTTGCCAAGGCAAACCCACCTGCATGCACAAGCAATACCATTCCATTTTCCTTCATTATCACACCAGATTGACCCCTCTATCATCCCCCTCCACTCACTTATATTCTATCTCTCCTTGCCTACTGGCTACTTCTGTAACATCAATGCTGCTTGCAGCTGCTGTGGAGGTATAAGGCCAATGACGCCAGCACACAGGAGGAATGGTAGCACAGAGTCTTTGATCTGCTTTTCTAAGGAAAGCAACTTTAAAGGGCTTACAATTTCACTTTAATTAAACATACATATATTGTTTACTTAGTTCAGGGGAAAAAGTCAGTACCCTGAACTTCAGAGAAAACACAAACAGAAATTATAAGCAGAAATTATATAAAGAGAGCAAATAACACAAATCAGCAGACAGGGCTTCTAACTGTCTGTCCATAGCAATACATATATAGTTACCAGAGAGAGAAGCACCAAACATCTGGGTTTTCAAAGCCAGGGGACTCCTTAACAGCAACCCACAGTCTAATCTGGCCAGATCACATGAATACTCTTCCAATGATTGAGCCCCTAAAGCAAAATGCTAACCTCAGGGTATATATACACTTCTTCAAGGTCAGAGGTCATCATAACCATGTGACTCAAACTCATGTGATTTAAACTCATGTGACTTAGGCTTTCTTGTGACTGAAGCAGGTCATCAAAGACTCTTGATTCAATCAAAGGCAAGGCTCAATCAAAGACACTTGGTTGCCTTAGTGCTGAGAAGCACTCCAAAAGAAAAAGCAGCAACAAAGTCCCACTTTGCTTGCCCTTACAACTTCCCTAAAGCCTACTAGCATGCTTGTTTCCCCCATCCTGAAAAAAGATCCTCACTTGATCCATCCTTTCCTGCTAGGTTTTGTTCCATATTTCTATTGCCTTTTGTGACTGAACTCCTTGAGAAGGCTGCCTGTTACAGGTGCCTCCACTTTCTCTCCTTTTACTCTCTTCTTAACTCTGCAGTCTGACTTCTGACCTCATGATATAATTGAGAGTGCTCTCTCCAAAGTTACCAATGGTCTCTTAATTGCCAAATTTAATGGCCTTTTCTCAAGACTATCATCCTTCTTGATCATGGTGCAGTCTTTGATACTTTTTGATCATCATCTTCTTGATACTCTCTTCTCTTAATGTTTTTGGGACACTGCTTTCTCTTTGTTCTTCTCCTGCCTATCTGACTATTCCTTCTCAGTCACTTTCGTTTGATCTTTATCTAGGTTATGCTCACTAACAGTGGGTATCCTACAGGATTCTGACCTTTCTCTTTTCCATATATATTATTACCTCTGGTTATCTCAGTCAGCTCCCACAGATTCAGTTTTCAACTCTATACTAATCATCCTTACATGTACTTATCCCGTCCTAACCTCTGTTTTGACCTCCTGTCTTGTGTCTCCCACAACCTATTGGACATCTCAAACTGGATGTCCCATAGGCATTTTACATTGAACATGTCCAAAATTTAACTCATTATCAAAATCCTTCCCTCTTGTTCACTGCCAGGAGTACCACCATCCTCCCAGTCACCCAGGTTCACAATCTAGCTGTCATCCTCTACTACTCCCTCTCTCTTGCCCCCCGTAGTAAATCTGTTTTCATCACTTATTAATTTTATTTTTGTGACATTTCTCATATGTGCCCCTTTATCTCTTCTGACACTGCCACTTATACCCTGGTGCAAGCCCTTATCATCTCACACCTACAATATTGTAATAATCTGTTGATTGGTTTGCCTGCCACAAGTCTTCCAATTCTTGTTTTTCTACCATTCAGCTGTCAAAGTGAGCTTTCTAAGGATCAGGTCTGATTATATCACCCCCTTACTCAGTAAGCTCCAGTGGTCTCTTAACATCTCTAGGATCAAATATAAAATCCTCCGGTTGGCTTTCAGTGCCTTTCATAACTTACCCCTCCCTACCTTTATCTTCTTCCTAAACCTTACTCTGTTCTGTGTGCCCTCTGTTCCGTGTATAGTCACATAATAAGAAAAAGGCAGGATATATCAACCACCAAATGTCTTTTTGCCTTGGTGTTTCTTCTTCTTGGATATGGAGAATACTAAGGCCCAACCCATCTGCCTGTCTGGTTTATTTTTCCTCCTTTCCCCTCTTTTCACGTTTCTATTCTTCTTAGTCTGGAATACCAGTGCAGTAGGCTACTAGATATGACTTGATGTGCTGCAGGTCCTGATGCTGCTGTTGCCGTCCTTTGAGGGATGAAGAGTTTCTGGGACACACTCTGCTTAGGATAGAGTATAAAAGAGATCTGTTTCATGGATCCTTGTTGGGCACAGTTGGTGGCTTTGAACATTGTAAGGGCATGGTTGCTGGAGAAATCCTCATTCTTCATGTTTCCTCGAGTGGCTTCCTTTAAACCAGTGTGGTTCTCTTGGGGAATCATCTACTGTGGGAAATAATTGCTGCTAAGTGCTGCCATAGAAAGCTGGATTTGCTTTGGCAGAGTTTGAATGCAACTAGGCTCATAATAATTCAGTTCTGCTGACTGCTGAAAATGGACCGGAGACATATAGAACTCTTCCAGTGATTTGGACAGTGTGGAAGAATCTGAAGAACTAGTTTTAGTTGATTGTGGTTCTTGACTATTTTCCCAAGCACCCTGGTTCCTGGTGATTAAAGACCTGGAACAGATAAACCAACAAGGACAATATTAATAATTGAAGAGATTATGACCTCCACATCAGCTAAAAGAGTCCAGACATTTATGAATAAATATTGCAAAGCAAAAAAATAATTAACACCTGATGAGGCAGAGGGCCCTGTAAATCCTCAAAAGAGCCGGGACCATAGCAAAAAATTCCAGAATAGTTTAAAAGAGAAATAAGAATTGTGAAGGAAGAATTTACTTCACAGAAGAAATAATTGACAGAATACAGAATTGGTGACAAGTTTCACCAAAGAAACAATCTATCTTTCTCTATTTAAAAACCATCTAACTATCCTACCTTCCTACCCTCTTTCTTATAACTATCAACACAAGTAATGTTTTCAGACCTTCTATTATTATGGAAGGAAAGTAAGTTTTATATGAACTTAGTATTCAGTAATTTGCCCATTTTTATGTATTTTTGAGTTCTTAGAATGTATTTCAATCCTTTTCAGCCTGAGTTCTTAGAATGCATTTCAATCCTTTTCAGCCCCTATCTATTAGGTCCCTACAGAACAAATTAATAGTCATGTAGCCAAGGTGACAGACAGTTACTATTACTTCTGATTTTAATATAAATATCAAATTATTCAAATGCAATGTAAACTTGACTTCTGGACCTTATTTTTAATGGATAAAACTATTAAGCAAAAAGGGTTTAAAGGTGAGTTGTGGAAGGATTTGGAAGCTTTTGCCTCTAATGTTTGTTGACTTACAACCATTTGTTTTCTCATGTTTCTGCAAATTTTTTTCTGCAGAATGATTATGTTGTGGAAACAAGTTTGGTTGGAACTGTGATGAATGGTTTGTCTCATTTGCATGGGTGCAAAAATCGAGAAGAATTTATTATTAGCTTGATAAGGGGACTTGGTGGAAATCTTAACATGAAATCAAGACTAGAACTCACCAAAGAGGTAATGATGGCTTTTTGTATTATATTTATCCCAAAAGACCATTTTTCTTGTCATTCATCATTCACTTTTAACCCGCATGTCAGGGAAGAGAGTTTGTGGAGAAACACTGAGTTATTGAATAGTAAAGTAATATGATCACAAACATGTAATGGGAAGGTAGCAGTCTGAATGATGGGTTATAGAGGGGACAAACCAGGAGAAGGAATATAGATTAGCAGGTTTTTATAATAATTCATATCATTTCCAGGTAATGAAAGCATGGACTACCATGGTTATAACTTTAGTTGAAAGCAGAGAATAAATAGGAGAAATACTTCTGAGGCAGAATTGATAAGACCTGGCTACTAATTACATATGAACGTAAAGAAAAGGATAGAATTAACATGAATCTTAAAGTTACTTATTAAGATTACATATTTGACACAAATTTTATTTTGATTAAAAAAGTCATTTAGTATTTTCACTAACTAAATATTCCTTGTCAGAGTTAGTAGTATCTGTTGTTAGTATTTAAGATAATTCCCTGAAACTGAAATTTGCAGCTTTCTGTGTGGCAAATATCATAACTTTTTTTTCTTCTCCTAAGATTTTTAGCTGGGCACGAGAGTCACCACCAGATCCTCATAAACCAATGGACACATATTATGATGTAATCAGAGGACGTTTAGCATCTTATTCGTTGAAGAAACCAGAAAATTTGACTGCTGATGACTTCAGTAATAGCCAAACACTCCCGGTCATTCAGACTCCAGACATGCAGAGAGGCCTAGATTATTTCAAACCGTGGTTAGGCTCTGATACTAAGCAGCCTTTTATTCTTGTGGGACCAGAAGGATGTGGAAAAGGGTAAGAACTGAATAATGTGAACTGAGGCATATTTTTGTGGGCTTATACCAAGAGTTTATGATATTTACTTATATATTTAAGAATTTCTGTTGTGTTTCTTTTGAATAAATTACTGTGTTCTGGTGAAAGTCCTTTGATATTTTAGCCACTTGGAAAAGAAACATGATATGGAAAATAGATCCTTTTCTTTTTCTGGGGCTGAAATTTCTTTTTTCTAAATGTCAGAATCTTGCTAATGATTAATTCTTACATTTCTGGGAAGATTTTACTTTCAGTAATGCACTTAAAAATTGTGGAGGATTCAAATAAACTTTTAAATTAATAAATGTCATGCTTATGAAATGTAAATCTTTCAGTGACCCTCTAGTTATTAATTGTTTTTTTAAAATAATGGAACTAGGAAGTATCATAGACAGACATTTGAAATAGGATTATAGGCTTTAAAAATTGATGATTATTTTTACGTAAGTCTTTTTTCTTAAATATATATTAGTTTCCTCTATATGTATTTGTATCGTTGTTGTTCAATAGTATTCAGTCATGTCTGACTCTTTATGAGCCCATTTGGAGTTCTCTTGACAAAGATACTAGAGTGGTTTGCCATTTTCTTCTCCAGCTCATTTTACAGATGAGCAAACTGAGGCCAGTTGCCCAGGGTCACACAGCTAGTAAGTGTCTGAGGCCAGATTTGAACTCAGGAAGATGAATCTTCTTGACTCTAGGCCTGGCACCCTATCTACTGCTCCACCTAGCTACCGTATATGTGTGTGCATATGTATTATATATGTATATGTATATTATATGCACATGTATATGTATACATAATACTTTTACACACACATGTATACACATATGTGATATACTTGTACATATTTTGACACATCTTTTCATGTTCCATTTATTTGTTTTGTCTGTTCTATACAGGTTATCCTTGAGTGCTCTTGAGATGATATGCCTTTAATAGTATCTGTTGACATGCGTCCTGTAAACTTAATTTTTTCTATCACTTCCTATTTTGTAAAGTGATATCCCTCATATTTTTGATGCCATCTTCTTTTTTAAAAGGATTTTATTTTTAACCAGGGCTTCCTTCCTGTTTTCTTTTGGTTTCTTTGTGTAGTGAACAAATTACTTTGGCTAAACATCATTAAGAATTGGCAGTAGTGTTGATGTCTGTTCTTTTATGCTTGTATTATTTATTTTTTTTGGTATCAACAGCTTATTTAAATAACTCAGTTCTTCAGAATTTTAACTTTATACTGTACTCATTTCTATTCTTCCAATTTGGTACTGATCGTGATCAATGCCCTAACAATCATGGGTTAGACTATATAAAACTGATGAAGAAATGATTTCATTACTGGCAACCACCTGCTTCTTCTCTGTTAGAATTTAATTAATTTTATTTTTTTCTGATTTATGTTTTTCTGTTATGTGATATCCACCACATAAAGTACAGGCTAAGTTGTCTTTCAGAAATCAGACTCATTCTGTTAGCAGGACCATGTTTAAAGTTTTTCTGTGTTAGAACCTGTCATAGGTCATATTACATTGGCATAACTTTTTTTTTATTAGATTTTTATTTTTAGTTTACAACACACGGTTCTACATAATTTTAAGTTCCAGATTTTCTCCCCTCCCTCCCCAAGATGGCATGGAATCTCATATAACTACCACGTATAACTTCGCATTGAATTAATTTATACACTAGTCAAGTGTGGAGAAGAATTATGACCAATGGAATGAATCATGAGAAAGAAGAAACAGAACCAAAAAATAATAAAAAACAACAACCCAAAAACAAAAACAAAAGAGAAGAAAAAAAAGGGGGAGAAAAAGGCGAACATGAAGTGTGCCTCAATCTGCATTCATACTTCATAGTTCTTTCTCTGGATGTAGATAGCATTCTTCATCGTGAATCCTTTGGAGTTGTCCTTGTACCTTGTGTTGCTGAGAAGAGCGAAGTCTGTCAGGGTTAGTCCTCACAGAATCCATATATCTGTGGTTGTGTATAATGTTCTCCTGGCTCTGCTCCGCTCACTCAGCATTATGTCGTGTAGGTTTTTCCAGGTTGTTATGAAGTCCGTATCATCCCCATTTCTTATGGCACAATAGTATTCCATTACCTTCATATACTACAGCTTGTTCAGCCATTCCCCAATTGATGGGCATCCCTTTGATTTCCAATTCTTACCTACCACAAAAAGAGCCACTATAAATATTTTTGTACATATGGGTCTTTTTCCCTCTTGTGTGATTTCTTTGGGATACAACCCTAGAAGTGGTATTGCTGGGTCAAAGGGTATGAACATTTTTATAGCCCTTTGGGCGTAGTTCCAAATTGTTCTCCAAAATGGCTGGGTCAGCTCACAACTCTACCAGCAATGTAACAATGTTCCAATTTTCCCACATCCTCTCCAGCATTTATCATTTTCCTGTTTTGTTATTTTAGCCAATCTGACAGGAGAGATGCAGTATCTAAGAGCTGTTTTGATTTGCATTTCTCTAATCGGTAGTGATTTAGAGCATTTTTCATATGCCTATAGATAGCTTTAATTTCTTCCTCTGAAAACTGCCTGTTCATATCCTTTGACCATTTCTCAATTGGGGAATGGCTTGTATTCCTATATATTTGGCTCAGTTCCCTGTATATTTTAGAAATGAGGCCTTTATGAGAGATACTAGTTGTAAAGATTTTCTCCCAATTTTCTGCTTCCCTCCTAATTTTTGTTGCATTGGCTTTTTTGTACTAAAACCTTTCAATTTAACATAATCAAAATTATCCATTTTGCATTTTGTAATGCTCTCTATCTCTTGTTGGGTCATGAATTCTTTTCTTTTCCATAAATCTGATAAGTAAACTATTCCTTGCTCTCCCAAATTGCTTATAGTATCAGCCTTTACTCCTAAATCATGAACCCATTTTGACTTTATTTTGGTATATGGTGTAAGATATTGGTCTATGCCCAGTTTCTGCCCTACCATTTTCTAATTTTCCCAACAGTTTTTGTGAAATGGTGAATTATTAGCCCAGAAGCTGGCCTCTTTGGGTTTATCAAAGAGTAGATTGCTATAGTTGTTGACTTCTCCATCTTGTGTTCCTATCCTATTCCACTGACCCACAGCTCTGTTTCTTAGCCAGTACCAGGTAGTTTTGATGACTGCCGCTCTATAGTGCAGTTTAATATCTGGTATGGCTAGGCCACCTTCTCTAGCATTTCTTTTCATTAATACCCTAGATATTCTAGACCTCTTGTTTTTCCAGATGAATTTTGTTATTATTTTGTCCAGCTCAGTAAAATAATTTTTTGGTAGTTCAATTGGTATGGCACTGAATAGATAGATTAATTTAGGTAAAATTGTCATTTTTATTATATTAGCTCGGCCTAACCATGAGCAACTGATATTTTTCCATTTATTTAGATCTGATTTTATTCGCATGAAAAATGTTTCGTAATTATATTCATATAGGCCCTGGGATTGTCTTGGCAGATAGACTCCCAAATATTTTATAGTGTCTACAGTAACTTTAAATGGAATTTCTCTTTCTATCTCTTGCTGTTGGGCTTTGTCAGTAATGTATAGGAATGCTGAGGATTTATGTGGGTTTATTTTATATCCTGCAACTTTGCTAAAGTTGTTTATTATTTCAAGTAGTTTTTTACTTGATTCTCTAGGATTCTCTAGATAAATCATCATATCATCTGCAAAAAGTGATAATTTAGTGTCTTCTTTTCCTATTCTAATTCCTTCAATTTCTTTTTCTTCTCTTATTGCTACAGCTAACGTTTCTAGTACCAAATTGAATAGTGGGGGTGATAATGGACATTCTTGTTTCACCCCTGATCTTATTGGGAATGCATCTAGCTTATCCCTGTTACAAATAATGCTTGTTGATGGTTTTAGGTAGATGCTTTTTATAATTTTAAGGAAGGTTCCATTTATTCCTATGCTTTCTAGTGTTTTTAATAGGAATGGGTGTTGTATTTTGTCAAAGGCTTTTTCTGCGCCTATTGAGATGATCATATGGTTTCTGCTAGTTTTGTTGTTGATATGGTCAATTATGCTAATAGTTTTCCTAATATTGAACCAGCCTTGCATTCCTGGAATAAATCCTACCTGGTCATAGTGTATTATTCTGGTGATAAGTTGCTGCAGTCTTTTTGCTAATATTTTATTTAAAAATTTTGCATAAATATTCATTAGGGAAATTGGTCTATAATTTTCTTTCTCTGTTTTGACTCTACCTTGTTTGGGTATTAGTACCATATTTGTGTCATAAAAAGAATTTGGTAGGACTCCTTCTTCACCTATTTTCCCAAATAGTCTACAAAGTATAGGAATTAGTTGTTCTTTAAATGTTTGATAGAATCAAAGAGTAGATTGCTAAACTTGTTGATTTCACCTACTTGTGTACCTATCCTATTCCACTGATCCACACCCCTGTTTCTTAACCAGTACCAGGCAGTTTTGATGACTGCTGCTGTGTAGTACAGTTTAATATCTGGTGTGGCTAAGCCACCATCTCTAGCATGTCTTTTCATTAATATCCTAGATAATCTAGACCTCTTGTTTTTCCAAATGAATTTTGTTATTATTATGTCCAGCTCAGTAAAAAAATTTTTTGGTAGTTCGATTGGTATGGCACTGAATAGATAGATTAATTTAGGTAGAATTGTCATTTTTATTATATTAGCTCGGCCTAACCATGAGCAACTGATATTTCTCCATTTATTTAGATCTGATTTTATTCGCATGAAAAGTGTTTCATAGTTATGTTCATATAGGCCCTGGGTTTGTCTTGGCAAATAGACTCCCAAATATTTTATAGTGCCTTCAGTAACTTTGAATGGAATTTCTCTTTCTATCTCTTGCTGTTGGGCTTTGTCAGTAATGTATAGGAATGCTGAGGATTTATGTGGGTTTATTTTATATCCTGCAACTTTGCTAAAGTTGTTTATTATTTCAAGTAGTTTTTTACTTGATTCTCTAGGATTCTCTAGATAAATCATCATATCATCTGCAAAAAGTGATAATTTAGTTTCTTCTTTTCCTATTCTAATTCCTTCAATTTCTTTTTCTTCTCTTATTGCTACAGCTAATGTTTCTAGTACCAAATTGAATAATAGGGGTGATAATGGACATCTTTGTTTCACCCCTGATCTTATTGGGAATGCATCTAGTTTATCCCCATTACAAATAATGCTTGTTGATGGTTTTAGGTAGATGCTATTTATAATTTTGAGGAAGGTTCCACTTATTCCTATGCTTTCTAGTGTTTTTAATAGGAATGGGTGTTGTACTTTGTCAAAGGCTTTTTCTGCGTCTATTGAGATGATCATATGGTTTCTGCTAGTTTTGTTGTTGATATGGTCAATTATGCTAATAGTTTTCCTAATATTGAACCAGCCTTGCATTCCTGGAATAAATCCTACCTGGTCATAGTGTATTATTCTGGTGATAAGTTGCTGCAGTCTTTTTGCTAATATTTTATTTAAAAATTTTGCATAAATATTCATTAGGGAAATTGGTCTATAGTTTTCTTTCTCTGTTTTGACTCTACCTTGTTTGTGTATTAGTACCATATTTGTGTCATAAAAAGAATTTGGTAGGACTCCTTCTTCACCTATTTTCCCAAATAGTCTACAAAGTATAGGAATTAGTTGTTCTTTAAGTGTTTGATAGAATTCACATGTAAAACCATCTGGCCCTGGAGATTTTTTCCTAGGGAGTTCATTGATGGCATGCTCAACTTCTTTTTCTGAGATGGGGTTATTTAGAAATTTTACTTCCTTTTCTGTTAACCTGGGTAATCTATGTTTTTGTGGATATTCATCCTTATCTCTAAGGTTGTCAAATTTATGGGCATACAATTGGGCAAAATATTTCCTAATTATTGTTTTGATTTCCTCTTCATTAAACATGAACTCACCCTTTTCATTTTTGATATTAGTAATTGGATTTTCTTCTTTCTTTTTTTTAAATCAGATTGACCAAAAGTTTATCAATTTTATTGTTTTTTTTTTCATAAAACCAGCTCTTTGTTTTATTTATTAATTCAGTAGTTTTCTTGGTTTCAATTTTATTAATCTCTCCTTTGATTTTCAGTATTTCTAATTTGGTATTTAATTGGGGATTTTCAATTTGTTCTTTTTCTAGCTTTTTCAGCTGTATGTCCAGATCATTGATCTCCTTTTTCCCTATTTTATTCATGTAAGCATTTAGGGATATAAAACTTCCCCTAAGAACTGCTGTTGCTGCATCCCATAAGTTTTGGTATGTTGTTTCATTATTGTCATTCTCTTGAATGAGGTTATTAATTGTTTCTCTGATTTGTTCTTTGGCTCACTCATTCTTTAGAATTAGATTATTTAGTTTCCAATTAATTTTTAGCTTATTTTTCCATGGTTCTTTGTTACAAATAATTCTTATTAAATCATGATCTGAAAAGTGTGCTTTGACTACTTCTGCCTTTCTGCACTGGATTGTGAGGTTTTTACGTCCTAGTACATGGTCAATTTTTGAGTGTGTGCCATGTACCACTGAGAAAAAGTATACTCCTTTTTATCCCCATTCAGTTTTCTCCAGAGGTCTATCATATCTGCCTTTTCTAAAATTCTGTTTACCTCCTTAACTTCTTTCTTATTTATTTTGAGGTTAGATTTGTCAAGTTCAGAAAGGGGGAGGTTGAGGTCTCCCAATATTATAGTTTTGCTGTCTATTTCTTCCTGTAACTCCCTTAACCTCTCCTCTAAGAATTTGTGTGCCATACCACTTGGTGCATATATGTTAAACAATGATATTGCTTCATTGTTTATGCTGCCTTTTAGCAGGACGTAATGTCCTTCCTTATCTCTTTTAATTAACTCTAACTTTACTTTTGCTTTGTCTGAGATTAGGATTGCTACACCTGCTTTTTTTACTTCAGCTAAGGCGCAATATATTTTACTCCAGCGTTTTACCTTTACCCTGTGTGTATCCCCCTGTTTCAAATGTGTTTGTTGTAAACAGCATATTGTAGGATTATGGTTTTTAATCCATTCTGCTATCTGCTTCCATTTTATGGGAGAGTTCATCCCATTCACGTTCACAGTTATGATTTCTATTTGTGTCTTTTTCTCCATCATATTTCCCCCTGTTTATGCTTTTATTTCTCCCTTTTCCCTTCCTCTCCTCAACAGAGTTTTGCTTTTGACCACTGCCTTCCTCAGTTTACCCTCCCTCTTTATTTCCCTCCCTTATCTTATTGTTTCCCACTTGTTACTTCTCCCCTCCCTTCTGACCACCCCCTCCCTTTTTCCCCCCTTTCCTCTCCTACTTCCTGTAGGACAAGTTAGGTTTCTATACTTATCAGGGTATGTTATTCGCTTCTTGAACCAGATCAGATGACAGTGAAGCTCAAATACTGCTCTTCTCCCTCCCTTCTTTCCCTCTACTATAATATGTTTTTGTGCTTCTTCATTTGGTGTAATTTACCCTTTTCTACTACCTCCTTACCTCTTCTCTCATAGCCCTCCCTTTACATCTCTTACTTTTGTTTTTGTGCTTCTTCATTTGGTGTAATTTACCCTTTTCTACTACCTCCTTACCTCTTCTCTCATAGCCCTCTCTTTACATCTCAAACTTATGTTTTATATCAATTATTTTATACAGGCATTCACAATCTATGTGTATCACTTTCAATCATCATAATAGCTGTACTGTTCTCAAGACTGATATATATATATATATATATGTGTATATATATATGTCTATATATAAAACATACATAAGATGATATAATCCTATACAAAGATGCAAATAATTTGCCCTTATTGATTAATAATGTTTCTGGTTGTTTACCTTTTTTATGTCTCTCTTGAGTTTTGCATTTAGAGATCAAATTTTCCTTTGAATGATGGCCTTTTCATGAGGAAGGTCTGGAATTCCCTTATTTCGTTGAACTTCCATCTCCTTGCCTGAAAAATTATGCTTAGTTTTGCTGGGTAGTTGATCCTTGGTTGCAGTCCTAGCTCCTTTGCCCTTCGGAATATCATATTCAAGTTTCTTCTGTCTTTTAATGTGGAAGCTGAGAGATCCTGCATGATCCTGACTGTAGTTCCACGATATTTGAATTGTTTCTTTTTGGCTCCTTGAAGTATTTTCTCCTTGACTTTGTAGTTCTGAAATTTGGCTATGATATTTCTTGGTGTTTTCAGTTTGGGATCTCTTTCGGGGGTGATTGGTGAATTCTTTCAATGACTATTTTGCCCTCTGGTTCTAGGACCTCTGGGCAGTTGTCTTTGATAATTTCTTCGAAGATACTGTCAAGGCTCTTTTTTCATCGTGGATTTCCAGTAGACCAATAACTCTTAAATTGTTTCTCCTGGATCTATTTTCCAGGTCAGTTGTTTTCCCAATGAGATATTTCACATTTTTTCCTATTTTTTCATTCTTTACATTTTATTTTACTACTTCTTGTTTCCTCATAGATTCGTTAGCTTCCAGTTGCTCAACCCTAATTTTTAATGAGTTAGTGTTTTCATTTTGCTTTTGAGTCTCATTTTCCAATTGGTTGATTTTCCCTCTCAGGGTGTCATTTTCTCTCTCTAGATTATGAATCTCCATAGCCATTTCGCCAATCTTTTTTTCCATATTTTCTTTTAGCTCCCTAATTTGGTTTTTAAAATCCTCCATTAGCTCTTGCAGCAGTGCTTTTTGGGCTGGAGACCAGTTCACATTACCTTTTGAGGTATCAGATGTCATTGCTGTCCTCTTCCATATTGGTATTTTGATCCTGCCTGTCTCCATAAAAAGAATCGATGGTCCTTGGTTTTTTTGTGTTCTACTTCATGTTGGTTTGCCTTTTCCTGGCTTTGTAACAAATTTCTGTCTTTATAACAAATTTCTGTCTTTGGGGCTCAGGGCTCTTTGTCCCAGCTTTCTTATTCTGGGGATTGTGAGTCTAGAATTAGAGCCTTCAGTTTCCTGAGGTGTCAGGGAGGGGTCTGGCTCCCTGAGTTCTCTTTCCCTATGGGTGTTCTCCAGCACTGTTGCTCTTCAGCAATGGTCTCAGCTGTTTGTTGTTTGAGCTGATGTCTGGCCCTTCCCCTGGGGGAGCAAGATTATGTCCGGGCTCCTGGTGTTGACCCCTGCCAGCTCTGCCCCCTGAGACTTAATGAACTTCTACTGTTTGACCACGGAAGCCCCACTTCTTTCTCCTCTGTTCCAGCGTTCTTCCCCCCCCCCCCCGCCCCGCCCCGAGGAATTCTTTGGGTGGGGAGGGGAGGGATTAGAGCCATTTACCTGGCCATCATGTCTCCCGGAAGTTCAAGAAGCTACGTTTCATGACTTTGGGCTGCAAGCCTCAGGAGTTGGTGTTTCACGGCTGGTGGTGTTGCGCTGCCTCTTGTTGCTTTCACAGACTGCTGTCCTGTGTTGGGAGGCCTGGGGATCTCCGCTGGTTTCGGGTGCCCAGGTTTCTCCCAGCCTGTTTCCCACGTGGGTTTCCCGGCAGCCGCTTCCACTTTGGTCTGTAGCAGCTCCACACTCCGAGCACTCGCCAAGCCTACAGATTCATGCCTTCGGCCTTTCAGACTCTCCTGGCTCGGAAATTTGCCCCACTCAGACTGCTCGCGGTTTCTAACTCCCTCAAATCTGCTCAAATTCACTTCTTTATGGGAATCTGACTGACCTTGTGAGAGAGCTCCAGTAAGACGCTATTTTCATGTGGCCATCTTGGCTCCGCAACCCCCCCCACCCCCCATTGGCATGATTTTCAAAACACTTTGAAAAGTTTTATAAAATACAAACTCCTTTCTAGGATCAGGCATTGTAATAGGACTGGAGAAAGAATGGGAGTTTCTTACTTTATTTAAAAGGCATTGTATTTTCATTGTTTTTAAAATTTCATTTGTATCAATCTATTTTAGAATGCTGCTTCGATATGCCTTCTCTCAACTCCGTTCCACTCAAATTGCTACAGTTCATTGCAGTGCACAGACTACTTCTCGACATCTCCTGCAGAAATTGAGTCAGACTTGCATGGTAATCAGTACCAATACTGGTAGAGTATACAGGCCAAAAGACTGTGAAAGGCTGGTCTTATACTTAAAAGATATCAACCTACCTAAACTTGATAAATGGGGAACCAGCACTCTCGTTGCTTTCCTACAGCAGGTAAATATATTCATTTGTTTTATTTTAATAATAGAAAGCATTTTTAAACTATTCTGCGAATATCTATAGTTTTCTTTAATTCAGCTTCCAGAAATAATATTCTGATCTGTTAGAGAATCTTCAGTTACTAGTTATTAGAATTAAAAAGTAGGGAGTTTGAGGGCTAGGCTATTAAAACAAGAAGGTACATGTTTATCCTCTTTTCACCATTCATGACAGCTTTCTTTAGGAAGTAGTTAGCTCTCTCAAGACCCATCTAACAAAATGTTTCAGTTTCCATGACACATCTTAGATATAGAAATGCTGTTCACTCCCTTGCCTAATTCCCAGAAACAAAAGAAGAAAGAAAAAAAAAGTCATTGAATCTAATACCTCGGTTTACTAGAACTAGAAGAATTTTTCTTTGGTTCTGGGACAGAGAACTATTCACTTAAATCCTTAGGTATTAATTCCTTTAGTGAAGATTTCTGTTCATTCCTGTCCCTTCCCTTTTGCTCCTTATATGATCTCTGACTCTTACTTTTCTCTTTCTGCCCAACTAGTAATATGAAATTAGTTCAATTCTTTGTCCATTCCCCTACCACAGTATTGCTCACCACTGGATAATTAATTCATCTATTATGATTTATTTCAGATGATGAGCACCAAAGAGTGATAGGGTACAAGAGCAGGGATATGTACAGATCAATTGAGGCCTTTTTAAGAAGACTGTGTCAGGGACATGTTGTAGGCATCAAGGAATGATCTATTAGAGAGGAAGAGATTAAAGATTAAAGAGAGAGTGGGGATGATTGGGGGACCAATGTACTGGAGAAGAAAGGATCAGGAAAGTCCTTAAATAAGAGGGAGTCCTTGAGCAGAGTTTTGAAGGAAGTTAGGGATTCTGAGAGGGGGAACTGGGGAGTTCGTTATGGGCATTATGGACACGCAAGCCACAGAAATGGGAGATGGAGCATAGTGGGCCCAGAATAGCAAGAAGACCAGTGTGTCCGGACCACAGAGCACAGGAAAGAGAGTATTCCATTGTAGGATGTGAAAGGTAGGCCATATTGTGAAGGACTTTAAATGCCAAGCATGAGAGTTCATGTTTCTTAAATGTGTATCTCACTACAATTATGTTGTGATAATACTGCTTCACTGATCTTTGGAGGTTAGTCCATTTGTCCAGAAGGTTCAACTTTGCCAAGATACTCCTGAATTCAATAATATATATTTTTCATACTTACATAAGTTTTCATTACGAAATCTTAAAATTCTTATTAAAACGACATGATACATGTAAACAAAATTCAAATCTGCCCATTTTGCTTCCAAAGCTCAGTATTATCACAACTGAATTTAAGGCACATTACTCTAATTAGCCACTAAAATGATTGCACTTAAAAGAGAGTGACAGTCATGTGGTTAAAACATTTAAATCCCCAAAGACAACCAAAATTCCAGTTAATATTTCCCCAAAACCTAGGAAAATGTTCATGGTCAGTACACAAGTAGAACGTTTAGGGGTGCTACCATTTTAGGGCAAGTGGGGATTGGTGGCACCTAAGGGGTTGGATAGTTTGTCTCCAGTGACCTCCTTGCAACCCCGCTAAAATGGCTGTGATAATATCACAGACCATTGGGTATGTACCTAAATGCCAAATGGGATTTAAAATCTAACACTAGAAATGACCAGTTGGAATAAGCCATGAAAACTACTGCTCACATATATTAAGTTACATTATAAGGAAGAAAAATTAATTATCTTTAACCTTTTGCAACAAAGTTGTGTATACAGTTAAGGTTCAGAGTCTTAAATTTAAAAAAAAATTAACTTGGTAGTCTTATTAATATTAGATAGTCAGGAACCAATATTAGAATGGTCATATAATAGGAATTTATTTAAGAAAGAAAAAATGGTTTAACAGATCCTGAAAAAAAAGAAATGTTCGAGGTTAACAAATTTGTAACACTAAATTTAGATTCATCTATAGTTTTTAGTACATTTAGAAATCTGTTTTGTTGAGGGAGTTTTGAACTTAATTTATGGATGATTTAATGAACCTTTAGAAGATGAGAATAAAATATGCTTATAGGTATATCCTATGCGTATGTATCTTTAATTGGGTATTCTAAAATATTACTGCTTAAAAGGGGCAATAAGTACCATAGGAACAATGCTGTAAAGGAAAGATATGTTTCTAGGTGAGGTTGAATGCCAACAATATGTAAAATGGAATTGCCTTAAACTGGTACAAAATCCTAATTGAGGAACACTGAGCGACTAGAGGGATGGGTTTGGGAGAAGACATTTCCACAAGTACAGTGGCTACTGGCCATAGGCATAGTCTTTAGTAGAGTATGGTGTGTTATTTTTGCAACATTTTACATAAATCTTGAATGTACCAGTAACTATTCACTCTTTTATCGTGTTTTATGCAACTGAGTAACCCTTGAGGAAATCTTCTCTAGCTGATAAAGTGTAAAAGAAGACACCATCCATTTCTGTTTCATTTATGTTCATTTTTTCTGATTATATCACATTCATTTGTCTATTCAGCTTCTACAGGAAACTTTTCCCAACCCTTAATTCCAGTGCCTTCGTTCTATTAATTCTATCCAATTTAACCTGTAGGTAACTTTTTATGTTTGTTTGCATGTTATCTTCCACATTAGACTGTAAGCTCCTTGAGGGAGAGGACAGTCTTTTAAACTCTTTTTGTATTCCCAGCACTTAACACAATGTCTGGTGCACAGTAGACACTTAATAAATGTTCACTTTTTTTCTTTTCTTTCTTCTCCTGTGGTTCATTTTGTATTTTGCTTTTAGATCAAGTTAATTAAGCCACTGATTTCTGTCATATTTTCTCTAAGATCTATGGGGGAGAAGTCTCTTTCCTGCCAGAGCTGGAGTGCATGGTGACTGAGGTTGGCTCAGTCAGTTTCTCTACTTGTCTTCCTGAGACAAAAGGCTGAAACCCCCTCCTCTTCCTCTTCTTCCTCCTCTATTCACATGCAATGCCCTCTGCTTCCTCTTGCTTCATCCTGCATACCAAGGGATGGGGCATGCCCCCACTATCAATAATATATACTGAAGGAATTAAACTAAAGACTTTGTGTCCTTGCCTTAGCACTTTAATATTCATTTTGGAATATGTATATTGAGAGAATATATTTGGCTAGCAACATATTGTTGTTCATATTAAGGGTGAAAACATTTTTCAAACCTGTATGTTATTAGTGCGATGGATTAAATAGCCCCTTCCGGTGAAGTACAAATATTTAAAGCATGAGTAAATAGTATGGATTGTGGAGTATGAAGAAAATTGTGATTAGCTGTACTTTTGAAATACTTTTGCATTATTTAAGAAAACATTTTAAAAGCTATATACTTATGAATGTTTATGGTATTTTAAATAAATTTGTTATTTTGTTTTGGAAAAGGTGCTGACATATCAAGGATTTTATGATGAAAATCTAGAATGGGTGGGTTTGGAAAACATCCAAGTGGTAGCTTCCATGTCGGCTGGAGGAAGGCTAGGAAGGCATAAGCTCACCACCAGATTTACTTCCATTGTTCGTCTTTGTGCAGTTGAGTAAGTCTCAGTTTATTTTTTCAGTATATTTTGAATTTTTGGAGAGGTTTTTAAAATGAATTTCTCTTCAAGGTAATATTATGCTAGTAACCATTGACTGAAGATATGAACAAACATAATTTAAAGTAAATCAATCAATCAATATACATTTATTAAATCCCTGCCATAAGCCAGGCACTGTGTACTGTGGATCAAAATTATCTTGTTGCTCTCTTGATTTCTTCTTTTGTTTCAGAAACCACTTATAGGTAGCAATGTAGAACAACAGCAACAACAAAAAGATTGAAACTAAGGTTTATTTATCAGAAGCACCTTGAGAATCATAACAAGGCTCTTCTCCACTCAGTCTGTGTGTGGCAGATGCCAAGGTGATATCTTCTGAATTCAGTCAGTCAGCAGCCATTTTTAAGCACCTGCTTTGTGTCAGGCATTGTGCTAAGCACTGTGCATACAAATTTATAGATTTTGGTGCTATAGCGGAAAGATCTCTGGACTTGAAATCAGAAGATACCGGAATATGAAAATGATCTCTGATACCAGCTGGAGCGACTTGGTAAAGTCACTTCACTTATCAATGCCTCAGTTTCCTCATATGTATAATGAGGAATAATAATGCTTATATTATTGGCTTCTTACCAGATTTATTATGAGTCAAATGTTCTTCCTAAAGCATCTTTTCATCTCTTGGGAGTTTGTTAAGGTAAATAATGGTAGTTGGCATTTATATAGAGCTTTTACAGTTTGTAGAATTCATTCTTCCTAACAACTCTGTGAGTTAGGTAGTTGGAGGTATTATTATCCCTGTTTTACGGAGAGGAGACTGAAGCTCAGACAGATTTTATGATTTGCCTTTGCTCATAAAACTAATCAGTGTTAGACTTGGGATTGGAAGCCATGTCTTCATAATAAAAGTTCAGGGGGTTTTTTCCCACTTTACCATGCTAAGTTTTTTTTTAAAAAGTAGAAATGTAAGCATAAAAAAATGTTGGTAATCTTGAAATTTTAATAAACTTATTCACTTCTTTTTTTTAGCAGTAATGTTGAAATAGATCTTCATTGTGTTTTTTCAATAAATAAAATAACATTTCCATATTATTTTATATTTATACATTAAAGTATATTCATCTTAATAATCAATTAGTCAACAAGTTTATTAAATACTTGCTATGTCAGGCATTGTGCAGAGCATTCGGATTTTAAGTTTAAAAGAATTAAACCATCTTTACTCACAAGAAGCTTATATTATAAAGGGGAACACAAAAAGTACATATAATATAGACAGCTTAAATGTAAATTGAATAAATTGAATGTGAAATGTAAATTGAATAAATAAGATCCACAGGTATATGTACGTATATACATACACACAAAGTTGTTAAGTACAAACTAGTTTAGGAGGAAGATTTGCGCAGAAGATAGTGCTTAAGCTTTATCTGAAAAGAAGGGAGGGTCTTTAGTAGTTGAGGTAAGGAGAATGCATATCCCATGCATGGAAAATGGCTAGTGAAAAGGCTTGGAGATGAGAGATGGAGGGGCCTTTGAGGAAAAGAGAGATGGCCATTTTGTCTATACCAGAGTGAGTGCATGCATGTGCGTATGTGTGTGTGTGTTGGATGGGTGGGTGGGGGAATAATGTTCATTGAAGTGGGAAAGATAGGTTTGGACTAGGTTGTGAAGGGCTAAACAGAGTAGTTTATATTTTATCCTAGAGGCAATGGGAATCTTCTGGAGTGAATGGAGTCAGAAAGCTACACTGTCAGACTTAAGGGAAATTACTTTGCCAGCATTGTGTAGGTGGGACAGGGGTGAGGAAAGACTTGAGGCTGGGAAACCAGTTGGGAGGCTGTTAAAATAATTTAGGTGAGAGGGGCAGCTAGGTGGAGCAGTGAGTAGAGGCCTAAATTTAAATAGAAATAGGTTTGGCTACTTAATTAGATGTGGAATTGAGGGAGGATGAGGGATACAGGGTTATGCTGAGTTTACTTGGGAGACCTGAAGGATGATATTTCTTTTAAGAGAAATAGACATTTAGAAAAGGGGATCTCTCTCTCTTTGTGTATATTTACACAATATATAACACTATTTCATATATATATATATATATATATATATATATATATACACATACATACACACATATAAATTAGTATAATCAGTGATAAATATATTTTAGGCAACTTGGATATATGTACAGATGTGTGCAGAATAAAATTCTGGCTTAAATAAGCATTCTTTAAACAAGAAAAAAAGTTAAAATAGAATGACTCAAAGTGGATTGTATCCAGAAAAGGGGAGCGAGGGAGGGAACAAGCAAATATTAAGTGCTTCCTTGGTGCCAGGCACTGTTCTGAACACTTTACAAATGTTATCACATTTGATCTTCACAACAACCCTGCAAGGTAGGTGCTATTATTCTCATTTTACAGATGAGGAACCTGGGGCAAATAGAGGTGAAATGACTTACCGAAGGTCACACCTCTGTGAAGTGTCTGAGCCTGGATTTGAAGTCAGGTCTTCCCGATGCCAGGTCCAGTGCTGCATTTATGCCACTTAGCTGCCTGACGTGATAGCTTTATTTCTTAGGTTATTTGGTCCAGGCAGAGCTGCCTTAGTCTTTCTGTCAGTCAATAAGCATTTATTAAGAGCTTACTATGTTCCAGGCACTGTAAAATACAAAAAACAAGCAGGAAGATTGTTCCTTTTCTTAAAGTAGTTATTCTCTAATTGGAAAAGACACATACAAGGAAGCTGAAAAGTGGTTTTGGTGGAATGGGGAGATGAGACTACTGGCTGAGGGGAGGTGGAGGGAATGTTGTAGAGAAAGTCCAGAGAGGCAGCTGTGAGAGTAATAAAGCCATGACTACCTGGGTGTCCTCTTTAGAATGCAAGTTCTGGGAGTACCCAGCCAATTAGAAGGAAAGGCAGCAGGGACTGAGGAAACTTCCAATGTGAAGACGTCAGGGGTGCTATGAGCATTCCAAGTGGCTGTGGCATTGCATTTTAGATAAAGTGAAGATAGGCAGTGGAACCGCATGGAGATGAATGAAGATCACTTTCTTTGATGACTTCAGGGAGATTCTAATACCTATTATTAAATTGAATTCCATTGTTTAGACAGAAGATAGTCAGAAACTCTCATTTTATGGCAAAATTTAATGTTATGTTATCCTGATTCTTCATCTTTTTTCATTAATAAGCAAACTTTTTAGTTCTTTTGTCAATCTAATATTTTGAATAAGGTGAAGTAATGAAGATTAACTTCTGCATTTTGTGAATACTTTCATATTTTATTGGCAGCTCATGAATAGCTACTGTGCTATTGCTGTAATTTGTGCTTAATAGTTTCTCTCAAGGTATTTATATAAAATATCATATCATTACAAATGTTCATTGCTCATATAAGTAATAGCTATATTCTGAAAATTAAACTCACAGTTCAAATGATATTTTTCTCTTCATGTTTTTACATTTAAGAGTATTTCAATATTTTCTCACAGTAATGCTAGTGATATTATCTCTTAATTTTTCTGTTGTATGATTTTTGTTTTTCTTAAAGCAGGGAATAGCTATCATATATTCAAATATTAGTATATTTTAAAGTTCATTCTTCTTTCTTTTCCTCTAGTTTTATGAAGGAAACCTAAAATTTGTAGTGCTCATTCATTTAAGTCCCCCCCCCCCATTTTTACATGTCTTTTTTTAGTTATCCAGAAAGAGATCAATTACGAACAATTTATGGAGCATATCTGGAACCAGTCCTGCACAAAAATCTAAAGACCCATTCCATCTGGGGTTCTTCATCAAAGATTTATCTCTTAGCAGGATCTATGGTGCAAGTGTATGAACAGGTAGAGGCATTTTATTCTTTTTTCTGAATTGTCTCTTATAGCTTTGTGTTTTTTTTTTAAGTTTATGAGCTGTATATATGATAGATTGATATATTTTGTTAGCATTTCATCTTGTTTAGCTTTGACTCCCCGAATTTACAGGCAGTTGCAGCTGCTGAAGAAGTTTCTCATTAATAAAAGTGATAATCTAGTAACATGTATCAATAGTGTTTTAAATAGAATTTACAACATATCATTTACAACATATCATTAACCATAATTTTCCTTGTTATTTAGTAAAAGTCATTCTTTTTGAATTAAAAAAAATTGTTCTGATCACACTGTACATTTTAAACTTTCTTTTTAAAATAATTTTATTTTTAGTTTTCAACATTCACTTCCACAAGATTACGAAATCCAAGTTTTTTCCCCACCTCTCCCCTCCCCCACCCCAGCATGCATTTTGATTATCCCTTCCTCCAATCTGCCCTCCCTTCTATTACCCCCCTCTCCCTTTTCTTATCCCCTTCTCTTCTACTTTCCTGTAGGGCAAGATAGATTTCTATACCTCATTGCCTGTATATCTTATTTCACAGTTGCATGTAAAAACAATTTTCAACATTCATTTTTAAAGCCTTGAGTTCCATGTTCTCTCCCTTCCTCCCTCCCCACCCACCCTCATTGAGAAAGCAAGCAATTCTATATAGGTTGTACATGTATGGTCTTGCAAAACACTTCCATAACAGTTATGTTGTGAAAGACTAATTATATTACCCTTTATCCTGTCCTGCTCTCCATTTATTCTGTTCTCTCCTTTGACTTCTCCCTCCACAAAAGTGTTTGCTTCTGATTGCCCCTTCCCCCATTCTTCCATCCTTTCTATTCTCTCCTCTCTCTTATCCCCTTCCCCTCGCTTTCCTGTAGGATAAGATAGATTTCCATACCCAATTGAGTGTGTATGTTATTGCCTCCTTAAGCCAAATCCAATGAGAGTAAAGCTCACTTATTCCCTCTCACCTCCCCCCTCTTCCCCGCCATTGTAAAAGCTTTCTTGCCTCTTTTATGTGAGATGATTTACTATATTCTACCTCTCCCTTTCTTCTTCTCGCAATACATTGCTCTCAACACTTAATTTTATTTTTTAGGTATCATTCCTTCATATTCATCTCGTACCTGTGCCCTCTGTCTACACATATAAACGTATATACACAGATATACATAGATACACATATGTATACACATACATACATACACACGTATGTATATATATTCCCTCTTAACTACCCTAATACTGAGAAAGGTCTCTTGAGTTACAAATATCATCTTTCCATGTTGGTTGGTTGGTTGTTGTCCTTTGTTCTCGAAGAGGACCAAAATGACATCATTGTGCTTGAGTCAAGATTCAACCTGTCTGTCTGTGGCTGATCAGGTCAATACAAGCTTGGAATGCTCTACCACAGACCAGGCACAAATAGTCCATGTGAACATTTGGGGTGGATAATCCAAACTTGTGCATCCTGCGTTTCCTTTGAGTTGTTTCAATTCTGCTCTGCTCATAGAGCACAGCACCTTCTCTGATGCGGGAATGCCATGCTGAGCCAATGTCTCCCATGTCACACAATCAATTCCAAAGTTCTTTTTTTTTTCAATTCCAAAATTCTTCAGAGAGACCTTGAGAGTGTCCTTTTATTGCTTCTTCTGACAACTGTCTGAACGCTTGCCCTATGTGAGTATTCCATAAAATGGTCTTTTTGGCAAATGGACGTTTCGTATTCAAACAATGTGGCCAGCCCATTGGAATTGCTCTCTCTGAAGCAGAGTTTGAATGCTTGGCAGTTTAGTTCAAGTAAGGACCTCAGCGTCTGCTACCTTATCCTGCCAGGTGATCTTCAGAATCTTCCGAAGACAATTCAAATGGAAGCGATTCAGTTTCCTGGCATGGTGTTGGTAGACTGTCCAGGTTTTACAGGCACAACAATGAGGTCAGCACAACGACTCTGTAGATCTTCAGTTTGGTAATCAGTCTAATACCTCTTCTCTCCTATCCTTTTCTTCGGAGCCTCCCAAACACTGAGCTAGCTCTGGCAATGCATGTGCCAACTTCATTATCAATGTGTATATCTCTAGAAAGTACACTACCAAGGTAAGTGAACTTAACCGCAGCATCCAAAACTTCTCCACTAGCTGTAACTGATGGTTCCATGTATGGATGGTGTGGTGATGGCTGATGGAGCACTTGTGGTTTTTTTTGGTATTAATTGTTAGGCCAAAATTAACACAAGCAGCGGAGAATTGATCCATACTTTGTTGCAACTCACCTTCAGAGGCTGCATCAAGTGTGCAATCATCCGAAAACAAAAAATCATGCACCAACACTCCCTCCACTTTGGTCTTGGCTTGTACCTTTTCAAGTTGAAGAATTTACCATCAGTGTGGTAACTGACCTTGATGCCGTGTTCATCCTCATTGAAAGCATTTGACAACATGGCTGAAAACATCATGCTAAAGAGCATGGGAGCACGCACACAGCCTTGTTTCGCTCCACTGGTGACTGGGAAGGCATGAGAGCATTGCCTATTATCTAGAACTTGGCATCATCATGAAATTGATGTACAATGCTGATGAACTTCTCTGGGTAACCAAATTTTGACATAATTTTCTATAAGCCCTTGCGACTGACAGTATCAAAGGTCTTGGTCAGATCTACAAACGTTGTATACAGACCTTTGTTCTGCTCCTGGCATTTCTCCTGGAGTTGTCAGGCAGCAAACACCATATTGACTGTTCTCAGTCTTTTCTGAAGCCACACTGGCTCTCAGGTAGATGACCGTATTCCAAGTGAAGGATCAGCCTATTAAGGAGGACTCTGGCAAGAATCTTGCCAGCAGTGACTAAGACAGAGACCCCCCTGTGGTTGTCACAGGACAATCTATTTCCATTACCTTTATAGAGATGGACAGTGGAGGCATCCTTGAACTCCTGGGGGATAACCTCTTCTTGCCATATAACACGGAAAATTTCAGTCAGCTTTTGTATGAGCAATGGACCCCCTACCTTGTAAATCTCAGCTGGACTAGAATTAGCACCAGGTGCTTTGCCACATGAAAGGAGCCTAATGGCATTCAAAACCTCTTCTTCAGTTGAAACTTCAGCTAGGGAGGGATAGACTTCAACCTGAGGTAAACGGTCAGTGGCTTCAGCATTGATTGACGATGGTCTGTTGAGAAGACTATGGAAGTGTTCAGCCCATCTCTCCAGGATCTTGTCCTTATCACTAATCAATGTAGCTCTGTCAGCCCTGAGTAGTTGAGATGCATCATAGGTCTTTGGCCCATAAATATCCTTCAAGGCATCATAAAAGCAGTTTGGATTGTTACTATCAGCATAAAACTGAATTTCATCTGCCTTCTAACTGAGCCAAGAATTCTGCATCTCTCTAAGCTTTGCTTGTACTTTACTTTTGATGGAATTAAATGCTACCTTCTTAGAGATGGATCAGCTATCCTGCTGGTAAATCCTGTGGAGTTCCCATTTTTCATCGAGCAGCTTCAGAATTTCCCCATTATTTTCATCAAACCAGTCTTGGTGTTTGCGAGTGTGCCAACCCAGATGAGCAAATGCAGTGCTATACACCAAATCTCTGAAAGGTGCCTGCTCCTTTTCTGCTCCACTGTCTGCTTATTTTTCCAGCCAGTTATTTGACTTTTGAGCTCTTTGTTAAGTGGTATACAGCCCCAAGTTTCAGGGGTTTTGTGCAGCTGTTTTCAGAGATATCTCTAGGGATCTGTAAATTCTCAGTTCCTCCAAAGTGGAATGGTCAAAAGAGAGGTGTTTATTCCTTTCCTGGCCTGCACTGTGGTCTGTGAGGAACCACAGGCACTCTTTTCTGCCATGGAAATGCAAAGAGGGTTCCCTCTCCACAGCCGCTACTAGCTCCACCACGCCAGCATTCCTCCTCACCCCAGGACCGCTGCCCAGTACTGTGATGCAGATTACCCTCTCAGTTTTCCCACTGTCTGTAGACTGAGAGCTCCAGAAACAGCTGCTGCTGTGGCAGTGGCTGCCACCACCCTGGGGCTGTAGCTGTGGCAGTGACTGGACCACGTTCCCCTCTCACCCAGGTGAGAGAGATTTCCCACTGACCTTTGAAGCTCTCTTTGGTGATTGTGGGTTGAGAAACTGCCACAGCTGCTAGTGATTCAGTGCCCTGAGGCCTGCTCCAGTCCCATCTGTGCTGGCAGGGTCCAGGACGGGCTGTGCTCTGCTCTGAGCACTTTGTGATAGACCCTTCTTATCAGTCTTCCAGATTGTCTTGGGCTGGAAATCTGCTTCACTGTCATTTCATGGCTTCTGCTGCTCTAGAATTTGTTTAGAGTCATTTTTGCAGGTATTTCAAGGGGTTTGGGGGGAGAGCTCAATCAGGTCCCTGCTTCTACTCTGCCATCTTGGCTCTGCTCCTCGAGACTCACGTTTTAAACTTTCTAGGAGATTATGTTACATTATATGGGCAGGTATAGAGTACTGAGCCTGGAGGCAGGAAGATTCATCTTCATGAGTTCAAAATCTGGCCTCAGACGGTTATTAGCTGTATGACAGTGGGCAAATCACTTAGCCCTGTTTGCCTCAGTTTTTTCATCTGTAAAATGAGCTGGAGAAGGAAATGGCAAATCACTGCAGTATCTTTGTCAAGAAAACCCCAAATGGGGTCATGGAAAGTTGGACACAACTGAAACGACTGAACAAAAACAACAAATGTTATAAAGGGAGGAGGGAGCAATTGAAAGACAAGAACTGTAACCTAGCAAGCATTAATTAATTTTTAAACATTGGCGTAAATAAATTTAAATCCCTATGATATAGCAGATCTATAAATCTAATTTTCCTGCTCTTGCATGCTATCTTTAAATGACTATTTTCCTATAATTACATTAGTGATAAAGAGCAAAACATGCACAGGACAGTGCTAATTACTAAATCCTCCATGAAAGTAAAAGAGAGAGTTGGCTTTTACTTTCCAGTGTCTTCTTTAACTGTAAACCATTGTCTTCCTTAAAATGTTTGTTACCCTGTAATATCTGAACTTCTACTTACAGCCTTTCATATTCTTTCATTACTTTTTTAGCTTCCTAAGTTCCATATAACTGTCAAGGGCACCACCAACTTTCCAGTCACTCAGGCTCACAATCCTAGGTATCAGCTTTGACCCTTTACTCTCTCACCTTGAATATCCAATCATTTGTCAAGTCCTGTTATTTCTACCTTTGTAATATCACAGGCATGAGTGTGCGCGCGCTCACACACACACAGACACACACACCCTTGCACACACATGGTGCTCCTTTCTTCCCTCCGGCGTAGTCCCTCATCACCTCAT
Organism: Trichosurus vulpecula; assembly: GCF_011100635.1. Taxonomy (NCBI): domain Eukaryota; kingdom Metazoa; phylum Chordata; class Mammalia; order Diprotodontia; family Phalangeridae; genus Trichosurus; species Trichosurus vulpecula. The sequence goes on along the minus strand of NC_050574.1, from coordinate 145,277,405 downwards.
GCTTGGAATATTATAGTAGCCTGCTCAAATCTCTCCTCTCTCTAATCCATCTGCCATTCAGCTGTTAAAATGATTTTCCTAAAATGCATGTCTGACCATTTCATCTCCAATACTCAATAAACACCAGTGACTTCCCATTACCTCTAAGACTTCCCATTACCTCCAAGACCAATTTTCAAATGGTTTTTAAAGACTTTCATAATCTGTCTCCTTTCTATTTTTCCACTCTTCTTAAATCTTAATTCTTTCCATGTACTCTGCAATCCTGTGACACTGGCCTCCTTGTTGTTCCTCATACAGTACACTCCATCTCATAATTCTGAGTGTTTTTACTGGCTGTCTCCCATTCCTGCAAAGCTTTTCCTCCCCATCTCTGCCTCTTAGCATCCCAGTTTTACGTCAAATTTCAGTTATAGCCTCACCTTCAAAAAAAATGCCTTTCCCAGTCTTCTTTAATCTTTATCCTTTCTCTCTGAGACTATACCCAATTTATTCTGTAAAATCTTGTTTGTAGATAATTGTTTGCATATTGTCCTTTAGACTATGAGCTTCTTGAGAGCAGGGACTGAGGATACCAGAAAGACAAACAGCAGTCCACGTTCTTAAGAAGCTCACTGTTTAAAAGGCAATATGCCTGCTGCAACATAGTAGGCATTTAATATATGCTTGTTAGCTGACTGACTGACTGGTACTATCATCCAAAGAACTTACATATTGAGACAAAATTGATAATACTGCTTTTGTTGCTATTTTGAATATAATTTTATTTATTTCCATATCATAAGAATTATCATTTCATGATAGCAATTCATATATGCATGTAAGTGTTGAATTCATAAGGTCTCTGGTTTTGCTTTCATAAATGAGGCATCTGTCAGAGCAAACAGACTTAACCATAAATCCACTGGTGTTAATTTTCTCATTTCTTTTATAATGGAAAGAACACTGCATCACAGTTATATTAATTAATGTTCTTACATCAGTAATTCCACTATCAGTTCTCATACAGTACTGTATGCAGAGGAGAATGGAGAGTTGAAATAGAGTCAAGATAGGAAAAAGAGGAACGTGAAGTCAGCAGGCATAATGCCCTGAGAAAGTAAGGGAGTATTGATGGGTGAAGGCATTGGAGGTCTTAGTAAGGTTGGAGAATAAGTTTAAGAGCTGTGAGTCTTAGGGACTTTCTTTTGTCTCTTTTTGTATCTGTATTATTTAGAACGGTGCCTAGCACATAGTAAGTGCTATACTGTGTTTACTATCATCATCATTAGTGGGAGGAGGAGTAGGAGTAGTAGTACTAGTAGTAGCAGCAGTGTAGGCACTTAATACATGTTGATTGATTGATTGCATAATAGCTAATGTTTATATAGTGCTTATAATGTGCCAGGCATTGTGCTAAGCATTGAACAGTTATTATTTCACTTGATCCTCATGACAACCCTGGGAGGGAGGGGCTTATCTTCATTTTACAGATGAGGAAACTGAGACAAACAAAAGGTAAGTGACTTGCCCAGGGTCACGCATCTAGTAAGTACCTGAGGTTGCATTTGAACTCAGGTCTATATGACCCGAGGCCCAGTGCCATATCCATTGCATCACTTAGTTGCCACATAAACACACACACATATACATGTAAATATGTATGTATATATACATATACATAGGAATACCTTCGTGTGTTATGTGTACGTTTTCCTTTGGTACACAGTTTTGGCTTCATTGCTGTAGGGGACACTTGGTGTGGACACTCTCAGCACCACTGTGCACTGGCAACTCTCTGAACCTTATGTTCCGAAAGAGTCTAAAAGTACCTTAAATGCTGAGAGTTTAAATGATTTACCCGTGGTTATACAATTAATAGGAACTTGAACTCTGGGCTTCTTGACTTAAACTAAACTAGTCTACAATCTCTCTCTCTCTCTCTCTCTCTCTCTCTCTCTCTCTCTCTCACACACACACACACACACACACACACACACATACATACTCACACAAACACACATTTGTATATACATATATGTGTGTATTATATATGTATATATATATATATATATATATATATGTATACACAAATGCTTTCATCATATACACTTCCCTCTATTGAGTAATATAAAGTGTGAAGTTGTAACACTGAAGTAGGAAGAAGTTTGGATATTAGGAGTATAGTTGTTTGAGGGCCTTAAAACTCATGTTGAGGAATTTGAATTTGTCCTTAAAGGTAAGAATTAATCACTCTAGTTTTTTGGGCAGAAGAATAGCATGATTAAGATGGTATTTATGGCCGATGGTTCCTGTAAATATTGTGTGAAATTGAGTGGAGGGAGGAAAGACTGGAGAATAAGTCCCATTGTAGGATTTTTGCAGTTATTCTGATATAAAGTATTCAGGACCAAAATAAGAGTAGTGACTCTTGAAACAGATAGACACATGTGCTTTATTGGCAATATAATCAGAGAAGAGGTTTGATTAAACTAAATTTTTATGACATCCTAAGGAAATTTGTCATACCTCAAACCTAATGTCTCAAAAATTTGATACCATTTCAGGCACTTGAATTCTTTAGAGATGTAGCCTAGTAAATAACTTTTGTAAAACTTAAAAATGATTCTTTGTGGGCACAGGTCCGACAGAATTAAAAGTTTTCATAGTACACTTACTATATATTCAAAACAATAAATTATCTTTTCAGGTACGAGCCAAATTTACGGTTGATGATTATAGCCATTACTTGTTTACTCCTTGCATTCTTACTCAGTGGGTTCTTGGATTATTCAGATATGATTTAGCAGGAGGTAAGTTTTCCTTTCATGCTATGAAATCATACTTTTTTCTTTAGGTATCTGTGACTTTTAAGAACATGGTTGAAAACTACAAAGTTATTATTTTGCTTATGTACCCTATAGCTAAGGTTTGGTTATATTTTTGCATAACAAATAACTTTTAAATTGATTGCTATTTATTTTAAGCACATTTAAATGATGATATATAATATGGTAAAAATAATTATGCCAGATATAATAGTTTTCTATTTCTTTTAGCACATGTTGGTTTCTGGGAGGCATTCAGGAATATAATGAAAAATAGTTGTAGTGAAAATTGGAGGTAAAGAATATAGGAAGTCTTATTTGCTGCTATCTTCATAGAATAGTTTCTTAGTGTTTTTGATGACCTTAAAAAGGTCATATTTTTCTATTCTCCTGCCTTTATTCATGTCTCTACTTCAGTAATCCTTGAAAGGTAGCTGACCCTGTGGAAATGATTAAGTGAATAATAATGTTACAGCTAACATATGATGAATGAATATGCACACACTTTCATATAAAATGGAAAATAATGAATTTTTTCCCTTTTATTGTATCTCTCTGATGCCACATTTCTGGTATGTAGACTTTATTTCTCTGATTATATCTAACATTTTTTTGAGATTATGGATTTTGAAAATATTTGTTAAAATGCAACTAAAAAACTATTTTGCACTTTTTAGTATCATCAAATCATCCACTAGATTATGTGCTAGAAATTGTGGCATATGAAGCTCGTCGTTTGTTTCGTGACAAAATTGTTGGTGCAAAGGAACTCCATTTGTTCGATGGTATTTTAACATCGGTCTTCCAAGGAGATTGGGGTTCAGATATATTGGATAATATGGCAGGTATGTATGCTAAAATATATACTGTAACATATAATTACTATTAAAAATTTATCAATTATGTATGAGAGAGATCTTAATATTTTTTCCTTTTTTGGTTGAATCTGCTTATATCTCCATACTTCTAATAAATTTTCCAAAAACAATAAAACTTCATATACTTTTCATACTTAGAATTAGGATTGACTTTTCTTGTTTACTGAGTGTTGACCAATCTTGTCTATGATCATGGAAAAAAAATAGCAAATGTTATCTTTAGTTACAATATTTTAAAAATCCAAAGGATGGAATTATTTTACTATGAAATTACTCTCACACAGTTGGCATTCAGTAAATATTTGTTGATTTCATTTGCATTGAAAGATAAGATCCTCTGTCATTTTTCTCTACAAGAAATAAGTTTGTTAACTTGATGTTAAGTAAAAGGTAAGGTTCCATAGTTATCTCTAGTTATAATATCTGGATAGTATTTTTCTTCTCTAACATTAAATTAGAAATATTGTTATCCATTCTAACCTTGGCTTTATGCCAATCTCTATGCTTCTGGGGAAAAACAAAACCAAAAACTAACTGTACACTTGATAACTAACAGTGATGTATGGTAGGGTTTGTCCAGGTTTATTCAAGATTTGGAATTGAGGGGGGCCAAGTCTAGGTGGGCTTTGAGACTTTCTGTATCAGTGGATTTGGAGTAATCCAGTTGGAATTTATGATTGAGAAAGTTAGAGCTGCGAAAGGACTTAGTATTGTTTTAGCGCTAGTTTGCAGCTTAATGACAGTTTTTATTGTACTCTCTGTGTTACTAGCTCCTTCTGCCTTAGTAATGAAAGACTTTTTGGATCTTAAATGACTGGCATCTTTAATTCTAAGTTCAGAACTAAGGTTCTGTTTTGCTTGGGGCAATAGGGTCTCTTTAAGTATGCAGTTAGAGTCTAAAGTAATCAGAGTCTTGCAAGATAAGTGTTATGTGCTCTGGATAAGTAAAATCCCTAATATTTGGTATCTTTTGAGGGCCCCTGAAGGGATCCATGATTATAATGTTTATCTCTGTGTTTTTTTTAATTTAGAGAATTCCTTATTTTTTGTTAATAGTTAATAAACGTTTTATATGTTGAATGTGGGTTCCCCTCCACCCCCCATAAAAAGGTTCATTATTGAAGCAAATCAAAGTTTATGTTTTCTCCAGATTCAATTGATATGGTTTCCATTTGTTTGTTTCAGTGGTACTTTTTCAAGCCCCAGTGATTTCTTAGTCCTCTTGAGAGCAGGTTATAATTAATCGGAAACTTTGAATTTATTTTAGCTGGTTTCACACTAGTTTCCTACTTTTCTTTTGGAATGGAAATTAAGTTCAAGATTGTTTGTCCTCTGCATGGTTTCTGACATGGTATGAAATTCTCTTTAATTTTATGGCCATCAATGGCTATAATAAATAGTGTCTTTCAGAATGATTTCAAGAATGTTTTTCTTTAGTTTTAAGGGTTCATATAATCAGAGCTTGCATATAGAGCTTACGGACTTATCAGGGGTTACATCTCTTCTTTCTACCTGTATCTTAATCTTGAGCATTTTGGTATACACAGGCATTTAAAATACCATTGAATTGTGTTGTTTAGAAAAATTTATTGCTTGAATTTTACTGTTGATATTTTAGGGATAGTTTAGAATACTTATTGTTTTTTAAATAGTAAAGCAGCTTGGTGGTACAGTGGATAGCGTACTGGGCATGAAGTCAGGAAGACTCATTATTGTGAGCTCAAATCAGGCCTCATACACTTACTAACTGTGTGAGCTGTGTGACTCTGGGCAAATCGTTTAACCTTGTTTGCCTCAGTTTCCTGATCTATAAAATGAGCTGGAGAAGGAAATGGCAAACCGTTCCAGTATCTTTGCCAAGAAAACCCCAAATGGAGCTATGAAGAGGTGGATACATCTGAAAACTGCTGAAATGGCTTGGATCATGATTATGTTATTAGCAATACATAATGAAGGAAAAATATGACACCACCGAGATCACAATAGCCAGTGATTTTAGCTTTATTTTCATATTGCTTTGGACATCTTTATTTCTGTAGATAGCTTTTATGTAACCTGGGGAGCGCGACATGATGCAGGAGCAAGAACAGCACCAGGACAGCCATTACCTCCCCATGGAAAACCACTTGGAAAATTGAGTTCTACAGATCTCAGAGATGTTATTAAAAAGGTATGGCAAGAATTGCTAACTTGACTTGTAATTTGGTCATCATCAATAGCATTTAAAAATAATTATTGAGCATCCAATTCAGTTATATGAAGTACTTAGGGATAAAAATACAAATTAAACACAACCCATAGCTTTTCACAGTTTGGTCTCTGGAGAGGGAGAAACCATCCAGACTCAAGCAGAGTGAACAAAAGCATTTAGTTGTATAGCTTTAAAAATATCATTTCATTGAAGATGAGTGTTGAATGAGATGTGGGAGTACTTCCTGCAGTTCTTTTTCTCCTTTTCAATTTAGTTTTCAAGGAGAAGGTGAATGATGGTAAAACAGATGGCAAACCTTTTATATCAGTAGGGGGTCAACTTAAAAAAGTCTGTGTTGAGAAGAGCTATGGAAACTGACTAGAATAGGAATTACAAGCTCTGTGGGTGATAGAATAATTCAGTAAGGCTAACCATGTTCCGTACCTACTCATTTGTTTTTTTTTCTCTCCGTGTTCTTCGTTCTTTGTACCCTGAACCTAGGGCAAGTATATGATTGAGGGAAGCAACATAGCATAGTGGGAAAAACACTGGCTCTGGGGTCAGAGGTCCTGAGTTCCAATCCCAACTCTGACATTTTTGAACTTGGGCAAGTTACATAACCTTCTTTTGTCTTGTTTTGCACATTTATAAAATGAGAGGGTTGGAAAAAAAATAAGTCTCTAAGGTCTTTTACAGTGCCAACCACAACCCTGTGATTTATGTTGATTTCCTGTTCAACTTCAGTCTGGTTCTAAGAACACTGCTATCCAGCTCAAGAGATTTAATAGAGTATTGGAATTTTGGAAACATTGGCATGGGCAAGATTTTGCATAGGATTTTCAAGCCATTTAGGTGCTTTTCTAGGACATGTGTTATTTCACTAAATTATACATGTACATAATTTAGATTTCTAAAAACTGGTGGTAATTTGTGAGGGTTTAATGTATTCAGCCCAAATGCCACATCTCTGAAGAAGGCCATCCCAGTTTAACTACATTGATCTCTCATATATACTTCTTTCATGCGCTCACATTATAGTTTATATTGTGGTTACTCAGGTAACTGTCTTATATCCCGTTATCCTATATTAAGACTGCAAATGCCTTGAGGACAGTGAATATTAGACCTTGATGTCTTCATTAATTTCTACCGTAGTACATTGCACATATCTGGTATGAAATGTTTTTTTTTTTTTTTTTTTTTGCAGGGGGAGGGAGGGCAGGGCAGTTGGGGTTAAGTGAGTGCCCACGGTCACACAGCTAGTAAGTGTATCAAGTGTCTGAGGCCAGATTTGAACTCAGGTCCTCCTGACTCCAGGACTGATGCTCTACTCACTGCACCACCTAGCTGCCCCTTTTTTGTTTGTTTTTTTTAACTGAGTAACTTCTATTAACTGGTACTGTATTTAGAAGTTGTTCAAATAGTGTTCCATATCACTAGATATTTGAAGAAGGCATCTGAAATTTTATCCTAGGGTACATTTCTGTGATAAGCATGTAAAGTAGTGGTACCTGACAGAAAATAGGCTTGGGAGATGACAGCTATCACTCTTTATTTCTGCTGGTTGCAAATAGTTATAAATTGGTTTGTATTGGGACATAATTACATAAATATTCTCTTATGATTCTTCAAAGGGCATTATTCATTATGGACGAGATAACCAGGATTTAGATATTTTGCTTTTCCAAGAAGTTCTGGAGTATATGTCTAGAATAGACAGGGTGCTGAGTTTCCCTGGAGGATCCCTTCTCTTAGCTGGGCGCAGTGGAGTGGGGCGTCGGACTATCACTTCGTTAGTCAGCCATATGCATGGAGCTGTGCTGATTTCTCCCAAGATTTCTCGAGGGTATGGGCTGAAGCAATTTAAGAATGATCTCAAACATGTGAGTAACTTCTTATCTTTTGCTTTTTTATTTGCTTTTTAATGCTGATTGAATTTGTACAATTTAACCTCTTAGAACATGTGGAAATGCTTTTTGGGGAACATTTATAAGTCTCTTACAAAAAGAATTTTAATTTTAATTTTTACATTGAATTTTGTTATGAGTTTTAAATTATGGTGTTTAAAACATGAAAAATACCTCATCTTTCCTTTGCTTTGTAAAATAGAAGTGCAGAGAAATGATGGGCTATCAAGTAGGCATATGAAATAAATAAGAGGATGGATATGTAAGTACAGTTTAGAAGGGTGAGCAGAGCTAAAACTATAGGTGCTGCTTTAATATCTCAAACATAATATGATTTGTTTTTCACATTTATGAAATTTAGCCATAGACTGGATTTGTTATAGCATTAGAGCTGCCGTTATTTAGTTTTTAATTTTGTTAAAGTAAAAAAATTAAAAAATAAAAATACATAAATATCTGAATCAATTTGCTTATAATTCTTTTTTTTAAATTTATTTTTTTTTTTTTTGGCAGGACAATTGGGGTTAAGTGATTTGCCCAAGGTCACACAGCTAGTACATGTGTCAAATGTCTGAGGCTGGATTTGAACTCAGGTCCTCCTGACTCCAGGGCCGGTGCTCTACTCACTGAGCCACCTAGCTGCCCCTGCTTATGATTCTTAAGTATAGTATCAGCTGATGATGAACTTGGCATAATGGGCAGAGAGCTGGCTTAGGAGGATCTGGGTTTTGATCCCACCTCTGACATACTGACAGAGTGACCTAGACTGCTCACTTACCCTCTTTGTGTCCAGGGTAACTCCCTAAGAATATATGTTTGTGGAGCAACTGAGGATTGGCATTGGTAGGAGTATACTTACTGGGAGCTCTCTATGCTTATGCAATCACAGATCTAAACTGAAAAAAATCAAATTTTGAAATATGTCGCAGGGTATGACTTTTAAGAATTTTAAATTTCTTTGCATCTATTTAAAGTCCACCAGATCCTAGTACAGTGCCTGGCAGATACTGAGTACTAATCAGTATTGATTGATTGATTACTAAAAATGTATCTCTATTGGCAGGTACTGCATCTTGCAGGCATTGAAGCTCAGCAAGTAGTTTTACTTCTTGAGGACTATCAGTTTGTCCACCCTACATTCTTAGAGATGATCAACAGTCTTTTATCTTCAGGTGGGTAGGGAATGTTTGTTGTTCAAGAAGGCATAATTTTGCAAGTACATGGTGTGAAATGTTCTGGATATAATTCTTTTTTTTCTTTTCTTTCCTTTTTTCCTCCTCATCCTCTGGCTATAATTCTTTTTTTTTTTAACAAAGACATTTGTTTTATTTGATAACATTAGATTTTTATGCCACAAGGACACAGGCTCCACCAACACCCTTGATTTTTTCCTCTGCTCTTCTGCTGAAGAACTTTGCCTTCACGATGACTGGCTGCTTGGGGGGTTTCCCTTTTCCTAGAACTTTGTAATAGCCGGACCGTACAACATCAATGATAGGGGCAAGCCCCTCCTTGTTTTTGGCAGCATTAATCTTGGTCTGCTCACTGACTAGTGTCCACAGCTTATCAAAGTTGACAGTTGGGCAGTAGCTTTGGTTCTTCTTCAAGTGGTAATGCCTCATACCCACTTTCCCGAAGTAACCTGGATTATATTTGTCGAAGCTGATCCGGTGATGGTGCAGCCCTCCTGCATTGCCTCGGCCTCCGGGGTGCTTCTGGTGCTTGCCGATGCTGACATGCCCGTGGAGCTTCCGCGTCTTCCTTAGTTGGGAAGGCATGCTGCAAGCCGCCGCAAAAGAGAAAAGCCGGCTGTAATTCTTAAATTCTTTTGAATATAATTCTTCATTAAGTCAGTGTAGTTAAAAACATAAAATACATGCAGTTAAAGACATAAAATTTGAGGAAATATATTTAAGAAAAAATATATTTGTACATTAAAGATATCTTTACGTTTTGAGAAATGTCAGGATCAAGAAGAATAAAATCATGTTGGCGATTTTCAAGAACTTTCTTTTTTATTACTGAACTTTATCTTTTAGGAAAAATTTCACTGGGTCTGTACCTACCATGTACAAAGCACTGTACTGAATGCTGTGGGAAGTACATAGAAAAAAACATTTTTACTTCTGAAATAACCAACAATATAGGTTGAAAGAGCCTTCATGTGTTGTAGGTGCTTAATACATGTTAAATTAAATAATGAAGACAGCATGGTGTAGGGGAAAGAGAGCAAGGTTTTGAGTTTAACCTTTGCCATTAATAGCTTGTGTGGCTTTGGGACATATCACTCAATCTCTCTGGACCTCAGTTTCCTTGTCTTTAGAAATTCCTTTCCCACTCCAATGTACTATGGTATTTAAGGTGGGCGGGTCACATACCAGAAGTTTGTTCTTCTGTTTTTGAGATTTGTTTTGGCCTCAGAAATGGAGGAAAAGCTCATCTCTTTTGCAGAATGAAGTTTAGAGAATATAGTGATATAAGCTTTAAGCCACAGTGTAAATATATTAAACTCTTTATTATGATAAAAAAGAAATGCAGCATGGCACAGTGTGGTCTAAAGATACCAGCCTCAGGATCAAGAAGACCTAGGTTCCTGACCTTCCTCCAAGCTGTCCTGGGAGTGTGGCTCTCAGAGCCTAACTCACCTAACCTCCCCATGTCCCTAGGGACCTCTCTACAGCTATAAAGCTTAGAGCAGAAAAGAGCCACCAGTCTATATTGGTATGGGTTGTTTATCTACACCAATCAACTCAGGTCTGTCCAAGAATTTTCAAAATATAATTTGCATTTACCATAATAGAACCTCAACTATATAGAATTCAGACCTCAGCACCCAAGGCTTCCAGATTAGCTCTGGACCAGAAAGTAACTGTTTTCTCTCCTCATCAAAAAAGACCTTTTTGGCCCATAGAAGCAGTCTCCGAATATCCAACAAAAATATACACCTAGAATACAGTTATTGTAGGTATAGTCTGTGGATGGCATGGCGTTTTGTAGGAAGGCTGAGACATTTTGAAGAAGGAATGGTACATAGAAGAGATAAGAAGGAAAAGAGTAACGAGGGGAGTTATTTGAAGTGAATAAAGAGTGATATCACTAACAGGGATGCTGCTCTGACTGAGGGAGAAGAGATCACCAACACAAAGGTGGGAAGCAAACTCATCACTGTTGTTGCTGTTGGAATAATAGATTTCTCTGTAGCATGTGTGTGTGTGTGTGTGTGTGTGTGTTGCGAATGCGCATTTGTGCAGATAACTACCTGTGCTACGCCATTCTAGTCTGTAATCAGTGCTCCAAACTGTAGAATTCAGCGTTCTTGGGCAGCATTCACTCTAGTGTCACAACATATTTCCCAAACATATTTGCAATTATGAAACCGACTTATCAAGAAAAGGTCAAATTATACTCAATATACTCCACCTAATAATTTAGGAAATTACAGAGGACTTATTAAGAAAAAAATTAAATAATAATAGCTAGCATTTATATAGATCTTTAAAGTTTGCAAAGGGGTTTACAGATATGACAAAATACTCTTGTGATGTAGAATGGTTATGGAGAAACCTGGAAAGATTTGTATGAACTGATCCAGAGTTGGGTAGAGCTGAACCGGAAGGACAGTTTATATAGGGATAACAATATTTTAAAGACACACAGCTTTGAAAGATTTAGGAATTCTGATCTATTAACTAGCCAAACATGTCTTCTACCTCCTGATAGAGAAGTGATACTCAGAGTAGAGTACAGATTGACATCATAGATATATCTCTATTTCTATTTCTGTATATGATATATATGTACATATACATATAAACACACACAGATGTATGTTTTTATGTATGTATGTATGTATAACACCGGACATGGCCATGGAGGGATTTTATTTTGCTTAACTATATATGAATATAACAGGAATTTTGGTTCTCTTTCTTTCTAAATTGAAGTGGAGGGAAAAGAGATTTTTGTTGATTGAAAAAAATTCATTTAAAAAGTACTAATAGTCCCAGGTTGAGTTTCTTTTCATTCAAGTCAAGGAAGTCTTTATTAACATATTTTGAATTGATTAAAGATTCCAAAAATTTGTTCATATCTTTTCTTAATGACCAAAGCAGAAACCTCAAAGCCTATTTTGAGTAATTAGTGTTGTTTTTAGCCCATATGAATACTAAATGAATAAATGCTAGTGGTAAGTACTAGAGGAGTTCCGAGGAGGGAGGCATCATTTTGAGACAGATGATAGAAACCACGGCTTCATAGGAGTTTTAGGACTTTATCTAGGCTTTGAGAAAAGTAGGGTTTGATTGGTGGAAGGGCATTCTAGGTAATGGAAGCAGTGTAATTAATGGTGCACTAGCAAATGTTTCATTTTAAGAAAATCAAAAGATATAAAGTTTGAAAAATAGATTGAGGTCAGCTTATGGAGAGTCTTGAATACCTTGCTCTTTTACTGTGGAGAGAATGGGGAACCATTGAAGATTTTTGAATTGTTGTTTTAAACTGGATGGAAGCCAATATTTTACGTAAATTAATCTAGCATTAAGACTCTACTAAAATCCTTCTACTAAAGTCTTACTCTGATGCCTCATTGTGGCATGTAAATGATTCTTTTTCCCTCCTCAAAGACTATATTATTAGAGTACATTTGGTGTGATTTGATCATTGAATGATGTTAAAGAAGAGGCAACTACTTTACCACTATACCCCAAGGACCGTTGGACATTTTCATTAAATGATGCTGAAATCCTATATGTTTTCTCCCCCATTCATATGTGAGCTCCTTGAGAACAATTACTATCTTTTATATTTATATATCCAGCTTTTAACACAGTGCCCTTTGCCTGGTAAGTGCTTAACAAATGCTTTTTCATTGATTCATTTTATTCATTGCTTACCAATCTAGAAAGATGTGAAGTATAGATCATATTTATCTGTTATACATCTATTGTATTAGTACCTAAGCAAATTCAGAGGCTCATTGTGAGGAAGTCTGCAGAAGATAAATTTTTCAGTCATGGTAGCCAATGAAGACAGTCTGCCAAAGAAGAAAGGAGTTGTGATCTACATTGGATTAAGAATGCTCACACTGACAAAATCACCTAATTCTAGAGTCTTGAATAACCTGGAAGTAGTTTCAGGATATAATAGAGTAATGAGAGATTGGAGGTAGAAAAATCATTTAGAAAGCTACTGTAATAGTCTACATGTGAGATGATAAAAATCTGAACATGATAATAATGGTACTGGGAAGGAAAGGTTTACACTAATAACTTTCAGAATTCAGTATGAAAAAAACACTATATGGATTAAATAATGCACTTAAGCTTAATTAAGATGCATTGTACCTTTCTTTTTGTAGGTGAAGTTCCTGGACTATACTCTCTTGAAGAGTTAGAACCCTTACTATCTCCTTTAAAAGATCAGGCTTCACAGGATGGCTTTACTGGACCAGTCTTCAATTACTTTACCTATAGTAAGGAAAACAGATTAATAGTTCATTGAATAGGAAAAAATATAAATTATGTAAAATAAGCAAATTTTAATTAAACATTATTTTGTTCATTAGATTTCATAAATATCATAAAGCTTATATAAATCTAATTATTTATATGTTTTGCTCTCTTTTAGACATTTTACAAGTACATAAAATGTTAGGGAATATGGTAGAGTATAGAGTTAAATAAGAACAAAATAAATGTAATGTCCATTGAACCTTGACCTTCCCACTCACTTTCATGTAAAAATAAAATATTTACCTCATTTGAAAATCATTTGAATGCTTAGGTTGTAATGGATTTTTCTGAAAGCCTTGCTTATTGTGTAGTTTACTAAAGGTTCCTAAACAATAATCTCAGTATATCCAAAATGTTTAGATACCTGTTTATCCTAAAATTTTTCTGTCATTTAAATTTGTAAATTTTAAATTCTTTAGAAATCCAGCAGAATTTGCATATAGTCTTGATAATGGATTCTGCCAGCTTAAATTTTACAATAAACTGTGAAAGTAATCCTGCACTACATAAGAAATGCCAGGTACTGTGGATGGAGAGTTGGTCAGACAACAGTATGAAAAAGGTAGGTTTGCCACTTAATAAAATTGTGAAAAGTAGATGAGTACATTCTTTGTACAAAAGTATGTTCTTTAAGGAGAGCCACAGTTTTCACAATGTTGATTTAGTTCTTGTTATAATAATTTAGCCGTAACATAGATAACTTATAGATATTTACATAGATAACAATTTTCAATTTTCTCTCTTTGAATAACAAAAAGAATGTCTGTAAAGAAGTGTCTTGCTTTTATATGTATCTTAAGTACTTGTCACAGTACCTGGTATCTAGTAAGTGTTAAATAAGTTCTTTGTCTGGGATGGCTACAGATAATGATAAACATGCCATAAAAATATAATGGAAAAATTAGAAGAAAACATGTCAGAATAATCATTTAATCTTTAGATTCTTTTCAAATTCAGACAACAAGTAATAAGTACCTACTATGTTCCAGGCAGTATAGCAGACACTAACATAAATATGCAGTGGGTAACATAATACATACACCCACAAAGAGCTGACATTCTGAGGGGGAGATGAAAAGGAAATATATCTATATGTACAGAATGAATATAAAGAGATTAAATTGAAACAAATACAACATCGCTAAACATGCACTAGTTTGAGAATAAGGGAACTAGATGTTGGAGGATCAGGAAAAGCTTCAAGGGGGTGCTTGAACTATATCTTGAAGAAATAGAGGTCTGAGACAGATTGGGAGGAGTGCATTCTAGTGATGGGGGACAGACAGTGAGAAGGCATAAACATGGGAGTTGGGGTATTTTGTGCTAAGAACAGATATAAGAGCCAGTTTGGCTGGGTTTCAGAGTGAGGGATGGGGAATATTGTCAAATGAAGCTAAAAGATAGTGTGGAGCTAGGTTGTGAAAACTTAAAGGAGAAGTTTACATCTTATCCTAGGAAGCCACTGGAGGTAACTTGGTAGGTGACATATAATCTTATCTGTGCTTAAGAAAAATTATTTTGGCAGCAGTGTATAGGATAGACTGGAGTGTGGACAGACTTTTGGAGTACAGAGACCAATTAGGAAGCCATTGAATAATCGATGAGAGTCAATGAGGGCCTGAAGTAAAGTGTGGGTAGAGAAAAGGGATCGGATGAAAACAATGTTAGAAAGGTAGAGACAGCAAGATTTGGCAACCAATGGGGTATGAGCAGAGAAGAGTAAAGTTAGGAAGCTGGGAGATTGGAAATCTTAATTGCTAAATCTGATGGTCTTTTCTCAGATCTCATCCTTTATCCACCTAACCACTGTTAGGTGTTGGCACTGTTGACCTCTTAGTCAAGAAAATGAAAATTCCCTATTTGATAGAAATAGGGAAATTTGAAAGAGAAGTGGGTTTTGGGGAGAAGATAAGGAAGATCTATTTTGGATATCTTGAGTTTGAGATGTCTCTAGGGACATCAGTTTGAAGTGTCTAATGGGCAATTTGTGATGGGAGATTGAAGTTGTTAGGAGAGAATGGGGTTGGATATAGAAAGTGTCCCAAAGATCTTTGTGAATTTTAAAACTGCTCTAGGACTTTTGGAGTATCTTGTCTTTCCATTTGTGCATAATTGGGTGAGAAAAGATGACTCAGCCCTTAGGAGCTGACGAGATCTTCAGGAGAGAGTATAGTAGAAGATAAGAGGGCATAGGAGAGAGCCCTAGCACATACCCATAGTTAAGGGGCATGGTGTGAGTGATGAGCTTGTACAGGAGACTTAGAATGCCAAACAGGCGAGCTAGGCTGGTCTTGCTGCTCTTCTGCACACATTTCTTCAGGCATCTGGTGTTGCAGTGGAGTCTACTTGCTCAAGGCATTCAAATTTAGCCTCTGATGCGTAGTAACTATGTGACCATGAGCAAGTCACTTAACCTCTGTCAGCCTAGTTTTCTCATTTATTAAATGGGGATGATTATGGTACCTGCTTCGGAGAGTATTATGTTGATATTTAAATGAGTTAATATTTGTAAAGTGTTTAGCACAGTGCCTGGCACATGTTAAAAGTTATATAAATATTGTCGTTGTCGTTGTTATCCCCAAAATATGGGTAGATAGGTAGGAGGAGAATGAGAATGGGCCAGTATCACATACACCCAGAAATCCAAGAGCATGCAGGAGGAGGAAGACAAAAGTGCTGAATGTAGTATTAGATTGAGAAGGCTGGAAACTGAGAGACCACCATTGAGGATCATTAGTGACTTTGGTGAGAGCAGTTCAGTGGAGTGATAAAATTGGAAATCAGATTGCAAAGGGTTAAGGAGTAAAAGGAGAGGAAGTGCAAGCAGCAAAGGCTGAAAAGGGGAAGAATGATTTAAGGCACTATCTTGGAGAGGATGGTAGGGTCTAGTGAAGGTTTTTAAAAATGTGAGCATATTCGAAGGCAGTAGGAAAGAAACTAGTAAGTAGGGAGAAGTTGAAGATTAGAGGGATCATGGAGTTAACAGTTTGATAGAGTAAATGAGAAGGCAGGAGCGGGGCCATCTCATTGTCAGAAAATGAGGAAAAGGAGTAGAGTGCAGGATGATATCAGAGGGTTTTGAGATAAAGAACACAGAGGAATAGGGAGCTCAAGTCTAATGTCCTCAATTTTCTCACTAAATTAAGAGGTGTGATTCTCAGCTGAGACAGAGGAATTAGGAAGAGGTGTAGGAAGCTTGAAAAGAGAAAATCATGCTTAGAAAATCTTTTAAAAGTGTGCTATGACAGACTGGGGCCAGTTTCAGAAGTATGATTATCTCTGAATTAGGAGGAAGGAGTGGTAACCATTTCCTAGTTAACAATTTTCCCTAGAGACCCTTTTTATCATAGAAGATAAGTCCTGAAGAATGTTTTCCACAGAATTTAAAGGAACAAGATCTAGTATATAATTCCAAAATGCCACACTGAAACTTTAGTTAGCTATTTACAGTGATTTTGCTTTGAGAATGTACCTAGAGGTTTATAGTCAGAATCATTAAGAATTATTAAGAATCATCAGAATTAGTAAGAAAAGTTTACTACATTGTTTATTTGACTCAAAGACTAAAACAGCTGTATGTTCAAAACGTCCAATTACTATGAAATAGCATTAATTAAGTCACATTTCTTTCTTTGTTGTTATTTAGTGTGAAATAAGTGGAAGGTATCTGATCAAACAAATCATTTGAAGTTTGTATAGCTTGTCAGATTGTTGATCACCAGAGCAAATCACTATTATTTTCACCTAAGGAAACAAGTTTTTTTGGTATCTTCTAAGGTGGAATATAAATCTCAGTCTCTTAAATTTTCTTGAAAAACATAACTTTTAATGGACCTGCAGTATTAGTGTCATTGTTTAAAAATAAAAATAAATACATTAATATGTAATAATTTTTTTCTCAAATGTATCTCCCCCTAATCACCTAATTATTTTACAATTAGAAATTTTAAAAAAATGATTGCACCCAATTACTTATATTGTAATTATTTTTAATTGAAAGTTAAGAAATTCTGCAATGTTCTTCCTTTTGTATTCTGTCTCTGCATGTTATAAAGGGATTTCATTGGCTAAATGCTATGTGAAACACTCCAATATTATTATGGTATGATTTTTATGACTTTTTTGCAACAACTACTTTTTCACTGATAATTTTCAAATTAGACCCAAATCATTTCCTAATTCCTTGGTTTTTTATTTTTGGAGACTAATCATTTTCATACTGTATGTTACAGTGTACTGTGGTGGATAGAGAGCCAGCCTTGAAGCCAGGAAGACCTAAACTCAAGTCCTTCCTTTGAAACCCTCTGATTGTGTGACCCTGGACAAGTCACTTCATCTTTCAGAGTTCTAGGCAACTCTCTAAGATTATAAGTTTCATAGAAATGCCAAACTATATTGGAGGAAGGAGTTTCTTCACTTGGGAGTTCCCTGTGTCAGAGAAATCATAGATCTGCTCCCTGTTTTTTATTGGAATTGGTTCCTAGTTGCCATTTCTTCATACAGCTGTTGTGACATATCTTGCCAAGGAAATTTTTTTCTTTTAAAAATTTATGAGACCGGTGTTCTGTCAGGCTGATGCTGGTGGATCATTTAAATTCTAGATAAGTTGGTGGATCAGATAAGTACTCGTGGATAAATTAAGTTTTTTAGCAACAAGGGAAAAAGGCATTGGATTGGGTGTTTTAGCTAAATTCAGTACCAGCATTGTGAATGCCATTTAAGGTAGGGCAAACTGTCCCCGGTCAGAGACAGAGCAGGTAAAAGTTTCTGTGCTGAATATGGTCCCAGCCACTATACTTCCACCTTCTAGCTTAGGTATGATAGGGAGACATCATAGCCTTTAAAAAAAACAAAGAAAGAAAAGAAAAATGTATTCAGTTTTTTCCTGTTAATCTGTGAGTTGTAGAAGAAAACTGTTATTATATTTGTGAAAGTCTTGATTTCATTTTATCTTTGCCTAAATATTGTTCATATTGATTTTGAATTTTCAAAAATCATCTTTTCAATTTTAGATACCTGAAATGTTATTCAGTGAAATATCCAGTGAAGAAAAGTCTGGTGAAAAAAAAAGAAGAGAAGAAAAGAAAAAACCTATTGGTAATATTTCAGAGAAAGTTATCATAACTCTAATTTGGAGACTAGAATAAGCAAAAAATTAAAACAAAATAAGTAATCTCCAACTTCATGGTGTATCCTAAATGTATAAATCGAATCTGTTTCTTCAACTATATTTAAAAACATTCATTTAAAAACTAAACACTTTTAGTTGTACTTAGGACATAGAAGGAAAAACCTTCTAAGACCTTCAAATTATTTTAGTATTAGTGGTCTGTAGAGTATTTTCTCATTCTCAGTGTATTCTGGAGTACAGTTTGGCTTATACTTAGGTTTCCTATAGAAAATTATAGCTACTTTTTACAGCCCTTTGACCATCCTGCTCTCATGAGGAAGTCTGGGAAAGGGAATCTGGTATTCTCCCTGAGGAGGATTTCAAAGTCAATGATTACTGTCTTTAATCAAACAGATGGACTACTTTTTCTTATATCTCTTTTAAACTTTCACCTTTGCCTGTGTTGAACAATTAGTCAAAACTATTTATTAGTGTCTTCTGCATTGCAGGCACTGTGCCTGTGTTCAAAAATGACACAGTGCCGGATCTCAAGGAACTTACATTCTGTTGGGGGAGATACCATGCACATAAGTACATACAAAATATATGTAAGATGACTTTGGAGGGTAAGTGCTAGGAGCTGGAGAAATCATGAAAGCTTTCCTGGAGGATGTGGTGTTTGAGTTGAGCATCGAAGGAAAGTCTGGGTTTGAAGAGGTAGGGTCGAATGCATGAAGATAGGAGATGGAGAGCCAAGTTTACAGAATAGCAAGGAGGCCACCATGCTGTACTAAAAAGCCCAGTAATGGGTTTAATACATAAAATACATCTGAAAAGGTAGGGGGGAGGTAGGTTTGGGATCCTCAGAGTAACAGGAAGTCACAGGAATTCATTGAGCAGGGTTGTGACATGGTCAGAGTTGTATTTTAGCACTGTCACTTTTGGCAGTTATGTAGAGGACAGATGGGAGAGAGGATAGATGAAGCAAGGAGAGAAATTAGAAAATTTTTAAAGTAATCTAGGTGATAAGTGATGAGGGCCTTAAATGAGGTTAGCAAGAAGGGAATAGATAGGAGAGATGTACAGAAGAATTGAGAAGATTTAGCAATTGATTGGATATTATGGAGCGAGGGAGTGTGTATTCCTGTTTGGGACTGCATATCTAAAAAGCTATCATTATTTCTGCCTTTCACTTGTACTAGAAAATAAATGAAACTACACAAGGAACATAGAATTGAGACCACTTATAATAAGCTAATTTGAAATTTTTGGATGAGAAAATAAGTCAAATATATCTATATCTGTCTGTGTCTGTCTATCTCTGTCTCTCTCTGTCTCTGTCTGTCTCTGTCTGTCTGTCTGTCTCTCTCTTTCTAGCTAACTCTATCTATTAAACCCAATATGTATTTATTTAAATTAATGGTATGAGAATCTGCCTCTTGGTAAATAAATAATTATAAATTCATTTATTTAATGCTTAATGAATCATGTGGGTGTTAATTTTTTTAAATAATGGTCTTTATTGAAAAATCTTGAAGTGTACTTTAGAGGAAAAAAACAAAAGCATCTATGTACAATGTTGAACATTTTGAACTAATTTACTTTTAATTAATGATGTTAGTAGAACATGGGTGTTTAAATCAGGAAATTTAGGTTCCGGTCAAAGTTTTGCGGCTTTCTGCTGTAGAGATCTTGAGTAAATCACTTCTTCATTTTTTTAAATCTGTAAGATTAGGGGTTGAACTGGTTGTTTTTTCTTCTCTTCCCAATTTAGATTATATAATCTTAGGATCCTAGATTAGGAATGATAAAGATTTTTTAAAGTTTTTTTTTCTTTTGCTTCATGATGGTGCATTACATAGTACTGTTGCCCAAAGGGTTTGGGATTTTTGTGAAGAAAGCACTTTGCAAACTACAAAGTATTACATAAACATGAGTTATTATTATTTATTAATACAGTGTAGAACTGCAAACGTCATAATTGCATTATTGCATTCAAAATGTCTCCTGATTTGTATATGTTTATTGATAAAAGTTATGTAGTGAGTATAAGAACGACATAAAAAGAAAGATGTAACAAGTTATGGGGAAGAGAATTTATGTATGGATTCATTTAGGTGTATTTTCCTCTTTGGAAAGGAGGAAATTCTTGATTTTAGCCTTAGAGTAGAAACATTCATTGTAACAGCCAAAGTGCAATTCTTGGCAAAAATGTTTTGATAGTGTGGTAAACCAACTACAAAATGCAACAGTTGTGTGCTGGTAGGATGTTGATTAAAAACATTTACTTCTTTTTTTTTTTTTAAATTTAGGGGATCCTGATTTTCTAAAATCCTTTTTGGCTGTTCATGAGACTTGTAAAGCATATGGAGCTACACCGAGCCGATATATGACCTTTTTACATGTATACTCTGCCATCAGTAGTAGCAAGAAAACTGAGTTGTTAAAAAGACAAAGACATTTGCAGGTGAAAAATTAGTAACATCTTATTACAGTTATTTTGGACACAAGAACTTTGAATATTTGTATTTATAGATGAAATAGAAGGATCAAATAAACCGCTTTGACAGTTGAGTAACATTTTCACAGTAGATATAATATTTTATGGAATGAATTATTTTGGGGTAACCGGTATGCTGTATTTTACATATACATATACCTACATATATATACATACACACACACACGCATTATATATGTGTGTATGTATGTGTATATATGTGTATATATGTATGTATATATATACATACATATATACATATACATATGGATATAGATATATACATAGTGGTTTTTTTTGCTACTAGTTAATATTCAAACTCCTTTTATACTTTTCTCAATGAAAGAACATTTACTCTATTTGGCCACTGAGGTCTTGGGCTTCAGAGATCGATATTTCTGAGGAACTCAAATGCCTACTTCTTGACTAATTATCATCTAGTAATTAACAAACAATGTTACGGGTTATGTTTGCAAATAAACCGTTTTAAATAATTTGGTAGTTTATTTGCAATCATGCGATAGTCTTCCGGATTATCTTTTCGAGAAAACAAACTTGTGTGCCTTTAAACACCTTTCTTTGCTTAGATTTTTCTTATTCCTGAAATTGTGCAGTTGAAAAGGGAACTGATACCTAGTGTCTTTTGAAACAACTTAGGAGTTTCTTTCTTTTATACCCTCAGACATCTCTATCTCCAAAGCTCTAGATATGCTTGTTAAGGACACAAGCCATAATTTATTTCTAGGCTAGTTAATGCCTGATTTTCAAGGAAACTTAAGCCTCCTTGGTATGGAAGAGTTAACTTTATGGCCTTAGCTCTACAAGAACTTACTTTCATTTCCTCTACCCACCAGTCCATCAACAAGCATTTATTAAACTCCTATCTTGTGGTTGGCACTTGGAATTTTAAGACAAGGAATGAAGCAATTACTGTCCTCAAGGACCTTACGTTCCTTTGTCTGACAGCTAGAATTTATATAGGGCTAAATTAATTTTCTAAGTAAGTTCAAACCCTGTAAATCTTTTCTGTGTGATCACTGATGAAATCACGTACAGTAGAAATATAGAAATGATCACTTTTCCTTCAGCGTTGGGTGCTGTGATCTCTTGCTTCAACTAAAGGGCTTTTGTAGTAGAATCGGGCAGCCTAGTAAATGTTGAATGCAACAAGTCCTCTCATTTTGTAAGTTTAAGGGAAGGCCACGTGTTATACCTGGAGACACCTAAGGGAGCTTGGAGGGTAAAGTAAAAACAGACAATGAGAGAGGGATGCTGGAGCAAAAGCTGCAGCTATGACAGCCCAACAGTGCCCTTCACTTTAATGGGATTGTGCCCTCCAGGAGGGTCACCAATGACTTATGAGCACAGCAGAAGTAATGCTGTGCAGAGGGAATACTTTACAATCTTTGTGGTCATGTGCCAATCTCCTTTTGTGACTTGGAGCATCGTTACTCCAGATTTTCCTGGGTCCATCTTTACTACATACTTCTAGGTAACTGTCAAGAAAGTTCAGGGATCAGGGCAGATTCTGTTATTTTATAGTTAGGTTAAGAGTCCTTCTTAAGTGGGTCTAAATGTCCTTCTCCCTTTTCTCTCCCCTCCCTTTTTTCCCTTCTTTCCAGGGTTATAAGCTGGGAGGCACTGATCAGAAACTGACCATTTCTAGTTTGGAATAGAAGATTCCAGATATTCAAAGTTCTAGAGAAATGGCAGGACAGAAAGGAGGGATAACAAGTTAGGAGAATAGTGTGTGAATAGGGCATAGATAGGTTTATTGGATATAGAAAGACTAGGTTCCCCAGTGAAAAGTTTTTCCTGTCTAAGACAGTATTTCCTATCTTTTTCCATTATCTTCTCCCTCCTATCCTTAGATTCAGTCTAGGTTGATTATCATAGATACTTTTCCCTGCTCTTCAGGAAATCCTAACCTATTAGTTCCATTTTTGAAAAGGGATGTTTATTTCATATCTGATTCTTCTAAAAACTCTTTGCATTCTTTCTGAACTTTTGTTTGTATACTTTTAAAAACAGTAATTGCCATAGTTTTATTAATGATTACAAATAGAAATGAAGTATAGATTTCCCTTAGAACAAGAGCTAGTGCTGTATGAAGATAGCTTTTAAAATTGAAACTATTAATTGAGCTTTATTTGTGTTTTGGTAAAATTCCTTTATTTCTTGGTATTCCCAATTAATATTTAGTTTTATTTTTATAGGCTGGAGTGTCTAAACTTAATGAAGCTAAAGCTCTTGTGGATGAACTGAATAGGAAAGCTGGAGAGCAAAGCATATTACTTAAAACAAAGCAAGATGAAGCAGATGCTGCCCTCCAAGAGATCACAGTGTCAATGCAGGTAATACCTAGTTCGAATATAAAAGTTCAAAGAAAGAACATTCCCTATGTAATTTTTAGTGAATCATTCAGTGTAAGAATATTGTTTGTATCAAAACTTTGAACCTAAAAAATAACAAAACTTCTGGGGCCCTTTACTGGAGAATTCCTTCTTAGCTGACATTGAGTCCTCAATGACCTCTCTTTGGGTACATTCATACAACCAGTTCTGAATCTAACTAATTATCTGGTTCATATCTTTCAATCTTTTCTCCAAGAATATCATGAGAAGAACCTTTGTTAAATACTTCCCTAAAATTATTTACTATGTTCAAAGCATTTTCCTGACCTATCAGTTTAGAAACTATGCCAAAAGAGAGAAATAAGGTTAGTCTGGTATGGTCTATGCTTGACGAATGAATGAATAAATAAATGCATGGATACATGAAATAAATGAATGAACTAATGAAGGAAGACATTTATTAGTTATTACTTTGTGCTAAGCACTGGGCTAGGCCCTCCCATTCTGATTCTTTGTCGTTGCCACTTCCTTTTATACTTTACAGTTTATGTACCCTGATAAATTTTATCTAATCAGTTAATAGCTAGCATTTATTAAGCACTGATTGTGTTAGTGTTCTGGGTATATAAAAACAGAATTGGAAGAGTGCTCAAGGAGGTTATATGTGGGGATGTAGAACATGTATCCACAGATAGAGTATGTATACACACACACATATACATATATATGTATATGTGTGTGTGTATGTGTGTGTATAGATGTATATATCAATCCTTAAGTCAATCAGCAGAGAGTAATCTTTAAGTGCCTACTATATTCCGGGTACTTTACAAGTGAAAAGAATGAAACTGTATATGGGGGAAAGAAAATAATGTATAATAAAGTTGGAAAGGTAGGTTGGTTGTTTCACCAGTTTGTGGAGGTCTTTAAAATGTAAACATTGTATTTGAGCCTAGAGGCACTAGAGAGCTGTTGGATTTTGTTGTAAAGAACAGTGACCTGGTCAGACTTAAGAAAAATCACTTTTACTATTTCTTACCATTTAGTACTATCCCTGTTTACCTGTCCTCTTTCTTTTGAATGAGATATACCCATCTAGATTGATCATTCTATCTAGTCAATCCCTTGTCAAGCCTTATTTGGTGACATAAGAAGTTCATTGAAATATAAGTATAATATGGTATCACACAGGAAACAAATGTGTTATGGAAGATTTTAGGACATAGAAATTAATTTTAGTTGGGAAGATTAGAGTTTTCTTTATGGAGGAAGGGCCATTTGAACTAGGCCTAGATAGATGGGTAGGATTTCAACAGGCAAAAGGGAAGTAAATTCTCGCTAGAGAAAACATCACATGTACAGAAGCCAGACACTAGGGCATATTCATAGAAAAGCATGAATGAAACATAAGCTTTGGAAGCTTAAATAGTGGGAAATTCTGGAAATGTAGGTTGGAGCCAGATTGTAGAAGGCTTTAAGTGGCACACTAAATACTTTAACAAGAGTTAATTTTTAAAAAATATTTTCATTGATTTTCTGATTTAGTATGGAATAAAATGCAAATTAATTCTTTAGGTATGCTAGTATTTATACCCATTGCCTTTTTACATTTCTATTTCTTATTCATCTATAGGAATATAGAACATGCAATTATTCAATGAATCCCTTAATATAATATGTAGATGTATATTTTTTAGAAATTTTATTATTTATTTTTATTTGGAATGACAACATATTGTCAGTGTTTGTGATTTTAGCTAATCTTTTTCTTAAAAATAGAATATTCAACTTTTCAGCATAGGATACAAAATATAGTATGTTGCCAATGTCATACTTTTTTGTAGATGCTTTTTGTAACTTATGCTGTAAGAATTTAAGTGTGGTTGGTTTGGTTTTAAGTCTGCATTAATTGCTAATTATAAAATACGGTTGTTTAAATGCAAATTTATCTTGAAGATTTCCTAAACACAGAAAATTAATACAAATTTAAAAACTCTGATTGTTAATTCAGAATGGATTTTCCTGTAGGATGCCAGTGAGCAGAAGACAGAACTAGAAAGACTTAAGCACAAAATAGCAGAAGAAGTCATTAAGATTGAGGAAAGAAAAAGTAAAATTGATGATGAACTGAAAGAAGTACAGGTATGATGCTTTTCTTAAAAGAATTTCCTTTATTTTCTTACAACTGTTTTTTTGAACCCAAACTATGATTTAATTGGTATTAAGAGCTCACAGTGAGAAGACTTCCTCTATCATTGAAGGTAGGAACCTATTTTGCATTTTATAATTTTCGAGGGTTTTTCTGGGGCACAAAGAGGTGAAATTACTTGCGCGCGCGCACACACACACACACACACACACACACACACACACACACTGTGAGGATGTGGCAGAAACAGGACCTCGACACAGGTTTTCTAGATCCTAAGGCCAGCCCTTTATCTACTAGCCACACCGACCCCCTTTAGTAAGGGCATTAGATAATCATTTGTAATTTAATATAGCCAGCATCTGTTAAATAAATGCCTTAATATATGTGCTACATATATTTAAGGCACTATCTTAAAAAAGTCTCAACATATTATCAATGGTGCGTTATCAAAGATGACCTTCTCCAAGTTGAGAAAATAATTTATGTGAAAGAAATATGAAGGAATACGTACAAAAGAAATTATACTACCTATATACCAGTGTGTGTGTGTGTGTGTGTGTGTGTGTGTGTGTGTGTGTATGTGTATAGACACATACATATTAGTTAAATGTTACTTTAATGTTTGCAAATCACTACAGATACCTCACTTTATCCTTACAACAACCCTGGGAACTATGTGCTATTATTATCCCCATTTTACAGATGAGAAGATTGAGGCAGACAAAGGTTAAGTTACTTGACTAGGGTTGCGTAAGCTTAAGGCTTTGTTCCACCTGCCAGTATTGTTACTGATAGTTCCAAAATTTAAAAACAAAATGAAATAAAACTTTTAGCTTACTTGAAAATCTTGCTTACCTTAACACATATTAAAGATGGTGAGTTTTTTTTAATCACAGGAAAATTTTATAAAATAAATTTCATGTTTTTGGCACCTCCAGATGTTGAGAAAAACTCTAAATATTTTTTTAGGAATCTTAGATTATTTTTTTTAAAAAAAGGTAGTTATTGTCATCTACCCAAGATACTTCATCCATGCTAAAGACAGTTAATCAGTCAATCAAAAAGCATTTATAATATTTCTACTATGTACCAAGCACTGTGCTATGTGCTGAGAATACAAGTACAAAAAATGTAACTATCCCTACTCACAAGGAGCTTACATTCCAATAGGAGAGAGAAGTATACAAGCACACACAGAATAAATACAAATAATACAAATAGTTTAAGATAAGGTAGTGAGGGGAGGAGCATGCTAGTAGAGGGGGAGATCAAGAAAGGTCTCATATAGAAGGTAGCATTTTTAGTATTTTCTTGAACCATTCTGTGAGGTGGAAGTAGGGAAGGTATACATTCCAGGAGTGTGGGATGAGAAATTCGAAGGCGTGGAGATGGGCGATGGAATCTTTTGTGTTAGGACAGAGAGAAAACCAGTTTGGCTGGATCACATGGGCATAGGATAAGGATCATTGTCCATTGAGGCTATTAAGATGGGTTAGGGCCAAGTTGTGAAGGTATTTAAAAGCTAATCATGGGAACTTTTTTTAAATTCTAGAGATAATAGAAAACCACTGGAGTTCATTAAGTAGAGGGGCTATATTGTCAGATGTACATTTAAGAAAAATTACTTTGACATCAGTATGTGGGATGGACTGGAGCAGGAAGAACCTTGAGGCAGAGAGACCCTACGAGTAGGTAATTGCAGTAATCCAAGAGAGAGGTAATGAGGACCCATAGCTGTGAGTGGAGAGAAGGGATAACATTCAAGAGATGTTGTGGAGGTAGAAATGGCAAGATTTGGCAGTTGATTGGATATGTGAGGTGAAGGGAGAGTGAGGAATTGAGAATAATGACAAAGTTAATTATTAACTTGGGAGAATGGGAGACAGAATTACAGAAAAGATCTAAAATTACTTTATATGAGATTAAGTTGGTTCATTATGTGAATCTAGAATCTAGAAATGTACAGGCATCAAAATGGTTTTCCCATAGGTTATAATTATATTATACAATTATAAATTATTAAGATGGTCCCAAAATATAATTTTCATTATTTGGCATGGGCTTTCCTTAGTATTACAAGCTTACTTCAAGTCAAATTAAATTTTCCTGACTAATGCAGTTATAGTGCTGTCCATTTTTATAATGTCCATTTGACCATTTTGTATTCTGTTTATATAACAAGTTTTCATTTTCATTTTATTCTTTTGTTCATAAAATATTTATTGTGCACCTGCTATTTATGCTAAATGCTGAAGGAAGATATAATTCAAAAAAAGGAGCTATTCCTCCCCTCAGGTAGTTTGCAGTTTAGGAAGGGAGGATAAAACAAGTTACAGAAATGATTATAATATAAAAGAGAGTGTGATAGAGTCACAAGATAAATAAGATAAATAAAATAAGCTAAGTAGAGTTTAGAGGAAAAAGCAAAAAGTTGAAGTTGAGATACTCTTATACTGTCTTGGTGAAAATGAAAAAAATATGAAATATAAATGAAAATTGTTATTGTTTAAAATAAACAATGTACTTTTTTATTCTAATTTTATTAGCCACTGGTTAATGAAGCTAAATTAGCTGTTGGAAATATAAAACCAGAATCCCTTTCAGAGATCCGCTCATTAAGAATGCCACCTGATGTCATCAGAGACATTCTTGAAGGAGTCTTAAGATTGATGGGAATCTTTGATACATCTTGGGTGAGCATGAAAAGGTAAGCTTCAGGATTTAGGCTGAGCATTAGTAAATTCCGTGTTGGATGGGAACTTAGACATGATCAGTGGCCTTATTTATACAATGAAGCAGCTATTCATCATCATCATCATCATAACCAGCATTTATGGAGTTAATATTTGCAAAGTGCTTTACAAATACTTCATCCTCACAACAAACCTGGTAAAGTGATACATACACACATACACACACACACACTCAGAGGAATGTGTAATGTGTAATATATTCCTGTGTGTGTATGTCTATGAAAATGAAGTTCAGAGGCATTAAGTGGCTTGCCTAGAGTCACACAGGTCATACAATAGTAGTGTGGGGATGACTTTTGCTCTCCTGTTAGCTGTGTTTTTATATAGTATTTTCTACCTTTAGTCTTACTGGAAAGGAGAATAACAAGAGGGGCAAGAGACTTCTCAAATTTACATGTAGACTAGTCTAGCAATTTAGGAACTTTATTTATTGCTTTCACCATTTAGTTAAGTTGACCTTTTTGTCAGAAAAACAAAACTTCTATTTAACTTTCCTTTATTTCTTTTATGCAATAAATTAGTAAAGTGTAAACCATTAACTAAATTCATTCATTTGTAATCATATTTATAGTTTTCTTGCTAAAAGAGGTGTGAGAGAAGATATTGCAACTTTTGATGCTCGAAACATTCCAAGGGAAATAAGAGAAAGTGTTGAAGACCTTCTGTTCAAAAACAAAGGGTCTTTTGACCCAAAGGTAATTTTTAAAAACATTATTCTAAGATTTTTTTTCTATATCACTATATATGATTATTTTGGAAGACCACCCCTAAATTCTTGGCATCCAGATTAAAGCTCCCAGTTTCCGATACTCTTAACAGGATGATCACCAAAAGGTTTCTCTGTTATCATTCTGTATTGCTGGCAGGCCCACTGGATCCTATGATTAAACAGAACAAGTAACTATCCCAAAAGTTCATGCCATAGCCTTCTGCCTTGCTGTGTCTTGAGAGGGTCATGTTTTCCATAAAGCAGTCAACTCTATTTTGTTTTAAATGTCCTGGTGAAGCATAACGTTAAGCTGTTTTAAGTACCTGCCTTTACATTAAAAAGTCCTGAGCAATTCAACTCCCAGACCTTCATTTTCTGTTATTACTTGACTCTTAAAAGGTCCAGGAAATTGTAGGGGAGAAAACCCAAGCTGTGCCAATCATGGCTTACATTTGCATAGAGATGACAGTTAAATCCAGGGAGTTTATTAGATTACTGAAGACGTGAATAAAAAGAGAGGTGAGCCCAGGGAGGTGCTCTGAGGCATGCCTACAAGCAGTAGGCTGGGGAAGGAGAATGAACCAGGAAAGAGATGGAAGAATAAAGGGTGAGACTGGTAGGGGAGAACTTGGCCACTGAGAAAAAAGATGGGCCATATAGTTTTCTGTGCAGGTGACCCTGCTGGCTTTCTAATTGTATTTGGTTCACTTGTGTTAAATGAACTGCTTATTGGAGTGGGGAAAACTTATTTAAATTACATGAATAAACAAAAATTCAAAAGACACACTTGAGGCTAAGCCACTTCAGAGATTAATTGTAATTAAATTTGTAGGTAAACAAATCTGTATACTAACATTTATATATGTATGTGTGTATTCTTGATAGAAATGATTTAAATACAAAGCATAGTCTATGCTCTTTTCTTTTAAAAATTTGTTTAGTTTAATTCTAGCCAGAGACAAAAAGAATTCATTGACATTGTTTAAATACTTAAGAAAATGATATGGCATTAAATTAGAATATAATGGATTTTTCAGAATGCCAAACGTGCCAGTACTGCAGCTGCTCCCCTGGCTGCTTGGGTCAAAGCCAATGTCCAGTATTCACATGTGTTAGAACGAATTCAGCCTTTGGAAACAGAACAAGCGGGATTAGAAGCGTAAGTTAAAAAAAAGATAACTTTTCAGATATTGCAACCTTTGCTTTTTTCAGCGTAATAATGAGTCAACAGTATGCCTTCTCCCTAGTCTTGTATAGAAGTGGGCCATAGGCATTTTCAATATTTTAAAGAAATAGAAATCAGGTAAGGTATGTGTGTGTGTGTGTGTGTGTGTGCGCGCGCGTGCGCGTGTATACATATGCATATCACAAAACACCTTACTTGATACACACACATATTATATCTCTAATCTAATATAAACTGTATTATAGTCTTTCTCCTTTTACTGTGGTGATAGGACATCAGGTCATCATGAAACCATCAGTGTAGGGATGTTGATGGCTTTCTTTTGTGACTTTATGTCTTCCTCTTTGAGACTCTGGCTAAACTTTTGTAAAATCCTACTCCTAAACTACTTAGATAGATAGAGGCTTTGGTATATCAGGAGCATGGTCTCTGGACATATATTAATCACAATTTTCGATTTAATTAGTAATTTCCTCTTTCCATATCAACAGATACTAACAAATTTCTTCTAATATTGGCTAAATAGCTGAGTAGGTATGCGCAAAAATAAAACAGCGTTTTTATAATTAATGTTAGAATTTTAGAATTTCAGTTTTATTGTCCAAAGTGAAATTATATCACAGTGAAAGTAGTGGAAGTTTATAAAATGTTTGGTCTAGTGTATATCTGGAAGACTAGAACAGAGTAGAACAAAATTGGTAATGTAGTAAATCACAAGTGTTAGATCATTTTGTGTTTTATTGTAGACCACATATTGTAAGTTTACTTTTCAAGGTACTTATGCCTTGTCAACAGTATTTTAAGCAGAAATACTTGTATAAAATTAAGTTGTGTTTTAGGAATCTGAAGAAAACTGAAGACAGAAAAAAGAAACTGGAAGACTTACTTAACTCTGTTGGTCAGAAAGTGTCAGAGTTGAAAGATAAGTAAGTTAATATTTGGAAACACAGTTTTGAATATGGTTAACATATGCTTTGAATGTTTGAGTAAAATCACATCAAAGCCTATAATTGTAACAGGTTTTTTTCCCATGATGCTTTCACGCAGAAACTGAGGTTGATATGGAGAATTCCATCGGCATCTGGTTTCTCTTCTGTTCTATCATCACTCTTTATTAGGAACAAATGGATATATTAATTTAGCTTTCACTTCATAAATGTGTGTATTCTTATCTGTTTTTCAGAGAGTGGGAGGGAGAAGAATTCAGTATAAAATGATTAAATGGTAATATTAACGTTGAGGATTCATTTTCCTTTGAAAATTCACTTAGAGTTTAGGGTTTAGGTACTTTTGGTCCCAGTGAAAAACCATGCTGTTTCGGTAGCTACATCTGCTTCATTATCTCCCCAAAGTATTCTTAATGTCTTATATCCTTGAAGAGGATGCCCAGATGCTGTTTGGTATTCATTTCATTTAACTTTGTCCATCCTAGAATAGAAAAACACTTTCTGTTTGTGGGAAAGGCTTTTCCTAAAGGAAGAATAAATGATTGTTTCTCTTAAAGCTCAGCATATGTGTCTACAAAGGGCTGTGATGACTATTAAAACAAAAGAGAAAACCTTAATTGGGAACTATTAGAAGTGTAGAAAATATTTTATTTCTAAAATTTAGGAGGGTGTGGTTACAGAATAAATTCAGCTTTATAAGTCTAGTATTCCTTTCAAAGTTAGAGATACCTTTTGTGAAAGCCTAGGAGGGATTTGCTATAAGCTGCTATTTTTATCTAAAGGAAAGAAGAAAAATGCATTAGATTTTTGAAAGAAATCTGTCAAACCAAAGCTATACATTTATTCATATTAAGATAATTTTATTCAAAACATTTACAGTAATATAACTTTGGGTATAAACGAAGCAAAAAAGAAATATTTTATTTTTTATTATCCTAAGATATTTTCTTTTTATGAATATGGAAAATCATTCACATCATTTTGCACTAAATATAGATCAGTCATATATTGTTATATCTATATATTGATGCATTAATATATGCTGATATATCAATATATCAAGAATATATCAATATGGATATTCAACATAGTACATTTCCTTCTATTGTGGTATGAGCACATTTGTTACTGTGATTTTGGATGCTTTTCAGAAAAATAATTTCACTGTCATTTTCAGGAGGAAAATTGTAGAAGTCTCAGAAATAGAGATATTAACAGATATTTGATAATATCTAGTCAAGTACTATGTTTCTTATAATAATCTTGCATTAAGATTCAAGTTGAAATTAATTGAATTCAGTTGTGTTTGGTGTTCTAGTTTTCTTATACCCCTTGGAAGATATAAGAAAGCTAGATAATATTGTGGGAAAGGCAGTCAGTTTCTGAATTCTATAGATTTTAAGGGTGATACTGTTATTCATTTTTCAGCAATATTCAGAGTTTATCTCTGTTATCTTAATTTTTGGTCACAAATTGTATCTAAAATTATATCTTAAAATATAACTCAGCATACTAATGTAAATTCCTATCTTCTGCATATTTATCAGTGAAATAATCCATTAACAATTCAGTTTTTTAATTAAAGTCTAATCATTTTGCAGATTTCAGAGCAGAACTTCAGAAGCAGCTAAACTTGAATCAGAAGTAAGCAAAGCACAGGAAACAATTAAAGCTGCTGAGGTCTTAATTAATCAACTTGATAGAGAACACAAGAGATGGAATGCACAGGTTTGTTTGAAATAAAATTTCATGAAATTTCTTTTTAAATATGGGGATTATAATAATATTTGTTCAAAAGGAAGAAGAATATTAATCTACTCAGTTATTTATATAATAATAATACATAGGAGAAGCAAAAAAAAAGTTTTTCCTAGTAGTTTTTGTGAATCTGCATTCCCTACAATAGCTCTGAAAGTGGTGCTCTGACCATACCTCTACCACATTTCGTTATTCTATGAGGTGACATATAAGTTCCTTCTACTGCTCTATTCATAAGCTTTTCGGGCCTTTATCAGCTTCTTATTAATAGTGGAACATTCTCTGTTATGGAAATGTAGGCAAAGGGAGTCTTGTATTAGTGCATGAGCATTGTCAAAACATTAGAAAACTGGTGTGGGAAATGGAATATTTGGAACCTTCAGATTCAGTTAAGTGACACAATTGTATCAAACATTTATTCAGTTCTTATTCCAGTTGAAGTACCCTGCTAGCCCCTGAGTATTCAAAAACAAACACAATAGTTTGCTTCCTTAAAGGGCTTATACTGTTTGTACTGTGTGGATTGACTATATCTATATATATCTGTCTATATCTATCTATCTATCTCATTGTAGTACAGGCTTTCTGGGGTTAGAGAGAACTAGAAGTTTGGGGTGGGGGTTGAAGAAGGAAAAACTTTATGGAGAAAATAGAACCTATTTTCATCTTGAAGGAAGATGAATATTCCTAAAGGTAGAGGTCATCAGAGAACACACTGGGAATGGGGACAGAGCCAGCACGTGCAGAGAAGTGAACAATGGAACATGGACTTCAGAGAACTGCATGGGGGTAGAGGGGTGGGGCTAATTTTCCTAGAATGGAACGTGTGAAAGTGAGTAAAATTGAAATACGACTGGGAAGGATAGGTTGCAGGTAGATTATGTAGATGTTTATATTCCAACCTGAGTTGTTTATATTTCATCTTAGAGGAAGCAGGGAGCCACAGAAAGTTTTTGAGAAGGGAAGCAAAATGGTCAGATGTGACCTTAGGGTAGGTTGTTTTGGCAGCTGGACTGGAGATGAGAGACTGGAGACAGGGAGACCACTTAGGAGCTGTTATAATAATTTGGACCACAGGTGATGGGGGCCTGAAATGTGTCAGTGGTCCTGAGCATAGAGGGAAGGGGGGTACGTATGAAAGAGGCTGTAGGTAGGGCCACAATAAAAAAGGTTCGGGAACTTCCTGGATAAGAGAGTAAGAAACAGGAAAGGGTGAAGATGACTTGTTGCCAGAGGGTGACTGTGAATTAGCTGTTTGGGTACACAGAACGTCCACTTACTAAAGCATAGATAAAAATTAACACCAAACAAAAACAGATAATGTGTAATGAAGTGAAAACAGCTCTCACCTAACCTATTTAAAAAGCTGAGAGGAATGCATAAAAGAACACACATCAACTTTACTTTGTCACTCCCTCACCCCATTCCCCCACCCCTAGGCACACTTAATTAACTCCTGTTTCTCTCTGTTATTTCTAGAGAGATAATATCACAATCTCATTTGGCATTTAAAGATGTTCCAACTTGGCCCTTTCATATCTTTCCAGTCTTTTTACCCTTTTCTCTTCTCTATACAGTCTACGATTTAGCCATTCTGGCCTGCTTACCTTTCTTTACATGGAATTCCATCTCTTATTTCTGTGCCCTACATTTGCTGTCCCTCCTGCCTGAAATGCTCTCCCTTCTCACCTCTGCCTCTTGGTTCTCCCTCTTCACCTCTGCCTGATTTCCTTGAGAATCAGGTTATACAGAATACCTTTCCTGGTCTGCCCAGCTGCTAGCTTTCCCATCCAAGGTTGCTTTATGTTTGCTATGTATGTGTCTTATATATGCCTGTGTAGTTACATGTTGTTTCCCCGTTAAAATATAAACTTCTTGAGGGCAAAGATTGTTCTGCTTTTGTTTTTGTAGCTCTAGCTGTTATCACAGTGCCTGTCATATAGTTAGCACCATAAATTTTTGTTGATTCATTGATAATTATTCTCTTTAGAAGGTTAGCTAGCGTACAGTGAACAGAAGAAGAACAAGAGTGTAGGAACCTCAGCCAGAAGACACTTGATCTTGCCAAGCAGAGCTATGGCATCCTATGATAGCGTTGTTCTGAATATAAATTCATTTGTAAAATTTTGCAGAGTAGATGGTAAGAGAACTTATGACCTGTGTCATCTCCTAGAATAATGAAATGTGGTAGAGGAAGAACAAATTTAAAGAAACTGATATGAAGACAAGTGACAAACATTAAGACTTCTCCAGCAAAATATTTTGTTAATAACGGCACCACATGTAGACTAACATTACAGTCTCCAGTATACTGCATGAGGAAGTAGAAATAGCCTTAAAGAAAACAGATATGAGGAACAGGTGGATTAGATCAGATATGTACTAGAAGTCTGTGCTGAACACAGCACAATCTCAGGCCATTGAGGGATGCTGACTGTTAGAGGAAGTGGACTGGTCATGTCACAGTAATGAGGGATCATTAATGGCCAACAATAGCTAATAACTAATTTTATATAATGTCTACTATGCAGCAAGTGCTAAGCTAAATGCTTTATCGTTATAATCTCATATAATTCTCACAACAACCCTGGGAGGTGGGTGCTGTTGTGATCCTTGTTTTCTAGATGTGGAAAATGAAGCAGAGGTTCAGTGATTTGCCCATGGTCATAGAACTAAGTAGTATCTGAGGCTAGATGTGACTTCAGGTCTTCCTGACTCCAGGCCCAGCATACTCCTTCCATTTTGTTGCATAGCCACCTTGGCCAAGGGCACGCAGACCTGGTACCTATGTAATGACAAGAGGTAGAGCCCCAGCACATGGTGTAAGCACCTTGTAGAATGTTTATAGGAGGACATGATTCTTAGTTGTTCTGAATGAGATGGTTTGGGTTGATTATGATTTGCTTCTTTGGAGAGATTAACTAGGTTGATGAGATCAAGGAAACTTGGAAATGCTAAAGGGTGCCCCCCTTACCCCACTTTGGCATGTAAAAATGTCTATAAAACCTAAGGAGATTTCATTTTAAACAAGCATACCTACCATAAACTGTAGATATTTATGTAATCAGTTTTCTTATTATCTGATACTAACTTGCACTTCAACTAAAATACACAGTATGACATACGTAGTGTGAGCACACACATATTTATATGCATGTGTGTTTGAACTGCATATAGACATACAACTATTTCTGAATTGTATTCATTAGCTTTTTCCAGAAGCTAATCACACACATTCAATTTTATATAACACTTCCCTAGTGAGATAGAGAATATTACTTAAATTAATGAGTATCTTTTTTAATAGAACTAAAAACAGGACTGCAAATACATTAGTACAGCAGGCCAGACAGTAGTAAGTGATGAACTTTTTGGCAACTCATGAAAAATTGCTAAAATAGTTTTTCCATACTTATGAATATTAGCCTAAATCTGTTTTTTATCCATAATACATATTTTTTCAGGTTGCGGAGATAACAGAAGAATTAGCGACGCTTCCTAAAAGGGCTCAATTGGCTGCTGCTTTTATTACATATCTTTCTGCTGCTCCTGAGGGTCAGAGAAAAGCAAGTTTGGATGAATGGACAAAGGCAGCTGGTCTTGAAAGTGAGCTTTTGGTTATCTTTAAGGTTGAAAAAAAATTAAATATTAGTCTTTTGATATCTCTTGTACTTTAAAGAAATTTTATTACATTTTCCCCATTTCTGTTATATATCTTAATCTACATTGTATGGCATGTCATTATAATAGGATCTATAATGTTGAGATTATTTAATCATTTTTATCTTTACTTCTCTGATCTTTCCTTCTCATTCTCCTTTACTGTTTAATCCTCCATATCTGTTCCCAGCTGTGAATGAATCAGAAGGCACTATCCTGGGTCCTCTTCTTTGTCTTTCTCTTGATGAACCATGTTATCTCTGTGGAGATGATTTTCAGATCTATATGTGCAACCTTAATCTTTGTTGAATGTCATATATTATCAGCTACCTATTTGACTTTTCAGTCTGGATGTCCTGCGGGCACATCAAACTCAGCAACATCTAAAACAGAACTCATTAGCTTTCCTCCAAAACCCATTCTTCCACACTTCCATATTTCTGTTGTGGGTTCCACCATCCTTATGTTTCCAATCCTGGAAATTTTCATTCATCACTCTCGCTCAGCCCGTGTGTCCAATAAGTTCCTAAATCTCGTCAGTTCTGCTTCCATAACATAACTCACATTCCTTCCCTTCTTTACATTTACATGGCCACCATATTAGTTCAGGCCTTTTGCACTTCTTGACTGGACTTTTGCAGCCTTCTCCAAGTTGTTTTCTCTACATCAAATCTTTTTGCTCTTTAGTATATCCTCCAAACAACTGTCAATATAACATTCTTAAGGAAAAATATCAAGTCACTCCACTGCTCCATTCAGTTGTACTGTGCTAAGTGTTCTGACTGAGCCTCCTGGGGAAAGAATAGAGACATCTTTCTATTGGGAACCAGTTTCCTGCTTTTGAGTAGGGGGAGAAAATGCCATTCAGTCCTGCCAGCTCTTACTCCTGTCTAGTCTCTTGCCTCCTGGAAGAAGAGAAACACCATTCCATTGAGCACCAGACTCCTCCCTTTTAGGGGAAAGGAGGAAGGCCATTTTATCAAGTCTCTAGCATGGTTTCCAGTCTTGGGGGTAAGGGAATTACAGTATTCTTTGAGCTGCAAGCTCAGTATATTCAAAATAGAACTCATTAGCTTTCCTCATAACCAACACCCTTCCTTCCCCTGCCCCTCAGCCCCAGCTTCCTTGTTATTGTAGAGGGTAACACCATCCCTCAGGCTTGCAACCTAGGAGTCATTTTGGACTCCTCTATCTCAGTCTTTATATCCAACAGCTGCTCATTTCACCTTTGCAACATCTCTTGAATACATGTCTTTCTCTTCTCTGCCACTGCCACTACTCAAGGCAGGCCTTCATGCCTTGATAATTGCAGTAGTCTTCCTGGGACAATCTGAGAAGATCTGAAGAAAAATCCCAAGACAATGTTTCTTTCCTGTGAAGCGTAAACACCTGCAGGCTAAGGACCTCTTAAACCACAGGCAAGTCCTGGGGTTATCTGGGTTAGAAGGCTGCCTCGGCCCCAGCCACAGGAACTTTTATGCCTGGAACAGTGAGGGGAGTTGGGCTTCTGAGCTGGGGAAGATCTAGGGGACCTCTGCTGACAAGACATGGTTGGGGAGAGAAGGAACCAGCACAAGGCCAGTGAGTGCAGAAGCAGTGGGGTGGGATGCTGCTGTCTGTGGGCACTTAGAGGAGGCTGGAGGTCATGGTTTGAGTTCAGGGTCAGAGGGGAGAACTGAAGAGGATCTGAGGCCAGAGGCACTATCCCCCTACCCCAGGTGATTATAAAAACAAAATTATTACCAAAAAAATGCACAGGCAAAGGAGAAAGAATCCAACCATAGAGAGCTCCTATGGGAATAGGGAGTACCAGGGTTGATCTTCAGAGGAGGATGCTGAAGCAAACCCTCTTCTCTCTCAAAGAGTAATGTCAAATGGTCACCTGCCCAAAAAGAATTCATTGAAGAACTTAAAAAAAGACTTTAAAAATCAAATGAGAGAGATTGAGGAAAAACTAAAAAGAAAAATGAGAATAGTCCAAGAAAAACAAGAAGATTATGAAAAGAAAGTCAACCAACTAGAAAAGGAGGTGCAGAATCTTTTGGAGGGGGGAAGGCAAGGCAGTTGGGGTTAAGTGACTTGCCCAATGTCACGCAGCTAGCAAATGTCAAGTGTCTGAGGCCGGATTTGAACTCAGGTCCTCCTGATTTCAGGGCCAGTGCTCTATTGCTGTGCCATCCTAGCTGCCCCTGAGATCCAGAATTTTAAGGAAGAAAATGACTCCTTGAAAATCAGAATTGGGCAAGGGGAATCCTGCGAAGTTATAAGAGATCAAAAAATAAAAACCCAAAATATAAAGAATGAAAAATAGAAGAGAATATGAAACATCTCATAAGAAAAATAACTGACCTGGAGAACAGGTCAAGAATAGAAAATTAAAAAACATCAGACTGCTTGAAAGGTGTGATCAAAAAAAGAATCTTGATATAGTAATACAAGAACTAATTAAAGAAAATTGTCCTGAAGCATTAGAACAAGAGAGGAAAGTAGAAGTAGAAAAAAATCCACCAATCACCTTCCGAAAGAGATCCCACAGGGAAAATGCACAGGGATATTATAGTCAGATTCTGAAATCCCCAACTCAAGGACAAAGTATTACGAGCAAGAAGAAAAAAACAATATACATTATGGTGGTACCACAATTAGGATCACAAAAGACCTAGCAGTGGCAACACTAAAAGATCACAGGTCTTGGAACGCTATATATTGAACAGTAAAAGAACTGGGTTTCTGGCCAAAAATATCATACCCAGAGAAGCTAAGCATAATTCTGAATGAAAAAAAAATTAATGACGTTTAATGAATTGTCAGACTTTCAGGACTTTGTTAAAAAAAAAAAACCTGATCTTAATAGAAGATTTGACATACAAGAGCCAAGAGAAATGTAAGGTACATACCGATGATCAATTACAAGGGACTCAGTAAGGGCAGATTGTTTACCTTTTATGTATATAAACTGTAAAGCCTATGTCTTAAGAGTGTTATTAGTAATTAGGTAGCTTATAAGAAAGATTGGGGTAGACCTGAGTATGATATGACTTCAAAAAGTAAAACTGTTCAAGCACAGCTAAAAGAGTAATTATCTTATACAAATGAGGTGTGAGAGGAAGAACCAATACAGAGGAATTAGGTGGTGGAATGGGCTTCTTGGTTCTGGAAATCTACTTTCATCAGGAATGGGTTCAAGAGGGAAAAATACATATATATCTAGAAGAGTATAAAATTCTTCTAAATTTAGAAAGAAATAAAACTCTAAGCGGGGGGAGAGGATAAAGTAGGGATCTGGAGAGGGGAGAGTGAGGGAATAGGTTAAAAGGGGGATGTAGAGGGTGTTTAGATCAATGGAAATGGGATAAGGAAGGGATTCTTGGGAGGACAAGGGAGGGATCCTTAGAGAGGAAGGTGAGGGAATAGATGAAAGGGCTGTATGTGGAAAGGGGAGGATAAGAGAGAGATTGTTGGAGATGGGGGTAGGTTAAGTAATGAGAGGGCAACGTAGTGGGAAGAAATAAAGTAGAGGAGCTAGGAGAGATAGGAATAAAGAGATATGCACAAAGATTAGCAGTAGAACTGCTTAGGAAAAGTATATGTTTATATAAGTATGTATGTATGTGTATATATAGGTATACATGTATGTATATATCAATATCTATGTGTAAATATATCCATGCTTAATTGTAGCCTCTGAGGGGAGCAGGGGGTGGAAGGGGGAAAAAGAACAAAGTAAAAAAGTGTACAGCAGAGAATAAAAGAAAACTTACAAGGAAGCAGAGATGGACAGCTTTGAACATGCAGTATTTAATATATATATATATATAGAGAGAGAGAGACTTTCTTGAAATGGAAAGTTATTGCTATATTTTCTGAATCCTTGCCTATGTTCTGCTGTGTATATGACATTTTTTTTTATTATTTTATATTTAAGTTTGTTTTTTTCTTTTCTTATTATGTATTTTAGCATTTGTCTAAAATTAAAAAAAGATTAAAAAACATGTTCAAAAATGAAATAATATTTCTCCCCTAAACTCTTCCTTCTTTTTGGCTTTGCTATTAGTATGCACAGACTATGTGACCCTGGACAAGGCAGTTAAGTCTTTGCCTTAGTTTTCTCATCTGTAAGATGACCTGGAGAAGGAAATGGCAAACCACTCCAGTATCTTCGCCAAGAAAACCCCAAATGGGATCACAAAGAGTTGGACATTACTGAAAAAGACTTAAGTTAATGTTACGGATACCACCATCCTCCTAGTCACCTAGACTCAGAACCTAAGAGCCGTTGTTGACTCCTCATTCTTTCACCCCCTAAATACAACCTGTTGACACACCCTGTCATGTTTACCTTTGTAACATCTTTCACATAGGTCCCCTTCTTTTCACTAACATTGCTACTATCCTGGTCAAAAACCCTTGCCACCTCGCACCTATATGATAACATATACATGGTTGGTCTTCTCGCTACAGTTCTCTTCTTTCTCCAGGCCATCATTCACTCATTTGTTAGACTGGTCTTTTTAAAGTGCAGGTCTGACCACAACTCCGCTCTTCAACGAACTCTAGTATCTTCCTATCACTTCCAGAATAAAATATAAAATCCTCACTTTGTCATTCAAAGTCCTTCATAACCTGTTGTCCAGACCCTACCATATACTTTGCATTCCAGTGACACTGGCATCCTTATTTTTCCTAATTTGTCAAGTTCAGCTGATGTGGTCACTTTTCTACAAGAGGGTTTCTCACCCACCCCATCCCTACCAGTTGCTAATACATCCCACACAAAATTGCCTTGTATTTGTTTTGTATATAATTAGTAACTTATATGCTCCCAGCTCTAATAGAATGTAAGCTCTTTGAGGGCAAGGACTGTATTTTTTCTTTATATCTTCAGTGCCTAGCACAGTATCTGGCACACAGTAAGTGCTTAATAAATACTAGTTGTTTACTTTTTTGATTTCCCTGTAGTATACCTGTGGCAAAGGATAATTATGAGCATCAAATGAGATGGCATATATAAAGTGCTTTGCAAACCTTAAAGCATTATGTCAGTGTCGGATATTATTACATTATTAAATACTCTAAATAATTCAAATTTTGCGTATTTTTATGTGACCTTTAGAACTACTGGCAACTGTAAGGTTCCCACCTTCTGTATTAAAGATTGGAGTTGGATTTCAGGAAACAGTTGATGACTATGCTTAGAGCTTTTTGAGAACAGAAATGTTTTGTAGATATGAATTTACAATCTTAATTTGTATGATTTCTTTGGTGATCTGCTGGGCTTCAACATGCATATTTGAAAAATATGAAAATTTCATATCTTTAATATTTTTGCCTAATTATTTGCTCAATAAGCAGTTATATTATTAGAACTTTTACATTCCTGCATTTAAGGTTGCTTTATTATCTTCTTAGTTGTAGTATGAGGTGATTTTCATGATTTATAATTGATACTTTTAAATTTCCAGAATTCGATTTGAGAAGGTTTCTTTGTACTGAGAGTGAGCAACTCATTTGGAAAAGTGAAGGCCTACCTTCAGATGATCTTTCAATAGAAAATGCTCTTGTTATCTTGCAGGTAATTAATTCATTTTGTTTTTCTTTAAAAGTATCTTCTTACTACCTGTATTGTAGGTCTTTTTCCCCTTCCACAGTCAGTCCCACAAATTTTCTTAAGAGTTTGTGCTTTCATTGTTAACATCTTAGTACATAAAGTTCCCTCCCATCCCACTCCTGGGAATGAAGGGGAAACAAATGAAGAAAACAAACTTGCATGTGGATTTTATGATAAAACCATCCTTTCTTCTAACCACTTATTTTTCAGACACTGCTTTAAATTATTAAATGAATAGAATAAAAAATTTTGTACCATTTTATGTGTTCATTTTCTTTGTGTTGCTATTTATAAATCTAAATGACCTCGTCATCTTGATAACAAAAGATTAAAAGTTAAATTTTCTAATAAATTGAAAGCTAAAGCCTTCTGTGGCAGAGTAGGTCCCATATTTCTTCTATCATGTTCTCTGTTAATATTAGATAATATCTTTGACTTCTTTTAATCCTTAATTGCCGTTCCACTTTTTATGTAATGTCTCTTCCTTCCCTAAGCAGGCAGATGAGAGGAGCCAAATTTTGGGGTCTTGGCCAGAAAGGACAGTGAAAATCCTGCGAACTGATATTTATAATGATGATTTTTCACATAGTATCTATGTTTTCTAAAAGTCATTGTTTGTAAAATGAAAATTTAGTCGACTTGTTAAAAAACACTAAAAATCATTTGGTATTTTAAAACACCATGTGCAAGATTAAGATGAACCAATCTTAAATTTTTCATCATTGACTGCTCTCTTTTGTCTGGGATAAGTGTATTAGATAAATGGGAGTTAATCCTCTGAAACAATTTCCTTGATTTTTCTTTTTCTGAA
Source organism: Trichosurus vulpecula (assembly GCF_011100635.1). Lineage (NCBI taxonomy): Eukaryota > Metazoa > Chordata > Mammalia > Diprotodontia > Phalangeridae > Trichosurus > Trichosurus vulpecula. Next base: position 145,234,564 of record NC_050574.1, on the reverse strand, counting down.
TTTACTTTTCTATTCCCCAGTGTCAATCTGTGCTTCCTTTTCCTCTTTCTTTTGTCTTCTTTTCTGACTTTCATTGCCTTCTAAGTTTAAAACTACAGGGGAGAATAAGATAAAAAAGAGAGATAAAATGCAAGCATGGAAAACCTGCAGCCTCAAGTCCATGTGACCTTCTGGATCTTTTAAGTGTGGCCCTTTGACTAAATCCAAACTTCACAGAACAAATCCCCTTAATAAAAGGATTTTTTTCTGTAAAACGTGAACTCAGTCAAAAGCCTGCACTCGAGGACCTAGAGGGCCACATGTGGCCTCAAGTTCACAGGATCCCCACCCCTGTCTAGTGACTTAAATGCTTTCTTTTTGGTAACCTGTAAATCTTGGAAGCATTGAAGACTAGCCTCCCCACAGGCCAGTGTTTATCACTGTTAGTTTAATTGGCTATACTTTTAATTATTAGAAATGACTTGCAGAATATAACTTCCTTATTGGCAAATGCACAATTTTACTTATATTCTGATTTTGATTCCTCTTTAGCTTGCATTTAACAAGCATTTCTCTTCATCATGATTCAGACTAGAAAGATAAATTCATTCCATACTAGAAAATTGTATGCTTTTTGATATCTGTTATTTGTTTCTCTACTATCCTTAAAGTATCCTTAAAGTTCCTTTTCCTATTTCGGCAATCCTAGAAAATACTCACTTGTAGTTTTAAGAAATATTTTTACGTACTCCCATTGTTATCCCACAACAAAGTATGTAAGAGATTAACTTGTAGAAAATGTAATTTATTTACTACGATATGCAGTAATTTGCTTTTAACATATAACCTTGTAATTTCAATCACTTTTTTTGTTGAAGACATAGATAATTTAAAAAATTTATTTTTGTTATTTTAATTATATTGATCTACAGTATTGAATATTTATTTTGTATTTATTACTGTAAATGACTTCACACCATTTGTTTACAATTGCTGAGCTAAGTGATTTTGGGGAATTTGTTAAGGTGACAAGCTTTGTTATTGATGCAAGTTTGCAAGTGAAATAGGAGGAATTTCATTGAAATAAATTTCATTTTAATACCAATAATCTAGTCCTAAACTCTGCTCTAGAAGGGTTTTATACTTCACAGTAGGCAAACCTATTGGTAGTTTAATAGTCCAATAACAAATACCATAAATTTGGTTATTACTGTCACCACAGTACTTACTATAAATTAGATCTTTAATAATAGACCAACTATGCTGTAAAGTAATTCAGGGGAAATTTTGACTGAGAAGACATAGCTAGATGAGATTTTTTTTTAAATTCTACAATTACTTTTAAAATGCAGGTGTTATAAGAGCAGAACATAACTTTGAAGGAATGGTACATAAGAGTGGTTTTGATGAAGTGGGAAGAAAAGAGAGTCAGAAGGATGGGAAATCAGTAATGGCTTTTAAATCAAATAGACATTTTTGGGCATAAACTTGCAAGTACTTTATGAAATATTGAAAATGTTTTCTTTGTTATTTAAATAATCTTTACCTATTTTTGTTTTACTGCATCAGATCATTGCTTTGAAATCATGGGTAAGAATGATTTTTTTTTAAACTCTAGTTGCTTTTGTGTTTAACCAAAGATGTGGTAGATTAGATAACATGTTATTTAGTACTAGTGTGAAATTAGTTTAATAATACTGTAGCATCATGGAGTTGCAAAGTTAATATGCTTGTATGAAAAGAACTAACATTTGTGTTGGAATGATAACAAGTTAAGCCTTCAGGAATGAAGTTAGGAGTGAATTATTGTTAGCAGTATCAAGGAGCCAGATTCAGGTAGCATCACTATTTATTTTTGGCAAATTTTTAGTGATTAATTTATTTTTCTTTGTGATTTCTGTGACTATAAATCTGACATCCTTAAGCTAGGAGTTCTCTGATGTGAAACTAGGGACTAATTTTTCTCATATATTTATTTTGAATATGCCCAATTAGAATAGAATAGTCCTAGAGTTCTGGTTTAATTTGTTTTAAGATGAAGCATCTAGGTCAAGTGGTAGACTTTCGAGCTCTGTCTTTGCATAGTTCCTTTGTTCACTAACAATTGTCATTTGAAGATTGCTAATGTTAATTTAATTACTGCACTTACCATGCAATCAGGATTGTTGCTTTGCAAGCTTTTGGGCTTTCCTTGGGAAGTTGTTAAATATATGTTTCATTCTGTGTCCCCTTTCTTCTTTCCCTTTGGCTTATTGCTTTTCCCTAGCTCAGCATTTTGGGGACCTCTGAAACTTGAGAGACACCTGAATTTCCTATTTATAATTTTCAAACTGTTTCTTTTAAAATTTTGACAGAATATGTATTGTTTATATTTTTATATTGTTTTTGTTTCTTAACTAGAGTCGAGTTTGCCCATTTCTAATAGATCCTTCTTCCCAAGCGACAGAGTGGTTAAAGGTACATTTAAAAGAATCATGTTTGGAAATTATTAACCAACAGGTAAGTATTCTCTTATTACTTATAACAATTGATTCCTTTAGAGGCACATAGATAGTACAGTGGATAGAATACTGGGCTTGGAGTCAGGAAGACCCAAATTTAAATCTAGCCTCAGACACTTAACAACTGTTTGATGTAGGGCAAGTCACTTAACCTCTGTCTGCCTCAGATTTCTTAGCTATAAAATGGGACTCATAATAGCACTCACCTCGCAGGGTTGTTGTCAGTCTTAAATGGCGTAATATTTGTAAAAGTGCTTAAGTACAGTGTGTGGCACTGGCCCATCCCACGTGCTGTGTAAATACTTACTTCCTCCTTTCCTTCCTTTCCATCCCCTTCCCATTGTCAACTTTGGAATTTTTCAAGTAAAAAACTAAAGCATAGTATGATTAAGGAACTTGAAGAGCTCACACAGTTATTAGAGTTGGGATAATAAAGAATTAAGATTTCTTGGTTGTCATCCTGTCTTATTACACTGTCTCTTATTACTCCATGTTACCTCATTGTAGCAACATGACAAACACTAGACAGCTCGTTATAGAATATTCTGTGTTATCTAGTCTAAATGCTAACCAAATTAATCTATATATCCAGCTTCTGTGACATCAAGGGTTTGTTGCAGATCAATCCCAACTTATAATAGTAGATGAATCGTAGAGAGTTGTGTGAGTCTCAAGAAATTAGCCCAGTAACTTGTTCATGGTCACACAGTAAGTGTCAGAGGCAGCATTTGAGCCAGGTCTTCCTCACTCCAGATCTAGCATTTATTGCCGATGTCAATTTTTTTTTTCATTGTCATTGATCAAATATTTTTGTTCCATGGAGTCATGGCATTTATTCAATGCATCATAAATGTCCAATTAAATACATTTTTATTATAATATCAATAAAAATAGGAAAAGAACAAGGAGGCCTTGAGCATCACAGTCTATTATTGCTTCAAAACTATTCTGTTGTACCTGATAGTAAAAATCACTGCAGCATGCTCGGGCAAAAATGGAATTCAAATAGAACAAGCACAAGTAGGACTTAGTGTGGAACAAAAACAATACTATGTTATAATACTTCCCCTAGTATATATACCATACTTACCACAAACATTTCATTAAATGTAATTTTATCTTTCCTTTATTTTCATGACACCTCATGTTCTTGCTCTTAACTAGAGTTGCACAGAAATATCAGAGTTAATGAGCTGTCTAGTTGATTGAATAATTGATCTATGATGAGATCATCACTGTGGATCCTTCTAATGGTGCTCATCATAATCATCTTTTCCTTCTGCGCAGCTTTTATTCATGTCTACCTTTTAATGATTCCTCTCTAGGGTTCCATCTTTTTAACAATAGTATCCTTCAGGTAATGCCATATGGATACCATCACAGAATACCATATACTCTAAAGAATGGAATTTTGAGGAGCCTATGATATACAAGATGGGTCATAACAATGGAAATTTGCATGAGACAAATGATGTTAAAGTTATTAATAGATATCTTTACTAACAAGAACAGGAGGTGACACTGGTCACATAGTGAGAACAAGGGAGGTAGACAGCTTAGATGCTCCATTAGTAAAAACTAGCAAGAGATGTAGATGAATGGCTCTAGAAGTGACTGGAATTAGAGCTCAGAGTCCAAAAGTCTCTCTCCACATTGGTTTCCATTTCAGAGTGATAGTAAACCCTGATCAAATGACTGCGTTTAGGGATTCTCGTTTCCCATTTTCATAATGGAAAGAAAATACATCTTATTCTTTTTAGAGGAGTTGAACATATTATTATTACAAAGAAAAGATCATTGGAATTTATCTTTCCTTTACCCCCAATATTTGATTTTTGGAGTAAGCAAAATAACTGAGTAACCATTATCTATAAAACCTGAGGAGAGAATTGATTTAATATTTTAATATTAATGTTGAGTCCCAACATTGGTAGCCAGCTGAAATGTTATTTGAGTACTTGCTTTAAATTCCACACCGAATTCCTTTAATGTCTTTGTTTAAGTAAATTATTGATGATGACAATTTGTTTGATAATTTATCCAGCTACAATTATTTCATTGTCATGTGATCTAATTATATAAATAATGTATGTCATTATTTTATAAATTCACATTTAAATACATTTATACTAAAAATAAGAATGATGTAACCTATTGAAAAATATTAGTGTAATAATAAAATAACATTCTTGTCTTTTACTTACTCAGGACAGCAACTTTATCACTGCTCTTGAGTTGGCAGTAAGATTTGGGAAAACGCTTATTATACAGGAGATGGATGGAGTAGAACCTGTTTTATATCCACTGTTGAGAAAAGATCTTGTTGCACAAGGTAAATTCTTGACAATTTCCTTGGGATTATTCTGTTAGGAAGTTCAGAAATAATTAACTCAATACTTTATCCTTCTTTTGCTTTTTGTCTTTTTAATGAAAAGAGGTATGTAAAATAGCAGAAGGATGCCTTCTTTTTCTACTTTCATCAAATTTTTATAAAGAACAACTTACGACAGTCTTAAAATACAAATTTTAATATAAATTGTGGGAAAGTTTTTCATCTTGATAATTACACAACATTTTTATTAGGACCTCAGAAGTTAGTATTTTTGTACAGGGGAAAATTATATTTATTTGAGCTATAGAGTCTATGTACGTTAAGTGTATTGTTTCTATTTACTTCTTTTTAATTCCTGTTTGTTTCAGGGAATATAGCAAACTTTTATTTCATATTTTCATACTGAAACATAGCACTGTTTGCTTGTTTGATCTGTTATTTATAGGAAGCCAAAGTCATTCTGTAAAGAAAGCATCAGCCCAATTTTTCTTTATCTCTACAATATCAATAATTAGATGTAGTTAATACCATGTTTCATGACAAAAATGGTTGGAGTGACAGTGTGATGTGATTGGTTTCCATTCAATTTCAGACCTAGTAACATGTAAAGACAGATCTAGAAAGAAATTCATATGCACAATAGAAAAATACAAATAGAAGTTGCCAAAATTTTAATTGGAAAATGAGTATGAAATCCATTTTAACTTTAATATTTAAATTATTTTTTCTTTGGAATATTTTGATGGACATGCCCCTAGCCAGGATGTTGATGGCTAGCCTTGAACCTTCTAATTTCCCACCTTCATCAGTAATCTCCTGCCTGGACTCATTCTCCAGTGGTTTACATACTCTTGTTACTCATATTCTTCTCATCCCAGTGACATTAAACTCCTGATTATCCAAGAAGAAAGCTTCCTTCCTTATTTCAGCTGTCTTTTTCTTTGTTCCCATACATCTCAACCCAACCCAACCATTTGTCCCACTCTAGATCTGCCTATCCCTTTAATTGTGACCTCTGGAATCCTTTCCCCATAATTAACAAGTATAATTTTATTTTAAACTACTTCCTCTCTTTCTCCTAGCCCTCACTGAATCTTTGGTTTACTTTACTGTATTCGTGCATTTCATTATATAGCTCCCTGACTGACTGATTTTGGTAATCCAGTTAGAATACTCCTTGCTCTGCATTGGTACTTCTAGACTCTCCTTATAGCCCCCATCAGTCATTGATATTCATGCAATTTCAGTTTGTCATGCAATCCAGATCTTGGTGACCATTATACTTCAGGACATTTCCCATCTTTCTCAATAAGTTCATGGCCTGGCTAACAGTCTCTGTCTCCCTCCAGCTTCCATTTTGATGCTAGGTAATTTCATTGTACATGTTGATATTCCATAACATCCCATAACTTTCCAGTTTCTCATTATACTCACTTCCTGTGACCTACTTCTCTGTTCTATCACAGATACACACAGGGATGGTTATATCCTTGATTTTGCCATCAACTGCAAATATTGTATTTCCACATCCAAGATCTAAAAAATTCCTTTTTCTTCCTAACCCTACTCTTCTTCCTCACTGTGAACTCTAATCCCTCTACACTAGAATTTCCCCAATTTATCACTTCCTCTCTATGATCTCATCACATCTCAGTCTTGACCCTTTGGTGAACCGGTTCTTGTCCACACCATCTTCTGATCTTGAATTTACTGTACCGTTGACTTCTTGCAAATCATACCTTAACCACCCCTATTTCTGGTCACTCCCATAATCCTCCTCCTCCAATCTTACTTTCAGAATTTGTGAAATCATTCCTACTAGATCCACTACAAATTTATTTAACTTCAACTGGGACATTACAGCAACAAGATAATCCTGCAATCTAACAGACACAATGCCTATTCCAAACCCTCTGTCCTCAGGCTTCCCCCAGTACCCCCTGGCATTTCAGTCAGTAAGCATATTTTAAGATTTACTATGGGTGAGGTAGTGTGCTAAGCACTGGGGATACAAAGAAAAGCAAATTGCCCTAAAGGAGCTCAGGTTCTAAATGACTGTCATCTGAGGATCTCACCTCATCCTTGACCTAGTGCAAATCACATAACCTTTTTAAGCCTCTCTTTTCTGGTTTGTTAAAAAAATTTTAATTATTAACCTCAAAGTTTTCATAAGAAAAAGTGCTTTGTAAACTTTAAAGTATAATATAAATGTTCAACCGTTTAATGCCAAGCGTCACTTCAAGATCTTTTAGCAAATAAGAGTATTTTGAACATAAATTTTTATTACATACAGTAGTACAAGTTAATACAGAGTTCTGTTTAATTCTCACTTCATTCTTTTATTGGATAATGCCTATAAATGCTTATAGAAGTAAGCTATGTACTCATAAACTGTCTTAAATATATTTACTTGTTAATGCTTGTGTAATCATATTAATGTGCTTTAGCAAAATATAGAACAAAGAATAACCTTTTGTCTTTTTAAAAACAAATAGGTCCACGTTATGTTGTACAAATAGGTGATAAAATTATTGATTATAATGAAGACTTCCGCCTATTTCTCTCAACACGAAACCCAAATCCTTTTATCCCACCTGATGCAGCTTCCATTGTTACAGAGGTTAACTTTACAACAACAAGAAGTGGATTAAGAGGACAGGTATGAATGCTCCAATCATCTACTTTAGGGCATTTGGAGAACTCTACAAGAATGACTTTAGATGTTTGAGATACACACGTATACACACACACACACACACGTATATATATTATATATACATATATTTACATATATATGTGTGTGTATATATATACATATATATGCATATATACATATATATATGTATGTGTGTGTGTATATATACATATATATATACACATACATTTAGATTATAGGTTTTCAAAATATTTTGTCAACTCTTTGCCAGTTTAGGCCTGCAGTTTTTTATTCAAATTATACTTGTAAATGAAAATAAAACTTTCATTTCCATTTCAGTTTCCATCTCTAACAAGCCTTAAAAGGCAATTTCAGTGAAGCTAAAATTTCCTAATTTCTTCTCTTTAGTCTGACTGTATTACATTATACTTATTCTGTTATGCCATTAGTTAGGCCTATTTGTCAGGCCATTGGAAAATGCATTACAATGGGAGGAACCCCAGACTTCGAAGTTCCAGGTTCAAGTCTTCATTCTCATGTTTGTTGACTGTTACAAAGTTGCTCTCTTTTGTACTGTCTGCCTCACAAGGAGACTGTCAATCACTGGATGACTGTAACTAACAGTAACATAAAATTCTAATTTAGCTGTTTTTTGAATATGAATATGACTTTTCTAGGTTAAACTTCACATTTTAAATGCTCCTCTGTTGATTTTTCTTATTTTTTTTTTAATATGGAAGATATTTCAGTTGATGTTAAGCTTTATCCTGGTTATTTGTTTCCTTCACAACATTCCTTTTTCCCAAAATTTTACTTTGTCTGATGGCCCATGTCTGTTTTATTGAACTTTATGTTTTCTTCACTTTTTAAATTAAATATATTTTCTTCTATCATGTATGACTGTGAACATATTTCTAAAATAAGCATTTATGTTTTGTTGGTGATCTTTGTATAAACAAGATCATATATATTTAATAGAAGAAAACAACTCCCAAGTTTTACAAAATTAATTCACTAAATTGCTTTTTTCTCTGCCAAAGAGCTATATAAAAATTGCTGCAATAGTGTTTCTATTTAGTTTTTGTGTATCAAAAGCTAAGTGAAGATCTTTATAATACTTCCTTTGTAGTTATTCTTTTTAATGTTGTCATCTCAACATTTGGTATTAATTTAAGAAAATGAATGCCCACCACTTTTATGATGCTGTTTTGCTTCATTTTAGTATGTTGATGACAGTATCTGAAGAACTAACATTATATTGAGGATGAACTAATTAATATTTTAATAACTTCTATAGAGTTTAAAACAAATATTTCAGCTATTCTCCTGCTTATTTTCTCCTTTTTAAGTAATTTATATGTATTGAGAAAGAAAATATTATATTTTCAGAAATAATTTTTAATGCTTGGTAAACAAAATACAGGTAATATTAGAGGAAAACACTTTTTAATAAACTTTTCTTTAAGCTTTTGGCTTTAACTATTCAACATGAGAAACCAGATCTGGAAGAGCAAAAAACAAAACTACTACAGCAGGAAGAAGACAAAAAAATACAGCTAGCTAAACTTGAGGAATCACTTTTAGAGGTAAAATTTAAATACTTGACTTGAAAGTTTAAGTAGCTTTACCTTTTGTGGGGTTTGTTTTCTCTCTCTTTTTTGATATGGTGGTTTTTGATTTCATTAATTTCTTTTGACATGTTTTTGGTTATTTCGGAGTCAGATTAAATGTGAATAATTAGTATTTTAGTATATACTCAACGCTTCCATACATACTAGGCAGTATGAGAGATTCAAAGAATTTGAGACTTGGTCAAAGACATTAAAGAACTTATATTATTATTGGAAAGACAGAATAACCCATGACACAATTTGATGATGGCATAAAATCAATTTATCCAAGTGCTAAATTAGTGGTTTTAGGGTTTGACCAATACATAAACCCCTTCATGAAATTGAATATATAATATGCTAACAAAAAAATAAAATGAACCTGGGTAATTTACAAAACCATGTTGAAATTTATTTTGTCTTAATTTAAATTTGGAATGTATGTGCATGATCTTTAACTTTGGCTTTTAACACAGACACTTGCTACATCCCAAGGCAATATATTGGAAAATAAAGATTTAATTGAATCCTTGAATCAGACCAAAGCAAGCAGTGCACTTATTCAAGAATCACTTAAAGAATCTCACAAACTTCAAGTTTCCCTTGATCAAGTAAGTCTATTTTGGCCTGTTTTATGCAATATTTCTAAATATTTAGTTGACTTAGGCAACTATTTTAGCCTCATACCTGAAAGACTGTGCCAGAAAGTTGTATCATAATGTTGAGAAATTCAGCGCTGCTTTCCTAATAGACAACATAGACTACAAAATGATGCAAGGCAGAAATATCCTAGCTTTGCTGTCAGACCAGATAGTCTCGTTTATATACTGTTTGGTTGTTTGCTTCATAGATGAGTGCAGACTTTGGGAAACCTCTGCTTTAATCAAAGATTATGCATCAACATAGATACCTGCCCTCAAGTTACCTGAACCTTTTGGCAATTTGGTAGTGACTAAAGAAAATGTGTGCAAATTTGCATAAAAGATATTTTTTCCCTCATTCCTTTTATTAGTAGTGGTGATATTAGCAACATATAACTGCTTAAACAGTAAAAAATGATAGTGTCTTTTGGGATGGGAATTATTGTACAACCTAATGGAATCCTCATTTTTTTCAATGCCTAGTTTAGGTCTGATCTTGTCCTTCTTTTATTTCCACAACTGGAGGTAATCTCTAGAATTCTACTAAAATTTACCATATTGCTGGGAGTAAACCTTATTTTTGAAATTAATTTTGAATTTTGATATAGTTATCTTTATACAATGTTTATCTCTCCCACTAAATTATAGCCTTTTTGAGGATGGGTTTTACCTGTTTTGAATTCCATCTTATTTCAACTTTGCTTCCTTAGCAAATACTTTGCTCATAGTAATGGGTACCTAGTAAATGGTTGTTCAGTTGAATTTAATACAGTTACACAGCATTAATCTAGACTTGTGAAAGAATGAGATCATATGGATGAGTGAATTTTACAGTTTATACATTAAAAAAAGCAAACACAGTTTAGCCTTTCCATAATTACAGATCCCATTTATTTGGCAATAATTTAAGACTTTAGGAATTTTTTACACATTCAGTGCAGCTTACCCCCTATATTAACTGGCACAGACATAGCTTATTTTTTTGTGTTGTTTCTGCTGTCTCTCACTCCTGCTGCTACTCAGTGCTTCTGCCAGACACTTGTATCTCCTTCTTCAGTTCAAATTTATTAGTTGCTATAAACTTAAGAGAACTGGGAATTGTCAATGGAACAGGGATTAGCTGAACTTTCACAATAAAAACCTTAACTGTATGCACAATATAGTTCCTTAGATGTGACAATCTGAGGGTGTTTCCATTCCTTTCATACATAGTAAAATGTATGGCCTTTGATAGAAATTGTTCTCCCTGGTCTCAGACTTTGTCCCTTGTCCTTTCTTTTCTTGACTGTTGTGAATATTTGGAATTCCCAGAAGTCTTACTACTGGCCAAGTGAAGTTCTACTGTTGTTTTAGTCTTCAAAATACACTAGTGCAGGTGGACAACAATTTCTAATATAAAAATTCTGTATATTTTTTACCCATTACTCCTTTTGAGTAAAACATCAGAGACATTGCACTGCATGTGGACTAACATTACAGTCTCCAGTATGCTGCATGAGGAAGTAGAAGTAGAAATTGCCTTAAAAATTTAACAATGCTGAGACGTTGCAATCCACTAAAATCCTTCCTCAGACCAACTGTTGTTTAATAAGGCCTTCTTGATCTTAAACTTGTGAAGTCAATTTTTTTAACTCGTAGAAGACTACGTGTTAAACTTTGTCTTATTATATTTGTCCCTTTGTTCTAGTTTGTCAAAATAGTTTATATGTCATCTATTATGTTAGTTCTCCTTTTGTGTTGTCATCTGAAAATTTGATAAGGATGCCATCTATGCTATTATTCAAGTCATAATAAAAAATGTTCACGATACTGAGGCAAGATCACATGACTGGGGCATTCAACTGGAGGCCTCTGTCCCAAATGACATTGATTCAGTAATAACTACTCAGGGGTCTTCCTTTACTAATCTCCATGAATTAGTGTTGGTTACCTAGCACTTAACCCTTCCCCTGCCATCACTACCTGCTTTCTTTTTTCTGTCCCAGCCCTACTCTTTCAAATACATATCTAATTCTGCCCTCCAGAGCCCGCATTCCATCATTAATAAACTTTTATTTATCCTATCATACTTCTTCCATCTTCTTGTACTCATAGAAAATAATGCTGCCCTAGCTAACCTCTTTAGTACTAGATGTATCTTCTCTCATGCCCTCTAATTCAGCAAGTTAAGACAGACAGGCTTGGCCCTTGCTCCTTATGGCCACTTTCAGACTCTCCCTTGTCACAATCATTTAGCGCCCTCTCTGCTTATGAGATTCATTTCGTTTAAATGAATAGTTCCTGACTTTTTTGTGTCATAAACCTCTCTGGCAATCTGGTAAGGCTTTTAGATCCCTTCTCAGAATATTTTTAAATAATTGAAAGAAATGATAAATTTCAGTTACAGTTTAATGAAAATAAAGATGTAATTTAAAAAAAAATCCAAGTTCATGATCTCTTTGAAATCATCTCTTATTCTCTTCCCTTTGCTCTAATCTCTGAAAAAGTGGTTCTTCTTCTTGGCATGAATAACTCCTCTATTTAATGCTCATTTGCTCCTGTCTCCTCTGGTGGTTTGCACCTGAAATTATCCTCTTATCTTCAGGCTCTTTCCCTGTTAATCACAGTCAATAAGTTATTTATTAAGTGTCTCTTGCTGTTTGTCCTTCATTCTCAAAGAGTAGCATGACATCAGGAAGGTGATGCCATGACTTGCAAGTGAATTGGAAAGCGAGGAATGGCTGTGCAAAGACTCGAGCCTCACTTTCTCCTCTGGAGCCATCTGGGTCCAGTGGCAAGATATTAGGCATAGTCTGGGCCCTGGGGATACAAGTACAAAGAATAAAACAGTCCCTACTTTCAAGGAACTTAATGGGCAAGGGAACAAATTAAAAATGTGAAAGCGAAAATACAAAAAGTTCATAAATACTAATATATGAAAATATTTGAATACAAGATGGCTTTAGAGGCAGGACCCCAACAGTTGGGAGAATTAGGAAAAACCTCATGGAGACAGTTCTTGATCTACATCTTAATGGATGAGAGGCATTCTATGAGATGGAGGTAAAGAGGGAGTACATTCCAGTCATATGGGATGGCCAGTAAAAAAAAAAGCAGGAGGGTGGGGGTGGAGGTGGGCACAGTCATAGGAAATGGGGGGCTGTGGGTGAGGAACTGAAAGAAGATGAGTTTGGCTGAATTGCTAAGTGTGAGCCTGGGGGAGTAATGTCCAGAAAGGCTAGAAATACAGGTTAGGGCCTGGTTGTGAAGTATGAGACAGATAATACACAGGAGGCACTGGAGGCTTGGACTCCAGCCTCTAACAGGTTCGCTCTTGATCTGATCAGACAGGAAAAAGAGCTTCAAAGGGGTTAATAATAAGCTTCATTCTAGTCTAGTCTTCTCTAACACAATATTGCTGATAATGGAAGCACAATATTCCCTAATCACCCTTCTAGCAGGGACTGGCGAGAAGCGGGGGGAGGGAAGGGGCAACTACTCCTATGTCTCGATGGGGCCAGTCAAGACGGGTGCAACTTGTTCATCCCATAAAGTGTTCCCCTAAATCTCCGCAATCCTCAATGGGGGCTGGTTGAGGCAAAAACAAACTCCCCCCGCCAAGCCTTGATGGGGACCGACCAAGGCGCACAGCATCCCAGCTTGTGCATTCAACCATAAAGGTTCCCCAACTCACTGACCACTGCCCACCTGTTTTATAGGGCATCAGACAAAGAAGGCATATTGCCAGCAGTAGCTTCACAAGTTTATATCACCTCATCCCTATATCTCACTGTGCAGTCGCAGTGGATGTTTACAGTTTCAGCACACATGTTTATATTATTTATCCTTATATAATGCTATGCAAATGTGGTAGAGATGTTTTGAACCATGAGCTTGGGAACTCATATCTAATACTTGGGAAACAAAGATTGTTATGGCCACGGATCCTGGGAAACTGAGGTTGTTATGGCCATAGATCCTGGGAAACTGAACTCTTAAGAAATAATAACAAAAATCCACTTTACACACACTAAAATCCACCTTACTTACACTAGAATTCACCTTGCTTACATGAAGTAAACAAGGCAATTTATGTTTTATTCTAGAGGCAAAAAGAAGCAACTAGAAACGATAAAGTAAGGAAGTGATGTCGTTATAAGTGTGCTTAAGGAAAATCACTTTGGCTGCTGTGTACAAGATGGATTAAAGTGTAGAGGGAATTTAAGGCAGGAAGACCAATTAGGAGGCTATTGTAATAATCTAGGCAAGAGGCGTTGAGCACCTGAGCTAAGGCTGGGTGAGTAGAGAGTAGTCAGGTGTAAGAGATGTTGTGAAGGTCTCCCATTGCTTTATTTTGGGTCCTCTTGCTTTCTCTATATATACCCTCATAAATGTCCCACCGTTCCAGTGTGTATGGATAATTCTCAGATCTCTCTATTTTTCTGGTCTTTGACTCATTAGCTCTAGTTCTTTGTCTATAACCGTACGTTTGTCATCCTCAATTAGCTGTCCCAAAGTTGTCTCAAACTCAACATGTCCAACACACAACAGATTTTCTTTCTCTCTAACTACCTGTCCTCCAGACTTTCCTATTTTTTGATGGTGCAGCAATCCTTCTAGTTCCCCAGGTTGCAACCTTGGAGTCATTCTCAAGTTTACACTGTTTTTCACTGTCCTAGGCCCCATTTTCAGTTAGTTTCCAAATCTTACTGTTTTTATCTCTGTACCTTGTCTTGCATTCATCCTTTTCTCTGTGCCCTTTTCTCTATAGCCACGACCTTATTTCAGGCCCTCAAATGATTGTGACAACCTCATCAGAGGACCTGTAACATTACAGACTGCTCTTTCTCCACATCTTCCACATAGATGCCAAAGTAATATTCCTAAATCAAAGTAATTGTGCCCTTTCTTGCCTCTGTGATTCATGCCTTTCTTTCTAGAATGATTGTACATTATTTCCTTTCATGTGATCTTTGTTTATTTCCTCTTCTCCTTTCTCAAAGAGTGAATGCCTGGAATATAGTTTTTATCTCTACACAGAATTGGCTACTTGGCCTTCCTTCCTCCTCCTGCTTCTGTGCCTTCAGACAGGGTCTTCCCCCAAGCCTGTGATGTGTATTCTTCTCTCCTTTGTCTTTTACAATTCCTTAGTTCCTCCTTAGGCTTAAGCCTGATCCCCTTGGTGCTCTTTTCTTCAAGTTATCATGTACATATGTATTTCTTTATACCTAGTATTCTTGATAGTAGGAGGTAGGTGGTTTAATTTTAATTTTATCTTTCTTTTCCCAGTGCCTAGAATAGTGCTTTGAATATTTTTCCCTCAGGATGAGGGAGGTTCTGGACCTGTTATTTCATCTGTCCAGGAAACTTCTAGTATAAGACTATGTTTCACCAATGCAGATTGACAATACATCTGTAATTTGTAATCTTAGAAAGTTGCCTGGGCCTCAGATGACTTTATACACAAATGAAAGAATCACACAACTAATATGTATCAAAAGCAGGACTTCAGCCCAGCTCTTCCTAATATAAAGGCCAACCGACTAATCATTATGCCAAATATTTTTCAGGTTGGATTGGCTTGATCTGGCTTGCTTTTGGTCTGGTACTTCAGTCAGTTAATTTAAGACCATTACAAAACCGTTTTAGATGTATTCTTGTTTAGTTGTTATCTATCTTTCTTTTCTATAACAATAGCATGAGATAATTTATCAAGTGCTTTGCGGAAAAAAGAGTCCAATCTAATGCATTTTCTTGATCCCCAGTTTAATCACTTTATTGAAAAAGGAAATGGAGTTTGGCATAGCTATTCTTTATGAAATTGTTTTGGCCTTTTGTGATTAGTGTTTCCTTTTCCAGAGGTTTACTACCATATCTTTAATAATATGTTCTAAAATTTTTTGCCAGGAAAAGAATTTTAGATCATTTTTCTACTATATAGTTTACAAATTCTTTGCCTTTCTTTTTAAAAAAATGAATTATTTTATTTTTTTCCCCAATTACATGTAAAAACAATTTTCAGCATTAATTTTTAAAAATTTTGAGATCTAAATTCTCTCTCTCCTTTCCTTTACTCCCCCCTCATTGAGAAGGCAAGCAGTTTGATATAGGTTATACATGTATAGTCATGCAGAACATATTTCCGTATTTGTCATGTTGTGAAAGAAAACACAGACCAAAAAAAAAACTAAGAAAAATAAAGTTTTTTTTTTAAAGTATGCTTTGATCTGCCTACAGATTCCATCAGTACTTTCTCTAGAGATGGATAACATTTTTCATCATAAGTCCTTCAGAATTGTCTTATTTCATTGTATTGCTGAGAATAGCTAAGTAATTCACAATTGCTCATTGTACAATATTGCTGTTACTATGTACAGTATTTTCCTGGGTCTGCTCGTTTCACTTTGCCTAAGTTGATGTAAGTCTTTCCAGGTTTTTCTGAAAGCATCTTGCTCATCATTTCTTATATCACAATAGTATTCCATCACAATCATATACTACAACTTGTTCAGTCATTTCTCAATTGATGGTCATCCCCTCAATTTCCAATTCTTTGCTTCCACAAAAAGAAATGCTGTAAATATGTGTTTTTTACATATGTACTTTACATCAGTTCATGTGAGTCTTTCTAAGTTTTTCTGAAAGCACCTGGTTTGTCATTTCTTATAGCATAATAATATTCCATTACAGTCAAATACCACAACTTGTTTTCCAGTTGATGAGCATCCCTTTGATTTCCAATTCTTTGCTACCACAGAAAGAACAGCTATAAATACTTTTGTACAAATAGGTCTTTTTCCTTTTTTTAAAATCTCTTTGGGATTAGACCTAGTAGTAGTGGTTTTGCTATGCATGGTTTTATAGCCCTTTGGACATAGTTCCAGATTGCACTCCAGAATGGTTGAGTCAATTCACAACTCTACCAATAATACATTAGTGTGTATTTCCCACATCTCCTCCAGCATTTGTCATTTTCCTTTTGATAGATATGGGGTGCTACCTCAGGGTTGTTTAATTTGGATTTCCCTAATCAATAGTGATTTAGAGCATCTTTCATATGACTGTAGTTAGCTTTGATTACTTCATTTGAAAACTGCCCATTCATATGTTTGACCATTTATCAATTGGGGAATGGCTCTTATTTTTATAAATTTGACTCAGTTCTCTATGTATTTGAAAAAATGAGGCCTTTATCAGGGAAACTTGTAAAATTTTGTTCAATTATGGTTACTGTGTATTTCCCTCCATCCTATTTTACCTCTGTCCATCCTCAAAAGTATTTTACTTCTGACTACCTCCTCCCCAAATCTTCGCTCCTTTCTATCAACCTCTCTCTCCCCCTTCCCCCCCCCCCCAACACCTTCTCCTACTATTTTCTTGTAGGATAAGATAAATTTCTATACTCAGTTAAGTGTGTGTGTCATTTCCTCTTTGAGGCAGTTCCAGTGAGAGAAAGGTTCAGGCATGCTCCCTGCATCTCTCCTATCTTCCCTTCTACTATAAAGTCTCTTTCATACCTCTTTTATTTGAGATAATTTATTCCATTCTACATTTCTCTTTCCCTTTCTCTTTCCCTTTCCCTTTTCCCTTTTCCCTTTCCCTTTCGCTTTCTCCCAGTGCATTCCTCTTTCTCACCCCTTTATTTTATTTTTTAGATATTATCCCATAATATTCACCTCACATCTGTACTCTATGTGTATATTCCTCACTGCCCTAGTAATGATAAAGTTCTTAGGAGTTACAAGTATCATCTTTCCATGTAGGAATGTAAATAGTTTAACCTTATTGAATCCCTTATACTTACTCTTTTCTGTTTATGTTTTTATGCTTCTCTTAAGTATTGTATTTGAAAGTCAGATTTTTCTATTCAGCTCTGGTCTTTTTGTCAGGAATGCTTCAAAATAATTTATTTCATGGAATATCTATTTTTTTCTCCTGAAGCATTATATTCAATTTTGCTGAGCAGGTGATTCTTTTTTTTTTTTTTTTTTGTAATCCTAGCTCCTTTGCCTTTTGGAATATCACATTCCAAGCCCTCTGATCCTTTAACATAGAAGCTGCTAAATCTTGGGTTATCCTGACTGAGGCTTCACAATATTTGAATTGTTTCTTTCTGGCTGCTTGCAGTATTTTCTCCTTGAACTGGGAGCTCTGGAATTTGGCTAAAATATTCCTGCATTCCTGGAAATTTTCATTTTGGGATCTCTTTCAGGAAATGATTGGTAGTGTCTTTCTATTTCTGTTTTACCTTGTGGTTCTAGAATATCAGGACATTTTTCCTTGATAATTTCTTGAAAGATAGATGATGTCTAGGCTCTTTTTTGAAATCATGACTTTCATGAAGGCCAGTAATTCTTAAATTATCTCTCCTGGATCTACTTTTCAGGTCAGTTGTTTTTCCAGTGAGATATTTCACATTTTCTAATATATTTTCATTTTTTAATTAATTTTTTGTTGTTTCTTGATTTCTCATGGAGTCATTAGCTTGCACTTGCTGAATTCTAATTTTTAAGGAATTATTTTCTTTAGTGAACTTTTGTACTTACTTTTATGTTTGTCCAGTTCTACTTTTTAAGGAGTTCTTTTCTTCAGTGAATTTTTGTACATCTTTTCCAGAGTGGCCAGTTCTACTTTTTAAGAAGTTAGTTCTTCTCTTCATTGAATTTTGTGATTCTTTTGCCATTTGACCTATTCTGTGTTTTAAGATGTTATTTTTTCAATAATTTCTTGTTCCTCTTTTACCAAGCTGTTGACTCTTTTTTCTTTGATTTTCTTGCATTTCTCTAATTCTTTTCCCAATTTTTCCTCTACCTTTCTTATTTTATTTTTAAAATCCTTTTTGAGCTCTTCTATGAATTCCTTTTGGGCCAGAGACCAATTCATATTTTTCCTTGAGGTTTTGGATATAGCAGTTTTTAATTCGTTGAGGCGTTCTGAGTTTGTGTTTAATCTCCCCTCTCACCACCATAGCTTTCTATGGTCAAGGGTTTTTTTTCAGTTCTTGCAAGGTGGTAAGATCTAATGAGAGGTATGTTTATTACTCTCCTGGCCTGTGATCGGGGCTGTGAGTGATCACAGGCACTCTTTTCTGCCCTGGAACTATGACCAGGATCCCTGCTCTGCTGTGCCAAGTTCTTGTGTGCTAGTGCTCCTCCTCACCTTGGAATTGCAACTCAGGACTGTGACCTGTATTGGTGTATGGGCAATAAAATCCTGCACCTGCTGCCCGCAGAGGGACCTTTGTAATCTCCTTCTGACCAGTTTTGTTACCTTTACCATTTGTAGGATGAGAGCTCTGGAAACCTCTGTTGCCAATTTAATTGCCCCCGAGGCCAGCTTCTGGCTTGCTGAGGCCAAGCCTGTTAGTGTCTTGATAGGGCTCTGCCTGCACTAGACTGCATTCTACTCTTACTCCAGTGTGACAGACCTTTTCTGCCAATTTAAGTTGTCTTGGGCTGGGAAATTGTTTCACTACATCCATTTATTGGTTCTGCTGCGCCCTCCCCCCCGAATTTGTTTTGAGGTGTTATTAAAGTTGTTTGAAGGGGAATTTGGGAGAACTCAGACAAGTGCCTCCCTTTTCTCTGCCATTTTGGTTCCACCCTGCCCCTGCACTCCCCTTTGTTTTCTTTCAAAAAAATTACATCATTTACCCTTTTCTAGTCCTTCAGTGGCTTGTTTCCCAGAATTTTTCTGTTATAATTTATAGTGACTCAGCAATCACATCTGATAGTACCTGAGGCTTGAGTTCATGCTGGCCTTGGTAGGCTTTTTGGCATTTGAAAACCTTTGCAATGTAGCTTCTTCCTGCCTTTCAAGTTTTCTTATGCTTCAGTCCTCTCTATGTACTCTGAGAACCAGATATATTGTCCTATTTACTGTTCCTTACATGACACACCATTTTGTTTTTTACTTATTTCATTTGTATTGTCTGTCCCCGTGTTTGGAATGCTCTCCCTCTTAATCTCTGTCTCCTAGTTTCCTTGGATTCTTCAAGACTCGACTCAAATTCCACATTCTGTAAGAGGCATTTCTTGTTCTGCTTTGCTGCCAGTCTCTTCTCTCCCATAATATCTTCTACTACATCTTGAATGTATTTTGCACTGTCTCCATTTACCAATGTGAGCTCCTTGAAGGCAAGGATTATCTTTTGGTTTTCTTTGTGTCCCTGGCACTTAGCATAGCACCTGGCATGTGGTAAGCCCTTAGTAAATACTTGTTGATTGACTAACAAGTCCCTGGCACTTAGCATAGCACCTGGCATGTGGTAAGCCCTTAGTAAATACTTGTTGATTGACTAACTAAAGATGTCCTAACAAGTACATCTGTCCCAGTGTATGGAAGAATATAAGGGGGATGCAGTGGGTTCTCCTTCACTGGGAGTTTGCAAGGTGAGAATGGCTGGGTGAGAACTTGTTAGTAATGCTGAAGAAGGGATGTGTCTTTAGGTAGGGGTTGAAATAGATGTGCGTTGAGGTTTTCCGACACTAAGATTTGGTGATTTTTTTTCCTGTTGCAGGCATCAACCTCCCTGATGAAATATAACTCTTAACTGCATCTTCATATAGCTGTATGTTGTAGTTCATTGAACTCTGAATCAGGAGACTTGTGTACTATTTGTCTTTCTTCTCAACTTTTTATTTGATTCTTTGTAAGCTTTTGTTGGCCTCAGTTTCCTCATTTTTTAAAAGAAAGGGTTTTTACTAGTTGATTTCTAAGGCCCCATATAATTTGAAAAATGCTATGGTCTTTTCTTTGGCTCAGACATACATAATGTAAGTTACATGGCAGATAGGACACTGTAGGAAGAGTAAGTTGCTTCAACTGGAATTGAACTCTAGTTACATCTCTGCTGCATGATTTGTTACATGCCCTTTAGTAAGTCTTTGGGCCTCAGTTTCTCATCTATAAAATAAAAGAGTTAGACTTAGTCATATGTAGCCCTTTTCATCTTCAGCATTCTATAATTATGTTAAATGGTAAAACATTGAGTAGCTGTTTACACAGTGGTCCTTAGGTGGCAGTAAAGTACTGATCTTGAGCTTTTTGCCTTTTTTATGCACAGGAAAGGGATGCCTATCTCCCTCTAGCTGAGAATGCCAGCAAGATGTATTTTATTATTTCAGACTTGTCTAAAATTAATAATATGTACCGTTTTAGTTTGGCCTCATTCCTTCGACTTTTCCAACGAGCTCTGCAGAACAAACAGGTATGTGACTTAACCTGAATCCAGGGGTACCATGATGAAATCACTCTATTTGTGATGCTTACCAACATTAAGCTGCTCTGAAAACTTTCATAGAAAGATGTAAAATCAATACAAATGTTGTCAGATTAGAGCATGTTACAGATCAAAACAATAAGTAAATAAAATTACTTTTTCTATAAATACAGTATATAATCCTGTCAGATAGTCCAGATTCAACTAAATATAGCTCATGCTAAAATATCACCAGAGTCCCAATATTTTTAAAATGTTGTATGTTTCCAAGTATTGTGAACAGTTATAGTAATTTCCTAGTCAAGCAGGTCACTTACCTTTTTGTTTGTTTGAAGAAATAATACTTAATGTTTTCATCAAAGAGTCATTTTTAAATTTCTGGTTTTTAAAGGAAGCAATGACAATGTATTTATTATTAATTGTTCCCCCACCAATATTTCTTAGTGAAGTTGTTTCTAAAATAGAATTTGAAGTAAATACATGAAACCAAGTGGACTAGGTCCTACTTTGTGGCTGTACCTCTAATATGAGAAGTCTGACCTGCCACAAAATGATATTTCTAGACTTTAAGCTATATGGCTCTGGAGCCCTTCGGATTAAATTGCCGTGTTTGACTGACATGATTACTGGCTTGTATAATATCTTGTGGTCATCACTGCAGCAGTTGCTTTCAGTTACAGGAGATTTCTGTACCTAATGTTTCTTTTCCCTTGGAGACTTAAAACCATTTGAACTCCTTAACTTTATTTTTTACACTAAATTAAATTTTATATAATGAAGTGAAATAAATAATTTAGTATTCTGCTTTTAAAAACCTGAAATTCTTTTGCAAGTATAGAATTAGACTTTTAAGATTTTCAGAAATGATTGAAAAAATACTTGATGGCATTTCTCACACTGTTTTTCTACTTTATTTCCTTTGCTGAGGATATGTGTTCTGTAGGGCAACAGGCAAGAGTAAAATACATGATTCGTTTTTGTCGTTTTCCCTAAAGTATAATTCCTTGACCCTTTATTTAGATTTACAGATAATTTAAAAATTATAAAGTAAGTCATGATAATATGAGGTCCTGGACTTGGAGTCAGGAAGAACCAAATTTGAATTCTGTGTCAGTCACTCAAGTTGTCTGACTCTTGGCAAGTCACTTATACCTATTATCCTCAGTTGCCTTGTCTTCAAAATAGGGAGAATACTGTCACTGTGAGGGATGTTGTGAGGATCAGATGAAATGATGTATCTAAAGCTTTTTGCAAACCTTATAGTGCTATATAAATGTGAGTTATTTTTATTAAAACTTAAAACTATGCCCAGTTAATATAAACCTATTTTGTTGATGTTGGTCAACAAGAGGTCTGTGAGAGCTGCTTCATGGTACCTGCAGTATCCTAGTGATATGTGAGCAAGGAAATAAATTTAAGTCTGTAACAAAACTAAAACAAAAAATTTATTCTCATATTTTATTCTCATTTGTAAAGTTTTTACCTCTTGAACCAGGTTTGCCATAGTAACTCTAATTGCTTGATCATTAAATGAATTAGCTCTTAGATACCATTGAGTATACTATTTTCTTGTGCTTTTAATGTGATTTATTACTAAAATTACCAAGAGTAAAATCTTATACTTCTGTTTCTTTGAAAATCCATACTAGGTCATATAGACATTGGATTCTTTCTTAGTTTTATTTAGTTATTATAAATAGTGCAAGTGCAGTTGTGGTCTAAATTAAGAGAGATGAAAAATAGTCGTTAACATCTGAATTGTAGCCGACTAGCTCAGAATATTGATATTGATACCATGATCACAGGTTCTATCCCCATTGTGGAGCCAGTTCTAATCTGTTTGAGGTCTAGAGATTATATTGTTACAGTCTGTTAAAGTTAATATTAAATAGATAAGTTTTTTTTTATTATTAGTTTTTGAGAGTGAGGTCCTATAGTACTTCTGCCTCTTTTACTGGGGTTCAAATAATATTAATCAAGTTCATTTTTGTATTATTAGTAAATGAGAATGCACATTTACCTTGAAAGTAGCGGTAGGGAACCTGCCTGAACCATTGGTTTTTCATCTGTTTTTGCATCATAGGTAGTGGGCAGTGATATGGCAGGATGATGGGGAGTCATGCTATGGTAAAGCAGCATACTTCTGGCTCCTTTCCTTGATGATAGGGCCAGAATTAGAGTGTAACTTGGATCCTTGGCTCACTTGAGACTTATTTAGCTATTCTGGAAGCTTTAGGAAAGCACAGAACTAGCAAAATACTGTGTTTATCCTGTAGTTTACAATACATAACAGATATATTTGTAGAATATCTTCATTTTAATACTGTAGATATAGGCTAGAGGTTTTAATCTAAAGTAATCAAAACATTGCATCTAAGGTATGAATAGAATCACAAGTATCTTTGAACAGTGCCTCCAGTCTTGGACTTTTACTTTCAGGGCTACTGAAGATACTAAGATTTTTACAGTATGTGTTATTAAAGTGTCCTTCAAACCTCAAACTATACAGATTTTATTTTTAGCTCCAGTTGGAATGGAAATGGTTTGGTGTGGACTGTGCTACTATTACCTAGCCTTTAAGTACTTATACATTCTTCCTTATTTAATGGAAAGCTCTTTGTGAATTAAATTTGGAGTTATTGAAAAATATAATGACAGAATGATTATTAATGATGCAGTCACATAGCACTGTATTATTGTAACAGAATATTTTTCTCAAGGATAAAAAACATATTTTTTCAAGAGACTATATGCATTATTGTTCCTGTAGAAAATTTAGACATAGATGCAGTTCTCTCAGTTTGAGCAAAGTTCATTCCACCAGGGTTACTTCTTTTGACAGACTGGAGTGGGAGGTAGCAAATTCTTTTGATGGCTAGAGACAGAGGAAGCAAATTCTGGGAAGTCTTGAATTAGAAGGAGTAAGGTATTGTGGAATCTTTTTTGATGTATTTGATTGCCTATCAACTTCATGATACTTTTGACTTCTGTTTGCTACACACAGGATTCTGAAAGTACTGAACAGAGAATCCAGTCTCTTATCAG
This sequence comes from Trichosurus vulpecula, assembly GCF_011100635.1. Taxonomy (NCBI): domain Eukaryota; kingdom Metazoa; phylum Chordata; class Mammalia; order Diprotodontia; family Phalangeridae; genus Trichosurus; species Trichosurus vulpecula. Next base: position 145,210,600 of record NC_050574.1, on the reverse strand, counting down.
TTCATTAAAGCATATGATATATGAATATGTGTGCCGTTGTCTGTTTAAGGTAAGAATGATGATAATGATTTGCAAATATAATTTCACAGATGGAACTGTTTTGTTTAATTATAATATACTTTTCCCTGTATTAAGTAGAAATTAACTGGTTCTTTAGAATTTCAACTAGAAAGCTCTAGAAAAGGACATATTTGGTATCTCTACAAACACATCGTCACTCTGATGATAAGCATGGGCATTCCCTAAAATTATCTGAGAGTATTTACTATTCCTGCTTTTTTGGAAAATTAATTAAGTAAGTATATCTTAAGTGCTTACTCTGTGCAGAGCACTGTTCAGCTCACAGGGCTTTGACAAATATATGTATGCTTGTAAATCACTGTTCTTTACACTTAAGTCAGTTTTAGAAGGCATATGATTTAGAGTACGTAAGTTAATTCTTAATTTTTATTTGAAATTTTGATGATACCTCCATGTCTCCAGCATGGTAGATAATGAATATTTTTGCCATGCATACTTGCATCATCATTTTTATGGACATCATCAAGACAGATTTCTTTAGTGGATAGATGATTATCCTTGGAGTCAGTAAGACGTGGATTAAAATTCTGCCTGTGACATATAGTAACTGTGTGACCATGGTAAAGTCACTTAACCTCTCGATACATACAATCCAAGATGATAAATTATAGATTATGTGCTCTTGGAAGGAATGCATAGATCCAGATCAAAAAAATGAAGTTTCTTATGAAACAAAACATTGAAAATATTGCATGCTGCTGTCACAAAAGGCCTGACCAAAGACATGAAGAACTTCCTAGAAAGGCCTTACATTCCAGATAATTGTGGAAAATATTGAGAGAAAAACACAAAATTAAGGCTCCCATGAGAAGAAATTTGCACTCTAGTTTATCTATTTAATGTATAATGTTTAGAAAAAATGGTCTTTTAAAGATAGCAAGAAAGGATAAATTCCCAATATTATTATGATTGAATTAGATTGATAATTCTTCATGTTATAATTAATGTTAAATTTTAATTTTCCTCATAAAGCCTAGAAATTCTTTTATTTTGCTATTTTATGATAAAGGAAATGATCCTGTTCATGATATTTTATGGTGTTTGAAATAGATTTTTATTATCTAATCTTTTATGCTAATGTTATTCAAGATTCTTTAGTTTAAACATAGTTTTATGGCCTAATGAATATTGTTAGAAAAGCTTTGTTATATTTCATTCATATTTTTAGTTCAATGAGACTTTCCCTAATCAGTGACCTATAAAGGTGAAATATTTAACTCTGAAAGGAATTGTCAGCAAAGAGAAACAAAACCTTCTTAAAACAGATACAAACCTTTGATGCTTTCTCACTCAATTTTTACAGTTGGGAAAAAATGGTGCATCTCCTTGCCAGAGGGCAGATTAGCAGGGTAATAGAACGTAAACTCCTTTAAAAATGAAACTACTCTCAAATATTTTTTCATGTTACTGTAGTGGTCCACTATATACCATGAGGTCCAGACATAAATGGCAATATAAATAGTAAATTATGCAGCTCCCTGAGGGCCTTGTGATAGAGCAATATCAACAGCCAGTGACTTGATTAAAAACACTGCTAGAATTAACTATTCACTCAGAGTGAGATATGAAATTTGTGAAATCTTTTAAGCTGCCATGAAAGGTTTGAAAGAGGAAGTTAATACTGCGAATACTGAGACAAAGTTATTTCTACTCATAGTTCCAGGTAGAACTGGTAAAGGCAAAAAACTTTATACCTATTTATTCATTCATTCAACAAATTGTTACTGATCACTTGCTATGTCTGAAACACCATACTAGGTATTCTATAGTTCACCCATAGAGCAGAATCTGCATCACAGATACCAAGACAGCCCTACTCATTATGGGAAGAAGTAACAGAATAATTGCATTCACAGCATTCTGAGGAATTCATTTCATCTGTCTTCTTCAACTACCACCTTATCTCCTTGATTAAAGGAGATTAACATAAACATCTTTATTACTGATTTAAATGATTCATAGCCCTTACAATTATGAGTTTCTTGATGATATCTAACCTAAGTATTTGTATCTTATTTTAAGTCCATATATTTTCTTATCACTTTAATATGAGAATTTAAATCCTTTACAATATATACTGTCATGATTTGTAATTAGGAAAAGGTATAATAATTATTCACTATCTAGCCATTTTCACCCAGTAATAAAAATATGACAATAAGCGTCATTATTTCAGAAGGGTAGATACCCACTATCTGGGTGGCTGGGGGTTAAATTAAAGTGGGCTTTTTGTATTATGAGACAATGGGAAAGCTTTGACCATTTTATAATTTCTGAAATTTCTGTAATATGTTGGTAATTTTTTGTTTTTAACTTGAATAAAGCTTTTCTTCTCTTTAAAATTAAGGATCATTAAAGAAATATTGTGACTTAGAACACCCAAGCCATGTATATAATTGCAAAATTCATATTTCAGTATTAGCAATACTCAAGTATGCCCCATGTATTCAGTAACCAGTAGTTCTCTCAAAAGCAAATCAGAAAGCACATTAATTATCAAATAACAAGCTGTGTTGCTCAAGATTCGGCACACTGACCTCAGCTACAATGAAACCAGTCCTGTTTTTTAGTGAAAGCTTTCTGGGCTTTCAGCAATCAGCATCATATTAAACTGCATGCCAGGATTTGTTTCATGCTGCAGAGTTTTGCTGTTGTGTCACCGATGCGAAGGCAATGTGACAACAATAGACTATCTGAGAATAGAAATAAACTAGGATTTTTGACTATTAGTATGCATGTCACATTGAACTGCCAGTGAGATGACCTGGCACAGAAAAAGAAATGATTGACTTGTTTTGTAACAGTAAATTTAGGCTTTTTAATAAACTAAACAAAATAGAGCAAGCTGTCTACAGTTTTTACGAAAAGCATTAACTTATGTCATTTCCTTTCATTCAGTTATAGGATAGTTGGCAGATTTAGTTTTAACTAAAACAAAAACAAAACTATATCCTTTTTTTGTGTAACACTCTTCTATCCTAATTTAATGTTCAGACAGAATAATATTAAGATATGTAGCAATCTTAATTTCCATTAGTGACAATGAGAGAGTCTGGGATAGGTATTAGTTTATTGGAAATAGTTTCAATAGGAGATACCTTCTAGAATGACCTTATAATGACATTTTATTTCTCAGAGAATCTGAAGGTAGAATAGTACCCAAAAGTAGGTTAGGAAGACTATCTGGTAATCATGAAAAATCTCTCATGATACAGTTACAAAAAGAAGCTAGTCTCTGGCCTCAAGGGGCTTCCATTCTAATAGGAGAAGGCAGTACATGCAGGAGAGCAATTCTAAGAGGGTCTTTTGGGTTCGGAACATCATTTGAGTGTAGAAAATGGAGTCCTAGGGCCACTGATTGACACACTCTTCCCGGCCTTGTTAGTGTTCATTTGATTATTGTTTTCAAAGTATGTAGAAATTGAAATGGGAAAGGGAAACCGATTAGGTCTACTCGTTGATAACTCCTGCAGCTCACAGAGAATGCCATCATGCAGACAGCTGTGGCATGTGGAAGGTAGGGAGGAACAGACCAGAATGCAGTGTGGTAAGGCTGGCCGCTTAGGGTGTGTTCTGGCCAGTAAGGTGTGTAGGATGTCAGCAAAAGAGCTGAAGTACTCAGTCAAAGGCAGAAGGTGGATTAACAACATGGAGCAAAGAAGGTCAGGATACTTTCAACTTTGTTTAGTATTGAAATTAAGAAATTTGAAAGGATTTTCTGTTAGAAAAGCTGTCTGTTCAAATTTGTAAGGATGTTCCACATACTATAGCAGTTTGAATGATGACATTCCTGTGGGTTCTTGGAGTTATCAATGAGTTGACTTGATTCATTTCCCTTCCCCATTTTAATTTCTATGTTTATGAATTAGGGCCACATACTATAGCAGTTCGGATTGATATCTGTGTGGGTTCTAGGAGTTACTGGTGCATAGATTTGATTGGTTTCCCTTCTTCATTTCAAATGCTTCTCTCATTAAGTGATAATATGGTAATTCTTTGTACTCACCAAGGTAGGGAAACAGGAAAATCCCATACACAGGAAGCATAAGTACAAATATTTATTCAAGGAATTATATATAGCCAACCAAGACCCCAAGGGTAGTAAAAGCAGGAGCAGGGAGCTATGATTCTATAAATCGACATCCACATTGAAATTATAGTGTTGTAGTTCCTAAGATGGCTTTCCAAGTGTTCCCTTTTGTATAAGAAAAGTCCTACTTCTGATGTGTGTTAGGGATGCTTCTTTTCAAAATGTTATGTTACCTCTGCTTCCACATCATGATTTGGAATCCTTGAACCTTATAACTGGTTGATTGAGGAAAGGAGGAATAGAAGGAATGTTGTAGAGAGTCTGACTCATTCCATGTTTAGGCTGGGCCAGACTGAGGCCAGTCTCCTGGTAGTATGGTTTCTATTGAAATGACATAAGAAAATTGTAGGTCATTCAGTAGTTAATAAAAGTAGAGTTCACCTAGGAGAGGGATACTAAACAAAGGTAGGCACTGAGGACATTATGGGTTCATTCAGCTGAATGAAGCTCTTTTGCCTCTGAATTGCCCACGATAGTACATACCAGATAAGCATTAGAGCACACCCAGAGTTCCTCATAGCTCTTTTGTATTCATATGACCAGAAAGCGATATCAACAGTGTGAGCCAAATTAAATCTTGAGGATGGTTTCAAGACAGCAAAAACTAGCCTAACTTTCGTGGAGATGGGGGTTAAGATATTGTTTTCACTACAACATAGATGATATCTTATCTATGTCCTCCTATAGACAGGAGGCTTATTTTCCGGGCCATAGTCAGGCTTCTCAGAAATTTTCCTCTGAGCTAGTGGCCATGAGCCCATATCAAGAAGAAAGGTGCCCAGGTTTATTTGTAGCCTGAATTTCTGATTTAGCTCAAGATTCCTGTGCCAGTCTCAAGCCTGTAAAGCAGTGCTCCTTAAACTTTTTTCCACTTGTGGCTCACAGTGTAAGAATTGCTACAAGCAATTGCTGCAAGGTATAGTGAATAGGTTAATATTCACTCAGACCCTTTTATTCAGTACTTCATATAGTGGTGATCTGTCAGACAGATTAGCGGTAATTTTCCTGGTCTAATATAGTCTATAATACGCTTACCTGTTGTTAATCTAGATTTTTCTTTTCAAGATGTTTATTCTTACATTTATTAAAAAAAACATAAGTTCTGTAAAATATCTTGTAGATTAGAAGCATAATATTAGGATATTAATATTCATTTTGGAGGCATGACAACTCCAAAACCTCCAGTACTAAACCTTAACTATTAAAATGTCTGGAAGTTACTACTAAGAATGAAGGTTAAAAAAAATTATAAATCGGGGGAGCTAACAGAACAAATGAGTAAATTTAATTCTCCTTTCATAGAAATAATTGTGAGATTAAATTATAGTTTTGTATACTTCTATAACAAATAAATTAAATTTTCCTAACAAAAATCTTCAAGACAACATAGGGATGAATTTTATGAAAGAAGTATAGTTTCAGGCATTTTAGAAGGTTCTTAAATTTCTTATTTTGACATCTATGTTATGGAACTGCAGTGTAACATACTTAGTAATGTGAGGTGTCCAGGTATTGCAAAACATGAAATCTAGTGACTCTAGATAATAGGTAATCTTGCTAAATTCTGTTCTATGGTTTCACATTTCTTAAGTTCTTATTGAGTATGTTAGTTGGAGTAATGGAGAGTGAGGAATTGAATTATTTCTCTCCACTCGCCTGTACTGAACAAGTTTCATCGTCCTGATGTTCTTTCATCTTATAGTGATCATCCATAAGTTAAATCTGCCAATAAATTAGTATGGCAAACTCTGAAATGATTTTATCCAGTTATACGCATCCTTATTTTTAGTATCATTTATATTAGAATTTAAGTATAGTGAGACTAACTGAATACTATAGAAAAAACAAATGAATTCTGTGGATATATTTCTCCTTCTATGAATAGTGGTGACTCTAGTCTTGCTACGTAGGTCAAAGGATAATGTGCTGAATAATCATGCAGTGTTTGGATTTGGAAATCTTTAAAAGCAATAAAAGCAGTTAAGGAATTAATATATCTAAACATCCTTTGGTTTATCTATCTCTGAATATTGTTTCTGTATTTTGAAATATATGTCAAATAATGAAGTTAGCTTATATACATTTTAAATTTCATATCATTAATTAAACATTACTTTTGAACTACTAATTATTTTTAAGTGTTTAATGGACTTATTGGCTACTTCATTTTTCTTCACTGCAAAATTAGATATTAGGAGAGTAAAATATTTATGAGAGGGGAGTTGATTGTAGTTTATTAAATAAAGATTATGTAAAGTGGTAAGGAAAGCACAGAGACCGTAGTACTAATTTTTTTTTGTTAAGATGGTGATGGCTACTGAGTATAAACAAAAAAAATAATAGTATTTAAGGGACTTTAGAGATCATTTCCTTCCCCTTTACAAATATTGAACTTGAGGCTCAGTGCAGAGGTAAGTGTTGCATCCATGGTCATGCAACTAGTAAGTAGCAGAGAGAGGATTTTAGAGACAGATCCTTTGACTCCATGTGTGTTGTTCTTTTCGTTATATCTCCTTGTGTCACTGTAATAACAAACAATGTATCCATGGAATAGCTCTAATATAACTAGTTTGCCTACAGCACAAAATGTGACTTCAGATGGTATCAAATGATTTTCCTAGCTTTTTCATACTGGGAAAATTTATATCATCATAGTGAATTATCTCAAGCATCACCAAGTGGTAGGGAAATTTTTCCACTGCCTCCTAGGCCATATAATTATCCTTTCTAAGCTTACTGGGAAAATTAAGTTGAAGCATATAGTAGTAACACTGAAGTTTATAGCAATACATTTAATACATAAAATGTATTCTGAGTAGTTAATTATATTTAACATATCTCATTTATTCTCATTGTATCTCTGTTCTATAGGGAAAAGCTAATATTCTCTTAATTTTAGCATCTAATCATTCATCAAGTATTTTAAAAAAAGAAATATCTAAAGTACCTTAGAGAACAGCCCATTTATTCATCATTGAACACACAACCCTGGTCTTTTCCCTGGTTGTAACTCCAATACACTGCTGCTTGCCTATGTACCATCAGCTAGCTGGCAGGCTCTTTGGGTTCAGAACAACATAACTTCAGGCTCCCCCTTGGTCTGAGATAACCTACTCTGATTCAGCTGTAGGCTTGAGACTGAGCTGAGGGCTGTCTATGAGACCATGTTCTGCTCCTGGAGTCAGAGCTATAAAGCTATTTCATGCTTCTGTTCTTACTCCTTGTTTAGTATACAGCCTGAGTCCCAAGTCCTCACCTTAGCCTGGTCTGCCACTCCTAAGCACAGGTTCCCTCCTCAATCTGCATGCTATCTGTGCCTCAACTTTGGTATATGAGGTATGGTGTTGTTAGGAGGCAACTATTCTTACCCTCATCATGGCATCAGACCCCTCTCTGCTGGATCTGGGATGTTGGTGTATAGCATCACTTTGTGCCTTCAAAGAGTTTGCCTTATCATTCCTCTAGAGCCTGGCAAAGAGCCTTTGTCTTTAGACCCTTGTTTGAAGATTTTTGTAGAGAGGACCTGAGCGTGACATGGGGCTAGGCAGTAATCTAGTTCATGAAGAGAATTTTACCAGTGTAGACATAAATTTATTTTATTTTATTTACCTCAATAATACCATACACTTTGTGAGATCCTTGATAAGGAATGGCTTTTCATCATAATCTAGCTACTACTTAGGTGAATTTTAGGGATAAAATACTACTGAGAATTTTTCTTCATGATTCACTGAAAAAAATTGAAGCCATTTGCATTCTTCCCTTCTCATTTCATGTCTCCCAAAAGCTTTCTGCCGCTATTTCCTCCTTTTTACCCTTGTCTCATGAAAGAAGTGTCCCATCTTTCCCTCTGCATAAACAAGTAATTTCATTTCATCTCATCCCCCCTCTATCATCTCCACTCCTACTAATCTTTAATCTTTCCCTTTCACTTGGCTATTCCCTGACTGCTTTAAAAACATGCCCATATCTCCCATATTCTTAAAAAAAAGCACAAGAAATCCCATTAGTTTTAGTTTGCTATAGTCTTGTATTTCTCTTCCCTTTCATGACTAAACTCATTGAGAAAGACATCTTTGTTTGGTTTCTACTTCCTTTCCTCTCACTCTCTCCTATACCCTCTGCAGTCTGATAACCAACTTCATCATTCAACTGAAACTGTTTTCTCCAAAGTAACCAGTGACCTTTTACTTACCAAGTGTGATGGCTTTTTTCTTAATCCTCATATATATGTTACCTTTCTTTAGCTTTTGTCACTGTCAATCACCCTTTTCTCTTGGATACCTTCTTTTCTCTAAGTTTTTGTTTTGTTTTTGCATGTCTATGTGACATTTTTTTCTACCAATTTGATCACTTCTTTTCAGTCTCCTCTGCTAGATCTTCATTCAGCTCACATCTACTAACTAGGGATAATCCCCAAGTTTTTGCCCTGGACTCTCTTTTCTTCACCCTCTATACTATTTTGATTAGTGAGCTCCTAAGTTCTCATGGATTCAGTTATCATCTTTATACAAGTAATTATTTATCCAGCTCTAATCTTTTTCCTGACTTCCAAGTTTATTAGTAGATGTTAAATGCAACATGTCCAAAACTAAACTCCCACTTCTGAACTTCCCTGTGACTCTCAAGGGAACTACCGTCTTCATAGTTACCCAGGCTTTCAATTTATCTGTTGTCCTTGACTTTTCATTCTCATTCTCACCTCCCACGTCCAATCAGTTGTATTGATTCTAACTGCAATATCTCTCATCTCTGTCCCCTCCTGTCTAGAGATACAACCATCACCCTGGTGTAGCCCCTTATCACCCCACACCCGGGAGTGACATGGCCTACTAGTTGGTCTTTCTGCATCATCTTTCCTCAAGGTGTGAGTGCCAACAAGGGCTAGATTTTATAGAGAAGGTGTCACTTCAGCCTTGAAGGAACCTAAGAATTATTAGATGGAGAGGTGAGGAGAAAGTATTTTCTAGGCACTGGAGATAGATTAAGCAAAGGCATAAAGATGGGAGATTGAATGGCAAGTCAAGGGAACATGAAGTAGATCATTTTGGCCAGAACGTAGAATCATGAACAGGAGTGATGTTCAGTGAGAATGGAAAGGTGGGCTAGGGTTGAATTGTGAAGGGTTGTGCCAAGCTTATGCATTCTGGAGGCAAAAGAGATATGACAACCTTTTTGTGCAGAGGAATAACTTGGTCAAACCTTTGCTTTTGTTGCATTCGATGGCAAGATGGTAAACTGAGGCATATCTCCAAACAAGATAACATTTATCAGCAGGGGAATGATAGCTGTCAATAAATGGGCCACTGCCTTGCCTCCATTTATGCCAAAGACCACTAGAAAAAGGTTAGTTCCCCTTATGTAGATTTTGGGGACTACAGAACAAAGAACAGAGCCGGGTAGATGACATCATGGGATTAGGGGCAACATTATTGGTTATGGAGCTGAAGCACAGAGAACAACATGATTGGTTGGAAGTTTGGTAATGGGGGCCAGCAATGACTCCCCCCTCTCCATTCTTCTCTCATCACACTAAGAAGTGCTCATTGTCTGAGTGCAGGTGCAAGATAGTGGCCCGGCTTTTGGACAGCAAATCAGACATTCTTGAAGTATAGCTTGGTGGAGTAAAGATATCAGGCCCAAACTCCCTTTGTGCTCACATGCATTGTCTCCAAGGTTAGTTAAATTGCTTGAGGTAGGAGAGCTGAATTTTTATACTTAATCCGTTACAGGCCAGCTGAACTCTGAACAAAGAACCACAACTTAAGCAGTTATAAGACAAAATCAATTCATTGCAAATAGAAGCAATAAGAAAATGATATAGGATCAATGTAAATCTTCTCACTTTAGTAACATAACTTTGGCAGCTGTGTGAAAAATTTGATGTAGAAATAAGAGACTGGAATGAGTAGCAATGAGGAGACTTAAAAACCCTGTAAGTTAGCAGTTTTCAAACTTTTGGTATCAGCAGTCCTCTATACCCTTAAAAATTATTGAGTACCCCCCAAAAGCTTTTGTTTAAGTGGTTTATATCTATTGATGTTTACTATATTAGAAATAGAAAAATTATAAAATTGTTATAAAATAGTTTTAACCTCACTCACCCCTGAAAAGATTCCTCCACCCTGCCATCCAGACCACACTTTGAGAGCCACTGGTCTAGGTGAAGGATTATGGGGACATTAATTACAATAATGGCTATGTGTATCAAAAGGAGATTGGTGTGAAATATGTTGTGGAAGCAGAATCAACAATATTTGGGCATTGACTAGATATTAGAGATAAGGCAAAGTGGAGAATTGAGTATAACTCTGTGGTTGTATACCTTGATGACTAGATGGATGGCTATATCCTCTATAAAAATAGGGAGGTTTGGAGTAAGACAGGATTTTGTGGGGAAGATGATTCCATTTTGGGTATTTAAAGTTTTTAATTTATGTGGAAATATGTAGCAGGTGATTGGTGTAGTGAGATTGGAGTTCAGTGTTTGAGATGAGGGTTAGAGAAATAATTTGGGAATCGTATTATAGAGAAGATAATTAAACTTCATTACAATTGGTGAAATTAACAAAAAAGAAAGCACAAAGAAAAGAGGGCCTAGGAAATGCTTAGGGCTTGGGAGATAAGTGAAGATACAACGAATGTAATTGGGAGGGGGTGATGAAACAGGTAGGATGAGAGCTAGAAGTAAATAGTGTCATGAAAATCAGAGGAGAGAGTATCTAACAAAAGGGAGGTTTTTAATATTGTCAGAAACAATGTTTTGTAAAGAAGGATGAAGACTAAGAATGGACCATCAGATTTAGCAATTATCAAATTGTTAGTAACTTTGGAGAGAGCAGTTTCATTTGAATGGAATAGTTTTAAGCCTTATTATAACAGCTTGAGAAGAGGGAGGAGAGGAAGTGGAGGTGATGGACATAGGCAACTTTTTCTAAAAGTAACCTTTTGAAAGAGAGGAGAGACAAATGATGATAGGTTAAGTGGATGGCAGGATTAAGTGAAAGATTTTTTAATGAATCAGTGAATGAAAGGGGATTTATTAAGCCCTTACTGTGTGCACAGTACTGAGCTGAGAGCTAGATATACAAAGAGAAAAGCCAGACAGCTCTCAAGGACTTCATTGTCTGATGTGGGGGAGACAGCAAATATACTCAGAGGTTTCAGTTGTAGGGCATATGGAAAGGCCCACTGGTCCTTAAGGCACAGCAGGAAAGCATATGGTAATAATCTTCTTTAATGTTATTATCATTGATAAAACCATATTGCTTTCAGATATTGAAACATTTGAAAGTTGTGAACTTTGGGGTTGAGAATTTTCTTTTCTGAGTCTTTAGTAATTGTGGTTTCTGAGGAGTCAGAGACTGCAGCACCTGCAGAGAGAGTAGCTGACTAATCACATTTCCATATAGGTTGCTTCTATGGTCTCTGTAGGAGCTGAGCTAGTAACGGATTCAGTGGTGTGTGGGACATAGCCAATCCACGGATTGTCAGAGTTACCTGCCTCTTAGTGTCAGTGCATAATGGTGGTGGTGGTGGGCTTTGTGAGACTTCTTTTCCACAATGGTTACGCTCCTTGATACTAGCCTTAGTGGAAGGGCTAGAAGTTGAGGGCTCTTATCTTTTGAGGTCTGAGTGGAAGCGGTGGCAGTTGTTAGACTCACTTGGCACATGCTGCCTCCTTTCCCTCTCTCAGGTTGTCTTGCAACTTTAAGGACTGAGAAGACTTGGGCATGTCTGTATGTAGCAGGAAAGGAGACAGTGTTAGAGGCACAAAGGAACGTGCTCTTGTAGGAGGTGAGAAGAGATAGTATCAAGGGCACAAGTAGAAGGGTGAGTCTTGGCAAAAAAGTTCTCTTGTTTTTTAGTGACTAGAACAAATGAAATAATTCAGTACTTATGACATGGATGGGTTTTGAGGTATAGAGTAAGGGGAAACCCAGGATATATAGCCTTATTTTCTCATTAAAAAATAGCTGTGGTCCTGTGCTGATGGGACAGGATGAAGTGGGATTGATAGAGGAAGCTTGAGAAGAAAAGGTTTGGAATAGCTAGAGTGGAAATTCATAATTAATCAGAAGAAAAAACTGATTATCATCTAGCTGTGGAGGCCTCCATTGAGGTAAGATAACAAACTAATAGAGACCTCATCAGAAATAACTTTCTCTAGGAACATTCAGCAATCCATACAGGAACAGAAAAGGAGAATAATGGGAACAATTGAAGGTTCGGATCATTAGTATCAATAAGGTCATTGTAGAGGAATCTGGGGTAGAGGACAGTGTGTGATTGGTCTGGTTAACCACAGTCTCGAGACTATGAAGGGAGGAGAGTGAGACCATAGCAATGGAGATGGATTCGGACATTAGGTTGGAGTATAGTGACTGGAGATTGCATTGAGGTTGAAAACTAGGTAGAGGGAAGAGATGAATTTCAGAATTATGGGTCATGAAGATAGCTAGTTGTGGTTAAGGCAAAGGAAAGTTTGTTTATGATACAGCAGAAATTATAGAGAGCACAATATAAGGGGAGGGCCGAGAAGGAGAGGGACTTGGGAGGGTCAAGGTTAAAGTGGATAGAGATGAGAGATTGGGAATTGGTATCAGGCCAGTCAGTAAGAATTTGTTAAGCACCTGTTAATGTGCCAGGCTCTGTGCTAAACACTGGGGATACAAAAAGAGGCAAACAAAAAGTCCTTGCCCTCAAGGGACTCACAATCTAATGGGAAGAACATTTTATCTTAAACAACTGGTGACCCTAGATCATGAGTTAGGCAAGGTGAGTGTTTGCCAGATATAAGATAAGGAAGTACTAGACAGCTGCAGCTCCTATCCTCAAGTGTATCATTATGATAGAGAGTAGCCTGAACTTGTTTTCTCAAACATTGAAGGAGAAGAGAGGTAATTGAGTAAGTAAATAATTTATGAGTCAGCATCCAGGAACCTTTATTGAAGATACTCTGTAAAAGGATCATGTACTTGGTTCTCCATCTTCAGTGGTTCTCAGCCCCCAGTGATACTACCCATCCTGTACGTCAGACTCCCAGAGGTTCTGAACCTTTGATAAGCAGAACATCTATACCTTCACCCAAGTAATAGATTAAACATAATGAATGGAATAGAGTCAAGGAAGAGAGCTACAACATTCAGCCAAAGATACCTATCAAATTTGACAATGATACATTAGTCAACACTCTTTATTTGAGTCTATTCATTAAAACAGTTTCTAATCCTCTCACTTGCACTATCATCCAGGCCACATCTCACCATCTTATCTATATTTCATCTTGAGTGACTTGGCAAAGTGCCTTGCTGAAATCAATGCTAGTTCTTTCCCTTTCAGATTAACTCTCATTTATACTGTATACACCTTGTAAGTATGTAGTTGTTTGCATATTATCTCTCCTCCTTAGAATGTGAGCCCCTTGAAGTATTGCTGTTGGTCCTTAAGAGGACCATGACATCAAGGAGATGATGCCATGACACACAAGTGAATTGGATTCAAGTGAAGGAGGGCTGTGCAAAGTCAGCAGGCCCCAGAGCAGTCTGGGTCCAGTGGCCAGATATGGATTAGGAAAACTGGAAATGGCCCAGGATGCAGTGGTGGACCTTCACCTTTTCAAGCTAAGGTCTTTAACAAGTCTCAGTTTGATTGAGGCACTGCCCATTCAGTGATTAAGGCTTAATAAAAAATGAGGCAAAGAATGGCTTTTTTTAAAAAAAAAAGATCTGTGAGGGGAAGACCCTCAGGGTTTTTGGCCCAAACAGAAAAAATTGTTATTTACATTCATTCTGAGCCTATCAGGGCCAACACACAGAGACCAAGTAGGGCTTGGTCTAGGATCAGAGTAATTTGGTGTTATGGCTGGTCTTTAAGAGAAAAAACCTAAGCAAAAAAAGTTTCAGAGATTAAAATTTACATTCCCTTTGAGCAGAGCAGCAGCAGGTAAGGGTGTGATAACCCGATGTGGAGGGAGAAGAAAGAAAAGGAAAAAAAGAAAGGAAGGAAGCCATGTTGCCCACCTGGAAGTTTGGTCCCTAGTGGGCAGTTCCTTCTCACAAGAGGTCATTCTTTTTTAAAATTTTTATTTTTTTTATTTAATTTATATAATATATTTAGTTTTCAGCATTGATTTTCACAAGAGTGTGAATTACGAATTTTCTCCCCATTTCTACCCTCCCACCCACTCCATGATGGTGTATATTCTGGTTGCCACGTTCCCTGGTCAACCCTCCCCCCCACTCCCCTCCCATCCCCTTTTCCCTTCCTCTCTTGTAGGGCAAGATAAATTTCTATGCCCCATTGCCTGTGTATCTTATTTCTTAGTTGCATGCAAAAACTTTTTTTTTGTTTTTGAACATCTGTTTTTAAAACTGAGTTCCAAATTCTCCCCCCTCTTCCCTCCCCACCCAACCTCCGTAAGAAGGCAAGCAATTCAACATGGGCCACATGCGTATCATTATGTAAAACCCTTCCACAGTACTCATGTTGTGAAAGACTAACTATGTTTTGCTCCTTCCTAACCTATCCCTCTTTATTGAATTTTGTCCCTTGACCCTGTCCCTTTTCGAAATTGTTTGTTTTTGATTACCTCCTCCCACTATCTGCCCTCCCTTATCGTTCCCCCTTTTTTATCTTCTTCCTCCTTTTTTCCTGTGGGGTAAGATACCCAAATGAGTGTGTATGGTATTCCTTCCTCAGGTCAAATCCAATGAGAACAAGATTCACTCATTCCCCCTCACCTGCCCCCTCTTCTCGTCCTACAGAACTGCTTTTTCTTGCCACTTTTATGCGAGATAATTAACCCCATTCTATCTCTCCCTTTCTCCCTCTCTCAATATATTCTTCTCTTATCCCTTAATTTAATTTTATTTTTTTAGATATCATCACTTCATATTCAACTCACCCTGTGCCCTCTGTCTATATATATATTATATATATATTATATATATATATATTATATATATATTATATATATATTATATATATATGTTATATGTGTGTGTGTATACACACACATACATATATACATACATAGACACACACATATATATGTGTGTATATATATACATATATATATAATATATACAAATATATATATGTATATGTATGTGTATATATATATATGCATATTCCCTTCAGCTACCCTAATACTGAGGTCTCATGAATCATACACATCATCTTTCCATGTAGGAACAGTTCAACTTTAGTAAGTCCCTTATGATTTCTCTTTCTTGATTACCTTTTCATGCTTCTCTTGATTCTTGTGTTTGAAAGTCAAATTTTCTATTCAGCTCTGGTCTTTTCACTGAGAAAGCTTGAAAGTCCTCTATTTTATTGAAAGTCCATATTTTGCCTTGGAGCATGATACTCAGTTTTGCTGGGTAGGTGATTCTTGGTTTTAATCCTGG
Organism: Trichosurus vulpecula; assembly: GCF_011100635.1. Classification (NCBI taxonomy): domain Eukaryota; kingdom Metazoa; phylum Chordata; class Mammalia; order Diprotodontia; family Phalangeridae; genus Trichosurus; species Trichosurus vulpecula. The sequence continues at coordinate 145,195,018 of NC_050574.1, read as the reverse complement.
CTTCATTGACCTCTGGAATATCATATTCCAAGCCCTTCAGTCCCTTAATGTAGAAGCTGCTAGATCTTGTGATATCCTGATTGTGTTTCCACAGTACTCCAATTGTTTCTTTCTGGCTGCTTGCAGTATTTTCTCCTTGATTTGGCAGCTCTGGAATTTGGCAACAGTATTCTTAGGAGTTTTCTTTTTGGGATCTTTTTGAGGAGACAATCTGTGGATTCTTTCAATTTCTGTTTTACCCTCTTGCTCTAGAATACCAGGGCAGTTCTCCTGGATAATTTCTTGAAAGATGATATCTAGGCTCTTTTTTTGATCGTGGCTTTCAGGTAGTCCAATAATTTTTAAATTATCACTCCTGGACCTATATTCCAGGTCAGTGGTTTTTTCAATGAGGTATCTCACATTATCTTCCACTTTTTCGTTCCTTTGGTTCTGTTTTATGATATCTTGATTTCTCATCAAGTCACTAGCTTCCACTTGCTCCAATCTAATTTTTAAGGTAGTGTTTTCTTCAGTGGTCTTTTGGACCTCCTTTTCCATTTGGCTAATTCTGCCTTTCAAGACATTCTTCTCCTCATTGGCTTTTTGGAGCTCTTTTGCCATTTGAGTTAGTCTTTTTTTAAGGTGTTGTTTTCTTCAATATTTTTTTCAGTATTTTTTTGGGTCTCCTTTAGCAAGTCATTGACTTGTTTTTCATGGTTTTCTCACATCATTCTCATTTCTCTTCCCAGTTTTTCCTTTACTTCTCTAACTTGCTTTTCCAAATCCTTTTTGAGCCCTTCCATGGCCTCAGACCAGTTCATGTTTTTCTTGGAGGCTTGGATGTAGGCTCTTTGACTTTGTTGCCTTCTTCTGGCTGTATGTTTTGGTCTTCTTTGTCACTAAAGAAAGATTCCAAAGTCTGAGATTGAATATGAGTGTGTTTTCACTGCCTGGCCATGTTCCCAGCCAACTTACTTGACTCTTGAGTTTTTCGTTGGGGTAGGACTGCTTGTAGAGTAGAGAGTACTTTGTTCCAAGCTTGAGGGGATGCACTGTTGTTTTCAGAGCTATTTCTATACAGCCAGCTCTGCCACACCAGCACTCCTCCTCCCCCAAGAACCACCAACCTGGACCTGACTCAGATCTTAAGCAGGCTCTGCACTGCTGCTCTGATCTGCCACTTAATTCCTCCCACCAGGTGGGCGTGGGGCAGGAAGCAACTGCAGTTGCAGTTCTGTAGCTGCACCACCTCCGCTGTCCCCAGGGCAGTGGCCGAACCTCGAACTCCTTTCACTCTGTCCCCCGTAGCTTCTCCTACCAACCTTCTCAGTTGTCTTTGGTGTTTGTGGTTTGAGAAGTCTGGTAACTGCCACAGCTCACTGATTCAGGGTGCTAGGGCCTGTTCCACCTGGCTCTTGGTCCATTTGGTCCTGCCACTGCCCACACTGCGCTCTGCTCCCCTCCGCTCCCAGCTCTGTGCGTGATAGACCTCACCCAGTGACCATCGAGGCTGTCCTGGGCTGGATCCCTGCTTCCCTCTGCTATTTTGTGGGTTCTGCAGTTCTAAATTTTGTTCAGAGCCATTTTGTATAGGTTTTTGGAGGGACCTGGTGGGCAGCTCATGAAAGTCCCTGGGGCTCCACTACCACAAGAGGTCATTCTTTGCTTCATTTTTTATTAAGCCTTAATCACTGAATGGGCACTGCCTCAGTCAAACTGAGACCTGTTAAAGACCTTAGCTTGAAAAGGCCAACATGCCCCATTGCATTCTGGACCATCTCCAGTTGTCCTGATCCATATCTGGCCATTGGACCCAGATGGCTCCAGAGGAGGAGAAAGTGAGGCTAGTGACTGCACAGCCCTCCCTCACTTAAATCCAATTCACTTGCATATCATGGCATCTCTCCCCTTTGAGAACTAGGGACAAATAGCAGTAACTTTGAAGTGTAAGGGATTATGTTTTTGCCTTTCTTTGTTTCTCTAGCACTTAGCACAGTGCCTAGCAAATTATAATTATTTAGAAAGGCTTGTTGACTCATTGACTGAAATCAAGCTCTACTGTATGTCTGGCATCCTCTATATCTACCAATCTTATAATCTTGCCCCCAAAAGGAAATAATAATCACTAGGTTATAAAGAACTTTAGAACCATTAGCTTACTTTGAATCCTACATTAACCTTGTGTGGTTGGAAGTACAAATACTGTTATTTTTCTTTTGCAGATTAAGAAACCAAGTCTCATAGGTTTGTTAATGGAGAAGTAAAGTGATACGCAGAATCAGAATCAAAAAACCTCAGAATTAAAAGGGACTTTATGTGATCTAGCAGATACCTGAAAAAGACTCAGCTATCATCCTTGACAGTGATCATCCAGCCTATGCTTAGGGAACTTGTGTGAAGTCAGCCAGTCAGTTAACTAGCATATATTAAGAGTCTACTATGTGCCAGGCACAGTGCTAAGATCTTAGGATTCAAAGAAAGGCCAAAAAAAATCCTTGCTTTCAAGGATCTTGCAACCTAATAGGGGAAATAATGTATAAACATATATGTATAAACAAGACATATGGAAGATAAATTTTTGGGGGGGTAACCTCAGAGGGAAGCCACGGAGATTAGGGAGGATTATTAGGAAAGTCTTCTTGCAGAAAGTTGAACTTTAACCGAGACTCGAAGGAAGCCAGGGAAAAGAGAAGTCAGAGATGAAAAGGCAGAACATTACAGACATGGGTAACAAGAACCAATGAAAATGGTGGTAGGAGATAAACGATGTGTGCAAGGAATAGCAATGTCACTGGTAGAAGGGATTAAGGTGAAACAAGCCTGGGGGTTGGAGGGACAAGTTATGAAGGGCTTTAAAAGTCAAATAGAGGATTTCATCTTTAAATTATAGAGAAAAAGGACCTTCTGGAGTTTACTGAATGGGGGAATAATATGGTCAGACTAGCATTTTAGGAAGATTGGCTGAGTAGGGATGGATTGGAGTGGGAAGAATGTTTTGGCAGAGAGATGAACCAGTAGGTTATTGTAGTGTTCTAGGTATGCGATGATGAAGGTCTGTACCAGGGGTGGTTGTGATGTCAGAGGATTGAAGGAGATGTATACAAAAGATGTTCTGAAGGTAGAAATTATAGGACTTGAGAACTGCTTTGATATGGGGGATGAGAGAGAAAGAGCGATGAGCCAAGGATGACCCCTAAGATGTAAACCTGGGTGACTGAGAGGATAGTGGTCCCCTTGATAGTGATTGGACAGTTAGGAAGAAGGAAGGGCTTAGAGGAAAACATAATTCAGTTTTGATCAGATTGAATTTAAGTGTACAATACATCTCGTTTGAGATGCATAATAGGCAATTGGATATGCAAGACTGGAAATCAGCAGAGAGGCAAAGGCTATGCATCATCACCATTTTCAGTTGCCTCAGTTGTGTCCAACCCTTCATGACCCTATTTAGAATTTTCTTGGCAAAGATTGTAGAGTGGTTTGCCATTTCCATCTCCAGCTCATTTTGCAGATGAGTAAACTGAGACCAGCAGGGTTAAGTGACTTGCCCAGGGACACAACAGTGAGTAAGCTGAGGCTAAAGTTGAACTCAGGAAGATGAACCTTCCTAACTCCACCTTAGTACTCTATCCGCTGCTCTATCTAGCTGTCAATAATTCAGGAAGATCTGAGTTCAAATGTTAACCTTCAGTTCAAAACTTAACCTCTGTTTGCCTAATCCACTGGAGAGAGAAATAGCAAACAACTCCACTATCTTTTCAAGAAAACACCATATGGGGTCACAAAGAGGTGGACGTGACTGAATGAACAATAACAACATAATAGGGAGAAGAGGGTCCAGAGAGAACCCTGTGGGACATCCATGGTTAGTGAATGTGATCCAGCAAAGGAGACAGATTAGGAGTAGTCAGACAGAGTGCAATGTCATGAAAACTTAGAAGAGAGTATCAGAGAAGGCGATCTACACTGTCAGAGGCTGCAGAAAGGTCAAGAAAGATGAATAGTGAGAAAAAACTACTATATTTGGCAATTAAGAGATCATCAGTAACTTTCGAGAGGACTATACTGATTTATGGTGAGAGCAGCAGCCAGACTACAAAGAAAGTGAGGGGAAATTTAGGTGCCTATTGCAGATGGCCTTCTCAAGGGCCTCCTCCAAAGGGAGGAGATTTATGGGATGCAAGTTTGTGGGAATGATGGCGTATTTGCCCATTGCATATATAATTCCAGTTTTTGGTTTTGGATAGATACTACTTGTTCTATAGGAAAAAGATCCTCTGTGGCTTCTGTAGTTTTTTTAGTGGCATAAATGAATGTTGTACGTGGACAAAGGCTTTTAATATATTTATTGATCTAATCATGTGGTTTTGGATGCCTTTGTTATTAATATGATTGATTACGATGATACATTTCCTAATGATGAACTATCCTTTCATCCCTGGTATAAATTCAACTTCATATGATTTTTTAAAATTGCAGTTGTTTTATTGTCAGTGTTCTGTTTAAATTTTTTAAATTGATATTAATTTTGGCAGTATTTTCAGGGAACTAGCTTTTAATTTTGTTTATCAGTTCTATTGCCTTTTGGTTTCCAGTTTAGTTAATTCTCCTCTGTTTTTTACGATTTTTGTCTTTTGTGCTGTTTTACAACTTAGTCAAATATAACAACACTGAATATAAATTGATTGCATCTTTATGTAAAGGTTGATATAGGTTGTTAGGTAAGTAGAACTTTAAAATATGGACACAATTCACCACTATAGACTACAGAAATATTTGCCATACCAAAAAAGGGAGCCATATAATTTCACTGCACTGATATTTCTGTACAGTAAATCCATATCAAGATAGCAGATTATTGTTTACATTTGATAATCCAGGTGTGTGTTTAGTCAGCATTTCAGAAACCTGATCTACCAACCAATTAAATAAAGATCTTTTAAGGTTTTTTTCTCATAAACAAAGATCTTTTAAATTTTTTCCTGACATCAGTTAACCCAGAAAAATTGATTTTGTACCTCAAAAAATTGTTCCTCGGAAACATAGATTATTTACTTACTAAATCGTCACTAGGTAACTTTTAAAATTTTGTTTTTAAAGCATTTTGTGGCCTTCAAAATGTGAGGCTAGGAAAGCAAATAATTGAGTGAGGGTGGGAAAGCAAATATTTTAGAGCACAAAGCCAGAGAGTGTTAGAGATTTAGTGGAACTTTAAAGAATTGTTGTAGAATAAAAAGCATGCACCGCTTGGCAGGTCACTTGCTCAGAATTTTTATTAGAAAACTGGTGGGGTGACAGGAAGTTCTGGAGCCTCATTATTTCTGTGTTTAAGTGAGCTCCAGTTTCTTTTAAAGGAAACTTCATAACTTTATGTAGAAACTTCTAAATATAAAACTGAATCCTTGGCTAAAAACTGCGAAACTCATACAACAAACTAAAAGTTGCAAATTGATAGATACAAAGAATAAATTGACTTCCTCCTCAAATTAATATGCAACTTTTAATCCTCTAGAGATAATTGAAAGTGAATGGTAACCCATAGCAAGATTTTCTCCACCTGCTTCAGACAGAGTGAGACTTTGCATGAGGAAAGGAAAAATGAAGAATTTGTCAAAATCATGAGTACAAAAGTAAGCAAGAAGGCTCAAAAGCTGACAGTGAGACTCAGGAGAGAAATATTTGCTGTGTGAATGAGTTTGAGGGAAAAATGATCTTTCTTAGTGTCTTTGAAAAGAACATCTCTATGGGTAATGTGTCCTCAGTTCAGCAAGACTGCTACGCAGCCTTTAACTTAGTTGCCAACAATTTTAGAAGTGGGGGGACCGTTTTCCTATTCACCGCTTATTGCTTTAGGAGGCAGAACCTGGTTTCGCCAAAATGGTTTATTAGTGGAATTAATGATCTTAAGTTAACCCTTGCCTTCTGACAGTCAGCTAGCATTTATAAAGTGCTTACTGTGTGCTGGGTACTGTTCTCAGTTCTGAGACTACAAAGAAAAATTTAAAATTGATGCAGAAAAGCTTCTTTTGAAACTTTCACAAATAGAACACCCTAACAGCACTCCAGAGAAGGTTAAGTAATGTAAAATACTGAATGAAGGATCAGAAGACTTAAGTTCTTAATCAGAGGACCTGGCTTCACCACTGACTAGCTATATGCCGTCTCTGAAACTCCATTTCCTCTTTGATGATACAGGGAAATTAATATCTACCCTACATTGGCAGTAAACGTAGATGGTAAGTATCACATGAATTGATGGCTGTGAAAATGGTCTGGTGGGGGCAGGGAGCCAAGATGGCGACGGGCAAGCAGAGACTTGCATGAGCTCCCACCCAGGTCCCTCCAAACACCTATAAAAAATGGCTCTGAACAAATTCTAGAACTTCAGAACCCACGAAATAGCAGAGGGAAGCAGGGCTCCAGCCCAGGACAGCTTGGATGGTCGTGGGGTAAGGTCTATTGCATGGACCTGGGAGTGGAGCGGAGCAGAACGCAGCATGGGTCACGTGGACCAACCAGACTGAGAGCCTGGCAGAATGGGCCCTAGCACCCTGAATCAGTGAGCTGTTGCAGTTACCAGATTTCTCAATCCACAAACACTAAAGAAAACCGAGAAGGTTAGTGGGAAAAAACTGCGGGGAGAGAGTAAAAGGAATTCACGGTTTGACCACCGTCCTGGGGGCAGCGGAGATGGTGCAGCTATAGAACTACAGCTGCAGTTGCTTCCTGCCCCAGGCCCACCTGGTAGGAGAAATTAAGTGGAGGATCTGAGCAGGAGTGCAGAGCCAGGAGTCCAGTCCGGGTTGGCAGTTCTTGGGGGAGGAGCACTGGTGTGGCAGAGCTTCCTCGGGGAGGAGGAGCGCTGGTGTGGCAGAGCTTGCTGTGTAGCTCTGAAAACAACAGTGCAGCCCCTCAAGCATGGGACAAAGTACTCTATACTCTACAAGCTGTCATACCCCAATGAAAAATTCAAGGGTCAAGTAAGTTGAATGGGAACATGGCCAGGCAGTGAAAACGGACTCAGATTCAGATTCAGATTTTGGAATCTTTCTTTGGTGACAAAGAAGACCAAAGCATACAGCCAGAAGAAGTCAACAGAGTCAAAGAGCCTACATCAGAAGCCTCCAAGAAAAACATGAACTGGTTTCAGACCATGGAGGAGCTCAAAAAGGATTTGAAAAAGCAAGTTAGAGAAGTAGAGGAAAAATTGGGAAGAGAAATAAGAGTGATGCGAGAAAACCATGAAAAACAAGTCAATGAATTCCTAAAGGAGACCCAAAAAAATACTGAAAAAAATACTGAAGAAAACAACACTTTAAAAAATAGACTAACTCAAATGGCAAAAGAGCTCCAAAAAGCCAATGAGGAGAAGAATGCCTTGAAAGGCAGAATTAGCCAAATGGAAAAGGAGGTCCAAAAGACCACTGAAGAAAATACTACCTTAAAAATTAGATTGGAACAAGTGGAAGCTAGTGACTTGATGAGAAATCAAGATATTATAAAACAGAACCAAAGGAATAAAAAAGTGGAAGACAATGTGAAATATCTCACTGGCAAAACCACTGACCTGGAAAATAGGTCCAGGAGAGATAATTTAAAAATTATTTGACTACCTGGAAGCCATGATCAAAAAAAGAGCCTAGATATCATCTTTCAAGAAATTATCAAGGAGAACTGCCCTGATATTCTAGAGCTGGGAGGTAAAATAGAAATTGAAAGAATCTACCAATCGCCTCCTCAAATAGATCCCCAGAAGAAAACTCCTAGGAATATTGTCACCAAATTCCAGAGCTCCAAGATCAAGGAGAAAATACTGCAAACAGCAGAAAGAAACAATTTGAGTATTGTGGAAACACAATCAGGATATCACAAGACCTAGCAGCTTCTACATTAAGGGATCAAAGGGCTTGGAATATGATATTCCAGAAGTCAATGGAGCTAGGATTAAAACCAAGAATCACCTACCCAGCAAAACTGAGTATCATGCTCCAAGGCAAAATATGGATTTTCAATAAAATAGAGGACTTTCAAGCTTTCTCAGTGAAAAGACCAGAGCTGAATAGAAAATTTAACTTTCAAACACAAGAATCAAGAGAAGCATGAAAAGGTAATCAAGAAAGAGAAATCATAAGGGACTTAACTAAAGTTGAACTGTTTTGCTTACATTCCTACATGGAAAGATGATGTGTATAATTCATGAGACCTCAGTATTTGGGTAGCTGAAGGGAAAATACATGTATAGAGAAACAGAGGGCACAGGGTGAGTTGAATATGAAGGGATGAAATCTAATAAAATAAAATAAAATTAAGGGATGAGAGAGGAATATATTGAGAGAGGGAGAAAGGGAGAGATGGAATGGGGTAAATTATTTCGCATAAAAGTGCAAGAAAAAGCAGTTCTGTAGGAAGGGAAGAGGAGGCAGGTGAGGGGGAATGAGTGAATCTTGTTCTCATCAGAATTGACCTGAGGAAGGAATACCATACACACTCAATTGGGTATCTTACCCCACCCGAAAGGAGGAGGAAGGGGATGAAAAGGGGGAATGATAGAAGGGAGGGCAGATAAGGGTCAGAGGTAATCAAAAGCAAATACTTTTGAAAAGGGACAGGGTCAAGGGAGAAATTTGAATAAAGGGGAATAGGATAGGAAGGAGCAAAATATAGTTAGTCTTTCATAGCATGAGTATTGTGGAAGGGTTTTACATAATGATACACATGTGGCCTATGTGGAATTGCTTGCCTTCTCAGGGAGGGTGGTTTGGGAGGGAAGAAGGGAGAGAATTTGGAACTCAAAGTTTTAAAAACAGATGTTCAAAAAAAGTTTTTGCATGCAACTAGGAAATAAGATATACAGGCAAAGGGGCATAGAAATCTATCTTGCTGTACAAGAAAGTAAGGGAAAAGGGGATGGGGGGGGAGTGGGGTGACAGAAGAGAGGGCTAACTGGGGAACAGGACAGCCAGAATATTTGCCATCTTGGAGTGGGGGGGGGAGGGTGGAAATGGGGAGAAAATTTTTAATTCACACTCTTGTGAAAATCAGTGGTGAAACTAAAAATATTAAATAAATAAATAAATAAAGGAGATGGTCTGGTGGTCTGGAAGCACTAAAGCACTATCAGTGTTATGTCATTCAGTAGCATTCTCTTCTAGATTGTCAGGTAAGGAAGTCAGTTCCTAAGCTGCCCCCACTTTACCAACACAGGAAATTTTTTATGTTACTTGTTTCAATTTGCATGTATTTGCTTACTTATTAATCAATAAGGCAACAGTCTGTTTAGGAATTTGTTTAGAAGCGGAAGTGGTTGGGAATGGGGTTTGAAGACTACTTGGAAATGAATTAGAGAATCTTGTTATGCAATAAATTCATCAAATATGTAGTAAGCAAGCACCTATCATGTGCTTTAACTATGCCAGTATTAAAGATTTACCATTTATTTCACCATGTAGTTCATTTAGCCTTTCCTTTAAATGCTGGCATGCCATGCTGTTTGTTACATAAATGTTAAGTATTCAGATTAATTTGTTATCTATGGTAGCTCTCAGTAAAGTTTCCCTTTTTTCTCTTTTAAATCTTTTTATTTTTTCTGTTTCCTTGTGTGAGGTCATGATTGCTACCCCTGTGTTTTGAGTGTATCTGAAACATAGATTTTGATCTAGTTGGGTTTTTTTTATACTATTGTGTTGTTTCAAGTGCATTTCTTATAAACAAAACATGGTTGGATTTTGCTTTCTTATTCATTTTACTGACTTCTTAAGAGGATTAATGAAGGGTAAATTTTTAATTAAGCGTAGCCCGGGTTGCTTATAATTATAACTGCTCCATTGAATTGTGTTGTCATAAATGCCAAAGTGTTACTGCCCCAAAAAAATTATCGTGGTAATTCAGTTTGTAATATTACTTTTGAACACCCCATCAATGCTCCTGAGGTCAAGAGCATTGTCTTTGGTCAAGAGATATTTATACCTCTCAAATATAATGTTAGAAATATGTCTGAAAATTTGAGATAACCTTTGCTTTCAAGTTCTTATTGATATGTTTATCTATCTTGATTAAGTTTCCTGAGATAAAAAGCAAGGTCTCTGTTTCTTCTATCCCAACACAAAAAATTTTAAGCCAAAACACCTAATTATCTTTAATTACAGGGAAAGTGGAAAGCTTCACATTTATGGGAAGATAGGACACTTTCTTTAACCAAGTGCTCCATATTAATTTGAAAAATTATAGTACCCATTTTGAGAATAGAACCCAAACTACGTATGGAAACATGATAATGATGAGGAACCGAAACTGTCTAGATATCTGCTACAGTTCACTCTGATAAAAGCAGGATACTTGATAAAAGTTTTCATTTTCTTTTAATAATAATAATTTTATTTTTCAAAGTATGGCAGATATCTCAAACCTCCTTATTGAGAAGATAAATCACTGATTTGGATACCTCTGAAACATAATGTTTACTCCTTAGTCCCACGTTTTAGGAAATATGTAGAAAAGTTGAAAGATGTACAAATGGGTCTAAAGGATTATAGAATATCTCCTATGAGGATCTGTTGAAGGAGTAGGAATGGTTAGCCTCAAAAAGAGAAATCTTATAGAAATCAGAGGAAAATGGTAGGTGGCTTCAAGATTTTGAAGGACTGTCAGCAGAAGATAATTAGAATTGTTTCGCTTGGTCCCAGGGGGTAGAACTAGGAGCAGTGGGTAGAATTTATAGAACAGGAGATTTAGGCTTAATGCAAAGGAAAAAAAAAACTTCTTCCAAATTAGAGCTGTCCAGAAGAAAACGGGATATTCTGCTAAGTAATGGTTCCATTTAATGAGAAGTCTTCAAGCAAAATTTGGAAGGGGATTGTTGGAGGTCATACTAGGTAACTCCTGATATCCCTTCCAGATCTTAGACTGTGTAATTCTATGAAAGTGTTGTCTGTACGATGGCAATTGGAAAGTCGATCTGGTTATCATATTAATGAATGAACCAAATATATTATTGGACAAGTTACTTAAATTTCTGTGCTTTTAAATGAATTTATCTAGAGCTAAGTCTCTTTATTCAGTGTCATTGAGTCCTTTCTTCTTTTACTTTTAGCTAAAGACATACAAAATGGCCAAATATTTGGAAACATTTGTTTTTCTTAATGTAGACCAATCTAAATATTTAATGTTTACCTTGATAATAGAGCATACTTTCAAATAAAAGTACTTAATATGTGAATTGTATGGTAAAGAACAGACTCTAAATGCTACAGATTCATGAAAAGAGCTTAAATATTATGTGATTATTTCAGGCTGATCAGCTGATGTTTGCTTTACATTTTGTTCGAGGAATGCATCCTGAACTTTTCCAAGAAAATGTAAGTAGAGTCATGAAGGGGAAGCTTCAGTTTTACAAACCAGAAATTTTAATATGTTTAAATGTGTGGTTTCAGTTCAGGATTGAATATTATAATTCATATTTTTATAATTCATCAATCTGTACTAAATACTGTAAGACCAGAAGACATTTAAATTAAAATATAATCATTATTTCACAATTCAGGAAAATTAATATGTCTAACTATGCATTCGCATCCATAAATTTTGTCTAAATGATTGTTTTCATTTCTAAAATAATGCCAATTAGATAAAAACAGTATTTTAATCCATTTTCAAAATGAAAGTTAAGTGTTACATTATTATACATATATGAAGTATAAAAAGGTATCATTGGGATCACTCTGAAAAGGTAGAGAATAGGTCTATGAGTTATAATACAAGGGTAGGAAAAAATACTCTGGTTCACTGAGAGTAGTAGCAACCTTAGTTAATCCACTTCACTTGCCCAATATTCTTGCCTTATTCAGGGCCACACAGACTCAAAATAAGGCATAGGCAATGTAGACAGAACCAGAGGCATATAACTATAGCAATTTGCTCAAAATGACCATAGGTCCATATGCCCTTCTAGAATGTAGCCTAATTTGGTTTCTTTGCTGCATATTGTCCCATAGGAAGTATAGTTTCTAATCATTGCCAAGACATTTTATGAAATATGCAAGGCAGTAACTCTTTTGTACCAGAAAAATGTGAGATGGCTGTATTTATTAGGAGACTGCTTTCCTTCTGCCTCCACAAAACTACATAGGTAGAAGACTCAAATATGGAAAGCAGGGAATTGAACTTTTGTCAGTCTTTGAATATAATTTGCATGTTTCTCATACTATATGTGCATTTTGCTTCACTAGGAATGGGATACTTTTACTGGAGTGATTGTTGGAGACATGTTACGGAAAGCAGTAAGTTAAATCACAATTTTGTACATTTAAAGTTGGTAAAGGAAGAAAAAAACCTGCCTGTCTTCTTCATGAAATATAATGTGTAAAAATTAAGCTAGCACTAAAAGTTAGTAAGTTATTATGAATAAATTGTCCATTATCTTTTAATCTTGATTCACATTCCAAATTTTCTTGGGTAAACCATACAGAATTTACCTATAACCAGGGTTTAAGAGGTTCTCAGCTAGTCTTTCTATGCATAAAGTTATATATAATTGCTAATAGAAAATTTGTATGTGTTTAAAGGAATGAAGTAAAATTCTGCTGTATTTTAGAGGCAAAAATAAAACTTCTTTTATTAAACATATTCTTAGCAGGGTTAGAGTAGAAAAGTTCAGGAAAAAGGAAGGATTTCACCTTTCTTCTTTTTAGCACCAGCACCCTCTTGTACTAGCTTTGGGAGGTGATTAGTGGGTCCCCACCAAGTAGCAGCCAGAGAGAGAATGAGGAGAAATAAGAAAGGAAGTTCCTATTTGTAGGATAAGATAGGTTAAGGGATTTTCTGTGGCTACCAGGCTACCTGCATGCAGGGTTGTTCTGGAATGGCCTTTGTTACATAAAGTACTTAAGGTGAAGATTACCTTAATATTTGTTTATTGGCTATTTCTTTATGCTATTCACAATTAAATTGTTCTAAATTTTCGTTAAATAAAAGTGCAACAAAATGTATGCAGTTTCATTGGTATTATGCACATGGACTTTGCCATGTATCTTTTAAAAATGCCTGGAGAAAACATTATTGAAATATAAAACCAATGTCCACTTCTGCCATTTTTCAAACAAACTTTTATAATTTGTCTAATTTTTTTGAAGGACACTCAACAGAGAATTCGTGATCAACTTCCATCTTGGATAGATCAAGAACGGAGCTGGGCAGTGGCAACATTAAAAGTAATGATGATGTGATGACTTTTATACAGCGAAGGCATATATGATAATGCATACACACACACACACACATACACATACAAATTTTTTTTGACTTAGCTGGGAGTGTGGTAACTGGTGCATCCTTTGTACATTTGCAGTCATGGAATTTATGTGAATTTGGCATATCTTCCCTCCAAGAAGAGATACCTTCAAATCACTGTCTCTGAGATTAGTTAGATTAGAGTAGATGGAAGGTAATTACAGAAAGGGAACATAAGAGGTGATGAGAACTTGACCATGTGAGTGGAGAGAAGAGAATGGATATGGAAGATGTTGTGGAGGTAGAATCACTAGCATTTTCTAACTGATTGGATGTTGAGTTTGAGGGAGAGGGAAGAGTTAAGGATGACTCCAGAATTGTGAACCTAGGTTTTTGCAATGATAGTAGAGCCTCATCAAAATAGGGAAATTCAGGGGAGGGGTATATTTATGGATGAAGATAAATGGTTTTTATTTTGGTCTTATTAATTTTGAGCTGTTTATGGGGCATCCAGCTGAAGATGTTCAAAAACTAATTCGTAATATTTGGAGAGTTCGGAATAAAGACTAGGATCCCCTCCCCCCAACTTTGTGTGTGTGTGTGTGTGTGAGAGAGAGAGAGAGAGAGAGAGAGAGAGAGAGAGAAGGAGAGAGAGAGAGAGAGAGAGAGAGAGAGAGAAGCCAATAAACACATGATAAGTGCCTGATATGTACCAGGCACTGTGCTAAGCACTGGGGATACAAAGGAAGAGAAAAGATTGTCTCTACTCCCAAGAAAGCTCACATCTAATGGGGGAGACAATGTATCAATAACTATGCATAGACAATCTATTTTTAAGATAAATTGAAAATAATTAACATAGGATCGGCACTGGAATTAAGAGTAAATGGGAAAGGTATCTTGTAGAAGGTGGGATTTTAGCTGATAAAGATGAGAGCATTCCAGGTGTGGAGTATAATCAGTGAAAATGCTCAGAGTTGGGAGATGGAATGTTTACAGAGTTGATAATTGAGATCATGAGAGCCCTATAAACTTAGCCCTGTGTCACTCTACTTGCGTCCCAGCTCCTAGTCTCTCACTTGTGCTAATGTAGATGGTCAGGCTCCTCTTGTTTAAACATCATTTTAGACATGCCATATTTCTTCTCAAAAACCTTTAGTAATTCCATATTTCTTGTCATATCAAATTAAATTTCTATCACTTGATGTTCAAGATCCTATCTATTTGCCTTTGTTTCCCACTCCTTTGCCCTGTTCACCTTTCATTTAAACCAAGTTGTTTTTCTTGGTTAATATAAACATTCAACATTGCACATTCCAGTGCTAAATATATTCCCACTTCTGTAGAATTCACATGCTGTTCCCCTTGCCCGAAATGTCCTCTCTTGTCTTCTCCCTGTTCATTTACTATCCATCCTTTAGCGGCCACTTTAAGGGTCAGTTCTTCCACGAACACTTCCGTCAACTGCTTCATCTCTTGTTGTATCAGTAAGGTAACAATGACAGTGTTGGTGATAATTGTCAAAATGCCCATGTAGTTCTGTGTCGCAAAGTATACAAGACTCCACATAGAAGGTATTTATTCAGACACCAGAGAACCAGATCCCATAATCCATCTACCCAATCCATCAGAGCAGTAAAGCATTCACTACATAATATCACACCATGGAGCCTCACCATCCCAAAACCTCTCTGACCCCTTGCTGGAGTCTTCTCAAAAACAAACTCACGACACAGCTAAGCCACACTGTTCAGCTTTAACTGTCACAACAGCCATTAGCAGCCATAACAGCGCGTGCTGTCTCTCTCTCTCCCTCTCCCTCTCCCTCCCTCCCTCTCTCTCTCTTTCTCTCTCACTCTCTGTATCTCTCTGAATTTCCTGTGACATAACTTCCTTTTCTTCTCAGGAAGCTCCTCCCACCATGTAACTTAGGCTTCTTGTGATATAAGCAGGTCACATGACCTATTAATGGGTGGGAAAGATCTTCAAATCTAAATTGCTATTATACTTGTTTAGATCCATCTTCTTTGAAATTCTACTGTGTTCATAATCTACAGCACATCATTTAGTTTTCTATTATGCATTGATAAGAGACCGAAGCTTGTGTATAATATTGCACTACTTCAAAATTTAGTGCCCCTACTAAGTCAGAAGTAGAGATGATGGGTAGTCAATCAAAAAAAAACATTTGTTAAGTGCCTGTTGTGTGTTAGGCACTGGAGATACAGAAACAAAAATGTGAAATGATCCCTACATTTAAAAGGTGTACATTCTATCAGGGGAGACAACATATACATATTTAACATATACAGAATAAATACAAGGTAGTTAGGGAGGGAGGACACTAACAGTAGGAAATATCAGGAAAAAGGCTTAATTTAGAAGATTGTGTTTGAATGGCATCTTGAAGGGAGTGGGAATCCATAAGGCATAGATGAGGAGGGAAGAACATACCAGGCATGGGGGTGTTGATACAAAGGCACAGAGTTTGGAAATGAAGTGTTATATATGAGAAATAGGGAGAACATTAGTATTTCTGTATTGAAGATTGTAGGAAAGGGAGAAATGTTCATTGTGAGAAGGGGAATTCAATAAGTGTCTTCACACTGCTTTGTACTCTCCCCTCCCACCACCTGGTGCTGATATACTAGCCAGACTTAGGCTTGGACATACAGCATCTGTGGAAAGAGGAAGAGTCACTTGCTGTTTTATTTTTTTAACTATATGCATCTGCATATTTCCTTTATAGATAACACTTCCTAGTCTCTATCAAACACTATGCTTTGATGATGTAAGTCTGTGGCGGCCCTACTACCATAACTCAATGTGTGAGCAAGAATTTCCATCCATTCTCTCAAAAAAGGTTTCATTATTTCAACAGGTAAAATTGAGCTTTAAGTGGAAAATGTTTCTGCTGTTTGAATTATCCTTTTGTAGTTATGTAGTCTTTGATACACTTGCATTTGAGTGCCATGTGGGCTTTTCTGTCACCTGACACTAGGACCAAACAAAGTAGTACCAAAATGGTTATGTTTTATGTTTGTGGTTTCTCTTAACATATTCTCATCAATTCTCTCTTCCCCTTATAACACCATCTTTGCTTTATGGGTGGCTGTATAATGGACAACGTTGATAGATAAACAGAGAGCTTTCAGTCTAGCCTCATAGAGCTTACCTCTTGTGCCAGGTTCTCTTCCAGTAGAAAATCCTCAATGACAATTAGGCTGAGTTACATGCCATCCATTTAGGATATCTAGTGAGAGAGCATAGAGATACAGCCATCAAGTGTAGTGGAATGCACCCTAAATTTAGTCACAAAACTTCTGCTTCTTTCTATTCTCGTGTCCTTGAGCAAGTCACACTTAATTTGATCTTAATGGCAACAATTTAAAATTTTCATCACAATTGGCATTGCAGATCTAAATTCTATACTTATTGTCTGTCTTTGTGATTGATTTCATTTCATGATTCCCTTAAACATTTTGGGGTATCCTTAGGCACTGTGGCTGAAACAAAAGGATATTTAATCAGTTTGAGTTTGATATAATTGATGCTATTTAGTTATGTCTTGAAAGAAAGATAAATCTTTATGGATAATTATTGGGAAAATAATTAAGGTGCAATGTCATGTATTCATCTTACTATTGCTTGAAATATTTGTTTTCTTAAATGAACATAATTTATTCTCGTTGTGATGATTTTTAAAATTATAATGGTATTGTCCTTTACTGTTTACTGTCTTTTCTTCCAAGGTCCTAGTGGTACAGGCTCTAAGACCAGATAGACTACAAAGTGCTATGGCCCTTTTTGCATGTAAAACTCTGGGTAAGTATCATTTTAAAATGATTAGCGAAATTAATACACATGGCATGAATCATTTACTTTTAACATATGCTTATTTTCTTTGGCATCTTAATTTTAAAGATATAATAATGTGAGGTTTTTATAGTACTTTTAGTTGTTAACAGGCTATACGTGCTTTTCTGAAGTACGGGTTTCTTTTTAACGTAATGTTAAATGTTACTTTAATGTTGAATTGCATTTGGTGAACACATTAGTCTTTATGAGCTCAAATGACTGTAAGGGTATTAAAAACTTTAGTCTGAAGGGTAAAAATCAAGGAAACATGTTTATAGTGAAGTAATTACCTTCATCTAGTGTTTTAATGTCAAGTTCTCATTGAAGTTTTCTTGGAGTCAGAGGACTAATTCCTTATTACTTGTTTACTTTTAACTACCTATATATTTGGATTTTTTCTCTATGAGACTAATAGCTATAATATTTTATAAAAGGAATGGCAATTTTGAGATTTTTGTCATTGGGGATTAATATTGTATAATATAAAGCTACCAAATATTTCTGTCAGATGAACATGTCAGGTTATAAGTCTCCAGTGTAGTGCCTCAGGGTAATATTCTTATATAAATATTTCATATTTTATAAATATTATTATATTATTACATCAATAAATATTATACTTTGTTATATTTCATATAAAATATTTTTAGCAGTGACTCTTATAAAGTAATAGATGGCATGTTTTTCAGATTTGCAGATAATACAGAGCTAGTATTGCTTGCTAACAGTGGATGACAGTCATCTTGATCCAAGATCCATGAAGATCTTGATAGGCTAAACCATTGGATTGATTCTAATACAATGAAATTTAATAGAGAAAAATTAAAGTCATATTTTTGGGTTCAAAAATTAGAGTTCGTAAAGGCGTGATGGAGGAGACATTAATAAAAAACACTGCCTGAAAAAGACCTGAGAGTTTTGGTGGACTGCATCCTCAGTATGAATAAAGAGTGTGACATGGTTGCCAAAAAACCTAATATACTCTTGGGCTATGCGAAAAGAAACGTAGCATCTAGGACTAAGGAAGTGATAGTCCCATTGCATTTTCTTCTGATCAGATGACATTTGAAGTATTGCCTTCACTTCTGGCCACATAGTTTTAGGTAAGACATGAGTAATCTGAAGAGTGTCCAGAGGAAAATGATCAGGATGGTGAAAGACCTTGAGTTCATTTCATATGGGTATCTGTAGGAGGAAATGTGAATGTTTTTCTTGAAGAAGAGAGGACTCAATGACGACATGATGATTACTCTCTTCCAACATGTGAAGGGCTGATTAGACTGTTTGGACCTAGAGGGCAGAACTAGAAATAATGGGTAGAAGCTTTAGAGAAACAAATTTAGGCTTTTTAGTGGGGAAAAAAACTTCCTAATAATTAGAACTATTCAGAAATAGGCTGACATACGAGATAAAGGGCTCTCCTTCATTAGAGATCTCTAAGCAGGGTTAGGACAAAAATTCTTTGGTTTGTTGAAGAAGAATTTCTTTTTAGCTCTGGGTTACAGTTGTAGCAAATTCTGAACTTCTGTGATTCTAGGAATACATAGGAAGGAGCAGGCTGGGGTTTGAGTCAGTGACTTTCTGAAGTCTTAACTATTTAAGACCAGTAGTTATAAAACTCCTTGAGTCAGGAAATTCCTTTGGTTTTGAACCTCCAGTGCTTATTGTGGAACCTTGCATATATCTTGGCTTAATTGCTTGATGGATTGGAATTATCCTTCAAATTAAATGACCTGTGGTCTGTTTAGTTATCAAAAACCTAGAGCATATGATATGAGCTTATCTGTCCTGAGAATTATAATAATTATTAAAATAATAATAACTTAATTTGGAATAGTAATAGGGAATGGAACTGCAATTCATTGATTTAAGGAACTGTAGAGTGAAAACTTACTGTTCCAAGGCCTTACTTTCTTTCCACCTTAAAATCTTAGAGAGTTGCCTAGATCATTGAGAGGGTTAGGTAGGGGCACACAGCCAGAGTGTGTCAGAAGCAGGATTTGAACCCAGCTCTTCCTGGCTCTTAAGATCAGCTCTTTCTCCATTACTCTACATCTATTACTTATTTACACATTATGTAACTGGCCATGATTCCTTTTGTGTGAGAAAACTTTTGAGAAACCATGTTGGGAAAAGCCAAGAAATGGATTTGACTTTAAGCAGTTATTAATACAAGAATGATAGATCTATATTGTGTTATCAAGTAAGTGATTTTAGAATTTCTTTTTAAAGAAAAACTTGGTCTAATTAATAAATTGGCCTGCTATTTTCTGAAAAGTCTCACTATTGTTCATGTCCATTGAATGTTCATTGTATGCTAGATACTATGCAAAGAATATAAAGGAATTTATAGAATTTAATTTATAGAGAATTTATAATCTTATCAAGTAAGGTTACTGGCATATATTTCTCTGGCTTAAATTTTCTCTAAGATAATTTTTTTTGTTAAAATTCAACAGAAATTTGAAGAAAATTCAGGAAATACCAATACTACCATTTTTACCCTTGAAGTATTGCTAAATTAAACCAACATTTATTGTAAAATTTTAATCACCATTACGTTTAGGAATATCTGTATAGTATTTACTCTTGGGTTGACACATGAATAAATTTGAGGGGCTAGAAAAAGTTACTATGCATCAGGCTATTAAAAAAAAAACAGCTAGGGTTATAGTAGAGATTCCAGGCAAGGTAATTTTAGTATCACATTGTCTAAGAAATCAAGATATTGATAGAAATCAGTAACATTGACCATGTTTGGGTTTCATGGGTATGCCCATGTCTGCTGCTATCATTTGTTACTGTTAGAACTCTTCATTCTATGTCAGTATAAATGTTTGGTCTGATAGAATATCCTCATATTAAAATACAATTTACTGAAATAAGTAATTTAACTTCCTTCAAAGCCTACTCAAGGCTCTGTTCTCCTACAGTTCCCTGTCTACTACTGTCTCTTGGGCTGGAAAAATCCAGTTTCCCCCTGGGCTTTGTGAGTGAGTGAGAAAGCTATAGGAAAGCACATATAAATCCCATATGCTTCTGTTCCAAGGCAACTTATTAATTGTTCCTGGGGGAGACTGTATATCACTATCTGGTAAAACTTATGGATCCATTCTCCGAATAAGGGAAGGGAATTTTAAATTTCAGTTAAAATTTACTGAAAATAAAGATTAAAAATAATTTTTAACCCTCCAAGTTCATGGACCCTTTGAAATCTATGCATGGACCCCAGGTTAAGAACCCCTGATTTAGGAATAGGATCTTTAAAAAGTCACAGACAAAGGCTTAATATTTTGGAAGCTTGTTAATTTGATTTGGGAGCTCCCCTGACCAACCTCCCTCACATTTAAAATTTTGGGGCTTCCAAATCTTCATCTATATAAAGAGGAGATTAGACTACTAGAAGATCTTTGATGCATTCTAAATCTGTGATTCTGTACTCTTAAGAAATGCTACAGGAAAATAGAGAATCAGGATAGGCAGAATAACAGAATGGATTTTACAGTGAGGAATCGGATCATAAATTTAGAGCTAAATGAGATCTTGTAGCTCATGTGAGCCGGCCTAAGTCATTTTTCAGAAAAAGGAATTGAATCTCAATGTTACTCAGTTTATTAGTGCTGGAACTGGTATTTGAACTCATGACATCTGACTTCAAATCCATCATTCTTTTCTTCCAGTTCTGACTTCAAATTCATCATTGCCATTTCTTTAAAACATACTAACCCAGTGGTTTAACATATAGTAATGCACAACAACATTGACATTTTGTGCTTTCTGATTTGACAAGATGGTATTGATTTATGCTGACAGTTATAATGATATTTGTCCAGAGACATGGCCACTTATTTTCCTAAATTTAATCACATTGTAAATAGAACCATTCACTTAGAAATGTCCTGAAAATTGCATTGGAGTGTTTGAAAGCAGAATTGGCATAATTAAGCAAGATGAATAACTTCTATATTTTCCTTAATAGTATAACTTTTTAATGTTTTCTCTGACCTTTTTCTACAGTAAAATATTCTACTACACTTGATATAAAAAATTCAATTTTTATGTTTATGCTATAATGCTAAGTTTGGCTTTTTGTCTATTTTTATTAGCAACCATTTTCCAAATAAGCCTTTTGTTTGAGTTCAAGGATATTTATTTACTTCGAGACATTTCAAACTCAGAATGTCCAAAACAGAATTCATTATTTTTTCTCCCAAACCTTCCCCTCCTTGAAACTTCCTTATTTCTGCCGTAGGCACCACCATTCACCTCACCACCCAGGTTCCTAACCTTGGCATTATCTTTGATTCTTCACTCTCCATTACCCAGTCAGTTGCCAAACCTTGTCATGTCTTCTTCTACAACATGCCTTTTGTCTGGCCCATTCTCTCTACTCAAAAAGCCACACCTTAGTTCAGGTTCACCTCACCTCTCATCATGATCATCACAGTGGCCTCCTAATTATTTCCCTGCCTCAAATCTGTCCTCACTCTAGTCCATCCTGCATACTGCTTCCAGAGGGCTTAAGCTCAGATCTAACCATGTCACCTTCCTCCTACTCAGTAAAATCCAATGGCCTCCATTTTCATTCTTTGTTTTTATCTGTTGTGTCTTGCTCAATACCTCATACAGAGTAGGTGCCTATTAAATGCCTTTTGGTTGAATGATTTTAAGTACCTAATTGTAAGGCCAGTCAGTAAGTGAAAGATCTTTCCTGCCCTTTGAATAGGCCTCTGGTGGGGCCAACAAAGGGAGGCCTGGTTAGAGGCAGGCCCACACCTTTGTGACACTGATCAGGGATTAGAGATTCTTCCCACCCCTTCAGTAGACTTCAGGTGGGGCCAACAAAGGGAGGCCTGATTGGTGGCAGGCCCACACCCTTTCACTCACTAAGTGTGAGGCCCCAGGCCCCACACTTTTTTGCTAAGTAGGCTCTGAGCCCTCAGGGCCCTGAATAGGGTATAAGAGCTCTGAGGTTGCCATTTTGCCTTTGGGGGCACACTTATTGAATGGTGATGAGACTTTGTGATGAGACTCTGGGTAAGTCATTGAAGCAGGCCCCGGCTTTGAAAACCCAAATGTTGGTGCTTCTCTGGTAACTATGTATTGTGATTTGGTTAGACAGAAATATTGATCTATTTATATTGCCTATGTTTGTAATTTCTGTTTATATTTGCTGTGAAGTTCAGGGTGCTGACTTTTCCCCCTGAACTAAGTGAATGGTATGTTTAATGTGTGTTTAATTAAAGTAACATTATTAACCTCTTAAAGTTTCTTTCCTTAGAAAAGCAGATCAAAGAATCTGTGCTGGCAGCCCTTCTGTGTGCTGGTGTTGTTGGCCTTACACCCCCACAGCAGCTGCTAGCAACATTGTTGTTACACTAATATATGCATGGTACTATGCTAGGAATTCAGTGCACAAAGTCAAAAATTCTGTGCTGGAAAGAGCTTACATTCTACTTAGTGGCTTAAACATGCACACAGATAAATAAATTATGGTGTATAAAAGTAATATGAAGTAATTTCAAGAAGTAGAAAGCAATAATAAGTGTTGGGGGAGTCAGGTATAAGAGGTGACACCTCTGCTGAGCTTTGGAGGAACTTATTTCAGAAAACTATGTTTTAAAATGAGGAGGCCTATTCCACTAAACAGTTATTTTAATAGAAGCAATTATTTAATTTCAAGATCCACAACAGATTCTCAAAACATGCTTTGAGATATCGCTGTATCTATCTTCTCATTAATGTTGGTTCTTCATTTATCTTATGGCAACTTCTCTATGTCTTCTTTTTACTTGAGATTTTTCCTGATATCCTTCCATAAATCCTCCACAGAGGATCATCTTAATAAGTCAATTAAAAAAGATTATTAAGAGTCTATTATACTCTAGACTTCAGAAATACAAAGTAAAAAAAAGAAAACTGTCCCTGCCCTTAAGTTGCTTACATTCTGCTGGGGGACCCAATTTGTGCATGTGCGCACACACAGTATATTTAAATAATATGTAAAGCACATGCACATATGTGTACATACATGTACACATACACATATATGTGTATGTGTATATAGATGTGTATATAC
Organism: Trichosurus vulpecula; assembly: GCF_011100635.1. Lineage (NCBI taxonomy): Eukaryota > Metazoa > Chordata > Mammalia > Diprotodontia > Phalangeridae > Trichosurus > Trichosurus vulpecula. The sequence goes on along the minus strand of NC_050574.1, from coordinate 145,171,875 downwards.
ATGCATACATATATGCTATATATAAATTAACTGTGTGTGTGTGTGTGTGTGTGTGTGTGTGTAAAAAATATAAAATGCACCCTTAAATTGATTAAGAACTTAGGCACATATTGTGAGGGTGCTGTAGGAAAAAAAATCCTTATCACCTCCTTTGCAAATTCTGGATCATTCATTGATTGTTTCAATATACATATGTGTGTGGCACTGGCAGGGAGGTTCCCAGGACTTAGCTACTTCTCATCTTCTCAGGGTTCTGGAGACTGTAAAATTAGGGAGTGGATTTTTCTAGTACTATGGCCCCCATCACTGTGTTGCCTCTGTTGATCATCAGATGATGTCAGTTAGGTAGCTAGATTAAATATCTTTTAGACGGACATTTTATTGAGGTGGTCTGTAGTAAGAAAGTCAGTATAGAGCATCCTCCCAAAAGTCTATAACACATTGTCCCATCAGCATGTGTAGATTTCTGGGGAAACTGCTCCAGCGTAGAGCACATGTGGCAGAGATTACTGAGGTTTTGGTCGCTGGAAGTTCTTTTCTCCCCTTCACAGGATGCTCATGAAATTCCCCTTAGGTCCGGTGGAACTTGTGTTGGGCTTCTTTTGGAATTCTGGAGCTGCCTTTTCCTCAGTATATATTGTTTGTCCTTGATTCCTCAGGCAGATACTGCCCCCCCCCACCCCCGCTTAGGTTTTGGTGATGCTACTTGGACAGCAATTAGAAACTCCAAACATTTGGACATTTGGAAGTTCCCCAGGTTCTTTGGTGGTGGAGGAGGCAGCAGTAGGAGACATAAATCTCCTCAACCAGTATGAACATCCTTTGTTGTGTCATTTCACTTTGTTCAGTCACCTTCACTCTTTCCAAATAGAGCAAGGAATTTTTTGCTTCTAGTTAAAATCCTTTTGATTCAATAGTCCTTGTTCATGCTAAGTTCATTTCTCTAGCTGATTTATTTAATTGAGAAGTTAGAGATGTCTTTATTTATTGAGGTAGTGATAGGGAACACTCCTCTTACAAAGAATTTGAGTGAGGGAGGTACTAGCAGCTGGGAGAATCAGAAGAGGCCTGATGGTATCTGAATTGAGCTGCCAAATTGATATTCCTAAAAAGTAGAGCCCATCAATGTGACACTTCCCATCCCCCAAACAAAAGCTTTAGTAGCTTTCTATTGCCTTTAGGATGAAATGCAAACTGCTCAGCCTGACATTTAAATCTGGTTCTCATCTACCTTGCCAGTCTTATTTCACATTTGTCTCCTTGTTTTCTCCTTTATGGTCAAAATGGCCTACTGGCTATTCTCTGTACATGACATTCTGTCCCACATCTGTATAACTTTGCCATCCTCTCCCAGAATGTCAAGAATATACATTTCCTCCTCACCTGAACTATATAGGATTTCTACTTTCTTTTAAATTAGTGTTCAGGTGTCATTTCCTATATTACACCCTTCCTGATCTTCCCTTCTTATCCAAATTCTCCGACTATCCATATCTCTCTGTCTCTCTGCCTCCTTCCTCAGTCCCTCCCTGAAATGACTTTGCTTTACTTTTTAAATACTTTAATTTACTTATCCTCTCATTAGAATATAAACTCCTTGAGGGCAGGGACAGTTTTAATTTAGGCCTTGTATCTCTAGTGCCCAGATCATATAGCAAGCACTTAATATTTTCTGATCAAATTCCTCCTAGACTCAAAATGTAGGTGTCTTCTTCTAATTTGTTCCCAAGGCTTGTCAGTTTTACCTTCATAATATCTTTTCTGCCATCACCCCTGGTGTAGGCTCTCATCTCCTCATGACTGGACTATCGTAATAGCCTGCTGGTTCGTCTCCCTTCCACAAGTCTTTCCCCTTCCAATCCATTCTACATTCAGCAGTCAAAGTAATCTTCCTAACGTGTAGATCAGAGTAAATCTCCTCACCTCCACCCCAAGCCCCATATACTCCAATGGCTCCCTATCACCTCCAAGATTAAATACAAAATCCTCTGTTTGGCATTTAAAACCCTTTCACCAAACCACCCCTTTCCAGTCTTCTTATACCTGTATCCCCCATGTACTCTTCTATCCCTTGACTTCTTGTTGTTACTTGAACAAGATACTCTTATCTTCCTTCTCTGGGCATTTTCACTGGCTGTTGCCCATGCCTGGAATGCTCACTCTCCTCATGTCTATTTCCCTGTTTCTGCAGCCTCCTTCAAGTCCCAGCTAAAATCTTATCTCCTACAGGAAATCTTAATTTTAGTGTTCCATCTGTTGATTTTTTTCCTATTTATACTCATAGTTGTTTACAGGGTGTGTCCCCCATTAGATTGTGAACTCTTGGGAAGCAGGTACTCTTTTACCTTTCCTCCTAGCATTTAGAACAGTGCCTGGAATATAGTAGGTATTTAATAAATGTCTTTTTGACTGACTGGCTGAAAGGCATTGGCTCTGATCCCCTTTCTTAAAAAATAAATTGTCTTGTCTGATATGTTTCCTCACTGGGTTGCTGCTTTCTGTCTGTTTGAATCCTGGTACTCTAAAACTAGGTAAAAATGCATAATCCAGGAGCCCTTAAAATATTTAGCTATTTGTATCTCCGTCTGAACAGTTGTTCCTACCTATTACTGAACAAGAATTCCTTAAGGTATATAGGTTGTGTTGAACCAATTTGTTTATTGAACCTTCACTCATTAATCTCTCAGCAGGGTAGAAATGAATCCCACAAGCAGGAGCAAGCCTTGAATACAATTTATATTCCCCTCTTAAACTGGAAAACCATAGCCTTAGCCTGGGTATCATACATCTCCTACAATTTAAGACTGAACAACAGAATTAATAATAACTTCCACAGCCTCCTGAAATTCTAATTGGCTGCATTATTTAAAAAAAAACATACTTTATCACATGATAAGGTAGGACTTATGTATCTTTTAGATAATACTTTTTTTATAATTAAAAGCCATCTTACTTCTTTCTTTATCAGTTTGTATATTATTTGGTCTCTCTACTTAACTTTTGTTTCCTTTAAGACTTTTTCACTAAATTTTAAAGCTCCCATACCCAATCCATTGTCAATTAATTAATGCAATGCTTAGTACAGTGTCTGGCACATAGTAAGCATTAGTAAATGTTTATTGATTATTAATTTACCCTCCAGAATATAGTTTGCATCTGTCTTCCTGGGGAGGCAGCTTTCCCCCACGTATTCTATGGGTCACTATATTCATGAGCCTTCCGCCACTGTTGCCCCTACTGATAATAGTTAACACAGCAGATACAATTAGCTCAAATAAAAGGTATATTGAGTTGGATTTGTCAAAACAGTAGCCAAAAACATTTTCTCCATCAACCTGGGGTATACCGTCCCACAAATACACACAGTATTCATGGGAGGAGTGGACACCAAAGAGTATAATGGTAAAGAAGCATATACTTAGAATTATGATAACCACTTGTTTCTTGCTCTAATAGTCTGTGAAACTGAATATTTCTTCCTTCTCTTTTATAATTTTCTAGTCCTTTGGGCTGATAAAATTTTCCATGTAATCGAAGTGGCACTCTTGTATTTTGTGAAGCTATATTCACTCAGTTCCCCCCCAGTATGGAACTGTGTAGCACATTTTCCCAAATAAATTAGTAGTTAGTCAAAGGCAATGCGTTCCAAAGAATATCCTTCTGTGTTTTAATTTCTAAGTTGGACATAGTTTAAGTCCCCAGAAGGAGAAATGTTTTCCATTTATTTTGGCAATATCTAACTTTGTCTTATCTCACCTTTCCTACCTTATTGCACATTACTCTGCTCCCCACATCCTGCAGTCCAGCCTAACTGTCCTTCTTGCTGTAACTGGTGTATGTGATATAGCATGTCATGTCTCTGTGCCTTTGCATAAACTGTCTCCCATATGCGTAATAGTCCCCCTCTTCTGCTCTGTGTTCTTGGACTCTTTGGTCTCATTCAAGGCTCATTTCTGCATGAGGACTTTCCTGTCTACTTGCTCCCCCAGGTGCTAGTGCTTTTCTCTCCCAAGATATAACTATCAAGGTTACCTTGCATCTATTTTATTTATATATATATATATATATATACATATATATATATATATACATATATATATATATATATATATATATTTTTTTTTTTTACCTAGCTCCGTATGTGCAACAGTTGAGGATGATTTGCATTCATGTCTTCCTGGGATAGAAATAAACTTAATGATGTTATGAGTCCTACCTATAAGGTCTAGATGAAAAATGATTGATGAGTATTGTATTTATCTCCTTTTCTCAATGTGTGCTTGTTTTAATTAGGAGATGGAAAGAATATATATTCATTGTCTTTTTATATCCCTAATATACATTTTAGGAATGAAAGAGTTGTCCCCACCACCTCTGAATCTGAAACGTCTATACAAAGAGACGTTAGAAATTGAACCCATTTTAATCATTATTTCTCCTGGAGCTGATCCTTCCCAAGAACTACAGGAACTTGCTAATACTGAACGAAGTGGAGACTGTTATCATCAGGTTAGTCCTAGATGGGTTCTATTAATTCTCTATTGTTACTATTGCTACTACTTCAGTTAGTAATATTAGAATACTTTATCCATTGATGAGAAAAAAATTTGTGACTTGTCCTTTAAAAATATGTTCTTTTTCAACTAGTATGCCATTTACTGTGTCATAGGGATATATGCCTTTGTATAAGATTTAAACTGGGAACATTGAGACAATTTTCTGGAAAAAAAGAAAGAAGCTATCTAATAAAATATGTTTATCTGAAGTATCTTGATAATTGAGATTAGTTGGGGAGAGATTATTTTTATTAGTTTGTAATAATTATATCCGTTTCCTATTTTATTTTTCAGACTCTTGAGAAACCTAGGCATGAATGAACTAGGCCTCAGAGGGTCTGATTTCTAGTTCTTGATAGACCACTGTACCTTTAACTTTAGGGATGTCTTTTAACTTCTGTGAGCCTAAATTTGCCACTTTGCTCTCTGGGACCAAATGGAACCAATGAAATCCTCTTCCTCATGACAGCCCTTCACATGCTTCATCACAGCCATCATGCTCCTTTCTTCCCTAGTTCCTTCAATGGATCTTCATATGACATGGACTTGGGGCTTCCTTCATCCTATTTGGCCTCCTTTGGATAATCTTTAGCTAATCAAAGTCATTCCTAAACTGTCAGGTCAAGTTAAGTCAATGTGCATCTCTGAAGTCTTTACCATGTTCTTTTGTTTAGTCGTTTTTCAGTTGTGTCTGATTCTTCATAACCTGTTTTAGGGTTTCTTGTCAAAGGTAATAGAATGGTTTGCCCTTTCCTTCTCTAGCTCCTTTTACAGATGGGGAAACTGAGGCAAACAAGGTTAGATGACTTGCCCAGGGTCATATGGCTTGGCAGTATCTGAGGTCAGATTTGAACTCAGAAAGATTAGTCTTCCTGACTTAAGAACTGGCACTCTATCCACTGTGCCACCTTACTGCCCCACCATGTTCTAGGTATGGGCTAAGCACTAGAGAAGGGTAAAAATAATCCCTTCCCTGAAGGAGCTCATAGTCTAATGGGGGAGACAGCATATGCATATGTGTGTATATAAATGTATGTGTGCATACCTGTATGGATAGACATGTAAAGTCACACATGTTTTTATGGATATACATAGACATACTACATGCATACATATACATACATGCTCTCGCATGTGCACATGCTTGTGCGTGTGTGTATGTGTCTGTGTATTGGTGGAAATCTCAGAGGAAAGGTATTATTATCATTGAAGACTGTTGGGAAAGGCCACTTGCAAAAGATGGACTTTGAACTGAAACTTGAAGGCGGCCAGGGAAGCCAGGAGGCAGAGGTGAGGAGGAAGTGCATTCCAGACACAGAAGATAGCCATTGAAAATGCCTGGAGTCAGGTAGTGGAGCATCAGGGTTGAGATATAGCGAGGAAGCCACTGTTGCTAGATCACAAATATAATTTCATTTTAGCCTTCTAGAAACCGTGGGAGGTAGGTGTTGCTGTTATCTCCATTTTATACATGGGGAAATTGATTCAGACAAAAGTCAAGATACTTGTCCAGGGTCATTCGATTAATAATGAGGGTGCATGTGAACTCAGGACTTCCAGTAAATCATCTCTACCCCGACTCCTCAGCTGAGCTATCATGCTGTATTTCCAATGACCTGTGAGGTACCTTTCACCTGGATATTTTGTGAAATGATTATCTATATCCCAAAGGCAGCCTGCCTTAACAGAAATCCATGTCCTGGAGTGACAAAATGCCAGGCACATAGTAAATTCTTCTTGAGTTGGAATGAATGCCATATAGGCTTCTGAGCTGAAAACTTTGGATTCATTATTGACTGTTCCCTTCTATCTATGTCATATATGCAATCTGTGACCAAGTTCTATTTTTCTTATTTTGAAATTCATCCTGGATACAATTTTTCTCTCTATTTACAATGCCAGGAACCAAACCTAATCCAACAGAGATGAGAGATAAGAAATAGTCAGAGATAACCATGAAATTTGAAATATATGTGATTAGGTAAATGGTGTTGCCATTCATACAGAAATATGGACATGCAAAAGATGTGATGGAATGTCATGACTTTTAAGGGAAAATACTATTTAAAATTTGGAAATTGAGTTTGTAGTAACAGTAGGACATCCAGTTAGAAATAGCCAGCAGACCTTTCAAAACGTGGGTCTCAAGCTCAGGAGAGAAGTCAGAATTAAAGACTGAGGGTTGGGAATCATCTTCATAGAGATGAAAGTCAAAACGGCCAAGAAGGGTATAGAGGAAAAAGAAGAGAAACAACATAACTTTGGGTGATCACCGATATTAGGGGGCAAAGTAAGAACAGGGAAAGAAATAGGGAAACAGGTAAGAGGAGAACCAAGAAAAAACTTGGTAATTTTGGAAGCAGAGGGAGGAAAAAAAAATAAAAGGGTCAATATAAATTAAATATAAAAGTAAGAATAAAAAGGACAATGTAAATGTTGCTGAGAGGTCAAGGAAGATGAAGACTAAATTGATTCAGAAAATCAAGTCCATATGAATGAGACAGGGAGGCACAGTTAGACAGCAGTTTTTCTTATAGATTCTGGAGCCTTTGGTAGACTGAAAGCTCAGTATGATTCAGCACTGTGAAGAGGCAAAGCTAATGAGATCACATTAAGTGAAGCCCTGCCTCCACCAGTAAGAAAGTGATAGTCCCTTGGTACTGTCCCCTGGTCAAGACCACAACTGGGATATTGTATTCAATTCTTATAATTTTCTTCCTTCCTCATTATGTTATTGTTATTACATACATTGTTCTCCTGTTTCTGTTCATTTCGCTCTGTATTAGTTCATGCAGGTCTTCTCAAGTTTTTTAGAAACAATCTCTATCTTCATTTTTTAAGGAACCATAATATTCCATCATGTCCATGTACCTAAATTTATTCAGCCATTCCTCAACCAATAGGTACCCCTTTAATTCCCAGTTCTCTGCTACAACAAAAAGATTTGCTATAAACATTTGTGTACATATGAGTCTTTTTACATTTTCTTTGATCTCTTTGGGAGTATAGACTTAGTAGTGGTATTGTTGAGTCAAAGAGTGTGCATTGTTTAATGACTTGTTAGGTATAGTTCCAAAAAGAATTTTTCGGAATAGTTATACCCATTCATAATTCCTTCAACAGGATACCAGTACGTCTTTTCTCCCACAGTTCTTTCAATAATTGTTGGCCATTTTCTTTTTCTGTCTTCAATCTATATGGGCAAGGTGGAACCACAGAGCTCCTTTAATTTGCATTATTTTATTTTAGTGATTTGGAGCACTTTTTCATATGGCTGTCAATTCTTTTAATTTCTTCCCTTGAGAACTGTTGGTTCACATCCTTTGACCTGTTATCTATGGGGAAGTGGCTATCATTCTTATATATTTGCATCAGTTCTTTATATATCTTGCATGGCAGACCTTTATCAGAAAAACTTGCCACAAAGATTTTTCAATTAATTTTTTTTCTATTAACTTCATCAATTTTGCTTATACAATTTAAAAAAATCTTAAGTAGTCAAAATTGTCCATTTCATCTTCTGTGATCCTGTCTATCCCTTGTCTGCTCATGAACTATTCTCCTATGCATAGTTGCAAAAGTTGTATTTTTCCCCTTAATTATTTAATTTGCTTAAGTTGTGTCATTTTATATCCTGAATCCATTTGAAGCTCATTGTGGTACATGTGAAATATCTTAGTCTAAACCTAATTCTATGAGACTTTCTATTTTTCTCAGAAGTTTTTGTTGAAAGTTTTTGTCCTTATCCCAGTGATTGAAGACTTTGTATTTGTATTTGAATACTATGCTACTATGCATATTTGCTTTTGAATATTGTGTTCCTAATCTGTTCCACTGATCAACTTTTCTGCATTTTTTATAAGCACTGCTTTATTGTGTAGTTTGAGATTTGATCTTCAACCTTTTTTTGCTTCAGAAGAATTTTGTTACAATTTTTTTTCTAAAAAGTTTTCTAAAATAATACTTTGGTAGTTTGCTTGATATGGCACTGATTAAGTGAATTAATTTAGAAGTTGTATATTCATTTTTATTCTATCATCATGCTCTAACTATAAATAATTAAAATCTCTCCACTTACTTAGATCTGTCTTTATTTTTGTAAAAAACATTTTGTAGTTGTATGCTTTTGTATGTGTTTTAGTAGATGGCCTTCTAAATATTTTATATATTCAATGGTTATTTTGAATGGAAGAGAGCTTTTAAAGAAAGGTACAATGGAATACTACAGAGGTGTCAAGGGAAATGTGGATGTAGAAAGGGGGAATTGTCAAGGTGATTATAGTTAATTTTTGGAAGATCATTTTAAGGGAAATCTGGACAATGGATTTCATAGTAAGGCAGTGAAGAAGAGAAATGAATGCCACTACAATCAGCAATTCTGGCAACAAAAGGAAAGAGAAAGAAGGAATAGTTATTGTTTGACTAGAAATGGCATTCTAATATTAACTGCTAGGTTTTAGAATATTTGTAAATTATAAAAAAAACTCAGAAATCTCATCATAAAGGCTCTAAACCTTAGTTCAGTATAAAACACTGAAATTTCTTATCCTGCATGTGACGCTGATAACATATTCTGTAATTTAACTGTTTTCTCTTTTTCTTCTAGGTTGCCATGGGCCAAGGTCAAGCTGATTTAGCAATTCAGATGCTGAGAGAATGTGCTCAAAATGGAGACTGGCTGTGCTTGAAGAACTTACATCTTGTGGTTTCATGGCTTCCTATTCTGGAAAAGGTATGTTCAGATAAATGGGATACAGTAAGGATATGATTTAATTTATTCCATAGAAGAATCCCTATATAACATCATTCTGTATGAAATTGTAACACAGTAATTGTGATTATTATGGAAATCAGAATATGATAAAATCACTTTAAATCTCTTTGAAACCTTGTCAAGTTTACTTTTAACTGCTAATTCAAAAAGTAATTTGTTTCCTGTAAAGATATCCTTTTAACTATTCAATTTTGAATATTGCATAGTACTATAGACTTAAGGGAAGGTTTTTTTTAAATTTTGTTGCAAAACAGCATGTTGTTTGGGAAGACAGAGGCAAGCTTAGATTACGTTGAAGGAGAACAAGTGTTATATAGGTAAAGGCACCAAAGTGGGGAAAACCATAGAATTAAAAAGTGCCTGTTTGTGGTGGTTTACATTTTCATGGCAGAGACACACTGTTTTGTGGATGCCTCTTGTCCAGCTTCAGTCATATGGGAAATGTTCAGCAAGGGAGTCACAATGAGCAGCCACTGATACTACTGTATTTAAGACTTGACCTCTCTGTGTTAGAGGGCTGTTGTGATGGACACAGTTTACAAATGATTAGTAAATTGGTAGGTACTATATAAATATGAATGAGATGTGTATGAATGGGTAGGTGGATGGATGAATTGATAGATGGAGCTATCAAAGAGTCTAGAAGGATAAATTAAACTATCCTTTTAATTTTCTCTGACACCTTGAGCAGCAGAATAATCTGTAGTCATGGTAGACAAGTAGCTTTGAACAATCAAAGCAAATTGGCTTGAATATTTGGTATCAAGCTGGCCTGTAATCCCATTTCTGTAAACAAGGGTAGAAAAGATGATTCTAGGATTGGATTTCCAGGTCATTTCGAAAACAAAATTTAAAAAAAAAATCAAATGGTGTTTGTTTGTTTGTGTTAGATTTCTAGATCACTTTAAAAATAAAATAAAAAAAATTCAAATGGTGTTTGTTTTTGTTACTCTGCTATTATACTTAAGGATCAATGAGAAGGGTGTTGTATTATGCCATGGACATTATTTTCTTTAAAAGTCCACTTATATATCATCACTAGTCCTTAGTTTTTATAATTTTAGTTGCATTCAGTTGTTTAAATAGTGTCATGTGTCATAATGATTATAACTAGAATTTATATAGACCTTTTAAGTTTTCCAAAGTGTTTTATACATATTACCTCATTTGAACCCTAAAACAATCCTTTTGGAAAAGATGTGATTATATTCCCACTTTACAGATGCAGAAGCTTAATCATACTTGTAAACTATTTTTTTAGTCGTCATCAACTTATTTTTATTCTGATTAAAAATCTTTCATAAGAATTTGTTAGGAAGTATATGATAAGCATAGATGCTTGTAATACTTGTTTAAATAAATCTGTTTTCGTTCTTCCAGGAACTGAATTGCCTCCAACCCAAAGAGAATTTTCGTCTTTGGCTCACAGCCGAAGTTCATCCCAGCTTTACTCCTATTTTACTTCAGTGTAGTCTGAAGATAACATATGAGGTAAAAGCATTGTATACTTGGATCATTGGCATATTGATACAAGTTACTGATATCTAGGTGCGGTCACACATCATATTGTAGTAAGTGGCTTGACAGAGAATGAATGTGTATTATACTTAAATGCTTTTTATGAAAATGAAAAAATTAGGGGCAGAGGGCCTGAGTTTAAGTCATAGTTCTGCCACCAACTACTTCCTTGGCTTCAATTTCTTTATAAAATGACTGGATTAAACACAAAATCTCTGACACAGAATAAAAAAAAAACAAGGTTGTATATATGAAAAGATGTTTTAGTCATCTCTTTTCAACTTTTACAGTATGTTGTTTCTTAAATTGAAAGTCAATATAATAAGGTACAAAGAGCAAAAACTAGTTCAAGTACCTACCACTTATTTGCTTTGTCATGTAGTATGAGTATCTTTATCATAAAAATAGAGATTAAAAAACCTGCCCTGTCTGCCTCTCAAGATCATTGAGCACATCGAGTGAGATAATCTGTGTTCAGTGTGCTTCATAAACTGTAGAGCACAATACAAATACAAAGCATTGTTATCACTCTTACTTGTTAATAGTAATTTGGTAAAAGCAGTGGTGATGGTAGCATTTGCAGTGTTTCAAGTTTTGAAGTGACTTGAGTAACCATATCTGTATTGGCCATGATAGAGAACTAAAGTGTATATCTTATAAATGTATTTGTAACTTTTTTGCATTTATCAACGTTTCTAGTCATTGTTAATTTCAAAAAATCTGTGGTCAAAAATTATATAAATGTATTTTTTCTTGTAAATGAAAAATAATTATTTAAAAATATTTTTCCTGCTTCTTCTACCTCCCCTATGGTCCTTAATAGGAAAGAAAATATTCCTTACCATTTTAGAAACAGAATTTTATATCTGGAAGGGACTGTAACAAATCACATAGTTCAAGTTTCCAGTTACACATTAGTAAAATGAGGCCGAGAGAGGTAATGAACACTTTATCAGTTGAACTCAGGCACTGCACTGTTGTAGCACCAATGTGTTACTCACGGTGGCTACAGCGGCTATGAATATGCTGGTGTAGCTCTGAATCGCAAAATATAACAGACTCTCCACATGCAAGGCAGAAGCAAAACATTTACTCAAACACCGGGAAGCCTAATCCTAACACCAGGAAGCCAAATCCATGATAGCAACAAAGAAATCCATCCACATTAGCAATGCAGGGAGCACCACCATCCTCCAGCCTTCCCGCTCTTAGGGCCTACCCACAAGAACACGCCCTCTCTCACTCACGCTTGCTGCCGCTCTGTGTGTCTCTCTCTCCCAGCTCTGACTGCTCTGTCTCACTTCCTCTCAGCTCTTCTCCACCCTTCCTGCTCCACCCATTGGGCAAGCTCCTTCCACCACAGACTCATGTGATTGTTTCAACAATCTGGCTAGCAGCTGCTGTGTGGAGGGGTGTAAAATCAACAACAACCAGCTCACAGATGCTGCAAAAGCCCAGGTTCTTTTGATCTGCTTTACTAAGGAAAGCAACGTTAAGGGGTTAACAATCTTACTTTAATCCAGCATACAAATACCATTCACTTAGTTCAGGGGAAAAAGCCAGCACCCTGAACTTCAGAGCAAATACAAACAAGTTACAAACATCGACAGACAGGCCAAATACAATTCATAGTTACCAACGTCTAAGTTCAGCCCGGGAGCTTATAACAAGGGCTGGCCCAGAGTCACTTGTGCCACCACTGCTGTGGGTCAGAGCTCCGGAAAAAGAGAAAGCCAACCCCTGGGTTTATATCTTTTTCAGGGTCAAGGGTGAGTCACACATGTGACTCACCCACGTGACCTAAAATCATCACAAAGATGTGACTTAAACCCACGTGGTCTAAAAGCCTCTGATGTCACAAACGTGTCACTCAAACCCACGTAACCTAGGCTTTCCCTTGAGGCAAGGAGGTCACCGAGGACTCCTAATTTAATCAAGGAAATAAAGGCGAAACTCTTCAAGGGCACTTGGTTGAATTAAGTGCTAAGAGCCCATTTTGATTGCCAACAGGTCACATGGGCCTATTAATGGATGGGAAAATATTCAAATTGTATTAACAACACATTAACAATACAGTTGTGCAGATGATAGTGATGTCAAAAAGGATTTCTAAGTCATGTAGGGGATTGGACAGATCAATATTCCCCAAATTGTAATCTCCAAAAACTTGATATTTCTCATAAAGTAGATAGTGTCTGAAAAAATTTTTGGTTTTTTTAAGGTTAAATAGCTAGTTCCAGAGTTTGGAATAGAATCTACATTCCTTCTAATTCAGTATTTTTACACTTCATCATTTTTTTCTAACATTTTATGACAGTGGTGTCAAACTTAATCAGAACATACATTAAGAATCCTTCAGGTCACGTAGTGGCTTAGTTTTAAAATGTAATATTCATATTTTATTGTATTTTAATATTTTGTTAAGTATTATCCAATTACATCTTAATCTGGTTTAGCTGTACCTGGGAGTGTTGTGGGCTGCATGTAGCCATAGAGTGGTGTGTTTGATATTTCTGCCTTAGGACAAAGCCAGGTTTCTGGGAAGAGTATTTTTTATTCTCATGAATCTACCAGGAAATGGATATGAACATACAGGTTTATTTCAAAATGGCCTTAACTAATTCCATAGTTTACAAAGAGTTCCTCAAAATTCAGGACTAGAAAATGAGTTTCTGTTTCTCCAGGCCTAGCTTGGATTTCTCTTTGGAGTAGATAATAATTTAGAGCTCATTTGATTTTACTCATCTTATGGATTGGCAGCAGTGATTGGCTGTGAATCCATTTCTTAAAAGGATTGCATTAGTTATTATGGTTTGTTTTTAAAGGTGTCCTAACACCCTTGTGTTATCTCATTTCAGAGAATGTATATCTCATTTTGGAAACTTTCAGTGAGAAACTTCAGTTATCTACTGAGAATAATGTATACATGTTTAGGTATTTCTTACACATATAAAATGTTTTGAATAATAATTAAATAACTAGATTGTAAAATCCACAAAATGTCAATTTTGGGGTTTGCTCCCCTAGACCCTAAAGCAATCTTGTGATTGTAGCAGTTCTTTATTATATGGTAATTAAATTGAACTGTACTTATATTTGTTGGGAAATACCTCTTTTGGAAGTGTTGAAATTAAGGTAAACATATTTATCTAGTGAAATATAACTATGTTTTTGTGAAATGGTATTTTTTTTTCCTTCAGGCACCTCCAGGTTTGAAAAAGAATTTAATGCGGACCTATGAATCCTGGACTCCAGAACAAATTAGCAAAAAAGACATTGTGGAACGGGCACATGCCCTCTTCAGCCTGGCCTGGTTCCATGCTGCATGCCAAGAAAGAAGAAATTATATTCCTCAAGTAAGAAATATAATTTCTTATGAAAACATTAATTTCAGCATATTGTTTCCTTAAAGCCAAAGGTTCTTCATAACCTTGGGTGTATGAACTTGTTTCTTTTAGTATTTTGATAATTACATTTCAGTTTTAATTGATTTCCTTCATAATCCTATGTGTTTTATTTTATGTATTTAAAAACATTAATCTGAGTAGGGCTAAATAGGCTTAATCTGACTTCCAGAGTGGTCCATGACACGTAAAATGTCTAAGGATCCCTGCCTTACAGTATTTCGTTGTTGTTTTTGTTGGTTGGGGAAAAATAATGTGGATTACACACTGCACACATTTATTAAGCACCAACTATGTGCCAGACACTATGCTTAGAGTTTAGGGATTCTAAAACAAAAATAAGCAGATGTTGTTCTCAAGGAGATTATATGATATTGGATGAGACAAAATGTAATTTATAAGTATATGCAAAACTGTCTTGGGGACTTACCAAGATGTGGTCTTCATTGATTCTACCTTGGGAGACCACTTTATGACAACATTCCTAATCTGATATCCTTTGTTTGGGATACATTGTCACAGAAGTTAAAATATTCACTGTTTATTAAGTGCTGCCTCTGCTGTTAGATGCTGAGAAAGATATAGAATGAAGATTAAAAACTGTATTTACCATCATGGAGCTTAGATGATGAGGCACATATACGGATAACTGTAGTACCCAAGCATATATTCTAAGTCTATCAGAGAGGTACAAATCAAGTACTATGTATGGTCTGAGGAGGTGCGGTCATCCCTAAAAGAGAATCAGGAAAAGTTTTATGGAAGAAATGGCCCTTGGGTTGGACTTTAAAGCATGGGTAGCAATTCAACAGGCTAGAGACGAAAGGGAAGACATTTGATGTACAAGGTAAAAAGGCATAGAGGTGGGAAAGTAGAACAGATAAAAGGTAATGGAATATGGCTAGAACATAGAGTGAGTTGAGAGGCGTTGTATGGTGATAGGAGAGGTATGTTTATGTGTTTGTATGTATGTGTTTATATGTATGTGTTTATATGTAGAGGGCCATGAATGTGAGAAAAAGGATGGAAGTGATATTGGGTGGCTGTACTTAGTTTTGTGAAGGAGGCCAACTCATCTGCTTTATAAATGTGAGAGATCATAATATAGGTGGGGGCTCAAGGAGGCCCCAGTATTTGGAACAGTTCCCATATTTGGATATTTGGGACAGTTCCAGTGGGAAATGAGCAAAGAAGTGAATTTTGAGAATATTAGAAAGACTTCTGAACAGTAGTGAAGGCCCAGCAAAAACTAGGCTCCACACATTTTTAGGAGGTGAAGTTAGTTGTTTTAATCTTTCTGAGTGAGTTGTGTAGGTATATGGTCTAGATTAGAACAAGCTATAATAATATTTTTATAGGAAAATTTTTGAGTTTTCTGAGTTTCAAATAGATGCATTAAAATATTTACAATACTGTGCATTGGAAATATCACCTTTTGGGGGGGTTATTTTATTTTTTGTTAAAATGAATTATTAATGACAAGTGAATTAAAAAGCATTTATATTGTTTAAATTCAATTTTACCTTGTTTTCGATTTTGAATTCATTCTCTCTGATACCTTCCCTCCACCACCCATTGAGAAAGGAAGAAAAACGAAACCCTTTTGAAGTATGTATAGTGAAGCAAAACAAATTTCCACATTTGTCATGTCAAGAAAAAAAAGTAATATCTCTCTCTCTGGAAGTGGATAACGTGTCGATCATGAGTCCTCTGGAACCAGAATTGGTCGAATTGTGTTAATCATAGTTCTTATGTGTTTTAGAGTTATTTGTCTTTATAATTTTGTTGTATGAATTGTCTCCTGGTTCTGCTCATTTCACTCCGTTATCATTTCATACAAGGCTTCCCAGTTTTTTCTAATACATCATTTCTTATAGCACACTTAGTACTTCTCTGTACACACACATAACCATAACTTGTTGAGCCATTCTCTAATTGATGGGCACCCACTCACTTTCCAGTTCTTTGTCACCACAAAAAGAGCTGCTAATTGCTAAAGGACTGTTAATTAACAGTTAATACGTTTGTACTTATACATCCTTCTTTCTTTGATCTCTGGGATATAGATTTAATAGTGATGTTGCTGGGTCAAAGGTTATATACAATTTAATAGGTTTTGGGGGTATAGTTCAAATTCCTTTCCAAAATGGCGAGAGAAGTTCACAGCTCCATCAACAGTGCATTAATATACCTGTTTTCTCAGAGCATTTGTCATTTTCTTGTTAACTTTGCCTATCTGAGGGTATGAGCTGGTACCTTAGGGTTGTCTTAACATGCATTTTTCTAATTAATAGTGACTTGGAACATTTTTTTAATATGGCTATTGATACCTTAGATTTCTTCCTCTGAAAACTGTCTATTCATGTCTTTTGAACATTTATCAGTTGGGGAATGAGTCTTATTCTTATAAATTAGAATCAGTTCCTTATATGTCATAGAAATGGGACTGTGCTTATTCACTTTCTTTTTCTTGTCTCATTATTATAACTAGTTTTCATTTGGAGGTTTCTTTCAGGGGGTGACCAGGATTATTTCTCTTTCTAAGAGAGCTGGGCAATTTTATTTTGAGATTTCTTAAAATGATGTCTAGTTTTTTTTATCATGGTTTTCAGGTAATCCAGTGATTCTTAACTTATCTCTCCTTGATCTGTTTTCCAGGTCAGTTGATTTTATTATCATATAATTCACATTTTCTTCTATTTTTTCAGTCTTTGGACTTTAATACTTCTCGGTGACTCATGGATTCTATGTAGTTTTCAGGGAATTATTTTCTTAGGTAAAGTTACATACCTCTTCTTCCAAGTTGTTAATTCTCTTTTTACTTTTTACTTTCTTCCGTAGTTTTCATTTGTTTTTCCAAATCATTCTTTAGCTTTTTTTTAACTCTTGTTTTAATATTTCCTGCAGTTCTGTTTGGATTTGTGTCTAAGCAATTCTGTTGTCTAGTGCACTAACTATCCTTAGGTACAAGGTAGCTAATAATTCAATAAATATGTCATTGGCAGAAAGAAGTTTAGAGTCCTTAAAGAAGTTTTATAATTATTTCTTAAGGCATCCAGTTTATCATCCTGTTTAATTCTGAGCCCAACTTGTTGACTGTTTGTCTCTACAAAATGTGTGTGTGTGTGTGTGTGTGTGTGTGTGTGTGTATTATATACTTACAGCATACAGATGGATGAGCTACATAGGCAATGTATATAGCTGCATGTCTTAATCTGGGCAAAACACATTCTTCATTCACTTGGTTTTTTCATATGATTACCGCAAATTGGTTCTAGGTCTGATTGGTTCTAAGTTCACCTCCAGTTGATTTGAAGAGGATCTTTTGTGTTTGGGGCTTAGTACATCCAATCTGCAAACAGAAGCATCTGGGAAGGGTTATCTAGGGAGTCTCTCTTCAGTTTAGACTTTGTGCTATGTTTCCTCCAACCACTGGTAAATGTCTTTGAAAAGCTGTCATTTCCCTGTTTTATAACCTTCCTGATATTAATGATCATAGTGTTGTCAAACAAGGTTTTATCTCTGTTAAATATTTTAAGATTTATTGAAAAATATTTAAGTATGAATTGGAACCACTTCTTTGAAGGGATTTTGTAAGTTGGGCATTTGTTTCTACTAAATCAAATTTTTTGGTGGGGGGGCTAGGGTCAATAAATAGATATTGTAGTTCATGTCATCTATGTCTTTCAGTCAATTGTGTGATAGTAAAGATGTGGTTTGATGTAGTATATAATTTCTCTTTTCCTCATTCTCACTCTTGAGGATACCCTTGATCTTTGTGTTGATTATTCTCATAAACATTTTATACAGATGGTCCAGTAGGCATATATGTCAATAAGTATAGATGTTCTTTTAGTAACTTTTTTTTGGGGGGGTCAATAGAGTCTAGCATTTTTTCTATTTCTTTAGTATCTTCTTCATATACTTTGTGAATTGATCTCCCCCTCCTGTTCCAATTACATCAGATCTCTTTTATGGGTAATTAGCCTGATATTTATTCTCTTCAGTGCCATCATTTCTTTCTCTTCTGTACTCATTTCCGGAACAGTGAAGTTTGAGTCCAACTATAGAAGCTCAGTTTTCCTTAATGGTAAAAAAAAAAACCATTTTGTTAAAATAAAAATCTTGAGGGGCAGCTAGGTGGCACAATGAGTAGAGCACTGGCCCTGGAGTCAGGAGGACCTGAGTTCATTTCAGCCTTCAGACCCTTGACATACCTATAGCTGTGTGGCCTTGGGCAAGTCACTTAACCTAAATTGCCCTGCCTTATCCCCCCCCCAAAAGTAAAAATCTCATCCGATCTTTTTCCGTCCTTTGCCTTTGGTTTATCGTCCTCTTTCCCATTTCATCATTTAGATGCTATTGGGATTATTTATTTAGTTACATGTCTTGGCAAGCTATTTTTAAATTGGCTTTATCTTTTTATCTTCAATTATTTCTCTGTTTTAAGAATAATAATGACGATGATGAAAATGATAATAATAACAGTGAGCATTTTTATAGCTCTTTAAAGTTTGCATATGTTATCTCATTTGATCTTTACAACAATCCTGAGGTAGATGCAATACTATCCTCATTTTTTGGATGAGGAAGCTGAGGCTGAGAGAGATTAAGTGACTTGTCCAGGGTCACACAACTTTTAAGGGTTATTGGCAGGATTATTTAGCTCAGATCTTCTTGACTCTAGTTAAGTCTAGCATTTTTTGTGATTGTTCTCATAGCCTTCTAAGTAAGCCCTCCATTCACCTTAAGTTTTTTACCAAAAAGTTTATGTTCTAAACTAATATTACCCTTGGTTTCCATATCTCTTAACTTGTCAAGTAAGCTGACTTAGATACTCTCCCAAGTTCTTTTGGTCTCCTCACTGTGGAGATTTGGGGATTGATTTATGTCAGGTAAACTTCTGCATAAAATCATTTAAATGGGGTTCTGTCTTATTTTCCCTCCATATCTCATTTTTCATTATCAGTAACTGCTTGAAATTCTTTTAGTTATATGCTGTATCTTTTCCTCATTCCTCTAGCCCTTGATCTTTGCTTAGTTAGTGGTGAAACTGCACAGACTCTTATTCATACCATTGATGAGCCATGACCTGCCTGATTTCACTTTTTTATTATCTTTTTATGGTTATTAATCTGGACTCACCATTTCCAGTGAGTATAGATATAATCCAGGCTGATTCTTGTCTCAGAGTAAGTATTCATGGTATATGGGCATGAGGATTTGTGTAGTCTGAAAGGCTTTTATTGCTCTCATTTCTTATTCCTGATCTGTTTTTCAAACCTTTTGTCTACCTTCTTCCTACTCACTTTTATCACCATTTATATTGAAATTTCAGAATATTAAAATATTTTGTATTTGCCATGATACAGTCGTTATAGGGAGCTTCCTGTGGTAGGCAGTCTCCTTCTGCCACTGCTGTTTGGCAACTGTTTTGCATAGTAAAATCTTATAGAGTGACTTGGGGCTTAAGAGTTTAAATCACTTGCACAACATCACAAAATGTGTGTTAGAAATAGAACTTGAATAGCTCTTCTTGCCTTTGAGGGCAGCTGTACTGCTCTCAAAGTATATGCTGATGTCGATTTAATTTAGAGTTTTATTGAGTTCTTTGTAAAATATTTCTGCCTCTTTATCTTCTGTAGTATTGGCATATAGGATTATGAGTATATTGAGGTAGTCTTTTTGCAAATGCTTCTTATGAGCACTGCAATGTGAGATGACCAAATATTCTGTGAAATGATGTTTCTTGTAACCTTGACATGTGTGATAAAACTGATTCTGACAGCTCCTTCATTTGCTTATATAAGGGGAATATATTAGCCATCCTTCCATTTAGTTGCAACTTTATTCTGTATTCCTTTTTTTAATAGCAAAAATGTCAAGATTGATAAAATTCACTTTCTTAAGTATAGTCCCTCAGTGGTCATTGGACAAAGTTCTCACATTTAGAGTTTCAACAGCTAAGTCAAAGTCTAAAAATATGGTTGTTAATACCCCTTGCTAGCTGTTCTTATCATTGTAGAAGCAGAAAGGTGCCACATAGGGCTGAGGGTAATTTTGTATTTTTCTTTGTCTCATAGTTGGCTGTGGATCAAGAATTTATTACCAAGTGTTCAGCCTACTGGTGATCGATCCGTGGGGCTTAGACGAAAAAGTGCTCAGAAGGCAGACTTAAGTCTGTTGCTGAAATTGTGATCAAAATCTTTCCAGCATAACAGAACTTGCCATAGCTTGTGCTGCACTAGCATAGCTTTGTGATTTGAGAGTTAACTCCATCAATGGGGTGGGATCAGAAAAAATGAAATTATAGCTCCGTCTTTCAATGAACTTAAATTCTACTTGAGGTAATACAACATGCAAACCAGGATGTATATCATAATTTTATGAGGCAGTAGAAGAGAACTATCAGCTATGGGATCTGGTAATACCTGTCTTGAGCAGGTGGCACATGCATATAGCTGAGCCTTGGAGGAAGCCAGGGTTTCTAAGAAGTAGAGGTTAAGGAGGAAGTGTTTTACAGTGCCTGTATGTGAAATGTGAATATGTGAAATAAATGTGAAAATGTGAAATAAAAGTCACACGGTAGGGTAGGGCTAGTTTTTGCAAGACTTTTAAGTGGCCAGATCAGGGAGTTTTTAGTTTTTAGTTTCTTAGTTTTTGTTTTTTTATTCTAGAGGCAACAATGAAACACTGATGTTTCATGAGCAGTCAAGTGACATATTAAAACCTATATTTTAAGATGATTATTTTTGATGAGCTGCTTGGGGGCAGAGTAGGTTGAGTGACTTGAAAGCCAGAATTCCAGGTAGAAGACTGTTGATGAGGGCCTGAATTAGGGAGTGGCTGTATGAGTTAAGGGCAGTAGTTCAGTGTGAGAGGTGTTGATTCTACTTACAAAACAATACTTGACAGAAAATTGAATGGGGAGGTGGTGAGGATAGGTCAGCAAAGGATCAAGGAGTATTTTTTTTGTGGCATAAGAGAGATCAGGGCAGTGATTTATTTACATTCATTAGTTAACTTTTTATTGCAAATACTGAACATTGTTTCACTTTTAAAATTATGAGTATGATTTCCCTGACTCTAGCCCCTATCATCTTCAGTCTGTCCTCCAAAGTTGCCAAATTAACATTCCCAAAGCATCAGTTTTACCACATTACTCTTCTGTTGAGGAAGCTCTGATGGCTCTTCTTTACCTTTAGGATTAATTGCAGATGCCTGTGTTTGCCACTAAAATTTCTGAAGTTGACTTTCTTGGATTATTATACGTTATTGTTCTATTTCTTGTACTCTGATTTCCAGACAAGCTGTTGCAGTTGTTCCTTTATAGGTAGCATTCAGGTTTCTTGAAGATATGGAACATTGTGTTCCCAGTGTCCAGCACCATGTCCAGTGCTTAATAAATACTGAATGAATGAATGGGTGAATTACTGCATAGTCCATAATTTCATTGTACACTGCTTAATTGTTTTTATTTTCCTTTTATGATACGACAGGGTTGGACTAAATTTTATGAGTTTTCTTTATCGGATCTTCGAGCTGGGTACAATATTATTGACAGACTTTTTGATGGTGAGTGCTGAAAGTTCATAATTTTTTTCTCATGAATACATATCTCTTAAAAAAGGCTATGTTAAATGTCTGTATTCCTTTCCTCAAGCTATCTATCCTTAAGCTCTCCTTCCAAATACTTTATAGGGAAATAGCTCAGTGTGGTAGAGAGACTACTAGATTTGGAACCAGAGAACCTGGGTTCAAATACTACTTATATGACTTTGATCTCTTTTAAGATTTCAGTTTCCTTTTCTTTAAGAATGAAGTGGTGCAACTAGATGGTATCTGAAGTCCATCTAACACTAAAGTTATATGACCTTGCCTGATATCTGATCCTTATCCTCCAGCATACAAGTGTCATTCACTTAGTTCAGGGGAAACAGCCAGCACCTTGAACCTCAGAGCAAACATAAACAAATTACAAACATCAACAGACAGGTCTTGTATGATTCAAATCACAAATCATAATTACCAGAATTTAACAAAGTCCCAACATCTGGCTTTATAAGCTGGACGGCTCTTAACTACAGCTGCCCAGAGTCTCCACATCAGCACTCCACCAAGAGTGGGAGCCCTAAGCAAATAGCTCTGTCTTCCCTTTTTATGCAGTCTTAGCCATCATCAAACATCATCTGAGCGACCTGAACTTAAGCTCTTACTATTGGCTCTGGTCTTAGCAACTCCCCTTAGGACCCTGGGGGCTTCACGCCCACCTCAACTTAGCACCTAGTAGCTAGGGGTTTGGGGCCTACCTGGGAGTGAAGATATAATCAGACCTCCCTTCATTGGCCACACCTGGAGCCCCACCTTAGTTACCAATGCAGTTTTTGTTAAATATTGAGTTTTTATCCCAGAAGCTGGAGTCCTTGGATTTATCAAACAGTAGATTACTAGAGTCTACTATAGTCGTTAACTACTGTATCTTGTGTACCTAACCTATTCCACTGACCCACAAGTCCTATTTCCTAGCCAGTACCAAGTACTTTTGATTATTGCTGCTTTATAATACAATTTAAGATCTGGTACAGCTAGGAAAAGGCATTTATTCAGAAGTCATATTTGCAAGGAATATCTCATATCCAGTCTTTCTAGGAGTATTATATTATAATTTTTAAGGCTGCATTGATTCTTTTCTGTTCAACTAAGTTAACAAATAGTGATTTATTATTTAGCAAACTTCAAATGCATTTACAAATATGAGTATTGATTTAGGAAAGTCATTGACAAATCCTACTTTGGGATTTAATCCTATTTTGGAGCCACTGTTGTCATTGCTACAAAGAGCAAGTGACTTGTGAGAAAATTGCTGGATACCTTTTATAATTCCCTTGAGGCCTATTTTTACTCATTCTAGGAATGAAATTACAGGAAACACTTTCCTTTATTTGTGAAGCTACCAAAATATAGTGATGAGAATCTTAGCAATTGCTTCTAGGTCTTTTTGTAATCAGAAGCTACAGGGAAATGCTAAGAGTAAAATCAATTCTGGATTATTCTTATGGATGTTATTTGCTTTCATCATTTTCTTCAGCTTCCTATTACCTCCCAGCACAACCTTTAGTTTTCTCATTCTGGTATCAAGGTGGCATCTGCAGAAGGAACATAAATAATTTTATTTTAACTATATTAAATTTTAAAAATTAACTATAAATGGTAGTCATATAATATGTTGCAAAGCCAAATGAACTTTTAAAAGTACCCACTGTATTGTATTCCTGCTGCTTCATTTCTATAGGTAATAGACATATTACCATAGAGAAATATGAATTTTAGTAAAGTGAGGAGGCCATTTTTTTTCAGTAGAGGATTCTTTATACCTTATTCACCTTTTTTTTCCAACATCCATAGCATACTACTTTTATTTTCGGGAGGTATTTCATAGAATTTGTTATAATTATTCTTAGAGTTTAATTTTAAGAAAGATTTCTTGATAATACTATGAATTATTCTATTTTTAAGTGTACCTGAAAGCCCATAGCAGTAGTAATGTTTTTAGGAAAAATGTTAATTAAAATGTGTGTTGTATGTATTTTTCAATTGACAGGTACCAAAGATGTTCAGTGGGAATTTGTACATGGCTTGCTTGAAAATGCTATTTATGGAGGCCGTATAGATAACTTTTTTGATCTCAGAGTCCTTCGATCCTATTTAGAACAGTTTTTTAATTCGACAGTGATTAATGGATCAGACCAGAGGCATAAGAAAAGCATTTTTCCATATTCCATTTCTCTACCTAATTCCTGCAGTATTTTGGTAAGTAAAAATAGTTATCATTGTATTATCATAATAATGTGCATATGTATATATGCATGCAAATTTTATTTACATTTTTAAATGCTCATTCCTTACAAGAGCAAAACTGACAATAATCTATCACATCACTTATTTCATTCATAGTAAAAAAAATGAGCTAGTTTCCCCCGTCCCTCCCATAGTGTCCTGACATTTAACTTTTTTTGTTGATAATCATGATAGTGA
Source organism: Trichosurus vulpecula (assembly GCF_011100635.1). NCBI lineage: Eukaryota > Metazoa > Chordata > Mammalia > Diprotodontia > Phalangeridae > Trichosurus > Trichosurus vulpecula. The sequence continues at coordinate 145,147,588 of NC_050574.1, read as the reverse complement.
TGATAATGACAATAATTATTAGGATAGGCAACTAAATCCTAGGAAGAATGAAATTTTTACTTGTTGGAAGAGGAAGAACTATCTTTGTACATTATACTTGTCTTCCCAGTGCCTGGGATATAATAGTTATTTCATAAATGCTTTATCATAGTTGCCCCAAGTCACACAAGCTGTAATTATTGGAAGTGGGATTTGAACCCAAGTCCTCTGATCCCAAAGACAGTGCTCCAAATCCTTGTATTCAGAAGTTCCTGGCAGTTTTCTTGTTTATTCCTTACATTATGTTTGATCAGTACTTTTTACCTGTCATGTTCTTTTGGGAGACCTAAAATCCTTAAGTTTTTTTTTTTTCTATGCATCCTGTCTTTGAGACCAGTATGTCTTGCTTGCCTGGAGATATTTTCTTTTAACATAGTTGCTTCCTGCTTCTCTTAACACTTGCCCTCAACAATTGCATTCCAAATCAGTTATGCTCTTTTGTTTTTTTGATGAGGCTTGCCACTGTGAATTCAAGTTTTCTATTCTGCAATTATTTCTGCTGTGCAGGCCACAAATTCTTCTTTCACAATTCTCATTTCTCTCTTAGACCCTGCAGGACCATTCTTCTGTGGTTCCATGCTCCTTTGGGAATCCACAAGTTCCTCTGTCTCGTTGGGTATTAGTTTATTTTCCTTTGACTTGAAATGCTTATTCCATAGATGTCTGGACTATTTGAGCTGATCTGGAGGTCATATTCCCTTCTGTTGTTAATATTTTGCCAACTGATTTAACTGCTTATACTCCAAGTCTTTAAATTTTCTTCCTCCTGAGATCTTTGGTATTTTCAGTGTTCTCCGTTGCTCACTTTCCAACTCCTTCTCTTTCGACTGTCATTTCCTTGGTGGCTGAACCTCAGAACTGTCTCAGCCTTCTCCCATGCTGGACAATTTGTATTTCACCATCTCAGTCTCTCCCCTGACTGACTTCTGGGGACTAGAGTTGAACCCAGCTGGAGAGTGGGCTCTTTCCCTCAGACATGGTGGAGTGAAACATAGCCATACACGTGTTCTAACCCAGTTCACCCTGTTCCTCAGTTCTCTGTCTGAACTTTTGCGTCTGTCCCAGCAAGAGCAAGATTCTGTCTTTTGGTTTTCCCTGGCACTTGGGGGTGTGTGTGGTGGTGAGGAAGCCAGAGGGATACTTTTGTGCAGCTAGGTTTAGATTGAATAGAGCACTGGGCCTGAAGTTAGGAAAACCTGAGTTCAAATACAGCCTCAGAAACTGACTGGCTGTGTGACCCCTGGGCAAGTCATATAGCTCCTATTTATCCCAATTTCCTCAACTGGAGAATATAGATAATAATAGGTCCTACCTCCCAAGGTTGTTGTGAGGATCAGCTAAGATAATATTTGTAAAGTTCCTAGCACGTTACCTGGTACTGAGTAGGTGCTATATAAATGTCAGTTATTTATTATTTTTATCACCATTATTATTATTCTGTTGTAAGTTTATGGATGGTCTTCTACAACTCTGCCTGAGTGGTGGTAGTCAGTGGGGGAGGGATGAGTAAGCTTGATAGGGATTAGTTCAAGTTTTTACCTAATTAAAGTTCTTGGTGTCCTAGACCATGGAGACAGCTGAAATTGCTGTGACTCTTGCACATATTCCTATTCTGGAGAGGTTTTAGGAATGATGAGGATTAGAAAAAAAATGGCTGGTCTGTCATCTTGTTGGTCATATGACCAAGAAATTGCTCATATTCTCTAATCAGAGAAATGTAAAGTAAGAAAAACTTATGTTATCACATTTCATTTAATAGAATGTCAAAATGTATTTAAAATTGATAAAAATCTTATGTTGATTAAGGTATGCTAGTACATCATTAGTAGGATTGTTGGTTGATAAAAACATTTTGGAAGGGCAAGATGCAAATGTAATATAAAATGCAAATAAAGCCACAAAAATTATCATAATTTTCAACTCTAAAATTCTATTGCTTTGACTCCTTTTCAGGAATTTAGTAAAAAAGACATTTATATCAAATATTCATAAGTGTTGCCTTCGTAGTAGTAAAATGTTAGAAATAATGTATACATTCCAGACTTAGAGAATGGCTGAATAAATTATAGTATTCAGGGAAATAAGTACCATAATCATTATCAAGCAGAAGTATACAAAGAAGAGTGGAGAAACTTATAATAGGTAAGGCTGAGTGAAATAATTAGAATGAGAATTATAATAAGACTCACTGCAGTTTTTTTTTTCTCAAACAAGAAAAGAAGGAAGGAAGATGAGCCTAAAGAAGTTTGACCTTGTATGGACGTAGGAGACACAGAACAAAAATATTTTCTGTGCTTGTTGTTTGTTAATTTGTTCTGTTCTTCTTTATTAAATCCTGAGCTTGGATTAAGATTTTACCTCTTGAATAATTTGTTAATTTCAACATTTGTTTTATATTTGTTGTTATATCTATAACAATAAATTGATAAATTTGTTAAGACTATTATTTTCCTTTTTTTTTCCAATTAACAAAACACTCTTCTTTTTTTCCCGATTCCTCCCACCCCAGTTAAAAAAGGCCAAACTCTTGGTACAATTAATTGTTGTCAAGCAAAGCAAATTCCCACATTGGCCATGTCCAAAAATTAAATGTATTATTTGCATCCTGAGTCCATTGCCTCTCTTTCAGGAGCTTGGTAATATGCTTCGTCATTGGTCCTTTGGGATCATCGTTGGTTATTGAGTAGATGAAAGTTCTTAAGTTTTTCAAAGTAGTTTATCTTTATAATGGTATTATTGTGGTATGAATTATTTTCCTAGTTCTGTTCACTTCACTCTATATCATTTCATATAATTTTTCCTAGGCTTCTCTGCAACCACTCCTTTCATCATTTCTTACTGCACAATAGTGTTCCATTAATTCAAATACCATTATTTGTTCAGCTGGTCCCCAATTGATGGGCACCCTCTAACCCTCCAGTTCTTTGTTGCTATACAAAGAACCACTACATATCTTTGTCATAGGGTTCTTTTCCTCTTCCTTTGATTTCTTTGTGCTACAGCCCTAGTAGTGGTTTTGCTCTTCTAATAATTATGCAGGCTAGTAACTTCTTGGACATAGTTCCAAACTGCTTTCCAGAATAGCTGGTTGAATTTACAGCTCCACCAACTGTGCTGGATTTCCCTTGATGATTTTTCTCTGATTTAACTAGACTTAAGAGCAGACTTTATTAAAGATGTATTTATCTCCTTTTATGCTTAGGACTTCCGTGCAGTTATTGAAAAGCTACCAGAAGATGATAAACCTAGTTTTTTTGGTCTGCCTGCAAATGTTGCTCGTTCATCTCAACGTATGATTAGTTCTCAGGTAAGCCTTTAACATTTGCCTTGTTCTTTAAAAAAAATGATTTTCACTAGTCTGATAAACCAGACACAGCTAATAACTACTTTAATAATTCTGTGGATCCTCCACAAGGTTTCTCACCAATGTGGTTATCCTCTTTCTCTAGAGCACTTGATGTGTGTACCACTTGGGCTGTCTATCAGTTATTCATTTATGCTACCTGACTGACACACATCCTTTGCTGTCTTCTTCGGTGAATCCTCAAATGGCATGAACTAAAAGCAATTCACTATCATGGTTACCTTCCTCTGATTCTCTGCAGATTATAAGTATGCTTCCAAAAATATGGCATCCAGAACATAATGCTCTGAATGTAGCCTGACCAAGGCAAAATGTAGAAAGACTATCACCTCCTTATTCCTAGGAGATATGCAGTTCTTCCTGTAATCTGAAATTGCATTATCTTTTTTCATCTGTCATATTTAATGTGGACTCATACATACTCAGTAGCAAAACATTTTTAACATTATCTAAGTAGATATCTCAATCTAAATATCTTATGTAGATATTTTATTTGCATAATGTCATATGGGTAAAATATATACAAACCTACTTTTAAAAAAAATCCTCATTGAATTTATATATTACAATCCAGGGGAAAATGAGTTTTCAGACTATGAAGAAAAATGTTTCTCTTGAAGAGTTGTATTACCTAGAGTCTGTCTCATTAGTGCCATGTCATTAGTGTACTAAATAGCAGTATTCACAGGCCTGTTTTCAATTAAGAGCTATTCTTGAAATTTTATGATTCTGCATATGAAAGATTCTTCCTCTTCTTGACAATATTTTTGCAACTGAGAGGCATTTCTGGTAGATTTATATTTCTACAGAATTACAACTGTAGAGTCTAATGCATTCTAGTTAATAGGGACCAAATCTAAAATGTTTCCTGCTTTTCTTTCATTATCAAACAGTGTAAAATACTGGCAAACTCTATTTTAATTAATTCATATATTACCAGAAAGATGATGGAAGTATACATGCTACCAGGAGGCATATAGAAAGCATCTCTAGAGATTATGAAATTGTAAGGAGGAAAATGAAGGCTTTAGGTGTCCAAGCATTGGTAACATTTCTGCCTTCCATTGAAGGCAAGAACTTCAGAAGTAAAAGGTGGATTTTAAAAGTGAACTCTGGCAAGGACACTTATTGGACTGATCCAGATATCCCTAAAAGCATGAAAGCTGAGGTCACGCAGCAGTCTCAGTCTAGGGTCTGTGCAGTATTGGAGTTGGGAAGGGCCCAAAAATGTGGAATGAAACCATAGATAAGTACATTAGAAATGCTGAAGAACCTTTTGATTCAAGTGAGAAAACCTGAATAAAAACCTAGCTTCCAAGCAGATAAATCAACAGTGAGAAGGAAGAAGCTCGAGAAGGTATTGTGTCATATTCCCAGTTTATCCTTTATATGTTTTGCTTATTCATGTTTGTTTGTGTGTTGTCTTTCCCATTAGACTGTGAGCTCCTTGAGCTCAGGGACTGTTCCCCCCTTTCTTTGTATCCCTAGTGTTTCATACGGTACCTGGCAACAAGTAGGTACTTAATAAAAAAAGTGTTATAAAAATAACACTAATTATTTTCCAGGAAGGATTATGATGTTAGGTACAAAGGATAGCAAAAGAAAATAAGGGGACCTATGAGTTTGCAGAAGATTCTCCCTTAAAAAAGAATATTAGAGCATTAGCAGAATTGTTCTGGTTGGTAATCATTTGTACATGCAAAAAAAATAATTCACTTCTTTTTTAAAAAAAATTTAGTATCTTTTGTTTTTACGTGAACTTACATGAACATTTCTGAATGTATCCTTTTTTGCTTATAAAGAATACAAAAGAAAGAAAATAAGTGCAGTTCATCAAAGCAGCAATATATGAACTGTGATGCACAGTTTTTTCAATTTTCTGTATTCACTCACATACCTAGGCAAAGGAAGGAATGAAGGGCACTTTCTCCTCTCCTCTCCAGAGTCCTGCTTGGTTATTAGAACAATAGCATTCGTGTGTGTGTGTGTGTTTGCATTGTTTAGCCTTTGTGTATATTGTTTCCTGGTTCTGCTTATTTCCTTCCACATTAATTCATAAAGTCTTCTTTTGCTTCTCTGAGTTCTTTATATTCAGCATTTCTTATTTCATAGTGACAATGGATTTTATTCATATACCACAATTTTATTAGTTATTCCTCAATTGATAAGCATCTACTTTATTTCTAGTTCATTGCTACTAAAAAAGTGCTGTTGTGAGTAGTTTGGTGTATAAGAGATCTTTCTTTGTGCATGTGAACTCTTTAGTATAGCAATGGAATCACTGTATCAAAGCAGTTAGACAATTTAGTCACTTTTTAAAAAGTATAATTCCAAATTGCTGGAGCAGTTCACAGCTTCACTAACAGTACATTAGAAGCATGTAGGGCAATAGAGTGCTGTGCCTGGAGTCAGGAAAACCCAAGTTCAGATCCTGTTGCAGATATTTACTAGCTGTGTGACCCTGGCCAAGTCACAACCTCTGTTTGGCTCCATTTCTATAAAATGCGGATAATGATAGTACCCACTTCCCAGGAGAGTGTTGAGGGGATAAAATGAGACATTATCTTTGAAGTGCTTTGCAAACCTTGGAGTACTACGTGAATACTACTACTACTAAAGGATATTATATTATCATGAATATTAGCATTTGTTATAATTATCATATAAATATGATATGTAAATAATATAAATATTATCTTCAATTATATAATATATAATTGGCAGGATTTTTATAGTGCTTTCAGGTTTGCAAATCACTATTATATTTTACATAATAATGTCTTCAAATATTGTGAATTCAGATATATTCAGTCATTTTAGAGGACTCATCATTTGCACTAATCAGGAACTAGCTATCTATGGGAACTTCTTCAGGGGTGCTTCTTAAGAGAAATGACAAATTTAGGTTTTGAACCATCTTGCTGTTATAATATCCATTGCCTTTTGAAACTTAAAGAATATACAGTTGTTTTCAAGAGTAAAATATGTGTAGTAATTAGTGATATTCAAAGTTCTTTGTTAATCTTCCAGCTTCATCTTTTTATTTTTCTACATTATATTTTTACAATCATTGTGTAGGAAAGTTTGGTCTCTATTTCTTTCTTGTTTGCAAGTCTTATTTGCCCAACAAGTTCGTAAATCTTGTGAAGGCCTGTATATTTTCCAAATAAATTAGAAAAACTTTGAGGCTTTAGTAAATACTTAATCTTGCTTATTAGTTAAGCACAAAGATTAAAATAAAATTTTGATTACACTTTGGGTAGCTACTGAAATTGGTTTGTTTGCTTGTGTCTGAAAAAAAAGACACCTGTCCCCATTTGTCCATTGCAAGTGATATAGCTTAAAATTTTAGCCAGGAGTGAAGACCATTATTCTGGAAATAGAGAGTTGCAGAGTTTTTCTGGTATAAGAATAGACTTAATCATGGTGTCATAGAAATAGTGTTTGACTTGCAGTCAGAAAGTGGTCTTGGCTTTGTAACTCAGTATCTCTGTGACCTTGAGTGATTAACTTCGCCTAAGCCTCGGTTTCCTCATTTATAGGATGAGGATCTCCTTGCAGAGACTGGGCTATATGGCCTCTAAGCTTCCTCGCAGCTTTAACATGCTGTGATTCTGTGAAATAAGTAAACTGGGAAGAGGAGAAATTCTGGTTTGGTGGGCATTCAACTGAAAATGTCTAATGGGTTACTGTGTCTGTAGAATTGAAGTTTAGATGAGAGATTTGGGAGATGGGTAGATAGATAGATAGATGGATGATGGATGGATGGATAGATATGTATCTTTATCTCTGGGAAGTTGATTGTGATAGTTCGAATTGTAAAATGATTAATTCTATGAAAGAAGAAGAAAGATGATAATGATTAAACATAATGGCATAAAATTAAATTGTTCATTCCACTTCATAGTTTGGAATCTTGATAATACTTAGGGTCATGTAGAAATATCAGTAAGTAGGAATAGGTTTTCTTATTTTAAAATAAATTCTGAATTTCAAATAACTATATTTAGTAGGATTGTTATTGTACTCTGTATTTAGCTTAATGGTTTTCTCTGGAATAAAATCAATAGTGAAACAAAATTCAAAAACAATCATATAATAGTTGATTTTTTCTGTGAATTTTGAGTTTGTGTATATCACATATAAACTAATTCTGAAGGATTTGATATAGACTTGATTTCAGGTTATCATAGTAAAAAGATTTGGCATAGCTTGCTTTAAAAAAGCCTGCTACTGACACTCCATTCACCAGCCCCAGTTCCCAGTGATTGTATGACTTTCCTACCAGGGATGAATAGATGTGATATTTGACTATCTGTAAATTTTGGGTGTGAGTAAGTAATTTTAGAGTAAGCTCCTTTCCCTACAGTTGTAAAGTGTCAGTATCAATATTTATGTATTTATTGATTTCTGTACTTTCAGTTATTCAGTTACTGGTAGGAAAATTAAGTAAATAGTTATATAAAAAAGGATGACATTTTTACTGTTTGGTGCTCTGTACACATGATTTTCAACTAATAATATTTCCAAATGAGAGGTATTGCTGTGTGTTGGATAAAGGGTTTCTCTCTACCTGCGTTCAAGTCCTACTTTTTGTGTATACTGGCTATGTGATGCTCAGCTGGTAACTTGCCATCTCAGTGCCTCAAGTTAAGGAAGAAGAGCGAATAGATAGGTACTTAAGTTGAGAAATGGAAGGAAGAAAGATGAGAGAGCTCTTATCCTTTGCCTTAGTCTTCTCAGTGATTTAACATAAATTTGCATAGAACCCCAAAAGTACAGTCTGGTTTTTCTCTTTGATTAACATCTGCAGCAAATGAAACTATAGAAATTTAGATGCCTTAATTATGCAAAATACAACAAAGCTTCTTAATTTATTAAAGCTTAAATTGAATCTCCATGGGGCAAAGACAACTGAAAAAAATTCATAAAATCTAGTGATTAATACCAGGTGTGAATTATTTAGTACTTAGCTATCATTAACTGTAAGACGTGGTATATTTTATAATGAATGAAGATAATAGAATGAATTTAAAAATTAATATATTCACTAGTTGCAGTATGAATTTCAATCTTTCAAAATCATATTCCCTGGAAAAATATGCTGATTCACATGCTTGACATAGTACATACCACCTGTACATTTTACTTTTAATCTTGAGTAAAACCTCATCTTACAAATAGCCAACATAAATTAAAATTGTTGGAGATATGTGCCTAGAATATGCATTTCTTCCAAAAGACATAAATTAAAAATATTTATAATGCAAGTATATTAACTTCATGTAGAAGTGTAGAAACTTATATTTTGTTTAGAAATTGAGAATATGACTCACTTTAACTTTTTAGTGTTTTATTTCATCTCATAAAACATGTTCGTTTAAATGTGGTTTGTCACAATGCCTCACTGCTTGTTAAATGTCAGTTATTCAAAGGACATTTTAAAAATGTTAGTGGCTAAAGAGAATTGCCATTAAGTCACTTAAACTCCATTAAGGATCGTGGGATTAACTTTGGTGCAAAAAAGTGTAAAAAAACCCTGTGACCACTTTGATATATCTGTGGTCTCACTAATATAGGTCTTCCCTGTGGTGGTACAGATTATAACACATCCACATCTTTGCTATAAGACTCTTCTTGCCTTTGTGCTCTGTTAACGCCCTTTAAGTCCTCCTGAGGGGTTCGGTCCACCTATGGATCTGATGACATTGTGTAGATACTAAGGGAGCCTGTAGGCCCTTTATTGTTTTTCCATGCCTCTTACTACCCCTTTTTCTGGTTATAGATCTCTCCGATGGTGTTCTTTATGTCATTTCTTTTCTGTGGTTTTTATTGGTAATATATTATAGACTGTTCACACACAGTGAACATCTTTCCATTACCACTTTGATGCTCTGCCACTTTAATTCTTTGGAGCATATGATATTGCCTGATTTATAACTACATAGCAACCCTGAAAAATATACCCCCACATCTTTCACATATATTCCCTTCTCAGTACTCACACTGCTTTTACTCTGGTTCAATCCCTCATCTTCTCTCAGTTAGACTAATGTTCTGAAATCTCCTGTTTGGTGTTTTTGCTTCTAGTCTCTTTCCTCTCCAGTCCATTCTTTACACAACTGTAATATTACTGAAACAATTTTTCCCTTTCCCCAATTAAAAAATTTTTTTCTCCATTGCCTCTATGATAAACTATAAAGTCACCAGCTTAACATCTAATGCTCTCTGAAATCTGGTCTTTGCACCTACATTCCCAGCCTTATTTCGTATTACTGTGTTTCTCATATGTATTCCTTTTCAGTCAAACTGGCCTAGAAAGTGTTCTCTGTACATGACATTCCATCTCCAACCTTCATACCTTTGCAAGAGTTCTTGATGCTATGTCTGGAAAGATTTCCTCCTCAAGTTCACCTCATAATATCCATTCCTTCAAAAGATCACTTAAGGTGCCACTTCCTATATGAGGTCTATCCTGATCCCTCCAGTTGTTAGTATCATTTCTGAAATTAATTTATATTTACTTATTTTTGTACATGCTATATTTCCTAGGAGAATGTAGGCCCCTGAATAGGGGATGTACATCCCTGGGAGGGACAATATTATTTTTTTCCTTTTATATTCAGTGCCATGCATTTAGTAGGTTCTTACTGAGTATTTCTTGAATTGAATTTTAAAAATACTTTTGTTTCAACAAGAGCACACAAAGTAAAACAGTTGTGCTGAATTTTAAAAATGTTATTCATGTCATGTAATTCTGCTCACTCATTTTCATAAATCCCTACCAATTAAAATGGGAAGAAATTAAACAAAATTATGTGGTTCTCAGCCCTCTGGCTTCTGCTAAGAGGGTGAATAATGGGACCAAAACCATTGAAGTCAAGAACATAAATTGTATTTCTGGTCTGATAACTTCAGTTTACAGCTCATCTACTTGAGAACTCTTCTTTTAATATTCAGTAACTAAAGTCCTTTGAGCCATTGCACCTGCTCTGATCAAGTCTTCAGAGCAGATCCTAATTCTGACAAGTAAGAAAGCTCAATGAAATAATGTATTCAGTACCTTAACACTTTTCTAAATATTAATTTCCCTGGCCCTGTATTTTTTACATTACTTCTGCATATTTCAGTTAGTCAGTCGCTCAGGTATCATTTATTAAGGGCCTACTATGTGCCAGACACCATCCTAAGCATTGAGAATACCAAAACAACAAAAACAACAACAACAAAAGGGACAAAAAAAAAATCCATGCTCTTAAGGAGCTCAAAAGTCTAATCCGAGGGACAATGTGCTAAATAACCATGAACAAATGAGGTAAATATGGAATACGTTGGGGGGTATCTCAGAGGGAAGGGCCTAAGATTAAGGAAGACTAAGAGAAGTTTCTTGCAGAATGTGGGAACTTAGTTAAGACATGGAGGAAGCCAGGAGATGGAGCTGAGAAGGGAGAGCATTTTATGAATAGGTGATGACTAGGGAAAATACTCAGTCTGGAGATGGAGACTGTGCCCTCATCACCATCACTTACCTTTACTCATTCTTCAGTCTAAGCAAACGACTCTTCTTGTGGTTCTTCACACACTATTCTGTCTCCTTTCTTTTGATTCCCTCCCTGCCCCTCTCCCCTGCCTCAGTGCCTGCATTTTACTCCCTTCTCACCTTCACCTCTTAAAATCTTCACCTGTAAAATGAAGGGCTTGGACTAGATGGCTTTCAAGGGCTGTTCTAAATCTGCAATCTTATGATTCCTGGCTGCTTTCAGATTTAGCTCAAGTGCCATCTCCTAGGTACATGAGGTTTCTCCTTGTTTCCCCAGCTGCTAGGCCCTCCAGCCTCCCAAAATACGTTGCAGTCAATTTGTATATAATTTATTCCTATTTATGTGTATATAAGTTGTATCCCCATGCTCACCTCACCTTGCTCTGGCCCCATGAAAAAACCTTAAGGAAAGGGACTTTATTTGTCTTTGTATCCCAATATCTGGTGCAGCGCCTGGCATATCTTAATACTTGAATTATCAGTTGATTGACCAGAGAGGAGAATTATATGCAAATAAGCAGAAGTTACAAAAAAAATATTTAGACTTATTGTAAAGAAAAAAATTCTAATAATTAGAGCTATCCAAAAGTGGAATGAATGGAGTGGAACCTGAGGGGGGAGGAAAACTGCTTATATCTTCTATTTCAGAGACCTCACTACTGGGCATAAACTAACCTTATGCAGCACTTTTTGAGGAAGAAAAAAATGAGAGTCTTGAGATAAATATAAAGACTAGACTAATCCAGACTTTCCTGAAGCACAAAACTCTAATACTAGATAATCAATTCTGTCTAAACTTCCATCATTTCTACTCCAGCAACCACTTCTCCCTAGTGGTGACAATCAGCTTCAGAACAGAATTCCTCTTGGATGATTCTTTCACCTTTTGAAAGATGAAATTATCATTCAGGCAAATTTAAAAACAGCAACAAACAAAAACAAAGCCAGCTACTTTGTTTTGAGCAGTGCTGTGGCTTGAACAGATGTTGAGATAATCAAAGTCCTGCACCCTGACTACATCAAACCTCTTTCCTAGGTTCACAATCTATTTCCCCTAACGCCTCATCTAGTTTCTCTTTCTTCCCATGCTTATGATAAAATCACTTCTATTGTATCTACCTCTATCTAGCTCTACTGATCTCTAGCCAAAGGAGCTACATCACATTCCCACATACCCCCATTCCCAAGATCACTCCCATTCCTAGATTTCCTCCTATAAGACAGTTTCTTCGTAGGTACATGAATATAACTCAGAGGTTGATTTGAGATGAGGGAAAATAAAATCAAAGCGGGGTCAACATTCAAAATGTAGTAGTAAGTGAAAAGCTCTGTAGCCCATTGAATGAATTTTCTGACTGAATCTCCATCTCCAGTTGTTGGATATAGCATAGATGATTTATTTTTAAAGCAAGTGGTTGGACTAGCTTGTTGCTGAGATCCCTTCCAACTCTGAAATTGCATTACTCTGATTTTGTGATTCTGTATCCTTTAGTAAGGCACACCAGCTTTTACAAGAGTCTTAAGGAGTGCATAACAGAGATCCAAGCCTATTATAGTGCAATGGAAAGAGCTTTGGATTAGCCAAGTGCTGTGAGGATTAAAAAGTTATGAGAGACTAAGTTTCTGGGTAAATTAAAATCGGTTTTATTTAACTACATCTAGAAAAGTCAACAAAACAGGCTCATTGTCCCATTGGGAGCCAAAAAGAATGAATGTCTTGAACGTTTGATATTTATTAAGTCTGAAAAATGAGTGCACCTGAGGGTGAAAATCAACTCTGATTGGTCAGCAAGAGAATAAGTATTATAATGGGAGCAGGGCTATAATAAGATGAGAGTCTTTGGGTATGTTTCTTGGATCACCCAGATCTTAACTTGTTGATTGCCGTATCACCTGTATGAAGGAAGAATCCACATTTTCCCAGACCTTTCTGAGCAAACACAGTGAGCATTAATCCAAACTTGGAATTTCTTTTACTGCCTTTTTAGATCTTGGCCTGGGTAAATCTTTAGGAGAGCTTTCCCACACTGATGGATTTCTGGATGAGGAAGTAGAAAATGGGGAAAATCCTGGTCCTGATTCAATAATTATTTATTAAATATTAGAGAAATAATTTATTTCTCACATTTCCCCATTTGATTCTATTGAAAGACAAATTTGCCTCAATGAATCACTAATTGATATTACAAACATTTTATAACTTTGGGGCTTATGATGGGTAACAATGTGAGGGGAAAAAGGGGAGAAATTAATCCATGCATTGACAAAACCAAAGGGGCCAGTCCCCTTTAGTAAGTAGACCTTACGATGAAAGATGCGAAGAGTATAAGTAAACAGTAAAAAAAAATGTCCATTTAAGGCTCAATATGGTTCTCAGGCACCATCTGCTGTGACCCTCTGGTCTGAGTATGGTCTTCAGAACAGTTTTCAGCTGACTGGCTTCTTAGACTCAGGTTGCTTGTAGAAATCCTCTTTCTCTGTTAAAAATCTACAAAATTGGTCTTAACATAAATTTAAAATCTGAGGAAAAGATAAATAAATACTATTTCTTCCTGTTTCAGGAAGTTGTAACTTCTAAATGTCACAAAGCTTTTAGTACTCTCCTCCTTAACCAGAAAGGGGTAGAGCTGAGAGTTCTTTACCTACCACACCACTTGGGGCTGGCTTTTTCTCTTAGCTGATTCCCATTCCTTCCATATTCTCCTTAGTACTAGGGAAATGGAAGGTATTTTAGGACCAAGAACCTGCAGTGCTTTCTACCTCACTAAGTTTAAGCTGGGTTAGTCATAAGGGAAGCAAAATGGCTCCAGATTCACGTGAAATCCTCTTTTCGCTGTTGAATTTAAAGAGTTATAAAATTAATACTGAATAAGTAGCTTATGAAACATCTATAGATGGTCTTTTCCCTGCCGGTACAAAATGAAAGTTTATATATACTGTGAAATAATAAAAAATCCTTATAGCTACCTCCTTTATACACTTGAATGACAACTGAAGTCATATTCAACAATTTGTTATTGTTGTTCAGTCATATCTTTGTGACTCTTTGTGATCCCATTTGGGGTTTACTTGGCAAGGATACTGGAGTGGTTTGCCATTTCTTTCTCCAGCTTATTTTACAGATGAGGAAACTGGGGCAAACAGAGTTAAGTGACTGGTCCAGAGTCACACAGCTAGTGAGTGTCTGAGGCTGGATTTTAACTTAGGTCGCATGGCGCTTTATCCATTGTGCCACCTGGCCACCCCCATATTGAACAATACAGTGGAGAATAAACTTTGAAAATTCAAGTAAATCAGGCTTAATAGAAGCTTCCCTGCAGCCATGAACAATCAGCAGAAAGGGAGTTGAAGACTCTAAGGGTTGAATCTCTTTCTAGATGGATATAAGAGAGAAAAACCAGGAGGAGAAAGAAGGTACCCTTCAATTCAGCTGCTTGCCTTCACAACAGAGGTGAAGAATATCCTCTGTTTAGGCTTTTATTTCCCTGTGGTTGCTGCCTTCTTCTCTGCCTGTGTCAGATGATGATGGTGGCCACCCCTAGGGGAGCTTAGTGACTATTGGCTACATTCTAACAATCTCTGACCATCTCTGCTGCCACAGTTGTAGTGCTTTTCAATCTGTACAGTCTTCCCTCCCTGTCATGAGTGTTAGCAAATGTATAAAGGAACAGTTCTGTTAGACTACAGAGAGCAGGAAGGGGAAAATGTGTATAGACTGGGAAGGCAAGTTAGGGCGAAGTTGTAAAGGGCTTTAAAAGCCAAATAGAGGAGTTATACTTGATCCTAGAAGTGACCACTGGAATTTATTGGTATCTGGAGTCAGAGTCAGATCTGTGCTTAAGGAAAATTGCTTTGGCAGCTTTGTGGAGGATAGACCGGAATGGGGAGAATAGAAGCAGGGAAACCAACCACGAGGTTGTTGTAATAATCTAGGCAAGAAGTGCTAAGTGTGGGAGCTAAGGTGGTAGCTGTATGAGTGGAGAGAAGGTATTGATGGTGACATGATGGGGGGGGGTCTCATATTCAAGTAGGAGTTGCACTAACTTGAAGTTATTTGCATCTCTGAGATTCTGAGAAAAGAGTCCCTTTAGATCTCTTCCAAATGATTCTATAATTCACATTTCACTATCATAGAGCACTACTAGTAGAGTACCTCCCTGTACTTAACTAGAGTGGTCCTCAGAAAATGACTAGGCATCTATGTTGTGATAAAAATTTCCTCTCTATCTAAAAAATTTCCTAAAATAACTTCTTTAACCTGGTTACCTTAAGTTAGATAAAGACTAATAATTTTATTTTACTTCACATCTAAGGAGAAAATTATTTTAATTACATGCCTTGCAGTTTTCTTGATTATAAATATTTTCTCTACCCCAGTTTCTTTGGGATAGATGATGTCATGATAACTCACATTTTCAAAGCTCTATATGGATTACAAAGCACTTTCTTTGATCCTTACAATAAATTTGCAAGGTATGTATGATTTTTGTCCCAATTTTTAAAATGAGGAAAGTGGGGCTCATAGAGGCTGAATAACTTGTCTAGGGTTACAGAGCTGTCCAGTGAAAGCACAATTCACATCCAGGTCTTCCTGACTCCAAAGTTTAGTGTCTTCGTCCTCCCTCTATTACCTTGACTAATCTGTTTGTAGAGAGTGCTTATTTTCTGCTCCAGAGCACAAGGAAATGGCAAAACCTCACCCTTCCCTCTAACTCTGAACCTGTAGTGAAACCAATTCCCAGTTTGTTGGAATATTCGTCTAATAATGTTACTCTTATTGTAGACATTATATTCATCCATATCAACTTAAGTGTTTTTAGAATGCCGTCTCTATTTAGCATCATTTCCACAACCTCAGAACCTAATTAGCCTCTCATTTAAATGTCATAATGCATGTAATGGAGCATAATGTGTCTGCAAGCCACTTGCAGATCTAATTTGACTTTAAAAAAATTAGTAAGGAAGGAAGTCAGACCTTTGGTGTGTATGTGTATATGTATCTACACATATATCTATATATGCATGAGTATGTGTGTATATATATATACATATATGTGTGTGTGTGCCTCTCTATATATATCTCTCTACATATGCATGAGTATGTGTGTATTTATATATACATACATATGTGTGTGCGCCTCTCTATATATATATCTCTCTATATATGCATTGCTTATGGGGCAATATTCAGAGCAAATATGTGGAAGTGGGAAAGTCAGGGGCAGTAAGTTAAACTAATTTGACTGAAGCATATCGTGTAGGGCAGAGGTATCAAATACAACCAGGAGTCCCACATGCCTCAAAGCTCCAGCGCAAGCCAAATTAAAATATAACAAATTTAACAATTTAAAATTTAAATTAAAAAATTTAACAAAAATTAATAAAAATGCAACAAAACATAGATAATGTTAATTTGTGATTTTCTAAGTCAGTATGCAGAAGGGATTTGATTCTGTTTGAGTTTGACATCATTGGGGTTGGGAATAGTGGGAAAGAAAATTAGAAGGGTATTTTGACCTGAACCTGACTCAGATCATTACCTTGGTAGTTTATATTTGAAATTGGAACAAAATAAGATGCTCATAGGTCAATCATCAGTTTAAAAATGAGATTTACTTAGGCATAATAGGATAAGCGTATTCTACAAGAATATATATTGAAGATATCTTGAGATGATTCATCTGAGTTGAAGCTTCCTTTCTTGAGTTGCCCATTATTTTCCATCAGCAGTGCATCAGAGCATGTCTGGAATCCTTTATAGTTGCACTGTACTCAGGAAACCGGGAATTTATGTCAGTGGCCTGAGACTTTAGTGCTTTGAACTAACCAAGTCTCAAGGACTGTTTAAAAAACTACCCTAACTTGCATGGGGAAAAGGGTTAGGATATTGTTGCTACCACAAAAGGTATATTGAACCCAGATAATGGAGTTATATCACAGAATCTTAGATTAGGAATGAACTCTCAAAACTAGGTTCTTTTCCAACTCATCTCTGAAAAGGAATCCCCTTTACCAACAATTGGTCATTCAGTCTCTGATTGAAGACTTTCACCGATAGAGTACTTGCTCTCTACCAAGGCAACCTGTTTTACTTTTGAACAGCACTAATTGTTAGGAAGATTTTTCTTATATAATAAACCCCAAACTTACTTTATCACAAACCCAGAATCTCTATTCCAAGTACTGTCATGGAACCTAAGCAGAATAAATAGAATCCTTCCTCTACAGAACAACCCTCTAAATAATTGAAGACATTTAAATCATCTCTTTTCTAGACAACAAACATTTCCTGTTCCTTCAGCTGATTATTCCTTTTATGGGTATGGATTTGAGTTCACTCCCTACAAAATGTCCTTGGGTTCTGTGTGGTTCTTTCCTGAGTCTGTAGTAACAAAGACAAGAGGCCAGAACTAAGAATCACACCTTCTACAAGCTTTAATTTAACTGTTCTGATTCTAAATGTGGAGTCTTTATTCCATGACCAATGAGTAAACATACTCCTAGAGGAACTGAAGCTTAACAATTTTGACATTTTTGCCACAAATGAAACCAGAAGACAAAAGGAAGTTCCAGCTAAATTCAGGTCTGTCTCCCAGGTTCTTTAAGAAGGGGCAGATAAGGAAGTTAGGAGAGTTGCTTTTATTGTATGTGTAAAAGCAATAAAGAACATTATTTTCATTGGACACTTCACCATTTGGGGTTATAGTGATTATGATAATTCCTTTAAAATATAATACTATGGAATTGCATTTCTTTCCCCCTTTTCAATAGAGAAGTGGGAGATCATGGGTATGGAATATTGTTTAAGATACCAAACAGTCACTTTGTAAGTTGGTTTTGCTTAACTGTTTTGGTGACATTAATGCAAAAGTGAGCATGGGGGGAATGACATTTTTTATTGTTGTTCAAGAGTAAGAAGTGAGAGAGCCCAAAGGCTTAGAGACAAACCAGCAGCCTAATACCTATGTAATGTGCATACTTTCTTCAAGAATAATTTTTAAATATATTAGACATGGTGAGCATCAAATCATTTTAGAATAATGAAATTGATTATATTTTAATAGATTGTAAAAGACTGATTAAAAATGTAAGTCATTTCTAAATCATCTAGCTGTATATAATCAAACTTATTATGTTAAAAGCAATAACAAACAAGAAGGAAGAAAAAAGATGAGAAGATACAGCGTGAAATTGAGGAAACTCCAGCTAGATCTGTTTAAGTTGTTGATGCCAAAAATGTGGCTTAAAAGGACAATGACATAGGTTTCCAAATCTTCAAGCCCTGTATTCAGCATATTCATTTCCATTTCCTGAAGAATACACATAATAGATAATCAAAAGAGAATAGAAAGTGTCTCAGCCAGCAAATACTTGGTCTCTGTCCCAAACCTAAAGGTTTGACAGCCAAGGGCAATACTATAGACTATAAAAACATTTCTGTTCAGCATGTTATATATAGCAAAAAGCAATGAAGGGAAAAAACAAATTTATAAAAAAAATTGACCAGGCTCATGTTAAGCCAGGTCATCTTGAGGTCGTTTAATAATAAAACTAGAGGACACATAAGAAATTGATGAAAGATTTTAAAGATTTTTTTTATAGCTAAATCTTTTCTTTTTAATGAAATTTTGTTCTTCAATAAACAAAAATTCACCCTTTCTCTCTCCTACTCTATACCCTTCTGCCCCCATCAAGAACTAATTAAAAAATTGTGTTACACACACATACACATTCACATATATACATATACATACACACACGTATATATAATCTAGTAAAAAAGATTTCTGCATTGACCATGTCCCAAAAAATATATATATGACTCTGCACTTTGAGCTGTCCTCTTTCTCAGGAAGTGGGTAGCGTGTTTCATCATTAGTCTCTGCAATCATGGTTGGTCATTTCACTCAGAAGAGTTCCTAATTCTTTCAAAGTTTTTGTTTTCCCAATCTTGTCATTATATAAATTGTTACCCTCATTCTCTTCAGTTCATTTTCATCAGTTCATGTCTTCCCAAGTTTCTCTGAAATCATCAATGTCATCATTTGTTACAGCACAATAAGTATTACATTATATTTATATACCATAATTTGTTTTGCCATTCACCAGTTGATGGATACTGTCTAAAATTCCCATTCTTTTTCTCCTCAAAAAGAGGTATAATTTTTAAAAATTTTATTTACAGCACACACACTTTACCATAAATATTTTTGTGCATCCTTAGTTAGAGTTTGTTTTGTTCATGACTAATCTTTTCCTTAATGTACCCTCTTTCTGATTCCCCCTTCTCCCCTTTCCCTTTTCCTGTTGAGCAAAATAGATGTCCATACCCAACTGTCTGTGTATATATGCATTCTTTCTTCCTTTTATCAGCTTAGATGAGAGTGAGATTCAAATGTCAGTTGCTCCTCTTGCCCCCTCCTCATTGTTTGTATAGATACCTTGTACACCTGCTTATGTGAGGTAATTTCCCCTAGCCTTCCCCTTCGCAGGTGTATTCCTGTTCTCTTCTCTTTCCATTCTTCTCAGGTTGTAGACTCTCTTAATGACCCCTGATGATTATTGATAGAGTTCAGAAGGGACACGTATATCATCTCCCCACATTTGTATGTAAGCAGTGTATCCTTGTTTAATCCTTTCTGGTTGTTCATTCATTTTATTTTTTTTGAGGGGGGAAGGCAGGGCAATTGGGGTTAAGTGACTTGCCCAAGGTCACACAGCTAGTTAGTGTGTCAGGTGTCTGAGACCAGATTTGAACTCAGGTCCTCCTGACTCCAGGGCCAGTGCTCTACTTACCAAGCCACCTAGCTGCCCCTTGTTCATTCATTTTACCTTTTTATATTTTTCTTCATTCTTATGTTGAACTTCAGAGTTTCTAAACAGCTCTGGCCTTTGTTAGCAAAAATGCTTGGAAGTCCTCTATCTTATTCAAAATCTATTTTTGTCCCAGTAGCACTATACTCTTGCTGAATAAGTTATTTTTGACTGAGCGATATCCTTTGACTTGTAGAATATTGTATTTGAAATTCTCCTCTACTTTTATGTTGATGGCTCCTAAATGGTATATGATTCCGCCTATGTTTCCTTGGTACCTGAATTCTTTCTTTATGGCTATTTACTGTATTTTTTCTTTGGCTCATTAGATTGTAAACTCCTTCACTGGATTGTAAGCTCCTTCAAAGTAGAGTCTGTCTTTTGCCTTCTTTTATATCCTCAGCACTTTGCACAGTGCTTGACACATGGTAGAAGCTCAAAAAATGTTTATTGATTGACTTGGGAGTTCTATATTTTGGCTGTGATATTCCTGGAAGCTTTCATTTTGGGATTTCTTTCCAGAAGTAATTGGTGGATTCCTTCTATTTCCACTTTTTCCTCTGATTCTAAGAGATATGAGCAGTTGTCTTCTAAGATCTCTTGAAATGTTATGTCTAGGCTCTTTGTTCCTTCCTTCCTTCTTTCCTCCCTCCATTCTTTCTTTTTCTGTCTTTCTTTCTTTCTTTCTTTCTTTCTTGTATTCAGGTATTCCAGTGATTCTTATTTTTCTCCTAGACCTGTTGTTCAGGTCATTTGATTTGCTGTGAGATAGCTTACTTTTCCCTGATTTTTTCCATCTTTTGATTTTGATTTAATATTTCTTGCTGCCATATATAGTTATTAGCTTTTATATGATCCATTATAATTTTCTGGGAATTTGTGCTTGGGCAAGGTTTATGCCATGCTATTCATTCCCCTTCTTCCATAGCTCTCATTTATTTTTACCTCATCATTCTGAATCTTGGGTCAGAAGGATGGAAGCCCTATGACCATATAAGAATCTTGGAAAGATGTAACAACATGGATGACTTTGTTTTACAGTCACTGATTGTTAATATCAAGTCAGGCAGGAAACAGATGTATGCTCACTAAAAATGTGTGTCATTTTGAAAGAGGATTTCCAGCACAGTTCAAATTGCAGAAGGACTCCCAATAGATAGTGGAATCCTTCAAGTATTCTTCTGTGTAGATTTCATTAGTCTGATTGCATAAAATGCTGGAAATATTGCAGAGCCCCCTAAATAATCATTCAATGACAAAATAACAAGTGGATCACGGATATTTGCTATCCAGAGTATGATTTTCAATTGGATGGATAACCCGTAAGCCAGCCCACCATTTGTGTGTGTGTGTGTGTGTGTGTGTGTGTGTGTGTATGTGTGTGCTTGTGTGTCTATCTTTTAAACAGGAAAATTGCTTATAGATTTTAATGGCCTACCAGCTGCTCCCTGAAATAAAGGCTCATATTTTATATTTTCTCTTTAATTCTGTATGACTGTGATTGTTGTTCTATCAATCTCTGAAGATTTGAAGTTTAGGTCACCCAGAAGGCATATGATTGGCATGAGCAGGCCGCAACGCATTTACAATAAGCAGTTGTGCAAGAGAAGTGGCATAAAAGGATGTCATTAGAGAAAATATGTGACTGGAAAAAATAGACTGTTCAATTAATGAAAACAAAGGATTAATCAGTGGGTAGCTTTGCAGTGTAAAAAGATCTGGACTTTCTGGAACATGTTGTGTAGACTCCTTCTGATGGATTGATGAAAACACATAGGCAAATACTACACCCAGGATGGGCAGGCATAGATGGATTAGAATCTGCAGTGTGGGTAGCAGTACTCGTGTTATAGATCACAGGTAGATCAAAACATCACCTACCAGATAAAATTCAGTATCCTTTGCCTCAACTATCCATTTCCTCTACTATATTGTACCACACAGTTTTTCCAGTCTTAACTCAGACCTACCTCACAGGATTTTCTGAAGAAATAGTTTTATAAATCTTAAGACACTTTAGATATAGGTGAGTTTCTTTAATGAAAATCTTATCTCTATAAACAGATAAAACATTGCAATTGATAAAAGTTGAAAATTGGCATTTTTAATACAGATAGTATACAAACTAGCAGTTTTGTTATTTAATTTTAAAAGATAACTATGCATTGAGAGTAATATAACATGATTAATTGCAATAAATTTGTGAATTGAATCAATTACAAATATTAATATTACATATTTTAAATTATAGGTAGTACAAGTTCTATTTTAATGACTTAAGATGTTTATAGTGGGGTATCTCAGATGATTTCTGATGATATAAATGATAAATTATTTTCAATGGTAAATATTTTCCTTGAAGTTATAATTTTACTTTTATTTTTTAAAAAATGAAGCCCTTGTTCCTTGATAAATGTTTCACTCAAATTCTTATTTGTTTTCTGTCATGTTTGACAAATTTAAAACAAGAATAAGTGATAGCAAATGTTACAAAAGTTAAAATAGCACTTCCTCTGACTACCAACTGGTGATGCTTTGTGGTCTAGCAAGTCTGATAAATTAGTTGCTGTTATAAGGTTCAGCTAAAGCAAATGAAAATAATTTATCAGAGAAACAAAAGAAAATGAAACACTGCATCATCACAGTTTTTAAGATTAGAAAATCAATCAAAAACTTCAAAAGTAACTTGACTATAACTGTATGATTGTGAAAGTTTAACAATTAAGTAGTGCATTCATTCCAAAAGATTAATGGGGCTCATTTTTATTACACATTTTGCTGCTATGAGAACCTAGCAAAACAGGAAGTGATGTACGGTGTGTTAAAAAAAATGAATAACAACCAACATCTTTCATGAAGTTAAAATAGAAAACTAATAACTATGTTGCATACCATAAATGTTGGTCTTTGATGTATTGACTTACAAAAATATGTCTTTCTCCTTGCCTCTACATTATTCCAACTATATCTCAATTACAGTAGTAGATACATGAATATGAACATATTTAGAGAATAATCACTGTAGAGCTGTATCAGGTTTCACATAGTTAAATACTATAATCACTGTCTTCAAGCTCATACTAATTATACCAAGATAAAATTAAGGACAGTTCTGAGACAAATTATTAAAATGGCAAATGAGTGATAAAACAAATAATCCAATTTCATCTTTTAAAAAAGAAATGTTAATGAAATGTCTGGATTGCACTCTGGAAAGCTTTATTTATGTTCTACTTCATGAGCTCATGGGGGATAAATTTAACACTGGAAGTGACCTTAGAGGTCATCCAGTCCAAACCACTCATTCGATGAATGAGGAAACTGAGTCCCAGAGAAATAGAGAGACTTGCCCATGGTACTACTGGTAAGAAGTTATTGAACCTCAATGGAACCCCAGGTTTTGGAACTCCAAACCCATCCTACTTTCTAATGCATTGTCCCACCATCCTACATATCCAATTCGCATATATACATGGCAGCTATTGTAGATAACCATGGAAACGGTTCTTTTAAAAGCCATATAGACCTTAATAGTGTCATTTAAGAAAGATGATTTTAATTACTTCACTAGTACTTTTTATTGTTGAATCTTTTGCATGTAAGGAATCTGATAGTACACATTGGATAGGCAGTTTTGATCAATATGCTTTAGGTATTAGAACTTCAATAGTTTATGTTTTGAATAATGCCTGCAAATTTTAGTAATTATATAGAACTTTTCTAAAACATTTATTATTCTTTTCTTCATCTTCATATTTTCCTGGTTTTTTAATTGATTACTGCAATTCTTTAAGGTTCCATACTTTAACTTACGTGAGTAAGTCTGTACGTTGATACAGACCCATGCCGTAGTAGAAGGTCTACAGTTGCTATGGCCAAAAAGTATTCATTAGATAGTAGCCAGTTTTCTGAGAAAAAGACCCTTTAAAGGCAAGTTCTTAGGCAAAAGATATGTGGTCTCCCAGTTCATTTCTAAAGCCTTTCCACAGACTTTGCAGAACTTTGTTATCTGCTGGCATATATAACCTTTAAGAAGCCAGGGTCACCTTTATACCATAATAAGGCACCAAAGTAAGACTTTCATAAAGGGCATAATCTATCGTCTTTCAATATTTTAGACATAATTTAATTAAAAGGATGGAATCTTTCATTAGGATAAGAATTATCCTACTGTGATGCTTCTCTGTGACATAGAGGTTGTTGTTGTTGCATTTGTCCTTCGTTCTCAAAGCAGACCATGACATCAGGGAAGTGATGATGTGACTTGCAGTTGATTTTGATTTGAGTGAGGGAGGGCGGTGCAAGGTCACCAGCCTCACTTTCTCCTCCAGAGCTGTCTGGGTCCAGTGGCCTGTTGTTCACCAGGATGACTGGAGATGTCCCAGGGCACAGAGGTAACTAAGTTCTAGAAGCTTATGGTAGCAGTATGTAAGTTGTAGCAGGTTCTTCCTTCTAATCTGGGAGAATGTTGCCAGTGGGTTCAGAAATGTACTGCATATTCTTCGGTGATCCAGTGTGAAGGCTATCACTAGAATTTTGGCTACCTAGTGACAGTCATTTTTGGTCAATGTAACTCCTGAAGACTATCTGCCAAGTAAGCTGTAAAGGAATTTTGATCTTCATTTATAGAGTGCCCATAAGAATGAAATAATGGGCCATTAATGTATTAACAGTAAGGAGTTTTAATAAATCACATCATTAATCCCTTAATTAATATCTACATTTACATTTTTCTGATAAGAAAAGATAAAATAGACTTTAAATGACTTTCTTAAGATCACAGCACGAATAATCGTAGTAGTCTTGGTTAGAACTGAGGCATCAAAATAATCTAATCCACTTCTCACTCATGCTTTTTTTTCATGACAGCCTCTCCTAGTATGATTTTCATTAAGCATCCCAAAAGTAGAGAATAAAAATGGAAAGTAGGATTGAAACCTGATTATGATATGTTTAATTTTTTAAAAAATGAATTGTTTCATATTCTCCATCTACTGTTTCTTCTATTTTGACTGAAACTTTATGTATGTATATACAGATACATAAATATATGTATATGTATACACAGAGAGATATATATTTACTCTCAGTTATTCTTTTTCTACATTTAGGTTATTTCACAATTGAGAATCCTGGGTAGATCAGTAACTTCTGGCTGCAAGTTTGATAGAGAAATCTGGTCTAATGAACTTTCTCCTGTTCTTAATCTATGGAAGAAACTTAATCAGGTATGTTCTGTGGTTTCACAGTAAAAACTGTAGTCTCTTTTCCCTTCTTTCATCAGTCTTTTTCACCATATCCATATTTGTGCCCATATTTGTGAAATTAACCACCACCGAGCACTGAACATGTCCATCTCTCTATCTTTACGTGTCTCTTTCATTGCCTTTGCCTCTCTACCAGTCATGTTTGTGTGGTCACTCTCACATGACCATCATCCTAGTGCAGGCCTTCATTCATCACCATTCATTTAGACTATTGCAGGACCATTGTCATTGGTCTCATTTGCTCTAATTCCCTTCCCATCAGCACACCCTCTGTTCAGGGCCAAAGTACCATTTTGACTGTGTCATTCCCTTAATAGAAGTCTGATGGTTCCTTATTACCTCTAGGATCAAGTATAAACTCTTCTCTTTGGTGTTTAAAACCCTTCACAACCTGGCTCAAGTCTGCTTCCCAAGCTCACCACATGTTAATCTTTTTTACATACCCTATATTCTAGCCACTCCAACATACTTGTATTTCCACATACATGAGGTTCCAACTTGTGCCTCTATGCCATTGTACAGACTTTTCTACAAACCTGGAATGCGCTTCTTCCTACCTTTGCTTCTTAGATTCTCTAATTTCCTTCAAAACTCAGTTCAAATGCTAATTTGATTACATGAAACCTTTGATTATCCTCCCAGGAGCTGGTTCCTTCCCCAGCAATATTTCTTTGTAATTTTTTTGTACATATTTTATATTTATTTGTTGTTTCCCCCAATAGAACACAAGCTCTTCAGGGGCAAGGATTGTTTTCTTTCTTTGCTTTACCTAAGTATCTCTGAACACTTTATCTTAGATTCTTAGTTTTGGGTTTTTGCCTCTCAAATTTTGCTGGGTTGGATAGCTTAAATGTATATACTTCTTTTTTTCTCAGTGAATAAAGAGAAATTCAGTTGGCTCCCTTGGAATGAAGTATAGTTATTTCTTCCTCCTACTTATCTGATCTCTCCTCTGTCTCCTTTGCTGGATCCTCATCCAGATTATACCCTCTAACCACAGTTGTCCCTCAGGGTTCTGTCCTGGGCATTCTTCTCTTCTGTGTCTATACTACTTCACTTGGTGATCTCATCAGCTCCCATAGATTCAGTTACTACCTCTATGGTGATGATTCTACGTATCCTGTCCCACCCTCCCTGATGACATTCACTCTTCAGTCCCCCACTGACTTTCAGATATTTTAACTGAATATCTTTCTTAAACTCAATATGTCCAAAACGTAACTCATTTTCTTTCCCCCGTAAATCCCCCATTCCCCCACTGCCACCTTCCCTATTACTGTAAAGGCCAACACCATCTGCCAGTCCCTCAGGCTTGTAACCTAGGAGTCATCCTGGATTCCTCACATATTCAGTCTGTTGCCAACGGCTGTTGATTTCACCTTTGCAACATCTCTTGACTATGCCCCCTTCTCTCCTCCAATGCTACCACTACTCCAGTGCTGACCCTCATCATCTCAATCTGTACTGTTGTAGCTTGCGGGTTGGTCTGTCTGCCTCAAGTCTCTCCCCATTCCAGTGCATCCTCTATTCAACCACAAAAGTGATTTTCCTAAAGCACAGGTCTGATTATGGTATCCCTCTACTCAAAAACTTCATTGGCTTCCTATCGCTTCCTGGAGCAATTACAAAATGGTCTTTTTGGCATTCAGAGCCCTTCATAAACCACCCCCATGCCCCGTCTTTCCAGTCTTCTGACACCTGACTCCTTGAGATGTACTCTGGCCTCCTGGCTGTATCATGAACAAGATCTTTCATTTCTTAGTTCCTAGCATTTTCTCTGACTGTCCCCCTGCCTAGAATGCTCTCATTTTTCCATCTTCACTACTGATCTCTGTGGCTTCCTTTAATTTCCAGTTAAAATCCCACCTTCTACAGGAAGCTTTCCCTAACCCCTCTTAATTCGGTTTAATTATTTCCTGTTTATCCTGTATATAGCTTGCTTTGTATATATTTGTTTACATGTTGTCTCCCCAACTAGAATGTAAGCTCCTTGAGGGCATATAATAATAAATAAAAAGAAATTCTTTTCTTTATATTAATTGTATCCCTAGTGCTTAGTACAGTGACTAGCACATAAGAGGTTTTTAATAAATCTTGATCGGTTGATCTTCCATGAACTGGTGGGGTGGATACCCCAGCTTCTTGTAGGCTATCAGATGGTTCGCGTCATTTTTATTATTTATGCTTCAGAAGTTAGAAACAGTATGTCACAGGGTATAGAGGGCTGGCCTTGGAGTTGGGAAGAGCTGAGTTCACGTTCTGCCTCAAACAGATACTAGCTCTGTGAATAGAGGCAAGTAACAGAACCTCTTGATGTCCCCAGGGAACTCTTTAATATATTTAAGTCACAAAGGAGTTGCAGATCCACCAGTGGTAGAGTGAATTTCCACATCAAGAGTTTCCCATGTGGACAAGATCATTCTATTCATATTTCAGCAGATGTGAGAATCTCAAATTTCTAATTAAAATTCTAAGATCATGTAACAATTTAGTAACAGAGTGGGATTGGAAATAATTTTCTTCTTTTAGTCCAGTGATCTTTTTAAGTACCTTTAATCCAAAGAACAGAGTAAATTTGCTGAAGATGGGCCTTCAAAAACATAATCCCTTTGGGTCTTGAATAGCAAAGTGCTCTTCTTCTGACCTCGTGGTAACTTATCACCAGGTAATTTTTTACAATAAAAGATTTTCTCCCAGGGCCGTCCAATCCAATAATTCAGCAAACATTTATTAAGCAACTACCATATGCAAGGCACTGAGCTAGAAAAACGCTGGAAACAGAAAGACAAAACCAAGCTAAAAAATGATCCCTCTTCTCAAGGAGCTTACCATTCTATTGTGGGAGGAGAGGGGACATATAATTTATATGTGACATATAAATTGATAACTATATATATATGATAATTTGGAGGACCAGGGAAAGAGCACTAATAACTGGGGGAAATCAGATAAAGCTTACCTTAGTAAATGGAAATGAACTGAGACAGGAAGAAAACTTGTTTTAAGAGGCAGAGGGTGAAGAATGAAATGTGCTCCATTGGCATTTGCAATCAAAAGAACTTTAATAATTTTGGAAAGAGGAATTTCATTTGAGTGGTTGGGAATGCAGTTTGTTTGCAAAGGGTTGAGAACTGTGGGTGAGGAAAGGAAGGGGAGGAAATTAGTATAGATTGCTTTTTTTAAAAAAAGAATTTATGAAAGGAAGGAAGGCTATAATAGAAAACCTTAAGGAATTGATAGAGTCAAATGAAGGGTATTTTGTTTGTTGTTACTGTATGGTTAGTTTTTTTTTAAATTTATTAAATTTATTTAATATATTTAGTTTTCAGCATTGATTTTCACAATAGTTTGAATTACAAATTTTCTCCCCATTTCTACCCTCCCACCCACTCCAAGATGGCGTATATTCTGGTTGCTCTGTTCCCAGTCAGCCCTCCCTTCTGTCACCCCACTCCCCTCCCATCCCTTTTTCTCTTCCTTTCTTGTAGGGCAAGATAAATTTCTATACCCCATTGCCTGTGTATCTTATTTCCTAGTTGCATGCAAAAACTTTTTTTTGTTGTTTTTTGAACATCTGTTTTTAAAACTTTCAGTTCCAAATTCTCTCCCTTCTTTCCTCCCCACCCACCCTGCCTAAGAAGGCAAGCAGTTCAGCATAGGCCACATGAGTATCATTATGTAAAACCCTTCCACAATACTCATGTTGTGAAAAACTAACTATATTTTGCTCCTTCCTAACCTATCCCTCTTTATTGAGTTTTCTCCCTTCACCCTGTCCCTTTTCGAAAGTGTTTGTTTTTGATTACCTCCTCCCCCTATCTGCCCTCCCCTTCTATCATCCCCCCTTTTTTATCTTCTTCCTCCTTTTTTCCTGTGAGATGAGATACCCAGTTGAGTGTGTATGGTATTCCCTCCTCAGGTCAAATCCGATGAGAGCAAGATTTACTCATTCTTCCTCACCTGCCACCTCTTCCCTTCCTACAGAACTGCTTTTACTTACCACTTTTTTAAAATTTATTTACTTAACATATTTAGTTTTCAGCATTGATTTTCACAAGAGTTTGAATTGCAAATTTTCTCCCCATTTCTACCCTCCCCCCCACTCCAAGATGACGTATATTCTGGTTGCCCTGTTCCCCATTCAGCCCTCCCTTGTGTCTCCCCACTCCCCTCCTATCCCCTTTTCCCTTCCTTTCTTGTAGGGCAAGATAAATTTCTACGCCCCATTGCCTGTGTATCTTATTTTCTAGTTGCATGCAAAAACTTTTTGTTTTTGTTTTTGAACATCTGTTTTTAAAACTTTGAGTTCTGAATTCTCTCCCCTCTTCCCTTCCCACCCACACTCCCTAAGAAGTCAAGCAATTCAACATAGGCCACATGTATATCATTATGTATAACCCTTCCACTATACTCACATTGTGAAAGACTAACTATATTTTGCTCCTTCCCAACCCATCCCCCTTTATTGAATTTTCTCCCTTGACCCTGTCCCCTTTCCAAAGTGTTTGTTTTTGATTACCTCCACCCCCATCTGCCCTCTCCTCCATCATCCCCCCCTTTTTTTATCTTCTTCCCTCTTCTTTCCTGTGGGGTAAGATAACCCAATTGAGTACGTATGGTATTCCCTCCTCAGGCCACATTTGATGAGAGCAAGATTCATTCATTCCCCCCTCACTTGCCCTCTCCCCTCCTCCCACAGCACTGCTTCCTCTTGCCACCTTTATGTGAGATAATCCACCCCATTCTATCTCTCCCTATTTCCCTCTCTCAATATATTCCTCTCTCATCCCTTAATTTGACTTTATTTCTTTTAGATATCTTCCCTTCATCTTCAACTCACCCTGTTTCTGCTCTCTCTCTCTCTCTCTCTCTCTCTTTATATATGTATATATATATACACATACATATATACATACATACACATTCACCCATATATATATATACATAAACATATATGTATGCATATTCCCTTCAGCTCCCCTAATACTGAGGTCTCATGAATCATACACATCATCTTTCCATGTAGGAATGTAAACAAAACAATTCAACTTTAGTAAGTCCCTTATGATTTCTCCTTCTTGTTTACCTTTTCATGCTTCTCTTGATTCTTGTGTTTGAAAGTCAAATTTTCTATTCAGCTCTGGTCTTTTCACTGAGAAAGCTTGAAAGTCCTCTATTTTATTGAAAGTCAATATTTTGCCTTGGAGCATGATACTCAGTTTTGCTGGGTAGGTGATTCTAGGTTTTAATCCTAGCTCCATTGACCTCCAGAATATCGTATTCCAAGCCCTTCGATGTCTTAATGTAGAAGCTGCCAGATCTTGGGTTATTCTGATTGTGTTTCCCCAATACTCAAATTGTTTCTTTCTGGCTGCTTGCAGCATTTTCTCCTTGATCTGGGAGCTCTGGAATTTGGCGACAATATTCCTAGGAGATTTCTTTTTTGGATCTATTTGAGGAGGCGATCGGTGGATTCTTTCAATTTCTATTTTGCCCTCTGGCTCTAGAATATCAGGGCAGTTCTCCTTGATAATTTCTTGAAAGATGGTATCGAGGCTCTTTTTTTGATCATGGCTTTCAGGTAGTCCAATAATTTTTAAATTCTCTCTCCTGGATCTATTTTCCAGGTCAGTGATTTTTCCAATGAGATATTTCGAATTGTCTTCCATTTTTTCATTCCTTTGGTTCTGTTTTATAATATCTTGATTTCTCATCAAGTCACTAGCTTCCACTTTTTCCAATCTAATTTTTAAGGTAGTATTTTCTTCAGTGGTCTTTTGGACCTCCTTTTCCATTTGGCTAATTCTGCCTTTCAAGGCATTCTTCTCCTCATTGGCTTTTTGGAGCTCTTTTGCCATTTGAGTTAGTCTATTTTTTAAGGTGTTGTTTTCTTCAGTGTATTTTTCAGTACTTTTTTGGGTCTCCTTTAGCAAGTCATTGACTTGTTTTTCATGGTTTTCTCTCATCCTTCTCATTTCTCTTCCCAATTTTTCCTCTACTCCTCTAACTTGCTTTTCCAAATCCTTTTTGAGCTCTTCCATGGCCTGGGACCAGTTCATGTTTTTCTTGGAGGCTTTTGGTGTAGGCTCTTGCACTTTGTTGACTTCTTTAGGCTGTATGTTTTGGTCTTTTCTGTCACCAAAGAAAGAATCCAAAGTCTGAGACTGAGTCTGGGTGAGTTTTCACTGCCTGGCCATATTCCCAACCAACTAACTTGACCCTTGAGTTTTTCGTTGGGGTTTGACTGCTTGTAGACTAAAGAGTTCTATGTTCCACATTTGGCGGGGGGGGGGGGGGGGGGGGGGGGCTTGCGCCAGCTCTGCCACACCAGCACTCCTCCTTCCCCAAGAACCCCCAACCCAGACTGGGCTTAGATCTTCAGCAGGCTCTTCACTCCTGCTCTGATTCACCACTTGATTCCTCCAACCAGGTGGGCCTGGGGCCGGAAGCAACAGCAGCTGTAGCTGCCCCGGGGGCGGTGGCCGAACCGCGTACTCCTTTCACTCCTGCAGCTTCTCCCACTAACCTTCTCCCCTATCTTTGGTGTTTGTGGGTTGAGAAGTCTGGTAACTGCCACAGCTCACTGATTAAGGGCACTAGGGCCCGCTCCATCCGGCTCCAGGTCTGGTTGGTCCGAGCAGCTCACGCTGGGCTCTGCTGCGCTCCCAGCTCCCTGCTCCCAGCTCCCAGCTCCGTGTGGGATAGACCTCACCCAGAGACCATCCAGGTTGTCCTGGGATGGAGCTGTTTTGTGGGTTTTGCAGTTCTAAAATTGGTTCAGAGCCATTTTTATAGGTTTTTGGAGGGACTCGGCCGGGAGCTCACTGCTTTCCAGCCGCCATCTTGGCTTCGCCCCCTTTCTTGCCACTTTTATGTGAGATAATTTACCCCATTCTATCTCTCCCTTTCTCCCTCTCTCAATATATTCCTCTCGTCTGTTAATTTGATTTTATTTTTTAGATATAATTCCTTCATATTTAACTTACCCTGTGCCCTCTGTCTAGATCTATATCTATGTCTATGTCTATGTCTATATCTATATCTATATCTATATCTATATCTATATCTATATCTATATCTATATCTATATCTATATCTATATCTATATCTATATCTATGACTATATACATATATTTCCTTCAGCTACCCTAATACTGAGGTCTCATGAATTATACACATCATCTTTCCATGTAGGAATATAAACAAAACAGTTCAACTTTAGTAAATCCTTTATGATTTCTCTTTCTTGTTTACCTTTTCATGCTTCTCTTGATTCTTGTGTTTGAAAGTCAGATTTTCTATTCAGCTCTGGTCTTTTCACTGTGAAAGCTTGAAAGTCCTCTATTTTATTGAAAATCCATATTTTGCCTTGGAGCATGATACTCAGTTTTGCTGGGTAGGTGATTCTTGGTTTTAATCCTAGCTCCATTGACCTCCAGAATATCATATTCCAAGGCCTTCGATCCCTTAATGTAGAAGCTGCTAGATTTGGGGTTATCCTGATTGCGTTTCCACAATACTCAAATTGTTTCTTTCTGGCTGCTTGCAGTATTTTCTCCTTGATCTGGGAGTTCTGGAATTTGGCGACAATATTCCTGGGAGTTTTCTTTTTGGGGTCTTTTTCAGGAGGTGATCAGTAGATTCTTTTAATTTCTCTTTTGCCCTGTGGCTCTAAAATATCAGGGCAGTTCTCCTTGATAATTTCTTGAAAGATGATATCTAGGCTCTTGTTTTGATCATGGCTTTCAGTCAGTCCAGTAATTTTTAAATTCTGTCTCCTGGATCTATTTTCCTGGTCAGTGGTTTTTCCAATGAGATAGTTCACATTGTCTTCCATTTTTTCATTCCTTTGGTTCTGTTTTATAATACCTTGATTTCTCATCAAGTCACTAGCTTCCACTTGCTCCAATCTAATTTTTAAGGTAGTATTTTCTTCAGTGGTCTTTTGGACCTCCTTTGCCATTTGGCTAATTTTGCCTTTTAAGGCATTCTTCACATTTGCTTTTTGGAGCTCTTTTGCCATTTGAGTTAGTCTATTTTTTCAGGTGTTGTTTTCTTCAGTATTTTTTTTTCAGTAGTTTTTTGAGTGTCCTTTAGCCAGTCATTGACTTGTTTTTCATGGTTTTCTTGCATCATTCTCATTTCTCTTCCCAATTTTTCCTCTCCTTCTCTAACTTGCTTTTCCAAATCCTTTTTGAGTCCTTCCATGGCCTGAGACCCATTCATGTTTTTCTTGGAGGCTTTTGATGTAGGCTCTTTGACTTTGTTGACTTCTTCTAGATGTATGTTTTGGTCTTCTTTGTCACCAAAGAAAGATTCCAAAGTTTGAGACTGAATCTGAGTCCGTTTTCGCTGCCTGGCCATGTTCCCAGCCAACTTACTTGACCCTTGAGTTTTTCGTCAGGGCATAACTGCTTATAGAGTAAAGAGTACTTTGTTCCAAGCTTGAGGGGATGTGCTGTTGCCTTCAGAGCTATTTTTATACAGCCAGCTGTGCCACACTAGCACTCCTCCTTCCCCAAGAACCGACAACCCAGACCTGACTCACATCTTAAGCAGGCTTTGCACTCCTGCTCTGATCAGCAGCTTAATTCCTCCCACCAGGTGGGCCTGGGGCTGGAAGCAACTGCAGCTGTAGTTCTGTAGCTGTACCACCCTCGCTGCCCACAGGGAGGTGGCCCAACTGCGAACTCCTTTTACTCCTCACAGCTTTTCCCACTAACCTTCTCTGTTGTCTTTGGTGTTTGTGGGTTGAGAAGTCTGGTAACTGCTGCAGCTCACTGATTCAGGGCACTAGGGCCTGTTCGGCCCAGCTCCTGGTCTGGTTGGTCCAAGTGGCCCATGCTGCGCTCTGCTCTCCACCGCCCCCAGCTCCATGCGCGATAGACCTCACCCAGCCATCATCCAGGCTGTCTGGGGCTGGATCCCTGCTTCCCTCTGCTATTCCATGTGTTCTGCAGCTCTAGAATTTGTTCAGAACCATTTTTTATAGGTTTTTGGAGGGACTTATCGGGGAGCTATCACAGGTCCCTGCTTTCCAGCTGCCATCTTGGCTCCACCCCCCTAGTGTCTTTTTTAAGGAGAGAGAAACTTAGGCATAATTATAAGCAACAAAAGAGCTATGGATAGAGATGTAATATGTTCACTGTATTTCCATAGGTGTTCTAATCTGGCCATTTTTTCTCAGATAGCATCCACATTGGATCTTTATAATTACATACAATGTGAAATACTCCAGCAGCAATCTCAGCATTGTACTAGTGTTGACATTCACTCCTAAAATATTTGCCAAAATCATCTATATCAGATAGTGTTTTTGGACCAGCATATTACCTTGAAATGTATTTTCCCTTGGTAGTCTTTTGAAATTAAAACATGCTTAGTGAAAAATCATTTTAGTAATCAGTATTTCTTTATCCCTTTGTTATCCTAAACTTTTATGGTTATAATTTTCTCATTTAGGGGAAAAAAAAACCAGTTCCCCCTCCCCCATCCCTGGCCCCTGCCAAGGACTGTCACATTTCCTTACTTACAATTTATGACATAGAAAATGTTGTTTGAAATCTTACATTGTGGTTCAAAAGCAGTACATTAACAAAATAATTCCCTCTAGCTGTATTCTTTCCCTTATGCTTGTATGTCATCTTGAGATTTTATTATGTCTATATTAATTAAAGACATACCTTTTAAAAATATAATTAAGGCAGAGAATTTTAATTTATGGATATGTGTTTTTTCATATAAAGAGCCTAGTTAATTGGTAATCAAACATTATCAAACAAAATATCTTTATAATCAGTTCAGTTGTTCAAGATTACATATCCGACAATCAAATTTTTATTAAGCACTTTCTATGACAGGCATTATGCTAAATTCTGGAATACAAAGAAAGATAAAAACCTTACCTGCCTTCAAGGATTACATTCTATTATAGAAGAGAATGTGTAAATGAAAAAAGCTGCTGCTGCTGCTGCTGCTACTACTATTACTCATACACATACATACACACACACACACAAACACATGCTCACACACACAGTAGATGAAAGATATGGCATAAGTAAGCAGAAATACTGGATAATTGACAAATTATATGACTTTTCGAATGCTTTTGGGTATTTATACTTGAATATGCTAACATATGACATTTTGGAATAGCATATTTTGAATCAGAAATGAAGTTATAGTGAGAAGAACTGACTTGGGACAAGTTGGATAACTTCCCAACTTCCCAATCTTGCCCTACTCATTCAATTCCTCCCTCTTCCCTAATCTGCTGAAAGTGGAAGGCATTGTTATCCAACCAGCCACAGATCCCAGAATTAAATTACATTTAGAAGATATATCTGGTGTATAGTTTTCTAAATTAAGGTTGTAAGTAATGTCCACATTTTTTAAAAGATTATAGACAAAGGGATTGGGGTCTTTAAAATTTGAATGGCAGTTTCAAATAATTTCATTAAAGTATTTATACTACAAATATAATTAAGCAGTTGAGTATAAATTAACCTAAGAATTTTTGTTGTCATGGGCACTTCATTACTACTATTCAATGCCTCCCATCTTTTGTGACCTGTTGCTTAATATCCTTCCTAGACCTGCTTTCTCCAGGCGTGGAACCCCAAACAGCTAATCAATAATTAGAGTAATTACATTTTCCTTTGTCATTTAAAGATTGCCTCTGTTATGAAACATAAAAAATACAAAAATAATATAAGAGCAGGACATTCATGTAGATATGTTTTTAAATGTTTTATGGCTTACTGATTTTGATTACTTCTTTTTAACATCAATTTCATGATAATAGTAACTTGCATTAATAAGGGGCTTTAAGATTCACAAGGCATTTCAACATACTCAGTTAAATTACACTTTGGCTTTGATTGGATGATTCTGTGAAGGCCTTCTGTTTAATAAAGAAAATTATTTCAGGGGCAGCACCATCCTTCCAGTCACCTAGGTTTTCAACCTTGAAATCATCTTTAATCCATTGATGACTATGGCCAGCTCCATAGTCATTGATGGGTATATTTCAACAATGTTTGTTGACTTCGCAGTTGTCATTTTCCTATTCTTTGCTCTGTAAGAGTAGTTATATCAGGCGAAAATGACACTGAATCATGGAGAAGAAATTATGACAAATCAGTTCTTGCATATTTGTATGCTTTATTTCAAATTTTGCAAGGCAAGATAAGCAGTTTTTTCCTAATATGGGATTAATAAAAGCAAATGCAGCATTACCATATGAGGTATACACAACTGTTGTAGCACAATGTCAGATGTTAAATTTTTTTTTGGTTTTCTATCTTTGTATCAGATAGCAAGTAAGTTGAATCTTTACACATTCATGATTGCTTTTTAAATCTTTTATCTTATATTTATTTAATATATTACTTTTTCCCAATTACATTGGGAATTACATAGAAAAGGCAAGCAATTTGATATAAGTTCTATATGTGCAGTCATGGAGAACATATTCCCATAGTAGTCATGTCGTAATAGAAAATACAGACCAAAAAAATACCCCAAGAAAAATAAAGTTTTAAAAAGTGTGCTTTGATCCGCATTTAGATTCCATCAGTTCTTTCTCTGGAGATGAATAGCATTTTTCATCATGATTCCTTCAGAATTGTCTCAGATCATTGCATTGCTGAGAATAGCTAAATCATTCACAATTGATCATGACACAGTATAGCTGTTACTATGTACAATTTTCTCCTGTTCTACTAATTTTACTTTGCATCAATTCATGTAAGTCTTTCCAGGTTTTTCTGAGAGCACGTTGCTCATCATTTGTTATAGTACTGTAATAGAATTCCATCATAATAATATGTCACCATTTCCCAGTCGATGGGTATCCCCTCAATTTCTAATTCTTTGCCAGCACAAAAAGAGGTGCTATAAATATTTTTGTGCATATAGATCCTTTTCTTTTTTTTTTTTTAAATCTCATTGGAATACATTGCTGTTTCAAAGAGTATGGACAGTTTTAGAGCTCGTTGGGCATAATTATAAATTGCTTTCCAAAATGGTTGAATTACTTCACAACTCCATCAATAATACATTAATGTGTCAAGTTTCCCATGTCCCCACCAACATGTGTCATTTTTCTTTTTGGTCACATTAGCTAATCTGATAGGTGTGGGGGATACCTCAGAGTTGTTTTAATTTTCATTTCTCTAATCAGTGGTGATTTAGAGCATTTTCCCATATGATTATAGATTGCTTTGATTGCTTTGAAAATTGCCTGTTCATATCCTTTGACTATTTATCAATTGAGGAATGGTTCTTATTTTTTATAAATTTGACTCAGTTCTATATATATTTGAAAAATGAGACCTTCATCAGAGAAAGTTGCTGTAAAATTTATTCACAGTTATGATTACTGTGTATTTCCCTCCATCCTATTCCCCTTCCCTGTTTATCCTAATCTTTTCTCGTTTTACTCTGTCCATCCTCAAAAATGTTTTGCTTCTGACTACTGCCTACCTCAATGGGCCCTCTCTTCTACCAGTCTCCCCCTTCCGTTGCCCCTTTTTCCCTTCTACTTCCCACTTCTACTATTTTGTAAACAAATCAAGTAGTTGACAAGCCCTTCATTATTTTCTTTTATTTAATTTGCAGAACAAGTATTTGTTTTAAACTGGGAAACAATTTTATAAATTTATTTTTCATAATCTATATTTTTAAAAAATAATCACTTTATGAATCAGAATGTATTTGAAGATTTTGTAATGACATTTAGAGTATTTAATTTTTCAAAAATATACACCAATTTTGCAAGTTTTAGGAGGAATTTTTGTTGTATAAGGAGTTTGCTTCATCTTTATTATTATTATCACTAAGAAAAATGGTAATTTCTTATTTTATCCCTACCAGCTTTTGAAATATTTGGCATAAGAAGTCCAGGTTTTTGCAGGAATATAGAGGTCATCTGTGTTCTGTCTCCATAGCTGTTTTTAAGCAAGTTTAGTTGCTTTACTTGTGTAACAACTTCAAAAACTGCATTAGTTCCTTCTCACTTTTATTTCTCATTATAAATATTATATGTGGATTGTAGGCAACTAGCTGGCATGGTAGAGAGAGCACTGTGCCTGGAGTCAGGAAGACATGGCTGGCTTAAAATGCATACTAGCTGTGTAAACCTGGGCAAGTTACTTAACCTTGTTTCTCTCGGTTTCTTCATCTTTAAAATGAGCTTGTATAAGATGTACCAAGATTAATTTCATCCATATCAGTAGCTGCAGGTAGCCCCACTATATATCTTAATGAATGACACTTTGAAATTGTACAAGCAACTTTCTACTATACAAGAGATTATTTGGTTATTTGAGATTCTTTTTGGTTTTGCTTATTAAAACATATAATTTTCTCTGGAAAATATGGAATCTTCCCAATATATTCTCCATATACATTTCAAGGAGTCATTTCAGTTTATTAGCTTCCATAGTGTTTACAGCTATTGTTCATAAAACACACACATACACACACACACATACACACACACACATCCATCTTTCCTCTCCATCACAGTATTTGTGAATCCCTGTGATTAACATGGTGTATAATATTTTCTTTAGGCTCTTTTACTTTTTGTTTCTGTATTTCCTCTACCTTAACTATCTTTTTTGGCTTCTCTTGTACTAATATCAGCTGCTACAATGGATTTTTTCTTTAAACAGGTAATATATTGTCTATTAAAAATTAGAGACAATAGCAAATTTACTACAATTAAATTTAAATTAAATTGATGAATACTACAAATGATTTTAACAGTATTAGAATTATTTCAATTTTTGTTTCAGGTTTTTAAAAATTGCAACTTTTTGGAAATCAGTCCATTACATTATACTAACTAAAATGAATGGTGTTGAGAACTATAACAGTTAAAATAGCACTTTTAACTTCAACACTCATACTGTTTAACTTCAAGTTTACACATTTCCTGTATAATATACCTAGACCAATTTATTATGATCATGTCAAATTACATCCACCTTGAAATGTGATGAAGCTGACTCAAATTTTACTTCATTTGTTCATAGTGCATCAAGTAATTCTGGGTTGCATTTTCTATTCATTGTAATGAATCTATCATGTTTGTCTCCCTTTTCTTTAATTTAACATTTTCATTGAAAAAAATAGGTATATGAATACAGGCTTTTAAGTAGACCATTTCTAATAAGCTTGGTGATTATTCCATGTCCCTCTTCCTAAAATGGTTTTATTCTTCCCCCATGGGGGGCATGTCCCACAATATGGAAAACTCTAGCAATGTGAATATGGATTTGCATTATTATCCGTATGATCAAATGGGGTAGAATCACTGCTCAGAGCAGATAATGGAGAGAAGGAATAACTCAGCTCCTGTTTTGCTTACTTTCTTGGCTGTAAACCTTTGGTCTAGAAAGTATAAATTAAAAAAAAATGAAATCTAAGTGAGATGGATTATAAATGGGGTGATAGAAGCCCTCAATGAGTTTATGTCCCCAGGCACATATGAACTATAGATTTACAAAGGAACTACCAAACATGATTATTGGCCCACTTTTGCTGCTTGTAGAAAAATCTTGAAAATGAGAGATGCTATAAGCTTGGAAAAGAGCAACTATCCTAATTTTTTCAAAAAAAAGTGGTAGAAGAACAGAATCTTACGTTTATGAGCTAATGAGCTTGACTTCAATTCCTGGGTAAATTCCTGGATAAATAATATATTATTAAAGGGGTTCTGTCTGCATGTAGAAGAAAAGCAGTAATCACTAAGAGCTGGAATTTCTTTATTAAGTGCTATTTTAACAGGATTAGCATGCTAGTAAATGTGGGGAATGCTATAGACATAACATTCCTGTTTTTCAATAAGACATAACAAAGTGTCTCATGTTCTTTTTCTGCGTATGATGGAGAGATGAGGTATAAGCTAAGATGATAAAATTAGAAGGACTTGAAGCTTAACGACTGGATGAAATGGATAATACTAATGATGATGATGATAATAATAATGATAGAAGGGAATTAGCATTTATATAGTACTGTATCAGTAAGGCAAGATTCATGACCTTGAGGATGACCATGACCATGCCTGTATGTTTCGTAATCACAAAGTATGAAAAACTCTCTAAGTAGAAGGCAGAGGAAGTATAACATTTATTTAGACACCAGAGTGTCAAATCCCAAGACCAATAACTTCAGCTTGATATAGCAGTAATTATATTCCAAAACAAGTAAGCCCACCTCAGTGTAGCGACAAGGAAATTATAACACAGTATTATAGCAAGGAACCAAGTTATCCTGTAACCTTCCCCCCCTGCTAGGGCCTTCCCATAATTAATCACTCATGAATCCCAACTGTATGCTTGCCTGCATCCTCTCTTGCAGTTCTGAAAGCCCCTGCAGTTCTCAGAATCTTTGCAGTCTCCTGGATTGTCAGTTCTCCAGTCTCTCCATGCTGTAGATTCTCAGTTCTTTGATCTCTGCAATTCTCTGGTCTGCACTCTCTGCTCTGCAGTCTCTCTCAATGCTGGCTCTCTCAATGTCTGCTCTTCAACGCCCTCTTCATGCCTGCTGCCTCAGTGTCTTCTTGATGTCTGCTTCTCAGTTCTGCTTCTCTCACACTCTGGGCTCTCCTCATATACAGTTCTAACTGGCATCTGATTGGCTAGAACTCAGGTCTCTGATTGACTGAATTCATGCACATCTGATTGGGTAGAACTCAGTGCACATACTATTGGCTCTGATTGTAATGCCTCTCCTTAGGGCCCTGAGGGCTTCATACCTCTGGTGACCTAATTAGCAAAAAGGCCTGGGACTTCCTAAGTAAAGGGTGTAAGTAATGGCCTTATTGAATGGGTGGGGAAGATCTTTAATCACATTAACACCACAAGTGCCTTAAATGTTTGGAGGGAGGTATCTAGTGGACTACTCCAGAGATCTATTTTGAACTCTGTGCCATTCAACATTTTTATCAATGATTCAGATGAAAATCCATAGGCATGCTTTATTAAATTAGCAGATGACATGAAACTGGGAGGAACAGTTAGCACATTGCATGATATAATCTAAAAACATCTCAAGAGGATACTCTGACGTGCTGAAACCAATAAGATAAAATTTGACAGGGATAAATACAGATAAGCATATAGTTTGGTACTTCTGTGTCATGTACATAATAGGTGAGATATGGTTAGATAACAGTTCACAAAGAAAGGGATCTGAAGGTTTTACCTATATTTAAAACCTAAACTTCAAGGATTTCAGAATTCTGAATACTTTGTTATTATTCATACCACCATTTCAAAGGAAAATGTAAAGGTCTGCATTAAAGGTTTAATTATTTTAAGGCCATTTTTGTTCATTTGTTTATTCATATTACTGTTATTTTCTACCACATATTTTGTATATTACTTCAAGGTTTTGTTTGTTCCCTTTGAGTCTATAAAGAAAGTAATTACTGACGTTTAAAGAATAGGAATATTCTGTATTCAGATAGCAAATTTTCCTAAATCATTTTTCTCCATCTTAGATATCCCTATATTGAATATTTTTCTGATAGTAATGTACTACTTTCAGGAGAAATATTGCTAACAAAAACAAGCAAACAAAACCCCACAAAACCTTTTCAAGCAGTATTTGGTTTGTCCTTGACTTTACTTTTCTTAAGTAACTTTGCCAAAGGAAAATTTCTTTTACTGAATTTTAGGACTTGCAATGGAGATTTGCTTCTGCAGAATAAAGTGGCAATAATGGTCATCAAACTGAAGCAACTGAGTATTGACTGAAAGCCGTTAAATGTAATAAAATTAGTTTATGCTGAGTTATTATATTACATAGTACATAATTTTACATCACTTTATTAATTATGCCATTGTTGTTCCATTCTTAATTTAGCAAACAGAAACTGAGAAATAGGAGATAAATGTATTTTGTAACCAAAAACCTCAATCAGATAGGCAATTGGATCAGCATAAAGACTAATGATTTCTGGATTTATCCACTGAGCTCGAATATATTAATCAATTTTCTTGCTTGATCATAAGATCCACTGCAGTGGACTTATTTTCCTATTTAAAATAAGAGCTTCAAAGCCTTTGAAAATGATATTTTGGTCAGTTTTGTTCCATATAATCAGACCTAACTTGATTTAAAGGGTTATCATTCACTTCTTAATTAAATAGGCACATTTCAATCAAGTTTTTGTTCCAAGTATTCCATTGAAATTTCACTTTTTTAAAAATTTTTTCTCGATATTTATTTATTTAGTATTTTCAGTTTTCAGCAATAATTTTCATGAGTTTGAATTACAAGTTTTCTCCCCATTTCTACCCTCCCCCCCACTCCAAGATGGCATATATTCTGATTGCCCTGTTCCCAATCAACCCTCCATTCTGTCACCCCACTCCCCCCATCCCCTTTTCCTTTACTTTCCTATAGGGCAAGATAGATTTTTATGCCCCATTGCCTGTATATCTTACTTCCTAGTTGCATGCAAAAACTTTTTTTTTGAACATCTCCTTTTAAAACTTTGAGTTCCAAATTCTCTCTCCTCTTCCCGTCCCACCCACCCTTCCTAAGAAGGCAAGCAATTCAACATAGGCCACATGTGTGTCATTATGCAAAACCCTTCCACAATACTCATGTTGTGAAAGACTAACCATATTTTGCTCCTTCCTATCCTGTCCCCCTTTATCCAATTTTCTCCCTTGACCCTGTCCCTTTTCAAAAGTGTTTGCTTTTGATTACCTCCTCCCCCTATCTGCCCTCCTTTCTATCGCCCCCCCCCCTTTTTATCTTCTTCCTCCTTCTTTCCTGTGGGGTAAGATATCCAATTGAGTGTGTATGTTATTCCCTCCTCAGGTCAAATCCGATGAGCAAGATTCACTCATTTCCCCTCACCTGCCCCCTCTTCCCTCCCAACAGAACTGCTTTTTCTTGCCACTTTTATGTGAGATAATTTATCCCATTCTGTCTCTCCCTTTCTCCCTCTTTCAATATATTCCTCTCTCATCCCTTAATTTAATTTTATTTTTCTCGATATCATCCCTTCATATTCAGCTCACCCTGTGCCCTCTGTCTATCCATATATATATGTGCATATACATATACATACATAAGCATACATATGCATACACATAAACACACACACACATATATGTATATTCCCTTCAGCTACCCTAATACTGAGGTCTCATGAATTATACACATCATCTTTCCATGTAGGAATATAAAAAAAAACAGTTCAACTTTAGTAAGTCCCTTATGATTTCTCTTTCTTGATTACCTTTTCATGCTTCTCTTGATTCTTGTGTTTGAAAGTCAAATTTTTTTTTATAGAGGGGAAACAGGCCACTTCATTTATAGATCACAAGTAGCAGGCAAACTCCCTCTCTCTTTTTTTTCCCCTTGTTTTTTTTTGGGGGGGAAGGGGGGAAGGCAGGGCAATTGGGGTTAAGTGACTTGCCCAAGGTCACACAGCTAGTACATGTATCAAGTGTCTGAGGTCAGATTTGAACTCAGGTCCTCCTGACTTCAGGTCCAGTGCTCTACTCACTGCGCCACCTAGCTGCCCTGAAAGTCAAATTTTCTATTCAGCTCTGGTTTTTTCACTGAGAAAGCTTGAAAGTCCTTTATTTTATTAAAAGTCAGTATTTTGCCTTGGAGCATGATACTCAGTTTTGCTGGGTAGGTGATTCTTGGTTTTAATCCTAGCTCCATTGACCTCTGGAATATCATATTCCAAGCCCTTTGATCCCTTAATGTAGAAGCTACTAGGTCTTGTGTTATTCTGATTGTGTTTCCACAATACTCAAATTGTTTCTTTCTGGCTGCTTATAGTATTTTCTCTTTGATCTGGGAGCTCTGGAATTTGGTGACAATATTCCTAGGAGTTTTCTTTTTTGGGATCTTTTTCAGAAGGTGATCGGTCGATTTTTTCAATTTCTACTTTACCCACTGGCTCTAGAATATCAGGGCAGTTCTCCTTGATAATTTCTTGAAAGATGATATCTAGGCTCTTGTTTTGATCATGGCTTTCAGGCAGTCCAATAGTTTTTAAATTATCTCTCCTGTATCTATTTTCCAGGTCAGTGGTTTTTCCAATGAGATATTTTACATTGTCTTCCACTTTTTTATTCCTTTGGTTCTGTTTTATAATATCTTGATTTTTCATCAAGTCACTAGCTTCCACTTGCTCCAATCTAATTTTTAAGGTAGTATTTTCTTCAGTGGTGTTTTGGACCTCCTTTTCCATTTGGCTAATTCTGCCTTTCAAGGCATTCTTCTCCTCTTTGGCTTTTCGAAGCTCTTTTGCCATTTGAGTTAGTCTATTTTTTAAAGTGTTATTTTCTTCAGTATTTTTTGGGGGTCTCATTTAGCCAGTCATTGACTTGTTTTTCATGGTTTTCTCGCATCACTCTTATTTCTCTTCCCAATTTTTCCTCTACTTCTCTAACTTGCTTTTCCAAATCCTTTTTGAGCTCTTCCATGGCCTGAGACCAGTTCATGTTTTTCTTGGAGGCTTCTGATGTAGGCTCTTTGACTTTGTTGATTTCTTCTGGCTGTATGTTTTGGTCTTCTTTGTCACCAAAAAATGATTCCAGAGTCTGAG
Source organism: Trichosurus vulpecula (assembly GCF_011100635.1). Taxonomy (NCBI): domain Eukaryota; kingdom Metazoa; phylum Chordata; class Mammalia; order Diprotodontia; family Phalangeridae; genus Trichosurus; species Trichosurus vulpecula. The sequence goes on along the minus strand of NC_050574.1, from coordinate 145,102,964 downwards.
TCTGAATCTGAGTCCATTTTTGCTGCCTGCCCATGTTCCCAGCCAACTACTTGACCCTTGAGTTTTTCGTCAGGGCATGACTGCTTGTAGAGTAGAGAGTACTTTGTTCCAAGCTTGAGGGGTTGTGCTGTTGTTTTCAAGCTATTTCTACACAGCAAGTTCTGCCGCATCAGTGCTTCTCCTCCCCCAAGAACCGCCAACCTGGACTGGACTCAGATCTTAAGCAGGCTCTGCACTCCTGCTCTGATCAGCCACTTAATTCCTCCCACCAGGTGGGCCTGGGGCTGGAAGCAACTGCAGCTGTAGTTCTGTTCTCAGAGCTGCACTACCCCTGCTGCCCCCAGGGTGGTGGCCCAACTGCGAACTCCTTTTACTCCTCACAGCTTTTCCCACTAACCTTCTCTGTTGTCTTTGGTGTTTGTGGGTTGAAAAGTCTGGTAACTGCCACAGCTCACTGATTCAGGGCAATAGGGCCTGTTCTGCCCATCTTGTGGTCTGGTTGGTCTGGGTGCAGCCTAAGCTGGACTCTGCTCCCCTCCGCTTCCAGCTCCGTGGGATAGACCTTATCCAGTGACCATCCAGGCTGTCCTGGGCTGGAGCCCTGCTTCCCTCTGCTATTCTGTGAGTTCTGCAGCTCTAGAATTTGTTCAGAGCCATTTTTATAGGTTTTTGGAGAGACCTGGGTGGGAGCTCATGCAAGTCCCTGCTTCCCAGCTGCCATCTTGGATACACCCCCAAAATTTCACTCTAGATTGGTTTCAGTGAGCCATCTAATTTTCTCAAATTCTCACTTTACTGTTTTGTTGTATTTGACACCATTGACTATACAATTTTTCCTTTATTGTCCTTGTGTACTAGCCTAGCCTTCCTTCTCTTTTTCTGATTTTCTTTCGCATTTTTATTCTTCTCCTTTTTCTTATCCTCTAATGCTGAATGTACCCTGTCTTGAACTTCAACCCTATTTCTTTCCAAGGTCTCTTCCTCGGAGTACTTCTGTTCTTTTTTTTTTCATTTATGAATTCCATGTAAATGACTTTTAAATCTCTTTTTTTATCTGCCTTGATCTCCTAATCTCTTCTCTAATAAATCCAACTGCGTATTTATTAATCAATTATACCTAGTTAGAAATTTGGATAAAGTCTTAAGAGTTTGCCTTTTGTATTATTGAAAAGATTGAGACCACATAAAATGCACACCTCAGTTCTCCTCTTTCTCTGCTTTGAAGCTTTCTAAATCTTTTTCCTCTTACAAGTTTTAGAGAAAGAGATGACTCTTCTCATTGACAAGACCAACACTTCTATCTTCTATATTGAATCTATACCCTTTGTACTCTATAACCTCATTCTATCTTTTCTTCAATTAATTTCTGTTCAGTTAAAAATATTAACACTTGTTCTGTAGAGAATGCTGTCCACTAATGTTTGGAAGGATATTATATTTAGATAAGCCATAATCATTAGCTCAATGGAACTTAGTAATAAAACATACATTTATAACGTATACAAAATAATATAGTATGTGTTATGGGTATCTATAATATACTTGTGTGAGGAAATATGAATAGAATATTGAGCAGGTATGAGAGTCAGGGTGGGCCTAATGGAGAAGATGCTGTCTGATGTGGCATTTAAAAGGTGGATTGTAGTTGAGCAGGAAAAAGGTGGAGGGAGGACATGCATAGAGAACAGTGTGGTTAAAGACACAGTGTTGGTACAAGACAGATTTGGAGGAATATAAAGAATAATTCAGTTTGAATGAAGCATAGTTTGAGATAAGAATAAAATGTCAAAGTTCTACCAGATTTTGAAAACTTTGAATGCAAGACAAAGATGTCTGAATTTTATTCAACAAGCAGTAAAAAAACTCTTGAAGACTCTTGAGCAGAAAGAGTGATATGATCAGGCTGATATTTAAGGAATAATAAATTGGCATTATTTTGAAAGGATGATAAAGTCAAGAGTAGAGTTGGGGCAGCTTTTTGGGATGTTATTCTCGTTTTCCAGGTAGGTAGTAGTGAAATCTTCTCTCTACTAGGGTTGTGGCAGTGGAAATCTAGAGAACATACGGTGGGAGAGAATCAAGAGAACTTGTTAGATAATTAGAGATGAAAGGCAAGGGAGAAGGAAGAGTCCAGGATCAATTAATCAGTCAGCATGCATGTACTCTGCCAGGCAGGGGAGATGTAAAGACAGAAGTGAAATACTCTTCCCTCAAGGAGCTTACTTACATTCTATAGAGATCACAGGGAGGGATAGAATTATAAGAAGTTATTATTGGAGAGAGGAATCAATTTTTTGTTTATCTTATTTTTGGGAAACATGACAATGACCTTTAATCTATTCTAACTACTTGTTCAATTAGTTTCTTTTTTAGTAGTACTTTATTTTTTTCCTATCACATATAAAGACAATTTTCAGCATTCATTTTTATAAAATTTTTAGTTCCAAATTTTTCTCCATCCCTCCTTACTCCCCCCTCTTTCCTGAAACAGTAAGCAATTTGATATAGGTTGTATATATGCAATCATGCAAAATATATTTCCATACTAGTCATAGTTGTAAAAAAAGAAACAGATCAAAAGGAAAAAAAAAACAACAAAAAAGTGAAAATAGTATGGTTCCATCTTCACACAGAGTCCATAAGTTCTTTCTCTGGATGTGGATAACATTTTCTATCATAAGTCCTTTGGAATTGTCTTTGATCATTGTGTTGCTAAGAAGAGCTAAGTTATTCATAGTTGTTCATCACACAATGTTGTGGTTACTGTGTATAACATTCTGCTGATTCTGCTCATTTCACTTTATATCAGTTCATAGAAGTCTTTCCATGTTTTTCTGAAATCTGCCTGCTCATCATTTCTTATTGCACAATATCAATTAGTTTCTTGAAGACTGTGCTTCTGGGTCTATGATCAGTGATATTTACTACTCAACATATTAATGAATATTTAGAATCTACTTTGGTGTAATCATATCCTAGTCATGTTACTTTCCTTACCTCTAATGATTTTCCCACTCTTCTCTAATATCCACATCACACCCATTATTCAACTCCTATTTCCATCAAGCTTGCTGTGAATAGCCTAGCCTTTGTTACTTTTCCCCTATTTTTTCCCCTATATTTTTCATGTAGCATCTATAACCTATAACATGGTTTAGACCTAATCATAGTATAGGTAGTTCATTTAAAGACCTACAAAATTTGCCTCCAACCTACCTCAAAGTTAATAGATGTCAACTATTTTTTTTAAACTAAATTGTGGAAAGAGCATTGGATTGATAGTTAAGTAATAGAGGTTTTAGTTACCTCATGGGATTTGGTGATTGTGGATAAGTCATCTTAATCTCTCTGATTTTGTTTCTCTGGTAAAAGTAGGATGAGAGAGATCAATAAAATTATTACTTAGGATTTTTTCACCTCTGAAGTGAAGTAGAATTTACTTTAGCCACTCTTGTTCTTGGTTTATATAACCTTGTAAATTCCATGAAGGCATTAATTCTTTCATAAGAATTGATATAGGTTGTATATACGCAATCGTGCAAAATATATTTCCATACTAGTCATAGTTGTGAAAGAAGAAACAGATCAAAAGGGAAAAAAACAACAACAACAAAAAAGTGAAAATAGTGTTCATCTGTAATTTCCCCATACCTCCTGGCATAGTGCTAAGCAAATCTTCAGTACTGAATTTATTTGTTAATTGATCTATATAGTGATGACTCATAGTTTAAAACATAATAAAGTGATAGAGTATATTTATAACAGATATCATATGTTTGTTTGTCAACAGAATATGACTTCTGGTGCTTGCAGAGTACTTCCTTCGATTTTGAATGCTATCATTAGTCATGTCAGCATTTCCCCTACAAATGACAAAGTATCACAAATTTGTTGAGGACTTATACAGAAAAAGACAATGTCCTTTTCTCTTGAACTTTAGTGTGATTCTGCTCTGCAATGGGGCAGTGAACTGGAGCTCTGGCTCTGGATTAGGAGAACCTGTGTGGGAATATGAGCCTTCAAACAGGCCAGTTCACTTGTCAAGGCCTCTGTCTAATTATCTGTAAAATGAAGGGGTTGAATTTTAGGAATTTTTAAGGTCCCCTCAAACTGTAAATTGAATCCCATGATCTTATTATCCTGTGGAGTGGCTACCTTCCCAACAATATACAGGCCCGTGGTGAATTAAAACGAAGGTGCAGCAAAACTGCATTAGATGCTTCTAACTCCAACAGAGGGAATTTCTCCTTAGTAAAGACAGAAACTTGCTCTGTTGGAAAAATAGAGCATTGGGAGAGCTGGAGGGGATTTAAAAAAAATCTATTGCATTAGTGTTTTTTCCAGCTTTTAAGCCAATGAATTGTTATTTTAAAGAATCACGTTCTTAGGCATGTATTAATGAAATGACATGTGTTCTTCTTCTAGAATTCAAACCTGATTCACCAGAAAGTGTCTCCACCTAATGAACGACAAGGATCTCCCATATTATCATTTATTGTTCTTGAACAGTTCAATGCCATTCGTTTAGTGCAAAGTGTCCATCAGTCACTTGCAGCTCTTAGTAAAGTGATCAGAGGCGCGACACTTTTGAGTTCTGAAGTACAAAAATTGGCAAGTGCCTTGTTAAACCAAAAGGTAAGCTCTTTGTAACTATGGAATAGAGAGGCCACAGTGTCTGACTATATCTGATTTATCTACTATCTTATTAAATGTACAAAAGGAAATGTCATGGTTCATACCAATTCTATTTCCAAATAATTAAGCTATCTAATAAAAATAAAGAGGGATCGGAATGTGCACTTATTAAACACCTGCTCTGTACCAGGCATTGTATTAAGTACTTTTATAAATATTATCTAATAGCATTAGTAAGAACTAACATTAATATAGTTCTTTGAGGTTTTGATGTTATATAATATCTAACTTGATCCTCGCAGAAACTATGAGCTAGATACTATTATTATCCTCATTTTACAGATGAGGAAACTGAGAATGAAAGAAGTTAGTGACTTACTTGTACAGGTTATTCAGCTAGTAAGTGTGAGGCAGGATTTGAACTGGTCTTCCTGATTCTAAGTCTGGCACTCTTTACACTACACCACCTGGTAAGACAGCATATAAAAGCAGTTAGGATTGCATCACTCACTGATGTTAGTCTGACTCTTATGGTGTGATCACACCACCAAGTGTGTGTTGACAGGAGAAAGAGCAGCAGAGTCAGATTAGAACATGTTGTGGCAGCTAAGTGCAGATAGGTGGCTTTTCCTGGATGTCTTTATTTATGGTCTTGTATTGCATGTGTCCCTGGAGAAAGTATGCATGAGATTTTATTTTGAGGAACCGTAATATCTGCAAACAGTATACACCAAAAGACTTGAACAGTGATGACTATGACAATGTCAGCAGTGGCTGTGTTCTTGCTAACACTTTGTTAACATTTCATTGGGTCACAATGAATTAATGGAAGTTTTATACTCAGAACACAAATATACCATATCTTTTAATCACAGTCTGTAAGATATCATTTCCTTCCCCAATCTTGGGAAAATACTTATTGGACATTTTGCCCCTTTTCCCCATATATCTTGGGGAAAGGCTCAATTTAGAATAAGGTTTGAGTTCTGTTTCAGTGTATTTGGTTTCCTTCGCAGTCCTGTATATTTTATTTTAGACATTTAAAATATTATTCTGAGAAAGGGTGCATAGACTCCAGTAGATTGTCAGAAGGCTCCATTATACAAAGAAGGTAAAGGGCTCCTGTTTTAGAGAATTTTTCCTTGCTACTTATGTTTTAATTGATTTTTATTTTCCTGTGTTTTCCACAATATCTGTTAACAGCCATGGTTATCAAAGTGCTACAAGAAATATATCTGCATTTTAATGTCTTCAGTTGTTTCTAAGCACGAGGAAACGTTGTCAATCATGAAATCTTATTAGCAAGATGAATTCTCCAGTGAGAGAATGTTATATATCACTATCTTCAGTAGATTTGGCAAAAACAGCTCAGACCTTAGGGGAGAGCCAAAGAGATATGAAAGATAGACGCAACCATAGCAAATAAGGAAGGCTAATGTATTTTTTTATAAAAATCATTATCATTATCTCACTGTCGGTAAAAGTGACACTGAGAACAAAGAGTTCTGAAACTGTTTTTCCACAGGAGAAAACTTTATACTAAAAATTAATCAGAAAACTATATTTCCTAGAAGCCTTAGCCTTCTAATATTGTAGGGCATTTTATTTTGTGAAATCTAAGAAGGCAGCCAACAATAGAACTCATGGCTTCAGGTGTTGATACACAAAGGCATAATGCATACATAAAGTTTATATGTAAGATAAACTACCAAGTCTAACTCAAGGAAGCAAATAGAACCCTTTAAGGTATTACTAAATCTTGGATAAATCAGACTGATGACTAGAATATGGGTCCAGAAGGGTATATCTAGCTAACAATTATATAATGTTTACTCTGTGTGAGACACTATGTTAAGTACTCTATGATTATTATTTAATTTAATCCTCACAACAACCTTGGGAGGTAGGTATTATTATTGTCCCCATTTGATGCACAAGGAAACTGAGGCAAACAGAGGTGAAGTGACTTTCCTAGCATCACACAGCTCGTAAGTTGATATATTACTAAGAAATTATCTTCTTATTAGGTTGGGTTTTTTTAAGGATTTTTTTTAGTTTTTTTTTTTTTTCACTAATGTCTGAGGCCAGCCTTGAACTCAGGTCTTCCTGATTCCAAACCCCAAGCTCTATCTTCTTCACCACCAAAGGATGAGAGTAGAATATTATAATATGTAAAGATGTATTCATGTGAGGAAATTGATGAACCAGTGGAGGGATAACCATGGTAGGCAGTATTTGGGTGAAGATCAGCAGGGGCAGAAACAGTTTGGATGCTGATCATAGAGTCAATATGATCAGATTAAGCTGTAGAGAAGAGGTTTCAAACACACAGCCTGTGGGCCACATTGAAGTCCACCATATTCCTGTGTGTAACCCAAAACAGATAAAAATATTATTTAAATAACAAAATAAATAAAAATGTAATAGAAAATAGGTAATATTAATATGTGATTTTTTGAAGTCAATACGGGACCCACAAGGATCCTTTTGAATAGTTTAATGGCCTTTATTTCTATTTGAGTTTGACATCAGTGTTATAGACCACCTGAATTGGAAGATGGAAAAGATGAAGATTATAGGAAACATCACAAATATAGTAATTGCAAACTTGAATTATTTGGAAAAATCATTTGGAGCTCTTTCTCTGATAAAATCACAGGAGCTAATAATTTCTTGGCCTGCCTTAACGATAATTTCCAATCCAATAAACATTTACCTACTATGTGCCAGGCACTATGCTAAGCGCTGGGGATACAACTAATAAAAGGACAGTCGCTGCCCTCAGTGAGCTTATGATCTAAAGGGGAAGACAGCACCAAAAAGGAGGCAACAAAGCAGAGGTGGAGAGGGGAGGACAACAGGGAGTACCCAGCATGGGACTATCTTGTTCTATGGAGTTGAAACCAGGCATGGCCGCAGATGGAAGGTGCGGTAAGCTGAGTCTATTTTTTGCCCTCTGTAAATCAAGGCATTGGGAGGAGTTTGGTGTGCCACTCTCCTGCCTTACTTTCAGAGGGGAGAGGAAGATGAGGAGGTAGTGCCATTCAAAGATTAAATTAGCAGCATGGTAGTGATTTTAGAAGTGATGAGCTTAACTTGAAAGGGGTATTTTTCTCTGTGGACCTAAAACCAGTCTGGCCAGCAGATACGAAGTTGAGAGAAGAATTTCATTCTTCAAAAGAGAAATCAGTCATAGGAACTGAATTTCTCATCTGATTTTCACCAAAAGGACTGGTTGGTTGGGTACAAATTATTGAAAAACTTGGTGCACAAGTGATGTAACATATCAGAGGATGATAAAGCAGGGAATAACCTGACATTCACTGTAGATTTGGGTAGAGCAGATTTCAAAACATTCTAAAAATTATAAATAGAATCCCTCAGTGTGAAATTCTAGAGAATGTCATCCCAGGAGGGATGGGAATTTCTGAAGTATTAAAATTTGGAGACCTAAAGAGAAATGATTGTGAAGAGGAGGAAAAAAAAAGGCTGGGGTTGGGGGAGGGGGTGTTGTTGTCCAAAAGGACATGGGCAGGAAACTGAACTTAACCAATTTAGATTTTTAAAGACATGTTCAGTAGAAGATATTGGGCATATGATGAAGGAACATTTTTAAAATGTGTCATGGTCCTGCGAGAATAGTATCAGAATTGTTAAAGTTCAGAAGGAGCTAGTAAAGGAAGTTCAGAGACAGAGAGTGATAAATGTTTTAGTTTCATTGAGTAAAAGGATATTTCCACTGTCCTAGGTAAATGTGACTATAATAAAGGATGGCAGAGAGAAAGCAGAGCTGCTCACCATTTGCTTTTTTTTCTGCCAAAGATAATACAAAGACAAATTCTAACAGAAGTTGATAGTCAAGATAAATAGCACCTCCCTCATTGACTCACTGTCCTACTCACCACAGCAGGTATTCAACTCTTTTAATGCTTTTTAAAACCACTCAAGGCACCCCCTCCTCCCACTCACTTAGTAGGGGACCTGGCCTCATAATTTACCAAAAAGAAAAAAATTGAGCCTTTTCACCAAGAGCGCCCCCTTTTCCTCATTTCTTATCATTTAGGCATCTTCTCTTACTATATTCTTCTTCATCCCTGTCTCATATAAAGAGGTGCCCTTTCTCCTTGCCAGGGCAAAGTCTTCAACATGTACCCTAGGTTTCATCCCCTCCCACCTTCTTCAGCAGATTGTTCCCATTTTGATCCTCTCTGTCTCTGTCTCTCTGACTGTCTGTCTCTCTGTCTCTATCTCTCTGTTTCTCTCTGTGTCTCTGTCTCTATCTCTCTCATTATCAGTCGCTCTATCTACTAGCTCCTTCTCAGCTGACTACAAAGACTTTCATGACTCTCATCCTTAAAAACAAAAGTTGGATCACTTAATCCAACTGTCCTTTCTAGCTGTTGTCCTATACGTCTACTCTCCATGGCTAAACTCTTCGAGAAAACCATTTATATTAGGTGCCAGCACTTACTCTCCTGTCACTTGCTTCTAAACCCTCTGTAATCTGGCTTCCAGTTTCATGATTCAACTGAAATTGCTCTCTCTAAAGTAATAATGATGTCTTAGTCGTCCAATCCAGTGGTTTTTCTCAATCCTCATTCTCCTTGATCTCTCCACAGCCTTTGACATGTTTATTACTTTCTCCTCTTTGATATTCTCTCCAAAGTTTTTGTAAGACCACTCTGTCCTGTTCTTATGCTACTAGTCTGACCCAGCAAAGGGTCTTTATACAGGTCACACCCGCTGATGATGAGTGTCCCTCAAGTTTGTTCTGGGCCCTGTTCTTTGTTTTCTCTATAGTATTTTTGGTGTTCTCATCAGCTCCCGTATCACTCAGGCATCCAACATGGTTAAATTATCATCTCTATGCAGATGATTCCCAGATATCTTTATATCTTTATTTATTTTGAGCTCTAGTCTCACATTGCTAACTTTCTTTGGATATCTTGAATTGGATGTCATATACATCTGGAACTCAACATGTCCAAAACCAAACTTATTATTTTTCCTTTCACAAGCCTCCCATCCTCCCAACTTTTCTGTTACCAGCAAAGGCTTCACCATCCTACCAGTCACCCAGGCTCACAGCTTTGGTGTCATTCTTGATTCTTTACTCACTCACTTCACATATCTAATCTTTTGTCAGTGCTTGTTGTTTCTACCGTCACCATATCTCTCCTATACTTTACCTTCTCTTCACTCATAAAGATACCACTGTGTTACAGGGCCTCATCACCTCATGCCCAAACTATTGTAATCTTCCTGAATCAAGACTCTTTCCACTCTAATACATCTTTCACTCATCCACCAAAGTGATTTTCCTAAAGCCCAGTTCTGACCATGTATCTCCTCTACTCAATAAATTTCATTGGCTTGTTATTACATCTAGAATCAAGTACAAAATTCTCAATTTGGCATTTAAATTTCTTCTCAACCTAGACCTATCTTACCTTTATGGTCTTACACTTTTCTCTCCTCTACATATTCTTAATACTCATCTTTACTGGTTTACTAGCTCTTTCTTTTTTTAAATTTTTTTATTTAATTTATTTAATATATTTAGTTTTCAGCAATGATTTTCGCAAGAGTTTGAATTACGAATTTTCTCCCCATTTCTACCTTCCCACCCACTCCAAGATGGCGTATATTCTGGTTGCCCCATTCCCCAGTCAGCCCTCCCTTCTGTCATCACACTCCCCTCCCATCCCCCTTTCCCTTCTTCTCTTGCAGGGCAAGATGAATTTCTATGCCCCATTGCCTGTGTATCTTATTTCCTAGTTGCATGCAAAAACTTTTTTTTTTGTTTTTGAACATCTGTTTTTAAAACTTTGAGTTCCAAATTCTCTCCCCTCTTCCCTCCCCACCCACCCTCCCTAAGAAGGCAAGCAATTCAACATAGGACACATGCGAATCATTATGTAAAACCCTTCCATAATACTCATGTTGTGAAAGATTGACTGTGTTTTGCTCCTTCCTAACCGATCCCCCTTTATTGAATTTGCTCCCTTGACCCTGTCCCTTTTTGAAAGTGTTTGTTTTTGATTACCTCCTCCCCCTATCTGCCCTCCCTTCTATCGTCCCCCTTTTTTATTTTCTTCCTCCTTTTTTCCTGTGGGGTAAGATACCCAATTGAATGTGTATGGTATTCCCTCCTCAGGTCAAATCCGATGAGTGCAAGATTTACTCATTCTTCCTCAGCTGCCCCCTCTTCCCTTCCTACAGAACCGCTTTTTCTTGCCGCTTTTATGCGAGATAATTTATCCCATTCTATCTCTCCCTATCTCCCTCTCTCAATATATTCCTCTCTTATCCCTTAAATTGATTTTATTTTTTTAGATATCATCCCTTCATATTCAACTCACCCTGTGCCCTCTGTCTATACATATACATATATATATATATGTATTTATACACCTACATATATACATAGATAGGCACACACATATGTATACACACACACACACACATATATGCATATTCCTTTCAGCTACTATGATACTGAGGTCTCATGAATCATACACATCATCTTTCCATGTAGGAATGTAAACAAAACAGTTCCACTTTAGTAAGTCCCTTACGATTTCTCTTTCTTGTTTACTTTTTCATGCTTCTTTTGATTCTTTTTTATGAAAGCCAGATTTTCTATTCAGCTCTGGTCTTTGCACTGAGAAAGCTTGAAAGTCCTCTATTTTATTGAAAATCCATATTTTACCTTGGAGTATGATACTCAGTTTTGCTAGGTAGGTGATTCTTGGTTTTAATTCTAGCTCCATTGACCTCCAGAATATTGTATTCCAAGCCCTTCAGTCCCTTAATGTGGAAGCTGCTAGATCCTGTGTTATTCTGATTGTTTTTCCACAATACTCAAATTGTTTCTTTCTGCTGCTTACAGTATTTTCTCCTTGACCTGCAAGCTCTGGAATTTGGCGACAGTATTCCTAGGAGTTTTCTTTTTGGCATCTTTTTGAGGAGGCAATTGGCGGATTCTTTCAATTTCTATTTTACCCTCTGGCTCTAGAATATCAGGGCAGTTCTCCTTGATAATTTCTTGAAAGATGATATCTAGGCTCTTTTTTTGATCATGGCTTTCAGGCAGTCCAATAATTTTTAAATTCTCTCTCCTGGATCTGTTTTCCAGGTCAGTGGTTTTTCCAGTGAGATAGTTCACATTGTCTTCCATTTTTTCATTCCTTTGGTTCTGTTTTATAATATCTTGATTTCTCATCAAGTCTCCACTTGCTCCAATCTAATTTTTAAGGTAGTATTTTCTTCAGTGGTGTTTTGGACCTCCTTTTCCATTTGGCTAATTCTGCCTTTCAAGGCATTCTTCTCCTCATTGGCTTTTTGGAGCTCTTTTGCCATTTGAGTTAGTCTATTTTTTAAAGTGTTGTTTTCTTCAGTATTTTTTTCAGTATTTTTTTGGGTCTCCTTTAGGAATTCATTGACTTGTTTTTCATGGTTTTCTCGCATCACTCTTATTTCTCTTCCCAATTTTTCCTCTACTTCTCTAACTTGCTTTTTCAAATCCTTTTTGAGCTCCTCCATGGTCTGAAACCAGTTCATGTTTTTCTTGGAGGCTTCTGATGTAGGCTCTTTGACTTTGTTGATTTCTTCTGGCTGTATGTTTTGGTCTTCTTTGTCACCAAAGAAAGATTCCAAAGTCTGAGACTGAATTTGAGTGTGTTTTTGCTGCCTGGCCATGTTCCCAGCCAACTTACTTGACCCTTGAGTTTTTCGTCAGGGTATGACTGCTTGTAGAGTAAAGAGTACTTTGTTCTAAGCTTGAGGGGATGCGCCGTTGGTTTCAGAGCTATTTCTATACACCAAGTTCTGCTGCACTAGTGCTTCTCCTCCCCCAAGAACCGCCAACCTGGACTGGACTCAGATCTTAAGCAGGTTCTGCACTCCTGCTCTGATCAGCCACTTAATTCCTCCCACCAGGTGGGCCTGGGGCCGGAAGCAACTGCAGCTCTAGTTCTGTAGTTGCACCTCCCCCTGCTGCCCCCGGGGCAGTGGCCCGAACTAGGAGCTCTTTTCACTCTGTCCCCCGTGGCTTTTCCCACTAACCTTCACTGTTGTCTTTGGTGTTTGTGGGTTGAGAAGTCTGGTAACTGCCACAGCTCACTGATTCAGGGCTCTAGGGCCTGTTCTGCCCAGCTCCTGCTCTGGTTGGTCCTGCCGCTGCCCATGCTGGGCTCTGCTTCCAGGCTGTCCTGGGCTGGATCCCTGCTTCCCTCTGCTATTTTGTGCATTCTGCAGTTCTAGAATTTGTTCAGAGCCATTTTTATAGGTTTTTGGAGGGACCTGGCGGGGAGCTCACAGAGGTCCCTGCTTTCCAGCCACCATCTTGGCTCCGCTCCTACTAGCTCTTTCTTATAAACAGCTGTATTGGTAATTAAGGGGGGCTTTTAGCACTTATTCAACCAAGTGCCCTTGAAGAGTTTGGCCTTTGTTTCCTTGATTAAATTAGGAGTAATTGATGACCTCCTTGCCTCAAGGGAATGTCTAGTTTACAAGGGTTTGAGTGACATGTTTGTGATATCAGAAGCATTTAGATCACTTGGGTTTAAGTTACATTTTTGTGACACTTTTAGGTCATGTGGATGAGTCGCATGTGGGACTCACCTTTGAACCTGAACAGGATATATAAACCCAGAGATTGGCGTTCTCCCTTGAGGCTCTCACTCCTTGAGGAGTGTTGGCGTGGGACTCTGGGCAGCTGCTCTAAGAGCCTCCCAGCTTGTCAACCCAGATATTGATGTTTTCTTGGTAACTATGAATTGTGATCTGGTCTGTTTGTATTGTGTATGTTTGTAACTTGTTTGTATTTGTTCTGAAGTTAAGGGTGCTGGCTTTTTCCCCTGAACTAAGTGAATGATATTTTTATGTTGGATTGAAATAAGATTGTTAACCCCTTAACATTATTTTCCTTAATAAAGCAGATCAAAAGAAACTGTTCTGGCAGCATTCTTGTTGTTGGGCTTGTGTTGGTCTTTCACCACCACAACAGCTGCTAGCCAAATTGTTGCAACAAAATGGTGTAGTCGGTAGAATCTGCAGATTAAAAGGAAAGTATGGTGTTTTGGAGTACTGAGATGGTGGTTGAATGTTTCCCAGTTTTGAGGTGGCTCTTTGTACTTGGGGTTGCAATGGTTCTATGGAGCCCCGGAGTAATAAAGGCCTGAAGGAAAACAGGCCAGTGGCAATGATGGGAGTCGTTTCCTGAGAGGCCAAGAGCTTTTGTTGCAACTTAAATGCGACTTAAACCCACGTGGTCTAAAAGTCTCTGATGTCACAAACATGTCACTCAAACTCATGTAAACTATGCTTTCCCTTGAGGCAAGGAGATCAAGAACTCCTAATTTAATCAAGGAAACAAAGGCCAAACTCTTCAAGGGTACTTGGTTGAATAAGTGCTAAAAGCCCTCCTTAATTACCAATACACTAGCTCTCTATCTCTTGACTCTGTGCCTTGGTCATCTCCTGTGCCTGGAATGCTCTCTCTCTATTCAGCCTGATCAAATCTTACCTTCTTTAGGCAACTTTTCCCTGTCCCCCACTTTTACTACTATTACCTTTCCTCTGACATACCTTCTATTTGCATTAAGCATATCTTCAATGTAAATAGTTGTTTGTGTGTTGTCTCCCCCACCGTCATGTGAGTTCTTTGAGGGTAGGGACTGTTTCTGCTTTTCTTTGTATCATTAGAATTTAGCATAGAACCTGGCATATAATAAGTACTTTAAAAATGCTTGGTGACTGACTACTCCAATCAGAGGCTTAGACAGACAGCACTCCAGGGCAATGAAAGGATGGCTGGATGTCATTTCTGAACCAGGGATCTTTTAGAGATACTAGAGAATAGGAGAGATACCTTGGGACTGGAAAACAGCAAATGTTCCATTTTTTAAAGAGGAAGAACTTGGTGTCTACAAACTAATTGATCATTTGATTTTTATTCTAAGAGAATCAATTACAATACAGTGTGTGATCATCTAGAAAATAAAGTAGTGTTCACAGAGATCTAGTATGACGTCATCATCATCGTCATAGCTAACATTTGTATGGAACTTTTCAAGTTTGGAAAGCATTTTGCATGTATTTTGTTATATGATCTACACAATAAACTCAGGAGGTATGGGGCTGTTGTTATAACAGAAGTTGAATCATACAGCTAATAAGTGTTAAAGGAAGAATTTGAACTCATTCTTTCTCATTCCAAGTCATTCAGTTAGTCAGGCTGTCCATCCATCTCCATCTTGATCCAGCCATTTCATTTCTTGATTTCATTTTTTAACAGTGGATAGAGTGCTGTGCCTAAAGTCAGGAAGACTCATCTTTTTGAATTCAAATCTGGCCTCAGATACTTACCTGCTTTGTGACCCTGGACAAGTCATTTAACCCTATTTGCCTCAGTTTCCTTATCTGTAAAATGAGTTGGAGAAGGAAATGGCAAATTACTTCATTATCTTTGCCAAGAAAATCGCAAATAGGGTCTTGAAGATTCAGACTCAATTGGAAAAAAAACAACCAAAAACCCTTGACTTATAAATCAAGGGAATGTTGTCACTATAGTTTGCTATATTTTAGTTAGCACTTGGTAGAGTCATCCTCCTTTTGGGAATAAAATGGACAAATATGGAATAGATGATGTATAGGTAGATGCATTATCTAATCAGTTGGGCAGATCCAAAGAGTAGACCTTGGAACATTAAGTTTCTAGTGGATTGATGCAATATTCTTAGCAATAAATTGGACACTGGTATAAATGTCATGCTTATCATTTGTAGATGATACAAAGTAAAGAAGGATTGCTAATATAATGGATGACAGGAAGATCTGAAAAAGTTTTTTACAGGCCATATCTAATAGGTTGAAATTTCATAGAGATAACTCTAAAGTCTTACATGTGAGTTCCACAAATATTTATAAGTACAAGATTGGAAAGGCATGGCTAGATTGTAGGTTATCTTAAAAAGATATGGGTGATTTTAGCAGGCTGTTAAGCTCAACTTGATTTAATATGATATGGCCAATAATCTTAGTCTGCATTAAGAACAGCATAATGTCTAGAACTAGGAATGTGATGGTTGTGTCACTGCATGCTTTTTTAGTCAGATCATATTTGGAGCGTTGTGTTACGTTCTGGATACCACACTTTAGAACTGGAGTATTCAAAGGAAGACATCCAGAGTGGTGATCATGCATGAAGGCGCTTGCAATGTTTAGGCTGGAGGAAAGAAGATTTAGAGGATACCTGAGAATTATTTTCAGGGTTTCATATGGAAGACTGGTTGCACTTGTTTTGCCTATTCCCAGAGGGCAGAATGAGGTACAATGGATGAAAATTGGAAAGAAGAAAATGCAGGCTTGGGACAAAAAGAAGCTTCTTTATTACCAGAAAGATCCCAAAGTGGATTAGCCTCCATTTTGCAGGTAGCTGTTTCTTCCTCACTGGGAGTCTTCAAGCATAGCCTTACTATGTGTGGGTATCTTGCATAGAGGGCTCATGCTCAAGTGGCCATCCTCTGAGATTCCTTCCAGCTCTGCAGTTCTGAGATTGTTTTTCTGCTGAAGTTCAGTCTTCTTGAATACTCTTATCAGTGCTTGATATTTCCTCACATTGTTTAGGAAATACCAACCAAAATGAGGTGAAGCTCGAGTCAATTCACAAGTGGAAAAAACCTAACTAATATATTCTCCATCTATGTTATATTTGAAAACTTTAGAAGTTTTAACTTTTAAAAATATTTTTTATGAAAGGCCAGAGCTCAGAATGCTTGGAATTATTCCTCAGTCACATTATCAATTTTTCCAAATGGAATCCCTACACTTAAATTATTAGAAGACAACTGGCCATCGGTATTTCTAAACATTTATATACAAAATATGACTATTGTTATAGTTTCTAATAAATATGCACTTGAGACACATTTTAATTCAATTCAACAAATGTTTGTTGAATAATTATATGTGCTATTTGGTGTATTTGGTGCTAGTAATGATACACGGAGATAGCTATGACATAAGTCCTGCTCTTAAGAAACTTATTATCTACTAGAGAGTCTAGGTTCATAGATTTAGAGCTGGAAAAGACTTCAGTATGGTCCAAAGCCTTCATTTTACCAAGGATGAGAGTGAGGCTCAGGTAAATTAACTTGCCCAGGGTCACACAAGTAACTTATATTAGAGGTAAAATCTGAACTTAGCTCCTCTGACTCTAGAGCTAGTATTTTTCAGCAAAAGAGATGCCCAGGTACATCATATATGATGTTAATGATGTGAAGGTCATGGATATATAAATTAGCGTTAATTTTTTTATTTTAGTGGATTGCAAGCTCAGGATGAATCATCAGGATAATATGGCAGTCAGAAGAGCTACCAAAGTTTTAGACTGTACAAAGAGAGGCATAATGTCTAGGATCGGGGGAGGGTTTCATTTCCTTCTGCTGTGGTCATAGCTCATTTAGAATCCTATGTTCTACTCTGGCCACCACTTTTTAGGAAGGATTTGTATAAACTTCATGTCTTCCAGCAAAGGCTGGCCCCGTGTTGGGTAGACTGCAGTGCGCGTCTTTGTTCAAGTGTAGGGTAGATTCAGTGGGCTCTGAAATCCTTTCCAATTATCTTGTTTGATGGTGTTCTTGAGGCTGTTGTCAGTGCTTGATATCTGAAACTCTTCCCTTCTCACATCACATACTTCACTTGTAATAAAGAGTTAATGATTAATATGTTTATAGCAAATATATAATAGCTTCTGTTGGGCTATATGAAGAGGATAGGGATTGATACCCAATGTTAACAAGATTGAGTTCTGTTAGACTTTCTGCAAGATTAGTCAAAGGAGACTGCTGGCCAGGTTCTTGAGAAAAGTTAGAATACAATATCTAATCAGATGATACCATGAGCAAAGTATTAAATTCCAGGCACCACATTTAAGGAAGACTATTAGTCACTTAGAGAGTATCCAGAGGGGCACAACCAGTGTGGTGATCATGCAATTTGAGGGTGGCTTGAGAAGAGAAGCCACAGGGAGGACTTGATGGCAGTTTTCAAATCCTGGAAGGGTTGCCATATGGAAGACATTAGAATGTTTTTTGCTTGACCCTTGAAGATAGCATGACATACAGAGGGTAAAAGTTATGAGGATAGATTTGGGCCTCGTGTGAGAAAGAACTGTTTTACCATTAGGGACAGAAAATATCAGCTGGAAGTTACCTTAGCTATTGTTTTGTCTAACCACCTAATTTTGTAGTGGAGGAAACTAAGACTTAAAGAGGGTAAGGGCCTTCCTCAAAGTGACATAAATCACCAAATAGATTTAAACACAGAGGCCCTGACTCTAAATCCAGTGTTCTTTGCACTTTACCATGCTGCATGCCTCTTGTAAAATACTGGCATCTCAGGCTGTCATTTTTATGATATGAGTTCCACTTGGTTCCAAAATATGTTATTTAGTCAGGGATCCTTTCCTTACGTTTGTAAACAGTCTCTTATATTTGACTTCCCAAAGGTCCCACATCAGTACTGCTTTCTCAGTGCAGAAAAGAAAACATGAAAGAACTCCTTTGGCCACATGGAGGGAAAAGTTATTTGAAGTGATCTTCGCTGATCATTTTCATTTGAGCTGTTCCCATTCATCTTCATACTTTTTGAAGTTCAGCATTTTAATGTTCATCTTCAATCAAAGCTATTTTTTACTCTTCCTAACCTGGACCAGATTAGGTTTGCATAAGCCAGCTTTCTCTCCTGAAAAACCCTACTTTGTAGAGAGAATTGATCAAATCACTTTACTAAGTCTTCTTTACTAATTGTGCAGACTCCTAGCCCCTTTTGCCATTTCTTGTTAAATTAATATTACTTCAAGTTGTTTTGTAAATCAGGCTTCCACTGAGTCTTTTAATGTCTTGAGAATACCATTGTAATACTTGAACAGTCCAACTATTGTCCCTCATTCTGATGACATGGCCGGCTTACCTCATTTTCTGGTTATACATGTAATGAATGAGGGTTTTCCTCCCACTTATCCTGTTCCATTTGTGGTGAATAATATATTGTAGCCTGCTCATATCTACAGTGTGTCTTTCTATTGCTCTTTGGGCCACCTGTAATTCTCATTTCTCTTAGATCAATGTATTCCATGGTTTGCAAACATAATTGGTAGCACTATGGAGAGAATACAGGTGTGAAAGAGATGGGCTTTTGCATCACAGTCAACCAACAAGAAGATGCTGTGCTAGGTGTTGGTCATACAAGTACAAAGAAGGCGATATTTCCTGCTCACAAGGAGCTTAACATTCTTATACAGAAGACAATAAGCATATACATAAATATGTACAGCATAAATACAAAGTGAATAACTAAAATGTATATAAAATACAAGGAAGTTTGAACATTAACAGTTGATGGGAGCAGGAAAAGTTTCATGTATAAGATAGTTCTTGAGCTACATTCTTTTTTTTTTTTTTTTTTTGCTTTTTGGCAGGGCAGTTGGGGTTAAGTGACTTGCCCAAGGTCACACAGCTAGTACATGTGTCAAGTGTCTGAGGCCGGATTTGAACTCAGGTCCTCCTGACTCCAGGGCCGGTGCTCTACTGACTGCGCCACCTAGCTGCCCCCTTTGAGCTACATTCTAAAGAAAAAAGAGAATGCCATGGTGGTGGTAAGGATGGAGTATATTCCATGCATGTAGAAAAGCCAGGGCAAAGACAAGGAGATGGGAGGTGGATTTTCCTGTGTGAGAAACAAAAAGAGGGCCTTTTTGGATGGATTTTGCCTTGTTGTCTAGGAGAGGAATATCCACTGAAGCTGGAAAGATAGGTGAGAGACAGGCTGTGTATCAAGAGAATATGGCAGTAATCTAGGTGAAGAGTGGTGAGGGCCTGAATGGAAAGAAGTGGTCAGATGGGAGAGAGATTGTGAAGGTAAAAACTATCGTGTTTTTAATGAAACATGTCCATAATAGAAGACCTTAAGTAGCTTTTCCATCTGGAATATTGAAATCAAAAGATTACTAATATACTAAATTAATTATGACTTTTCTATTTCAGTGTCCTCTAATATGGCAGAGCAAGTGGGAAGGCCCAGAAGATCCCTTGCAGTATCTTAGAGGTCTTGTAGCTCGTGCACTTGCAATACAGGTAAACTTATATTCTTTGGTTATTTTCGTTGTGTGAATGTATTATAACAGGCCTGTTAGTATCTAAGAACCACCCTAATCAGAGGATCAGATGAATTTACTAAATAACCAGTGTTTAAAAAATGTTCTTATATAGTCGCACACATTTTCATCCTTTTAAAAATGAATGCTCTGAGCTCAATGTCTTAGGAAAGCTTCCACTTGCTGGCAGCTCGACTCTACATTATGGTTCAAAAGAGATATTTTTTCCCTTCAGTAATAAAGACCATCTCCTTTTTAGACATGTATTACAGTGGGTAGAAAGGCTCTACTGTCAGGAAGTTTGCTTTGAGCGATTGTGATTTGTTCATTTCTTTTCCTGACATTTAGGGTCGTGATGGTGTTGTGGTGGTCAGATTTGGAGGAGGAGAAAATAGAATCCCCTTATCCAATATAAGAAAGAAAAGACTTGGGTAGTAAAGACAGTTAGAAGATTAGGAGTGCCCATGTTTCAAGCTAGTAAAAGCTGACAACAGGGAATCACTAGACCTTTAGGATAGAAGAGCTGGCATGAAATAAATTCAGGTTGAGCTCAGCCGAAGCCTCACTCAAAGCAAGAAGTTGCAGTTATAGTCAGTATTATCATTTCCGCAGCAGAGAAACTGAGATGTGGTGAAGACCCAGCAGGTAGGGAATAACTGCACTGCTTGGGTAGCTGGAACTGTATTTTCATCAGTTGCCATTCCAAAGAGACTGCTTGCTGAATTTACTGCTCACCAAGAGATTTCTATCAAGTAAGAGCTCTGTGTGATTTCAGTCAGGATGCTCATATAGAATCCTTTTCTCAATTGGCCCTTTGTGCCTGTCATTCTGACAAGAGAGATAAATCATATCCTTATGCTCCTAGAAAAATGGGGGTCCCAATGGCAAGGATAAAAGGGACGCTGGTATACTTCTGTATGGGCAGCAAAAAGAAACCAGGGAACTCGATAGAGCTGGGGGCTCCTGATAAGACCTATCTGCACATTAGGATGACTAGAATCTTGTCTGAGAATTCAGTTCTGTGACTCCTCCTGTCTTATTATAAAGGGAAAACAAATAGGAGAGAGTTCTTTTTGTACAGTGTGAACAGAACGGAGGAATGGCATCTGTTGCTGTTAATGGGTTGAGTTACTTTTGTTAACTACAGTTGAGGAAGATTTCTAAAAAAGGACACTTTCACATCGTGAATAGCCCTTCTCCTGCCCCAAGTAGGAGAGGTCAAATGATTCCTGGCCAAGTCAGAGCACAATGACAGCTTCCTTGTCTCATGACGGCTGGTAGCAGGATGTCAAACAGGATCCAAGCAGGCCTGCCTAGAACCAAGGAATGTACTTCCTGCTGTCCAAGAGTAAGCAGAGCCAGTATAGTCTTCAATGCCCAATGAGAATCGTGTTGCACACAGTTAATGTTGAAACTCGCAACTATACATTCACATCTCATTACTGATAATGATGGTTCAAAGTAATAGGCACCATTTTTAGCATTATGGCGATTTAGTGCCCAAGCTATTTAATTCAACAAGTGAATGTAAAGGAAAGAGATAGAGTTATATGGATTATCAGTGAACACTTGCCATTGCTGCTCCTGAACCACCTTATCGTGGTATTCTGTAACCTATAAAAGAATAGTGGGTAAGAGCATGGTGCTAAAAATACCAGAATAGAACCAAAAGAATATAGTTCTTCAAAAAGCTGTTGCTTAGTAACATGTCATATGTGCTTATTTGGTACCTATGCAATTTAGAATACAAGTAATGCTTTAAAAGGCCTTAGATATTATATAGTCCAATTCCCTCATTTTCTATATGAGAAAATTGAAGTTTAAAGAAGATAAATGACTTGGCTGTTGTCCTATAACTAGTTAGTAGCAAAACTGAAACTGGGGCACAAGTCTCTTAATTACCAATGCAATGCTCTTTCTACTAGACAATGACATCGATTTTCAGTTCTTAAACTCTTGCAGACTGGCTTCCACTGTCACCACTGAATGACTTGTACTGCTCTCTGCAAAGCCACCAATGATTTCTTGACATCTTAACCCACTGGCCTTTCCTCAAACCTCACCGTTTTTTATTACTCTGCAGTTGTGTTGGTTTGTTTCGTTTGCATTGTTGAGCACTTCTTCCTTTTGGATAATTTCTCTTCCCCAGATTTTCATGACATTCCTTATGGAAACATTTTATTTTCTTTATTAGATAGTTTGTCATCTATTCCAGAAAACTGCTTGCTCTTTCCCTAGGGCTGAGTAAACTCAGTGCACTCTCCATATTTGGGAAGGTGTGAGCAGTCTGTCACTACAAGGTGAAATTTGGTGGAGACAACACAAACCACCACAACCAAAACAAGAGTAAATAAATCAATAAAAGTAAGCCTAGCAGCATGGTCAGAGAGAGGCGGGGGGAGAGCATCAGGGTGAAGTGAATCGGTACAGAGCCTTTTGTTGAGGTTTTTTTTTTCCCTGATAGGTATTATATTGTTTAAAAATGTTTATTTCTCATCTTTTTTTGTAACTTTTATTTATTTGTTGTATTTCTTCTTATTTTGAGGTAGTGCAACTGAAACTTAGACTAAGACATAACTTCTCACTTCATCTGGATAGAAGTCCCTCATAAACTCTTTTTGCAAAGCTGATTCTGCATCTGAATTGAACCTTTCTCAAATGTTATTCTGATCTATTATCCAGTCTTCCTCAGTTTCAGCTAACATGAAAACTGTCATCCATAGCAATTCAAGGCTCTCACATCCACTAGTACATCTGTTCAGCAGCGAAAGTATGTCCCACCTCCAGCATAATCATTGAGGTTGTAGACAGCACCTACAATTCAAGGATACTGCACCAGCTATCTCAAAGGAGTTGTTTAACCCATCATGCTGATCGTCTGATTTGCCTGTTCTAGCTTCCCTAGAGAGTTACTTAAAGAGCAATGCCCCTGAATGTGAAACTGCACTAAATAGTCCATGTTGGATTTTTTCTGGCAATGGACCCTGACTACTGTGACATACACTGACTGAATCTCACATTGTCCAGTCACTTGCCAAGTCTTACTAATTCTATCTCTATAACATTGCTTGCATCTGTCTCTTTCTCGTTAATTCACAAAGCTTCTACCTTAGATCAAGTCCTCATCACCTTTCACCCAAACTGCTTCAGTAGCCTCCTAATTAGTGTACCTGCCTTCAGTTTGCCTCTGGACACCAGAGAGACAACTCTGGTCTTACATGTTCCCATACTGGTATGTGTAAGATAAGCAGAGATTCAGAAGTGGATCCTAAATTAATTAGACAACCACCATGGTCATCACTAATGAGGATTTTTTCCAGGCCTCTCTGGATCAATTTGTGTCTAAATATATTATTCTGAGGCTCTGTCTTTGTCAACAGAAAATACTACAAGACAGGAAGCCATCTTATCTCTTAGCTAAATAAGTCTACATCTCTAGCTTTTCTATATGACATCTATTCCCATTACCTACCTCTCATTATAAAACTTATAGGGCATTTGGTCTAACATTCTATCTCCCTTTGTTCCCCTGTTGTTTGACCCTGTTTCCTTTGTGGGAAACCAAGTTAGGGAGGATGCCTCAATTCTCCTGCATTCTGTTCAAGTCTATAGATCCACACATTTTCCTATATGTGAATATTACTAATAATTTGATATTCTCAGTAAATTCATATGTTAGATTTTTTTCCTGCACAGATGTTTTACATTGACTTTCAAAATGAGATGCACACAATACCAGCAAAGCAAAAGAGAGCCTTTCTCCACTGGGTCATTCTCATTTTTCTCCATACTAAAAATAAATTAATCTCAGTCTATTTTAATAAATCTCTTTATTTCTCTTCCAAAGATTCCTCTCCAATAGTAGCATCACATTCTCTTTCTGAATCCCGATTTTCCACCTACATAGACATTATATTTTCTCTTTAGTTTCATACTTTCTTCCAACTTTCCAGCACAGACATATCTCAAGCTTCAAAAGTAATTTTCTTGTTAATATATTGTTGTATGATCCATTTCTTTTCCATGTCTTAACATTTATTTTGAAGAATGCTGCTGTTTACCTTGAGAGTTTCTGGAGTATTTTATATTCTTTTTATATAGAAACTTCTTTACATTTTCACATTGTCTTTTTTAATATCCCTCAAAATGTCTAGCATAATTCCTTATACATTATAGGAGAAAAGATAAATCCATCTACCTAATGACAGATAACAAAGAAGTAACTTGTAAGATCTATTGAAGATGTAAGGAAAGCCATTGGAGGATCACATCAATAGCTAGATACTACATGCAGTAGAAAATTGAATGCCACATTGACAAATTAAAGGCAGTACATGGAAAGGAATGCAGAAAACAAACATATTAGAAATTTTAGAATCCTTTAATCAGCAATTTAAAGCAAAATTTAAAAGCTTAATAAGACATATGGAGACCAAGAAGCACAGATAACGAAGTCACCATCAATAAAAACCTTACTGCAGAGGAGGCTGAAATGAAGAAGAGAAATAAAGAAATCAGGAACAAGATAGAACCACCAAAGAAGGGAAAGGAGTGAAAATTTCTGGTCATCTAGTTGGTCAGAAGGAAGGACACAGAAGTTGTATAAAATAATATACTACGTTTCAAGTATTCCTTAACATTTCCCTCCCCTCCATATAGTCTATGTTCTAGTAACACTGACGTACATGCTATTTGTTCCTCATGTACAACAAAAACCCCTCTCCTGACTCCAGGCCTTTTCCATAGCTACTTCCTCATTCTTCTCCTCCAGTGCCTTCCCTCTTAATTTACCTTCCATTTTCCCTGTCTATGTCTTGCATGTACATAGTAATTTGCATATTGCTTCACCCATTAGAATGTGCCTTCCTTGAGGGCACATATATATGTATATATATACTATAAATGTATCTGGACATACACACGGACACTCACAGAAACATACATATTTATTGGTAAATAGATCTGTTTATTGCACATGAGGGATATATATATATATGCATGTATATATTAGCATATATTTATATATAGATAGTGAAAATGAGTGATATTAGCTCACTGATAAAATAGAGGAGAATAGTAGATTGAATTAGAAAACAGAATCCAACAATACGCTATTTACAAGAAACACTTTTGAAACATAAATATGTAAGGAGACTTGCCAAGATGGTAGAGTAAGAGGAAGCAGTACAGCCCAGCTCTCTCCATAACTACCCCAACAACAACCTAGCAAAAATTCTGGACTGTGTAGTTTCAAGGAAATTAAATGAGAAACTACAGTGGTTCATCTTTCCAGCTTAGAATTACAACTATAGAGCAAAGTGATTATATCAACACTTTTTGGTACTGATTAAGATAAAGAGAAAATTAATCAATAAACACTTATTAAGCACTTACCATGTGCCAGACACTGTGCTAAGTACTGGAGATACAAACAAAACAAAACCCAGTGTCTGCCTTCAAAATGCTTATAATCTAATGGGAGAGTCATCATTCAGGCAGATATATAAGGAAGCCATATACAGGATAAATAGGAAGAAATTAACAAAGGAAAAGCACTAGAATTAGGAAGTATTGGGGAAGGCTTCCAGTAAAAGATGGAATTTTAGTTGAGACTTAAAAGAAGCTAGAGAGGTCAACTGATGAAACAGGATTAAGAGCATTCCAGGCATGGGATAGTTAGACCAATGCCCAGAGCTGAGAAATGGAGATTCTTGTTCATGGAACAGCCAGGAGCAATATCACTGCGTTGTAGAGTATGTGCTGGGGAATATGTTTTTAAAAGACTAGAAGGGTAGGAGGAGGCTAGGTTATGAAGGCCTTTGAACACCCAGCAGAGTATTTTGTATTTTTTCCTGGAGGTAATAGGGCACCACTGGAATTTATTGAGTAGGGTAATGACATGATTGGACCTGCACTGTAGGAAAATCACTTTCATGGCAATTGGAGAATGAATTGGAGTGGAGTGGGGGGAACATGAGGCAGATAATCCTACCAGCAGGCTATTGAAATATATCAGGGCCTGCAGCAGAGTGATGGCAGTCAGAGGAGAGATGGGGGGCGATATTTCATTTGTTGCAAAGGTGAAAAGGCCTTGGCAAGAGACTGAATATAGGGAGTGTGAGGTAATAAGGAATCTAGGATGACCCCGCCAAGGTTGTGATCCTGAGGGACTAGAAGGATGGTGTTGTCCTCTGCAGTAATAGGGAGGATAGGAGGGGGAAAGTGTTTAGGGGAAAATAAGTGAGTTCCGTTTTGGACATATTGAAGATGTCTACTGAACATCCAATTCTGAGATACCTGAAAAGCAGTTGGAGATACAAGATTGGAAATTAGCAGAAAGTTTGGGACAGAATAGGTAGATTTGAGAATCATCAACTTAGAGATGGTAATTAAATCCATGTGAGCTGATAGATCACCAAGTGAAGTAGCATAGAAGGAAAAGAGAAGATGGCCTAAGATAGAACCCTGAGGTACACCTATAGTTAGAGGAAGCATAAGGAAACAGAGCAAAGGGAAGGAAACAGAGCAAAGGGAAGGAAACAGAGCAAAGGGAAGGAAACATCAAAGGAAACAGAGGAGTGACCAAATAAGTAAAAGGAGAACAAGAAGCTAGTGGTGTCCTTAAAATTTAGAAGAGAGTGTCAAGGAGGAAAAAGTGGTAACAAATGTCAAAGGCTGCCGAGGGTGAAGGAGAATGAGGATAAAGGAAAGAACACTGGATTTGTCAACTAAAAGAATATCACTAAGAAGCTAGATTGTCTAGAGTTAAGAGAGTGAGAGGAGAGAAAATAAGAGGCACCTATTGTAGATGCCCTTTTCAAGGAGTTTAGCTATAAAGGGCAGAAGAGGTAGGATGATGATTAGTGGGGCCAGAAGGATCAAGTGAAGTTTTTTTTTTTTTCAGAATGGACGAGACATGGACATGTTTGTAGGTTATAGGGAATGATGCAATAGACAGAGAAAGATTGAAAATGAATTAGATTAGGAACAAAAGATCTAAGAACATAGTAGCATAGTCTTCAGTTAAGCCCAAAGATCACAAATACTGGGCTAAGGATTCATTTGTCAACCAAATAATCACTGAGTTATATTCACTATTGTTGGAACAAATTTAGCGAGATTTTTTTTTTTAGCTTTGACTTTAATTTTTTTTTGAAAAAATGGACATATTTTTGTGGAAGTTGCAGTAAAGTATATCCGGTAATTGTGAACATTATTCCATATCCCACTCTCTCCAGGAAGATTCAGAGTTTGAAAAGCTGAATTAATGTGAGTAGATCTGGCATAGGGCAGAATCCATGACAGCAATATGAAGAAGTGACTTAGAGGAATAGTTAGGGTTAACTACTTCACCAGATGTGCTCTATTTAGAGCTCTCTTCACTCAGTTAATTTTGGTTGTATCTGTCAATGTAGACAAGTGTGGATGAAATGATATATAGGATCTAAGTCTGATTTGTCATTTATATAATAGTAATACCTAGAGGACATGTAGAAATACTAGTCAGACCAGTGTAAGTGATGGCAAGACAACTCGTAGATGATCATGAAAAGAGCTTTGGCCTGGGAATCAGAAGACCTAGGTTTTAGCCCTAACTCTAAAATTATGTGATTGAGCACTTCCCTTCCCTTGGTCTTATACTTATCTGTAGAATGAAAGGAGTTGAAATAGATGATCTTCAAATTCCCTCCTTGTCCTATAATTTTCTAATTTTTACAAGGTTATATCAAAGCCAAGAGAAGTGCCTTATGTTCTGCATCTTGCTTTTAAAAGTCAGTTGACATATGTATAGAGAAATCTGTTGGGCAGTGGGGCTGAAAATGTTGTTATGATACAGCAATTGGGAAACTTGTTAGTATGGAAATGTAGCAAAGTTCCCTGTCATAGTGTTGACCTGGAGTTCCTTGGATAAGAATTGGTGTTTTTTGTCAAGATACTTGAGGGACTCACCAGCGAAATATTCTTTAGATTATCTTGAGTGTAATTTTCAGGTATGTCTTCATATGTTATCCAAGTTATGTTCTCTATTGCATTTCCTTGCTAATCACGTAGAAACGGTCAAGAAGAGAGAAGCATCAGAAATGTTTTTGACTAAATAAGTCAAAACGTTTTCTCAGATAAGATCTTAATGTTCCTACATTTTTCATATTAAACACTCTTGTAACACTGTTGTCACTTTTTAAGTTTTTTATTTTGATTCTCAAAGTAAAATTGGAACTTTGTATAAAGAAAGTATAGTTTGTTTTGAGCTACATATTGCTAGTTACCAAGGCAACAGTAAGCTTTTTTATATATACTCTTAGAAAGTCATTGAAAATATGTTAATCTAGTGTTTGGGTTTGTTGTTTATAGATCATAATGTAAATTCAAATGCCTTTACAATGTAAAATAAGATGATTAAATTTGGGGAGTGAGTCAAAAGTCCCTGTGACTGACAGGTGACAAGCATCATCTCTAACAAAAAATGCAGATTAGATACAGAATTTCAAAGTATGAAATAGACTTATAAGCCTAAGAATTAATAAAAAAAATTCACTATGAATCTCAAGAGAGTTACTGTTTAGTGAAGTAAGAAGGAAAAGATCTCTTAGATAGTCCTCTGTAGTTGTTCTCAAATGGATTCTTTATAAATTCCTTCCTTAATTTTAGTTAGCTTGTTGTAGAGGAAAAACTGATGCAAATATAATTATACATATTGGTTCTGTATCTTGGTTTAATATTCTTTTTTATGTTAGTTTGTCAACAGAATTATAAAATCGTTTCTTTTAAAGGAAACATTAACTATATCATCTAATTCACGTTAGAAATTATCCATGACCAGAGAGTTTTCTCAGATTAATATTTATTGCTCCATTATTATAGTTAATAGAGAAGACAGACACCACTTTTTCTGTTCATAGTTGAGAGATGGTAAGTTTATATTATTAGACTAAAGTTTATAAAATATATGAAATAGTAGAAAAATTAATACATATGGATCATAGTATCATAGATGTAGAAGTCAAAGAGACTTTAGAGACCTAGTCTACAACACATTGGATGGGGGTGATGGGAGGAACCCCTTGATCCCATGGTCTAGGGCAGGGCTTCTTAAACTTTTTCCACTCCTGACCCCTTCAGTGCTGGTCTAGGGCACATCTCATGAAACTTGATGTGCTCTGTCCATTCTCTGTGAGATACATCCTCTAGCCCCTGGCTAGGACATTCACTTTGCTGAAATGATGGAGCATCATCTTATTAAGTCCAGTGACTGAGGAGTTGTATCAAAAATGATTAGTAGAAACTGAGTCAGGAGAAGCTTCTCACTCCAAGGGCTATAAGAACTGAGGAAAAGCCCAAAACAAAACATGTCAGCCTCTTTTTTGGATATATTCAGTGCTTTCTTTTCCTTGGACTTGAAGCAAAGGAGAAAGGGGATGTCTTACTCCTTTTCCCAAGCTGCAGAGATGGCTACTCACAAATGTACGTGTTTATTTAGGAGAGCCTGAATCCCTGGTTGTTTGCTTCTCCTGCCCGCTTCCTTCTATAAGCATAGGTCAGTGAATAGTGATCCTGAAAAACTGCCTCAGTAGCTGCCCTCCTGAATTTGAGAACTGAGGAGTTCCAGAGTCAGCCATCAACTGCACAGGAAGAGCTGATTCCCACTTTTTTAAGGGAGAAGATGAATACCAACAAAATCATCCTGAAATCTGAAGGTACAAAGGGCCCTGTTTGGCTAGCCATTAAATCTTTGGACCTTGCAAGTTGTAGAGGCCCTGAAGATCCAAGTTGCTTGTGAAATAGCAGTTTCAGCTCTTTCGGCAGTTCCACAAAGTTGCTTTACCTCTGAAGAGAATATGGTGACTTTTTTGGGGTTTTTTTGTATTTATTAATGTGTGTTTATGATATTTTTGTGTTTTAAGTTGACATATCTGTTATTCATATTGTACATTGAGCACCTTTTCTAGAATGGATCCTGTTACCTGCTGTGGGAGGAGACTCCTTAGAAAGGAGCCATATCTAAGCTTTATCTTAAAGATTTCCTCAGAATTGCCCTGGGGTGGGACAGAGTAAGACCTCACATTTAGCATCAGTCCTCTCGATCCTCCCTTATGGGACAAGGCCAGTAGGCTTGGGTAGTATACCTCCTGGGCAAGAAACCATTTCAGTAAATTACATTTAATAACTAAGCTTTATCCCTTTTAGGGCTGACAGGCAAGTAAGTTGCTGGAAAATGTTCTGATTTATTACAAGCTACACACATATTTCAAATAATCAAAAGCTTTTAAAAAATGCCTTCTATGTGCCAGCTCCTATTTTGAATGTGTTGATTCTGGATATATATGAATGTATTCTGCTCATATATATCCAGAATCAACACATTCAAAATAGCAATTTCCCCCAGAGATCACATGCCCAAACGTACAATATGAGGGAAGAAAAACTTTTTTTGTTCTTTATCATATAAGTT
The DNA here is from genome assembly GCF_011100635.1 of Trichosurus vulpecula. NCBI lineage: Eukaryota > Metazoa > Chordata > Mammalia > Diprotodontia > Phalangeridae > Trichosurus > Trichosurus vulpecula. The sequence goes on along the minus strand of NC_050574.1, from coordinate 145,072,719 downwards.
CTACTATCTAAAATTGCTGAATTTTGAATCTAAGATAACTCTAGTTCTTCTGAATTATTATAATGTGTCAAAAAACCATTATCCCAAACAGGAATTTTCAAAGGACTCTTTTTAGGAAATTCTCTCATTTGTTTGCCAAGGATTATTAAGAGCATAAAAAAGCACACGAAAAAAGCACTAAATTAAGTGAATCAAATCCATGTATACTTATTTTCTTTAAAAATGTGGAGCTTATAGAAAACCAAAGAATGGAATTAACTTTTTTTCAGTGTAAATTACATAGAACATTCCATGATAGCTTATTCTCTTATATCTCTATTAAAAATCAGATTTGTTCACTCAGGTTTCATTATAGACTTTGAATTAAACAGAATATAGTTTTAAAAATAAAGCTTTTGGGCAGTATGGGCACTAGGCAGAATCATGGTGGATTGACAGCTACTCAAACCTCTTTACTAATTTGCTTGTCAGTAGTTTTCTAGGTCCTGTGCAGACTATGTCTTCCCAGGGGTATTTATAGCATCTGTCTTTTCTAAAAACAAGGAAAATTCTATTGCCCTATGACCTTTATTCCCTTAGACTGATGTTCTAAAGCAAACAGAAACAGCTGGCATTGCAGCTTCTAGGAGATAGGGAAACCAAAAAACCTATTTATCACAATTGAGGTAATTAGCTCTTCCTGTTCAATCCCTTGTAAACATTTTTTTTTTTCATTCAACATGAAGGAAAATATTAGAGTCATTTTTTTCCCCTTTAAAGTAATAAAGAGGCTGAGCAATGAGAATGAGAGGACAGAATTGAAGTGAACGTAATTGTTAAATGATCTAGCTTCCTGTGTGATGAAGAATTTATAAGAGCAATACAAGTTTAAAAAGAATTGCAATTACTTGCTGTAGATTATCATTCATCCACAAGTCTTCACGACACACTTTGTATTGTGACTCACTGCCTCCATAAACTGCACTAAGTGAATTAGGAATGCAATGATTTCCATCCATATAACATCATGCCGAGCTGTTCTGTCCCTAGGAGATAATACTACTGTCATCTTAGGGACGTAGCTAAAAAGGCTGATGTGTAACTGGATCACTTCTCTGTACTTTGGTTGTCAAGGCACTATACTTGATAACCTCTGTCTGATTCTTGGACTCTGCTTGGTATTCCAGTACACCAAAGATTCCATGATCTCATTAAGGTAGTTATTATTCCAGTGATGTAGATCACATCCCATCCATGCCTGCTTATCATATGTGACTCTTGTCCGTGTCCTTCTATAAAATCACCATAAGGAATCTATCCAACCTGCTGGAGGCCTTCCTTGTGTTCTTCTGATATTAAGGGATGATAGTGGAGTACATGAGACATTTATCTGATGGTTCTTGCTGTCCTATATGACCAACCCATATTTATTTCTTGTCATATGTTTCTCTGATGACATCTCATATACTACTTCTCTTACCTCGTTCCTTATTTGTAATATATTGCTGCCTTGCCTCCTACTTACACTCACTATGTACATCTCCATTGTCCTTTCAGTGATTCTTAATTTCATTTATTCAGCCAGTATAGTGTTCTGTGACTCACAGCAGTACATCATTATAGGAAAAATACTAGTGTTAAAAAATAGGTCTTTGTTTCAGGCAGACACTTGGAGTTAATAAATTATTTTGTGATTTCCTCAAAATTAGCTAGCCTATTCTCTTCCTCTTCTTTTGTAATTCTGGGCCCAAATCATTATCCATTTGGAGTGTGTTTCTCAGACATGATGAATAAGCTCTATAGGTTGTCCCTCCAATTGTATATCAGAATCAACCATTCATCATATTTGTTTTTTTTGCCCTGAGTGTGTAAAGTCAGTCTGTTGAGTGATTATCAGTTGCATTTAAGAGGATCTACCATGTTCTGGGACTTTATGCAGTCACAGAGGTTCACACTTCACCCTCTGTAGGGAAACTCCAACTTGAACTCTGTGCTAGATCTTGTCTAAATAGTGGTAAATATCTTTAGCAAGTGTATGTTTTCTATTTTATGCCTCTGAATAATCATAATCAAGAGATAAGGAGTAAACTGTTACTATGTCTTTATATTTTATGATTTTGACATAAGTAGGGGAAACAAATTAGAGGATAGCTTTTAATGCTTTGCTCTACTGAATCAAATACTATTTTATATTCAACAAACACTAAGCATAGTGGAATCTTATATTCCTTATGCCTTTCAATCTTGTAATGGTAAAGATGTGATCTGCTATGGAATATTGCTGCCAGTTCCCTTTTAATACCCTCTGAATGCAACGAGAATTTTAAGTATTGTGGCATATTGTAATTCAGGCAGTAAGTGACGGTGGGACCATGTAACATGAAATCCAACATATTACTATAGATGGTCTTTTTTTTTTAAACAAAGGTAGGAAGAACCCTCCACCCCATCCCTTATTGTGGAAGCATTTTTATATAAATGAGAAAGTAGATCTCTGGGTCAGTGATTATTCATATCCTTTGTAATCTTTTTTTGGGAAGGGGAGAGGGAGAAGTCCATAAAGGCCCATGTTGACACTTCACCATAATGTGGAGCTGGCCCTGTGTTGTAGTGTGCTGTTCATCTAGAGCATAAATAATGACAGGTTCTGGAAAAAAAAAAACAACTTCAAGTCCAGATCCAGCAACAGACCATATTTGGTGTCTAACTGAACTTTCTTTTGTTTGTGAGTTGCTATGGCTCAATAATTCATAATCAAGAAGCATCCAACTTGTAATGATATAAGGATCTTGAGCCCCATACCGCCTTATCAATAACCATACCCTCTTTACCTGTACCTTAATAGAACTAATTTGGTATCAGGTTCAGGCAATGCCTAACCTCCTTGATTAGGGGCCAGGGTAGAAGGAACCATCTAGACCTTGCCTTACCCCCCCCCCCCAATAAGTCCCTTTATTTGACCAGTCTTTGGTGCCATTCTCTACCTGAGAATGATTCTTCACTGTGGTATCTCTTCCCCTCCTAAACTGTTTCTGATCCTGAGTATGTGCTGCATAAACCTGCTTTCTTTACCAACTTGCTGTCCATAGCTCTTTCTGCTTCCTACACACCTTTTAAAAATTTCCCTTTCATTTTCCCTTACCTTTACCTCATAAGCAGAGCCAGCAGGGGCAGAACAGGAAAATAACATCTATACATGAATATATGCAGAACATATATAAAAATATCCAAGGTAATTCAGATTTATATGTTCTATGCTCTCACTCCAGCTAAATTTAAGCTGAACAAGGTCACAGATCCTGCCTTAATTATTTTTGTATTTCCCCTAGCACCCAAGCCAAAGTGCTTTACATATACTTTCATGGACCTTAGGTTTCATCAGTATAGGTGCCCCCTCCATGGATCATAAATCATAGATAATGTACTCTGTATGCCTTCTGATCCCCTATAACTCATGTCCGTATTGTCCCATAAGCCCTCTGCAGGGGGTCTAACACATGGAAGCCTTCTTCCAGAACTCTTAACATTATGTCAACTAAGAATAGATTTATCTAGAACTGAAATCATATTTACCCAGAGTTTTTTTTTAAAAATGTTTCTCTAGTTGTTGGTTAGACTGGAGTGAACAAAAAAACGTTAAAAATTATTAGTATGCTTAGCATGCTAATTGTGCTAAGTAGATCGTTTCCCCCTTCCATGGATTAATAGAATATGGTAAGCCTCAGCCTAGCAGCAAAGTAGATGAACGTCACTACAACTTAAATATTTATGATTGAAGGGAAACAGGGTGTTTCTCACCACCAAACTTTCACGCAGTATATAGTGGATAACAAAGAAAGAAGTATCCTTCAGGCTAGTGTGGCCCCCTTTGATTCTGCGTTGACAGTGGCAGAGTGGTAAGAAAGAGTAGAAAGAGTGCCAATAATCACATTGTTTTTAGACTAACAATAAATTTTAATTTGAATATTAGTACTCTGAACATAAAATCCTTGCCCTATATAAGTACATTGTACTTAAAAAATACTGTATAGAAAGCTCTTCCAAATAATGTCATTAAACATAACTGATTGTGTTATTATATTTAATCCTTTAGTTTGACTCTGCAAAAGCTATTTTAATGAAAAGAAATCCTTTATCAGTCAATATATGTGGGGGAGAAATGAAGAAATACCTCCTTCACCTTCAGCTTTTCTAACAGTAAATCATTTTATAGTTCTCTTAAGCATTGTCACAAAATCAAAATTAGTTTTTAGGGGGGTAGTGTGTGGGACAGATCAATATCTGTTAGATTTGAGCCCTGTAGTTATGGAAAAGAAGCAATGCCTCTTTGGGGCTGTGCTGTCTTCATGTCTCACTAGGATAGGTAGGAATTTAATTCTATTCTGTAAATATTGATTGACCTGTTACTATGTGCAAAGCACAGTTCTAGGCACTGGGGATTTAAAAATAGATATGCCCTTGCCCCCAGGGAACTTAAAATCTAATAAGGAATTTAAGAAATTGTCTACACAGATTTATAGAGTGAATAGTTACATGTCAATAAGAAGCCTAAGAAAAGTGCTCTGGGAAATTCGAAGACAGAGCAGGCCCTTTCAGATAGAGGCAGAGAGAAGCTGGGGAAAGTTCATGGAAGAGGTGGTACTTATGGGAAAATATCTAAAAGAAAGGATAGAACTCAGCAGGCAATGCTGAAGGAGAGAGGAATTCTAGGTATGAAGGCCAGTGTGAGCAAAGTCTCAGAAAAATGAGAGTAAATAGACATATTTATAGCCACCAGAATTTTCATCATTCTAGTTTTTATCACATTATGCCTGGCTTAAGCCACTCCCAAGCTTACCTACTGCACCTTTACTTCACTTTTGCTACTGCTGCTCTCCCTACCTTTCCCCCTATGACTACCTATTTAAAGTCTATCTATCCTTCAAAATGTAGAAAATGCCTCTTTCTTCATGTGACTGGCCCTGATCTATGTTCCTTAGTAAGAAGTAAAATCCCCCCCCTTCTGAAATACAGTAGCCTGAAAGAGGTGTCTCTTTTATGGGATAGATAACCTTTTACCTTGTATTATTATATATTTATGTACATGTCTTATCTTTATCCTAATAAACTTCATGAGGGATAGAACTAAGTTTTACACATCTTAATATCCTCCCTTCCCCTGTCCCCACCCCAAAACTCTGCACATCAGGCCTTATATAGCGTAGGTGCTTAGTACATGTTTGTTCGTGATGTCAACCTCTTTGAGAGGTTGACCCGTTTCATCTCTCTAAACTTCAATTTCTTCACCTGTAAAGTGGGGGCGATATGTGTACCACCTATTTCCAGGGTTATAATGAGGCATAAATGAGTAAATATACATAAAATTGCTTTGTAACCAAGGAAGCATATATAAAAGTAAGAAACTAAGCTAGATGAATAACTAGTACAGTAATCTCGTTGGCCTCCCTTCCCCTTCAGTTTGTCCAGCACAGCACTGGCAGCTCAGGGATTGATAAAATAGCACTCTCACCTCTACTCAGTGTTGATACCTCATATTTTTGAACACTTAAAAGTTTGCACATTATTTTCCTCACAGCAAACCCCTAACATATTGAAGGTATTGAACCTAAAGCTTAGTGATACTACATGACTTGTCCTAAATCAGATCATAACAAGTAAGTATCAGAGCTAGATTTCAAATTCTAGTTTCTTCTGACTCCAACATGAAGGGCTCCTTTCTCTATACCCTTATATTCCTCATTACCTTCAAAATAAAGTCCAGACCTGACATTCAAGGGCTTCCATCTTTTCCACTTGCTATCCCTTACACAAAAACCCTTTGCTTCATCTAGACCAGTCTACATTGCTTAACAAATTACAATCAATCTCTGTCTTTGCTCAAGTAATTCTCTTCTAAAACCCTCTTTTCCTCTCATTTCCTTTCTCACTTCTGCTCATATTCCAAGGACCAGCTCAATTTCAAGCTTTGCTTGACTATTCCAAACCATAATGATGGCTCCCCTTATTTGCCCTTTATAGTTTACTACCTTCTGTAATTAATTACCCTTTTTTATATTTATGTCTTTTTCTATTTATGTCTTCTTTCCCAGAACTTTCATAATATTTTACTTTACTTTTTATTGTGAGTAATCTATATGCATCTTTTATCTCCCTTACTGTATTCTAAATTACTTGAGGGTGGGGGCAGTGTCTTATTTTTTCTTTGTATCTCCCATAGGACCTAATAGTGTTTTGTATATATGAGGCGTTTGATAAATACTTGTTGAATTAAAGGCAGGTATTCCTGGAAACCAGATATAGAGTCAGCTTTCTTTGTATTCTCCACAATGCATACTGTAACATCTTACATATCAGAAGCACGAGAATCAGTAAGTCATTGAACGGGCATTTATTAAGCTGTCACTATGTGCCAGGCACTGTGTAACATGCTGGGAATACAAATATAAAGCAGAAAGAAAGACAGTCTCAGCCCTGAAGGAGCTTACATTTTAATCAGGAAAGATAAAATGTAAAAGGAAACTGAAAAGGGAGGTAAAGGATGTGTTTTTTCAGGTACACATTTATCAATATATTTTTTGAATACTTGTGTTTTAATCTTTTGTGAATAGATAAGAAAACCATTTCTAATGGATAATAAGGAAGCTACTCAAAGTTTTGAGCATGAAATGATATGCTCATATTTGTGTTTTAGGAAGATTTTTTTGGCATCTGTGTGATGGATGATTTGGAGAAGGAAAAGACTAAAGTTAGGTAAACAAATTAGGAAGATACTAGACCAGGTGAGAGGTAAAAAGTAACTGAACTCTGTGGTGGCATTATGTGAATGAGGAGGAAAGGATGGATTCAAAATATATGAAACCAGAATAGAAAGGACTTGGAAAGATAGTGTAAAAATTAAACAGTAGGGATGGCTAACAATGACTATGGTTGTAAACTTGGGTGAATAGAGGGTGGTGCTGCCCTTCACAAAATCAAGGAAGTATAGCAGAGAGAAAAAATAATTAATTAGTTGTGGATATTGAGATGTTCATGTTCTTCAAAATAGAGATATCAAGCAAATAGTTGGCGCAGTTAGCTTTGTATAGATAGATTTAGAGAAGAACCAGCTGAGAATAGTGTCACAGAGACCAGGAGTGAAGAGAGTAGGCCGGAGAAGGGAGTAAGGGATCAAATTTAAAATGCTGCAGAAAGTAAAAAAGAAGAGAAATTGGCAGAAAATTTAATTAAGTTATTTAAGAAGTTACTCTAACCTTTGAGAAAGCCATGTCATTAGACTGGTAGGTCAGAAGCTAGATTTCAATGACTTGGTTGAGGCATGAATAGGACCTGACAAAATGGAAGTAGAGTCTCAACTGTTCTTTCCAGTTAAATACAGGACAAATATAATGCAACACCTTGAAGAACTAGCAGGCTAAAAGAATCTCTTTGTTCCCCCCAAAGATTCAAGAAGATACAAACATGTTTGAGAACAGGTGGGAAGAATCAAATAGAGACAGAGATGTTGAAGATGAGAGAAGGGGAATAATCAGTGAAGCAAGCAAACAAAGGAGATGTGAGGGGACAGGATCAAAGGCACGAGTGGAGGGGTAACTATTTCAAGGACAGTCTCAAACGCTGATATTCTGGAGCAAAGGAGAAGAGGGGAGATGAAAGAGTTCATAATGCTGACCTTTATTTTCTCAATAAAGTTAGATAGGAATTCATCTTGTAAAAGAAGTGTGAGCCTTAGGAAAGAAGTTTCAAAACTGTCACTAAGGGAAATGTGATAAAATGGTAAAGGATTGCCATGTTGTAGTGAGGGCCCAGTTGATGTTAGTCACATGAACTCTCTCAGTGGATCCAGTAAACATGGTTTCATTACTTTCTCCTCTCATGTCTAGGAGCTCAGGTGTTTGAGCAGAGTAGGTAGAGTTGTGATAGGAGCAACATCTATTTAATTTAGACTGAGGTAGTTTCCTTTTAAGAGGGCAAAGAGGCCATTTTACACATGTCATTGGTCTTGCAGACTGGGGCTTGAACCATTATGTTTTCCATAGTTCCTGAAACATAAAAATCCATGTGTATGGAAAGTTGGTATTGCTGAGATTTAGTAGGATTTATTACTACCCTGAAGGACTTTTTTCTGATCCATTATTGCCATCGTAGTGAATACAGATGCCAAAAGAAACAGAATCAATTTGAACTAGTGAAATGTTCTATCCTTTTAACATTGCTGTAAGTAAATTTATTTTTATCAAATTATCTGATTCACAAGTGTATCATTGCACTGAATCACTAGATTGTCCTAGACTAGCCTGAACTGGGCATGGCCCAGAGCAGAGGTTAGCTTAGAGTTAAGGATTAGGAGATAGTGAATGGTAGAAAGGCAAGTGACAAAAGGATTCAAGAGAAGAGAATAGTAATTTATTGAACCAGTTTCCGTGCGCCAGGTATTGTGTTAAGTGCTTCACAAATAATTCATTTGATTCTCAAAACTACCCTGGGAAGTACATACTGTTATTATCCCCATTTTGCCGATAAGGAAACTGAGATTGAGAGAATAAATGACTTACTCAAGGTGTCTTTAAGGTCAAATTTGAACTAAAGTCTTCCTGATCCCAGGCCCAGTGTTCTATGCATTGCACTACCTAGCTGCCTTTGGGTCTTATCTGCCGATCAATGGGCAATGGGTGGTGATGATACTCCCTTTGATGATGGCAGTCGGGTCTGGGCTGGAAACAGGACCAGTGAGGGGCACAAGGGTTTGGGGCTCTGGTCCTGAGCTATCTCCACTAGAGTTTGAAGGCAGATGGTATTAGTGTTTTAACTTTCCTGAAATATCCCACCTTCTGTCTCTCCCTCTCCCTCATGATGCCTTGCTGTTTCTGCTAGGCCTGTCTGGAGTGTTGGTAGCAATTGACAATTACCTGATGGTGGTGTAGATGGTATTCCCTTTATCTACAGGGTTTGCTCCCCTCGTGTTGGCCAAAGTATCATACTGGGAGTACAGATGGTGGTCTGGGGTGGGCTTAGGGTAGAACTGCTTTTCCAAGGCTCTTGATTAAAGGATACAAGATGTGATCAGATATTGAAATTGTAGCCTAGCCATTTGAATATGAGACATATCTACCACTATACAATTCAGTACCACTTCCTACTTTTCAAAACCTCTCATTTAGTGGAGGAACAGATTTAAAAAGCAGTCTAGATTTGTTAAAAATCAAGAACACATCTGAAGTACTTTTAAGCTCAAATCAATAGAGAGACTTTTAATTCTGATACATTTATATTTTTGTTAAATTATATTATTACATAGTATTATTATTATAAATAAAAATACCTGTTTTCATTGCATTAGGGAGAAGCTGTGCTAATAAAGAAATAGAATAGTAAATGGAAATAGTACTCATTTACTTTACCTTTTTAATTTTTTTTCTTTTTTACTAGGGATCTAGAGGTTTTAAGTGCTTCGCTACAATATGACTTGGGTCACAGCCTCCAGTCTAGCACTCCAAAATTGGACATGGTTGACCAGTGAACAAACATTTATTAAGGACATCTGGTTGGCTGTGACAGGAGGATGGATCAGAGTCAGGAAGACCTGAGTTCAGATCCTGCATCAGACTAGCTTTGTGACCCTAGGCAAATCACTTGATCTTTCTCAGCCTCAGTTTCCTCATCTATAAAATGGGAACACTAATAGCACTTAAATCACAGAGTTGTTGTGAGGATCAAATGAGATAACATATATAGTGCTTTGCAGACCTTAAATACCTATTGTGTATAAGGCCCTGGCACTGGAGATACAGAGAAAAAATGAAACCATTGCTTTCCTCAAGGAGCTTTTTTCTACTGGTGAGATGCTGTGTAGGGGTGTGTAGATATACTCACCCACACATATATTACATATATATATATATATATATATATATATATATACCAAGTATGTGCAAAACACAAGTTCAGCTTAATTGGCAGGGGAGGGGGAGGAGCAGGCAGGCACTAGCAGCTGTGGGGATCAGGAGGTATTGTTTGAGATGAGGCAAACCTCTCTACACACACAGATGATCTCATTCCATGCTGTTTCCTTCCGTAAATTTCCCCCTCTGCCATCCCTACTCTCTTGCTAATAGTCATTTCCTGTCTACTGGCTTACCACAGTACCTGGCACATAGTAGGCACTTAATAAATACATGTTCCTTTTCCCTTCCCATGTTTCCCATGAACATGCCCATATCTCCCCGCTCCTGCCTTTTGTGGTTCAACCTCAAGAACTTTAATATCAATTGTGAGATGTGGGAAGCATGCACAGAACTGCCAAGCATGGCCTGCCTGCCCACATCAAAGAAGGCACCATGTTCCATGAGGAAAGCAGAATTGTTGGAGCACAGAGGAAACAGGAGATGTGCAACTCTAGGAACATCTCCGTCCCAAATGTCCAAATGGACTATTTGTGCCTGACCTATGGTAAAACTGAAGCTTGTATTGGACACAGTCGAACACATTATGCCTTGACCGCAACATTATGATGTTATTGGTTCCCTTCAAGGAAGAATGACAAACAGTGTCTATAGAAACCTCCATTTGCTTTTCTCTCATTCTCTTAACTTTTTGCCATCTGGCTTCTGACCTCATCATTCAACCAAAATTGTCTTCTCACAGTTACTAATGATCTGTTAATTGCCATATATAATTGCCTTTTCTCAGTTCTCATTCCTGACCTCTTTGTAGTCTTCAGCACTTGTTGATCAACCTCTTCTATTTGAATATTTTCTTCTTTCTAGATTTTTGGGACACTACTCTTTCCTGGTTTTCCTCACAGTGATGTGATTGTTCCTTCTCTCTTTTATTGGATTTTCACCTACATTACACTTGCTAACAAGGATGTTCCTCAAGACTATTCTATGCCCTCTTCTTTTCTCCCCCTACACTGTTTCACTTGTGTAACAACAGTGCTACTTGCCACTACTGTGGTTGTGTAAGACCAATAACACCAGCACACAGGAGGGCTGCTAGCACAGATTCTTTGATCTGCTTTTCTAAGGAAAGCAACTTGAAGGGATTTACAATCTCACTTTAATTAAGTATATATATCATTCACTTAGTTCAGGGGAAAAAGTCAGCACCCTGAACTTCAGAGAAAATACAAACAGAAATTACAAGCAGAGAGAATAAAAGAAACCAACAGATAGCCTTCTATCTGACTGACCAAATCACAATACATAATTACCAGAGAGAGAAACACCAACTTCTGGGTGTTCAAAGCCAGAGGGGGGCTCTTCACGGTTACCCAGAGTCTTGTCTGGCCAAACCACATTATCATTCTTCCAATGAGTGAAACCCCTAAAAGCAAAATGCCAACCTTAGAGCATATATACCCTATTTAGGGCCCTGGAGCTTTGCACCTACTTAGCAAAAGGGTATGGGAAAAGGCTTAGCATCTACTTAGCAAAAGGGTGTGGGGAAGATATATATTGTTTCCAATCAGTGACTCTTGATTCAAACAAAGGCAAGACTCATCAAAGGACCTTGATTTCCTTAGTGCTGAGAAGCACTCCAAAACAAAAGACAACAAAAAGTCCCACTTTACTTGCTTGATTCAAACAAAACCAAGACTTAAAAGCACTTGATTGCCTTAAGTGCTGAGAAGCACTCCAGAACAAAAGACAACAAAAAGTCCCACCCTGCTTGTCATTACAACTTGGCAATCTTATCAGCCTCCATAGTTTTGATCATCATCTCTATGCATAGGACTCTGATCTACTTGTCCAGTTGTAACCTCTCTCCAGTCTCACAACTCCAACTGCCTTTCTGACATCTTGAACTCAAGGTCCTTTAGACATCTTCAACTCTCCATGTCCAAAACCCATCCCAAACCCTCTTCCATTCCAAACTTCCTTATTGCTCTTGAGAATACTGACATCCTTTCAGTTCATCAGGCTTGCGACCTAGATGTCATCTTTGACTCCTCGCTCTTTTTACCCCACCCCCCACCATACTCAATCAGTGATCAGGTCTCCTCCTTTCTACCTTCACACATACACACATACACACACACACACACACACACACACATACATATACATACATATAGGTATATGTGTGTATGCATATATATATGTATATGCATATGTATATATGCATTTATATTTATGTATATACCTGTATATATGTGTCTATATTTATGTCTATATCTGTCTGTCTTTGTCCTCTGACACTGCAGCTACTTTTGTATAGCCTCTTACCTCATCTTGGATTATTGCATTAGCCTGCTAGTTGTTCTCTCAAATATCTCCCCAATCCAATCCATCCTCTACTCACAAATTTGTCTTATTAAACTGCAAGTCTGACCATGTCATCTCCTTCTTACAGGCTTTCATAACCTGGCCTTTCCTGCTTTTCCAACCTTCTTATATATTACTCCCTTCCATGGATGCTATAATGTAGTAACACTAGCCTCCTTGCTATTCCTCCCCCGGGACTCTCCATTTTCCAACTGCAAAGGATTTCAGTCATGGTCCCTCATGCCTAGAATGCTGTCCCTCCTCACCTTTGCCTTCTAGTTTTTCTGGATACTTTCAAGTCCCAGCTAAAGTCTCACCTTCTACAAGAAGCTCTTCTGAGTCCTCCTTAATTCTAGCACATTCCCTCTTAGATTACTCCCAATTAATCCTATACATGTCTTGTTTGGACATAATTGTTTGCATGTTGTCTTCTCCATTAGTCTGTGAACTCCTTCAGAGTAGAGACTGGGGTGGGTTTTTCTGGCCTTTCTTTATATCCCTAGTGCTCACTTAGCACAGTGCTTGGCGCATAATAAGCACTTAATAGTTGCTAGTTGACTGAGATAAAGGAGTAGAACTAAAGGTAAGGAGGATAGATAACTTTTTTGAGGAGTTTGGCTTTGAAAGAGAGGATAGATGTAAAATAGACAAAGGGGATGGTAGAATTAGGTGAGGGTATTTTAAAGGTGGGAAAACCTGGAAGAGTTTGTAAACAGAAAGGAATGAGCAGTAAGTAGAAGTAAATTGAATATTAGGGGTGGAGGGTATGTGACAATTATTGTGGGAACATTCTGTCAAAAAGGTGGGAAAGCATGGGATGAAGGTTACAAGTAGATGTATTAGACTTGACAATTAGAATGACCTCTTGGTCAGAGACTGAAGTAAAAGAGGGAAGAATGAGGGATGATGTAAAGGATTCTGACAAGGAAATTCACCTTAAATGGCTTGTTTTCTCAGCAGCGTTTGAGGGAAGGTTCTCTGCTAAGAGGGTGGAATGAGGGAGTAGTGTAAGAGGCTTAACAGGAGGTTTGTAACTACAGCCCCTGTGGGATATGAGTTCATTCTGAAGGTGTGAAAGGGTTGTGGAAGTCTTTGCCTCTTCATGCATTTATATACTTACGGGATTGAGGGCTGTCGCTTGACCCCTGGGGCAAGAGAGTTGGGAGTATGAGTTGAGTCTATGTGGTGAACTTTCCAGCTCACTGCCTTGGGGAATAAAGAAAGGGATTGGGAGAGAGAGTTGCCTGGAAGAAAAATTCAAGTTTTTTTTTAACTTTCCTATAGTGAAGGGGGAAGCAAATTTACAATCTCATAATTCATACATGAACATTTGCTAGTAAGGGAAATTTAAGGTATGTGGTGGGCTAGAGCTGTAGCTTCTATGTAGAATATGCAATTCTATTCAACAAACATCTATTAATTGCCTTCTTTGTGCCACTTAAACATCAGGGATGTGCAGGCAAAAAATAAAATGACAAAAAAACCATTTACACATTTACTTGCCACAAATTAGGCTATTTAAGTTTTAGTTTATATATTTGTAAGGCAGTTATTATTTTAGTGTTTTTTTAGTGTGCTGCCTTTGTAAGGCACTAGTTACATTGAGGGATTTTTTTTGCTATTTTATTGAAGGCTGTATTTTTCTTATAGTCTGCCTATAAGCTTAACAGACTAGCAAGTTCTTCATTAGTATAAAGCAATGAAAACATTTTATTAAAAGAAACTTTTCATCCTTAACTAACGATATTACTTCAGAATGTAATGAAGTGAAAATCTAATTATTAGCCATATTGGCCTTTTTAATGAGTTTGAACCTATGTACTCTATGTTTCTAGCTATGACACATTTTAAGAATTATTTAAGTTTAAGAGTTAAGTATATTTCAAAGCATTAATTAAAAATAATGTAAATTCTGTCACAAAAGGATCAATTTTAAGTAAATATTGTGAAACAACAGATATTATAAACACTAAAAAGGGACATATAAAAAAGAAAATAATACCTTTTGATAACGAAAATGGAAGGCATACAATCTCGTAATTACTTGAGATGAGAGTAAAAAATATATGCTTTGAAGAATCTTTGGTGGATGGCACAGTGAGATGCACCTTGGAGGTAGCTTTCTCTCCACCTCATCCAATAAGCAAGAGTTTTAAAATGCAACATACTGAGTGATAAGAAGATGACAGGAAGAGGATAATTGAAGCATAGTAGATAGAGTGCTGGACCTGGAATCAGGAAGACCTGAGTTCAAATTCAGCCTTAGATAATTACTAGCTGTTTGACACTGGGCAAGTTACTGAACCTGTCTGCCTCAATTTTCTCAACTATAAAATGGGGATAATAATAACATCTACCTCCCAGGGTTGTTGTGAGGATCAAGAGATAGTAACTGTAAAGTGCTTAGCATAGTGCCTGGCACATAGTAGACACTTAATAAATGGTTGTTCCTTTCCCCCTATTTGAAAGAAGCCATCGTAATTTAATTACCAATTTTTAAAAAAAATGTCTAAAGTTCAGCCCCACTAGCTGATAATATCTTACATTCACATCTAACTCTCCCTTGATATTCCAAATACCACAACTACCCTGGTCTTTATAGCTGCTACGGATTTAGGCACAGATTTTTTTTGGAGTTAAGCCATGTGCGTTGACCCTGAGAGATGTTTCCTAAAACTGCTCTATCTCCTCCTAACCTCCTGTGCCACTACCCACTTTATAGTGGCAGCAGTTTTAGGCACAGAATTTTAGTTCTGTTGCCTTGGTGTTAAGACAGTTGAATTGCTATAAACTTTCAGGTGACTAAAAAAGTACGAGTTGAGATCTTGAGCTCAGATAAGACAATATAAATTGATACTTTTAAGAGAAACAGGAAAACTAAGTTTATTCTGCTTAAAGAATAATAGGCTAATTAGAAAATAACAGTACTAGATATATACGCACCAAATGGCATAGGGGTAAGCTTCTACAAGAAAAGCTAGCTGAATTGCAAAAACATTATAGTAAGCAAATAGTAATGGAAGTCTTTTTTTTTAACTTCTCTCTCAGAGCTAATTAAAGTTAACAGAATGATTAAGAAGTAAAATGTAGAGTTGAACAAATTGGTAGAAAATGAGAACATTAAAAAATATACATAGTTCTCAGCATCCTATAGTACTTAACAAAAATGCTCATTTGCTAGAACAGAAAGGAATCAAATAAATGTAAAAAGACAAAAATAATAAATTAATCCTTTATAGTCTATACAATAAACATAATAAATAAGGGAAACATGAATAAAAGATACAGACTTAAATGGACTGACTAATAGTATCCTGAATAAGTGGCAAAGAACAAATGATAGAAATGATGATTATAT
Organism: Trichosurus vulpecula; assembly: GCF_011100635.1. NCBI lineage: Eukaryota > Metazoa > Chordata > Mammalia > Diprotodontia > Phalangeridae > Trichosurus > Trichosurus vulpecula. Next base: position 145,057,119 of record NC_050574.1, on the reverse strand, counting down.
GAAAGATAATAAAAATGAAACAATATACTAAAACTAATAGCACACAGCTAAAGCAATCCTCGGAGAAAAATTTAAATCCCTAAAACTTATTTTTAACAAGATAGAAAATGAGAGGTTCCTGAACTAAACATGCCACTGAAATGACTAAAAAAGAAATACATTAACAGTGTTAACACAAGGAATTCAAAACCAGGAGAAAAATAGAGAAATTTCAATGTAAGGAATAAAGAACTTATAAGCTAGATTCAAATGAGTAAAAGATTATGTAGAGTATATTTGTGATGTCAGTAATATATAATGCCAATTATGACAATATTCAAAATATAAAATGGAAATTTTCTTACTAACATATAAAAACGATCTTCTTAAAATAGTTTTTACATTGGTCACCATAATTTAAAAGCTTATTAGAGATTAAAAATATCAGGAAATTATAGTTTTATAAACCTTAACTTTTTTCTCTTTTGTTCTTCCCCAGCATTGGGTAGATAAAGCAGAAAAGCAGGCGCTGCTGTCAGATTCCCTTGACCTTTCAGAACTCTTCCATCCAGACACATTTCTTAATGCTCTACGCCAAGAAACTGCAAGGTAAATTAAAGGTTATCTATCTCATACAACCAATGCCAGTTATATTGATTTTATTCATTATTGACTATTTTCCTTGATTGCCAAAAATAGATTTCAAATGGGTTTTACTTCTTGTATAGTTTCCTAATACTTTACAATGAGAATATTAGTTATTAAGTATTTGAATATGGAAATAACTTGTAAATTTAAAATGAATTTTCTTTTAAACAAATGCTATATGAGAATTCCTAATTATTAAGTTACATTAATAGTTTGACTAAGAATTTTGTGACCTCTATAATACCTCCCATTTATCAAGAAGCATTAGTAAATGAAATATTCTAATTAAAATTGTTATTTTAATTGAGAGTTTCCATATATACCATCAAGGTTGCCATGTGTCATAAATGTAGTGCCAATTTTCAAAAAATTATAATATAATAAAGTAGATTTATAATTGAAATTATACTTAACATACTTTACTCTTCCTGGAATACTTGACAGAAGGCTCTTATAAGTTTGAACTGTCTAAGGTTTGGCATTATAGATATCAAGTAGAATTTAAGATTATTGAAAATTATAATTACTTGAGCTTTCTGGTTGTGATTCTGGATAAAGACAAATTTATTTATCTTATTTATCTATATTGCCTTTCTTCATTGAGATGCATATTTCTAATTGTTTCATACATAACATTTGACATAATATTTTTATAGGGCAATGAGCTGTTCGGTGGATAGCCTTAAATTTGTAGCATCATGGAAAGGTCGACTACCAGAAGCAAAACTCCAAGTTAAGGTACTTGACATGTTATGCATTTTGTACTGTATCTTAAACTTGTATTGCCCCTAAGATATTATAACACAGTTATTAGGGACCATTTTTAACATGTTGAGTCAACTGATTACTACCAGATAAATTATTATATCTTTATGATCAAAACAGTTCAAAATCTATCATGAAATACTATTCTTTTATCACAAAAATACATTTATATTTGTAATAGAAATATATAATTTCTATTGACATTGAAAATGAAAAATTAGCTTCCTAAGAAGGAATGTTATACAACCTGAGCATTTGTTTTATTGCATACTTTAAAATTTTTGGCCAGCTAATAGCAGAAATCAAGAACTGCAAAACTGGTAGTTTTTTTTTTTAAGCCTCAAATCCCAGAGGTAGAAAGGGTCCCATAGTTAATGTTGGTCAGCCCTTACCAGATATCACCTATAATACTCCTAACAAATGGCAATCTATCCTGTGCTTAAATGCATCTGGCTATAGGAAGCTCACTATATGTAATGCAGCCTATTCCATTTTCACACAGCTCCAATTATTTAAAAGTTCTTCCTTGTATTGAGCTCTAACTCTGCCTCTCTGCCATTTCTACTTAGCTTTGCCTTCTTTAATCCAACAAAACAAATTTAATATCTCTTTCACACAAAAGCTCTTCAGGTATTTAAAGACAGATATGCCTCCTTAAAGAGTTCTAGTCTCCAGATTATCTGTCCCTAATTACTCCCTACAATCCTCATATGATACAGTTTCAAATCACCTCATCATAAAAGGCAACATGATGTAGTGGTAGAAGCAAATGATTTAGATTCATGGGATAATAGGATTTAGTACAAGAAATGACCCTAAGATCTCCCTTACAAATGAAGAATTTGAAATCTAGTGGAGATACACAGCTAATGTCAGAGCTGAGATTCAAGCTCCTGTCAGAAGACATATCAGAGGTCCTCCCTTCAAATCCCAGATCTGTTACCTTCTTAACCTCAGACAGCTCCCTTTACCTGTTCTGTCAGTCCACTTAAGCTTGCTTTCCTTTCTGAGTACTCATAAACAGTTCATTTAATTATAGGTTGTAAAATTTTGGGTGTGATTCAAATCAAACTATGAGCCTACATGTTCTAGAGTTCATTACTCTCTATTTAAATATTGGGTCATTTGAGACTTGGCAAGATCCCTGAAATGGTGACCAATTGGCTTCCGGCTATGTCGCCACTTGGGTTAGCAGCCTGCCCAACTTGATGAAACTGTTCCAACAAATCTAAGAAAAAGAGAGGGCAGCAAAGGGTTACAGGCTGGACCTATTTGTAATCATCATGATGATCAGCTTGAAACAGAGGGCAATGAAACAATCAGTGTTCATTCATATCCTAGTACCAGAGGAAAACACAATATATCAGTACCCCACTACTAGAAATGCTTCAGTGCAAATGATACTGATCACCATGAGTGGGCATGACCAAGGAAGCAAATGCTTTCATTTTGTGCCAGTGCTGTATGAAAATAAATCTCATGAGTTGTACAGGCAAGGGCTTTATACTGCTCTTTGTTAATTCTACCTACTGCTCGAAGTCATGCTACAGTACTGCCGACCAGTATAGGGCGATCAAAAAAAAAAGCCAAGTGTCCTGAATCTAGATTTGACAAAATAAGAGAATGAAATGGGAAGAGAATAAGCATTTAGTAGGTACCTAATGACGTTCCAGGCATTGTGCTGAGTGTTTTAAAAATATATCACTTAATCCTCAGCCTCAATCGGTAAGATAGGAGGAGTACTAAAATCTGAAAAAAGGAAAAAATAAAGTCCTTGAGATCATTAAAAATACTTAATTCAGACTTCTAAAATTTTATCTAATAAGTAAGAAAATGATGAAAACAGTACTGATATCTCAAAAAAAAACTTGAAAAGGAGAGTGTACTGGTAGTGAACATTCTTATATAAAATATATGTTATCATGGTATCTCTTCTTACTGATCCTATAAGGCCCCAAAATAGTGGCCTCACTTCTCCCCAGTGGGTGCCATGTGGCAGATGAGCATTTCACTGCCCTTCCCAGTTCAGCTCATCTCTACAGTTTTGCTAAAGTATTTTGTCTTTAGTCATTTCAGCCATATCTGACTCTTTGTGATTCCATTTGGGGCTTTCTTGTCAAAATATTGGAGTGGTTTGCCATTTACTTCTCCAGCTCATTTTACAAATGAGGAACCAAGGTAGACCGGGTTAAGTGACTTGCCGAGGGTCACACAGCTAATAAGTGTTTGAGGAGATTATATTTGAATTCAGGGAGATGAGTCTTTCTAACTCCAGGTCCAGTGCTCTATCTATTGGGCCACCTAGGTGCCCGACTAAAGACTAGAATCACTGAAAAACCCAAAAGGGGAGGGGAGAATTTAGTTTAAAACCTAGAGAGATAAATCAACGTAGGTGATACAAAAATTAGAAAGGTGAGTACAAAGATATTTAAAGCATTATTAAACTCTCAATAAATATTGTCCCTCCCCTAAAAGGAAATTAAGCCAGCATTTGATGAAACACTTAACTCTGTGGAATCCCCAAGAAAACATGGAAGTGTAGCAGAATGTTTCACATTGGTTTAAGAGAGAAATTGTAATCTTGAGAGAAGTTGAAAAGGAACAAATATAATTTATGGCCCAAAGAACAGAAATAATGATCAGAATAGAAGAATTTTAATCTATGATGGCAAGTGACTACAAAGAAATTAGAAAGAAAAACAGATTGGAAATGCAAATATAATATAGTAGAGGATAATCTGGAAGAGAGACAAAACAGAACTATAATTAAAAGAACACTTGATCTCTATTCAAGCAAAACATATTGATCTTGTAAACAAGATGCAGAGATAATTTCAGGGTCATAGACCTCTAAGAAGACCATGATAAGCAAAAACCAACAACAGAAAACACCATATTGCAACAAATAATACAAGAAAACGTCCCAGTGAGATCACTTTCTCTAAACAAGTGTTGTACCTTCATGGACAATACTTGGCCTCAGGAGATGGGAAATAGAGATCCTAGCAACAATTAGCATTCAGAGCAGTTGGAGGGCACCCACTGGGGAGAAGTGAGGCCACTATTTTGGGGCCTTATAGTATCAGTAAGTTGAGATACCTTGATAACATGTTTTATACAAGAATGTTCACTACCAGTACACTCTCCTTTTCAAGTTTTTTTTTGAGATATCAGTACTGTTTTCATCATTTTCTTACTTATCAGATAAAATTTTAGAAGTCTGAATTAAGTGAAGATTTTCAGAGCAGTTGAGAGGAGATGCATGGGAAATGGGAAAGAAGATGACCATAGAGAGAGCAGGGGTAAAACTGGACCACAGGGAAATTTCTGCTGTAGTACAATACTTCATCATCATTACCAAACAAAAGAAGTAAGAGTTGAGGTGAGGGAAAGAGTGCCTAAAGAAAGAAGGTTACTTTAATGTAGAACAAGCAGAGCTAATAATAGGAACAAAGGCCAGAATTCAGAGAGGAAGGAAAAGGAAAATCTTAATTTAGATTAAAACATGCCCCAGAGACACAAATGGAGAATAATATAAACCTAACTCATAACTCTAAATATGAGTGGATTAAACAGTAAACCCTACAATCTCTTGCTAACAAGTAGTATATCTAAAAAGCAGACACATGTGGAATAAAAATGAGAGGTTGGAACAGAATTTACTATGTTTTTAGGTAAATCCTCAAAAGCAGAACTTGCACTCATGGTATCACAGAAAGCAAAAATATACTAAACCATAAATACGAAGCAATATCAATATTAAATACGTGTGTTCAAATAGTACGACATCTAAATATAAAAAGGAAAAAAGTTAGCTGAAGTATAAGAAGATATAGATGGTAATACAGTTATCCACAGTCTCCCAATGTAGCCCATTCTATTTGCAGGTATAAAATTGTTAGAATAATGGGTTGGTTTTTTTCTCTTTAAATCAAGCCTCTGCGATTTTTTAAACTTTTACTTATTATTCCAAGTTCTGCCTTCCAGGGCCATGAAAAACTCCAGTTAGGGTTTTCTACCAGAGTCCTTCAGATATTTGATGACAGCAATCATATCCCTTCCTGTCTTCTCTGTCCCAAATACCTCCAGATTCTTTCAGTTGAACTTTGTATATCATGGCCTCTAGCCCCTACTAGTCAGTGAGGTGAAAAAAAACCCACTTCAAATACAAAAGTATTTTATATGTGTTCTGAGTCAATGCTGTTTAGTAGAAGGAATATTTGACTTGAAGTCAGAAAAGTTAATTTCCATTCTTGTCTTTACTTTTCTAGCTGTGGGAGTTGTGTCACAACTTCTCTGAACCTTAGTTTCTTTATCTGTAAAATGGGAATAATTATGCTTGCCCTGCCAATTTCAGAAGGTTTTTGTGAGAATCAAGTAATATCCACTTAAGTACTTAGCTATTTACAAAGCATTTTCTCACAGCAGTCATGTGAGATAAGTAGCATAAGTATTGTTATCCCTATTTTGCAGATGAAGAAACTGAGACTTAGAGAGATTAAATGACTTGTCCATAGTCAGCTTCCAAATGGCAAAACCAAGAGCCAAACTCAGGTTTTTGACATCAGTTCTGTTATTTTTTTTTTACTCTACCATGCTAAATTTCATGAGTTAGTTGTGGGTATATGTGTGTGTGTGTGTGTGTGTGTGTGTGTGTGTGTGTGTGTGTGTGTATATATATACATATATTTATATCTATAGGAAACTTTGGGGTTGCCTTCTTTGAATGTAAGGTCTCTCAGGCATCAGCCTTTCTCAACCCCTCTCACAAGCAAGTACCTGGCCACATTTCTTTCTTGGAATTTGGTTTTCCTGTTTCATTCCCTTGCCATCTTGTGACATGTTTTTCTTTTCTTTCTTGTTTTGCTTTCTCCTAGACAAGAAAAATATACTCCCTAAGAGAATTTTATGAATCTTCAGATTTCTTTCTAGCTCTTTCAATATTTTCTTAGATTAAATCGTACCTTTTGTGGTTGTTTTTACCAAAAATCTTTTTCTAAAAAAAAGACTCTTGCTGCTATCAGGAATTTCCAAGTTAAAAAATTGATTTGAGCAGGCAGCATGTCAGTGTGTCCCAAACTATTGATTTAAACCAACATTTTGTTGTAACTGCTGGTATTAACCATAAACAAGCCATCTGCTGAGACTACCCACTAATCCTATTATCTGTGTCTTTTTTTCCACTCTTCCTTCACTGATATATCCTACCTTTGAAATGCCTAGACCATTTCTGATACATCCATTTCTAAGTATAACTACTACTCACATTTACATAATGTTTAAATTTCGTAAAATGCAGTTCTGAGATAGAATCACCATTTTACAGATAAGGAAACTAAAAGTCGGGGATGTTAAGTGACCTATTGAGGATTATACAAGTAGTAAATATCGAGCTAGGAACTGAAACCCAGGTTTTTCCAGACTCTTGGTTCAGTACTTATTATATTCATTCATTCCAAGTTTAGAATGAAACAAAAATGTTCACATTTTAGTTAATAGAGGTCAAGTTGTTAAGTTGCCAGTTATTTAGGGTCAGTTATGAAATGGATGGATTATTTGAGGCCAATCTTTAGTGAACAAGACAGCTAGTGTTATTGGTACTAGTAGATTTCTGAATCAAAAAACCAAGAATTGAGCAAGCTTATTGGTATATATGGTCCTTTCAAAATTGAATTGATTCATAGCTAAGTCACTTGAAGTATATTGAGATAGTCATAGTTGGTTGCAGTAATTTTTCTAAGATTAAAATAAAAAGAAATTAAATCTTTTTAACTATCAACATAGCACATTTTGAAATTGTATATTCATTTTATAAATATAGAATATTAATGATTTAGTTATTAATTATGAAATTTTTAAAGAGACTATTAGCATGCCTAATATATTTGAGTATTTTGGAGTAAAGACATAGTCAGTGACCAAAAAACATCCTTTTCACACCAAATCCTATATCCATTTTGATGTGACTTTGTTCCATCAAGTAACATCAAGTGAAAGAGCCCAAGCCCATGTCTTTTCTTTGGCCTTATGGTCCAGGGGTGAAGAAGGGTTCCAAGTGCCTGGGACTCTAAGAAAAGGAGGAAATTCCATGGTCAGATCACTGGTGACATTCAAGCAAAGACTTGCTAATCTCTTAGAGGATATCAGTTACTAGGTATAGGCTGTACTAGCTGACCTCCGAAATTTTATAATTCTGTGAGCTGTCACTATAGTCTCATTAAATGTATATTTCACATAAAAGCATAATTTATTTTGACTGGAAATTCACATGTAAATGACATTTTGGGGCACAATTTTTTGGTATAATGATACTATTCTGTATCTATTTAGTTAAATTGAAATAACTGTATCTTATAAGCAAAAGAATTAAAGGATAATTAGAGGAAGTGGTATATTGACAATGGTAGGTATACACATTGAGGTATCTCTGATCCAATAATTATTTAAGTTAAATTCAAGTAGTACATTTTCATAGATGTCAGGAGGCAGCCTCAAAAAGCAAACCTATCAATCAAATTCCTCTAAATGAGATCCATTTTCTGTAATTGCTCTCTTACTCAAGGACTAGTGCCATGTACAGTGCCATGATTAGAACAGACTTTCTCTAAACCCTTAATATAATATAACAAATAAATTATTACACATATGGGCATAGGATGTGTGTGGATGATCTCTCCAATCTATGTACACACACTCTTTATACCTCAGTATCTCTTGATATATATCCTGAATATAAAGTATGGCAAATATACTTTAGTATAAAGTATGTACCAGTTTATATCACTATTTTCAATATCTGTTTTGCATACATGTACATACTTTATATTAAGGTATTTATTTCAGGCTTTGTACTGAAGATTTAGGAGTGAATTTATTTTCATTTAATTTCAGGTAAGGTTTCTAAATTTGATTTTTTTTAAATTAAGATTTTTATTTTTAGTTTACAGCACTCAGTTCCGCATGATTTTGAGTTCCAGATTTTCTTCCTCCCCTCCCCACTTCTCCCCGAGATGGCATGGAATGTGATGTATCTTCTACATATAACTTTGCATTAAACTTATTTACACAATAGTCAAGTTGTAAAGAAGAATTATGACCAATAGAATGAATCATAGAAAGAAGAAACAAAAAAAAAAGACAAAGGATAAAAAAAAACCAAAGAAAAGAAAAAAAAGGAGAGCAAATAGTTTGCCTCAATCTGCATTCAGGCTCCATAGTTCTTTCTCTGGATGTAGATAGCTCTCTCCCTCATGAGCCCTTTGGAGTTGTCCTTGCACCTTGTATTGCTGAGAAGAGCGAAGTCTATCAAGATTAGTCATCACAGAATCCATATATCTGTGGTTGGGTATAATGTTTTCCTAGTTCTGCTCCACTCACTCAGCACTGTATCATGTAGGTTTTTCCAGGTTATTATGAAGTCCGTTGTCTTCCCCATTTCTCATACCACAATAGTATTCCATTATATTCATATACCACAACTTGTTCAGCCATTCCCCAATTGATGGGCATCCCCTCGATTTCCAGTTCTTTGCTTCTACAAAAAGAGCTGCTATAAATATTTTTGTACATATGGGTCCTTTTCCCACTTGTGTGATCTCTTTTGGATACAGCCCTAGAAGTGGTATTGCTGGGTCAAAGGGTGGGCACATTTTTATAGTCGTTTGGGCATAGTTCCAAATTGCTCTCCAGAATGGCTGGATCAGTTCATAACTCTACCAGCAATGTAACAGTGTTCCAGTCTTCCCCCATCCTCTGCAGCATTTATCATTTTCCTGCTTTGTCACCTTAGCTGACAGGAGAGATGTGGTACCTAAGAGTTGTTTTGATTTGCATTTCTCTAATCAGTAGTGATTTCGAGCAGTTTTTTCATATGCCTATAAATATCTTTAATTTCTTCCTCTGAAAACTGCCTGTTCATATCCTTTGACCATTTCTTAATTAGGGAATGACTTGTATTCCTATAAATTTGGCTCAGTTCTGTGTATGTTTTAGAGATGAGGCCTTTATCAGAGACACTAGTTGTAAAGATTTTCTCCCAATTTTCTGCTTCCCTCCTAATCTTTGTTGCATTGGATTTTTTTATACAAAAACTTTTCAATTTAACATAATCAAATTATCCATTTTACATTTTGTAATGCTCTCTGTCTCTTGTTGTGTCATGAATTCTTTGCTTTTCCATAAATCTGATAGGTAAACTATTCCTTGCTCTCCCAAATTGCTTATAGTATCAGCCTTTATTCCTAGATCATGAATCCATTTTGACTTTATTTTGGTATATGGTGTAAGATATTGATCTATGCCCAGTTTCTGCCCTACTATTTTCCAATTTTCCCAGCAGTTTTTCTGAAATAGTGAATTCCTAGTCCAGAAGCTGGATTCTTTGGGTTTATCAAAGAGTAGATTGCTATAGTTGTTAACTACTGTATTTATTTCAGGCTTTATACTAAGGATTTAGGAGTGAATTAATTTTCATTTAATTTCAGATAAGTTTTCTAAACTTGATTTTTTAAAATGAGGAATGGATAGAAAGTATATTTGGATTTATAAATATAAATTACATAAACATATCTATAAATGTAAATACTGTAACGTAATATAAATATCTTATAAAAATTTGCATATACTGCATATTTTTTCTAGATTCAGACATATTGGGTCTGGAATTAGACTTGTGATTTCATTGGTGTAGGGAACTTCAATTGAGAAACTTCCTCCACTAGTTGCCTGCTTCTCTGCAACTTACTGCCTTGAAAAGTTGCCTTGTGTTCAGTGGACAAAGTGTTGGACTAGGAGTCAAGAAGGTCTGAGTTTGAATCCTCCCCCCCAGACACTTAGCATGTCACTTAACCTCTCTGTGCCTCAGTTTCCTCATCTCTAAAATATAGATGCTAATAGAATCTACCTCATAGAGTTGTTGTGAGGGTCAAATGTGATAGTATGTACAGAGTGCTTTACAAAATGCTACATAAATACCAGCTAGTATTACTGTTTTTGTGGTTATTTATTATGATGATGACAATGATAAAGAAACTTTCCAAGGGTCACACAATGAATATATTTCAAAAGGTGGAAATTGAACCTAGATCTTAGTGGCTTAGAGGCCAGTTATCTTTCTACTGTATCACACTGTACATGATTAGCCTGAATGTATAAAGACATGGTTAGCAAGTGATACATCCTTCTAGTTCCACATGCTAAAAAATCTTAACCTACTGGTTTTTGACTCTTAATGCGTAGGAATCCAATCTCAATTTCTGCATCCTATTCCTTGCTCTCAGCTGTGATCCCTTGATAATAGGCCACTGACAGTTCTGGTATGTGCCTGAAGAGCTAGCACAGACTGCATGGCAACATTGAGTGTAGATACAGCCTTAGAAATGTTTTGTTATTTTTTTTCATGTTTCATATTAAACAGTCTGTGTCTCCTTAATTGATCCTTTTTCCAGTAATGAGTTGTAGTTCTGTCCTCATCCTGTCAGATTTGTCATATTTCTCTAACTTGGGTACACCATTACTAAATTACTTTTCCAATGCCTGATTGTGGTATGGAGGAGAGCCTAGATTTTCAAAGCTTGGGACAGTGGAGCACAGGCTCCAGCAGGTCCTATCAAGCCAGAAAACCTTCAAGTATGGACTTGGTGATGGGACTCTTAATTGTTGTCTAAGGCTATAGAGTTTGGAGAGGCTCCAAGCTGACCACAACAGTTCTCAAAGGCTGGCTCCTTTTTGTTGTTTGTTTTATATATATAGCACTTGTGTATCCACTGTGATAAACTGGCAAAGTCTTGAAATACTGAAATACTTCACCTTAAAATGAGACAGATTTTGAGAAAAATGTAACATCTCTATACAAGTTCTGACAATAAATTATTTAAAGGTGTCATCTTTGTCATTTTAAAGTTGGATTGTTGAATTTGAGAGAAAATGAGATTAATTTATTTGAACATCTGACAGCTATTCTAAATATAATATTCCCAGTGTATGTACTCTTGGAGGATGCTTTATTTCCCATTTAAAATTTAAATGACATCCATTATGCTTTGATGCTATGTAAATCAAAGTCCATGCTTTCCTTTCTAGAAGATAGAAATGAAATCACACTTGTTCCAATTTTTTTCCTTCCATTCATAGTGCATGAATTATATATCCTCCATGGTGCTAGAGCTGAAGAGTTGCTAAGGTTTTTTTATTACTTAATAATTTGCTTCTTAATCCTTTATATTGAAATTATAAATACATAAACTTAATCCACTGATGAAGTAATATGAGGATATTTAATGCATAGATAACATATTCCCACATGCAGAACAAATTTTCTTCCTCATATAGCAGGCTGCTAGGCTAAGTATCAGTCACCTTTTGCTGTATTAAGGTGACTTACACTTTCTTTTATGAGGTGTAGAAGCATAATCTGTTGCTTTTGAGATTCCATTTCCAAGCAATGACCATTGGATCATAGATTTAGAGCTGAAGGGGCCCTTAAAGGTCACTTAGTCCAGTTCTCTCATTTTACTAATGAGGAAGCCAAAGTCCAGAAAGTTTTAAGTGACTTGTCCAAGTAACATAGCAGAGCTGAGGATTGAAATCAGCTCCTCTGACTGAACATCAGTGCTCTTTTGGCTGTGCCTCACTGAATAATAAGGATTCCTGTCCTCCCAATTTTCACCATTTCAATTAAGCTACAGCATACTATGATTAGTTACATATACAGAAGTGGTGTGGAGGATATCATCAAACAAATGCTTGACCAAAAAGATGATTTTATCATAAGAGAAGGATGACTGATAACTGATAATATCCAAGTATTAGAACATCTCTTTAAGAATAGAGATCCAATTTTATACTTTATTCATTATTTACTTATTTATTCAAAAACATTGAATATACTTGACATACAAAGCCCTATCACTTTTAAAAAAAATGCGAGCTATGATTATGTGGTCTGTCCTGTTTCCAGGAGTATACAAGCCACAATATTCTTCACAGAGCATTATTTCATAGTTTGTCTTTTCATATGGTATATCACGGTCACCATTCTTTAATTCCCAACTGATTATATATGCTAGTTAAATTATAGGTCTGTCAGTGGATATCTTGTCCTTTCTAAGAGATTCCATAAGGATCATTTCAGCCCAAGACCTCTGGAATCCCTAAGGAAGGAATAATTCAGAAATACCTTTCTTATCTGGGGAAACAAAAGGGTGATATTGTTGGGAAGTGCTTTGCTTTTTTTCTTTTTCTTTTTTCTAATCATTATTTATTTAATATTTTTAGTTTTCAGCAATAATTTTGACAAGAGTTTGAATTACAAATTTTCTCCCTATTTCTACCCTCCCCCCACTCCAAGGTGGCATATATTCTGGTTGCCCTATTCCCCAGTCAACCCTCCCTTCTGTCACCCCACTCCCCCCTATCCCCTTTTCCCTTACTTTCTTGTAGGGCAAGATAGAGGTTTATGCCCCATTGCCTGTATATCTTATTTCCTAGTTGCATGCAAAAACTTTTGTTTTGAACATCTTCTTTTAAAACTTTGAGTTCCAGATTCTCTCCCCTCTTCCCTCCCCGCTCACCCTGCCTAAGAAGGCAAGCAATTCAACATAGGCCACATGTGTATCATTATGGAAAACCCTTCAACAATACTCATGTTGTGAAATTCTGACTATATTTTCCTCCTTCCTATCCTATCCCCCTTTATCCAATTTTCTCCCTTGACCATATCCCTTTACAAAAGTGTTTGCTTTTGATTACCTCCTCCCCCATGTGCCCTCCCTTCTATCGTCCCCCCTTTTTTATCTCCTTCCTCCTTCTTTCCTGTGGGGCAAGAAACCCAATTGAGTGTATATGTTATTCCCTCCTCAGGTCAAATCCGATGAGAGCAAGATTCACTCATTCCCCCTCACCTGCCCCCTCTTCCCTCCCAACAGAACTGATTTTTCTTGCCACTTTTATGCGAGATAATTTACCCCATTCTATCTCTCCCTTTCTCCCTCTCTCATCCCTTAATTTGATTTTATTTTTTCAGATATCATCCCTTCATATTCAACTCACCCTGTGCCCCCTGTCTGCGTGTGTGTGTGTGTGTGTGTGTGTATATATATATATATATATATATATATATATATATATATATATATGTATATTTCCTTCAGCTGCCCTAATACTGAGATCTCATGAATTATGCATATCATCTTTCCATGTAGGAATGTAAACAAAACAGTTCAAATTTAGTAAGTCCCTTGTGATTTCTCTTTCTTGTTTACCTTTTCATGCTTCTCTTGATTCTTGTGTTTGAAAGTCAGATTTTCTATTCAGCTCCGGTCTTTTCACTGAGAAAGCTTGAAAGTCCTCTATTTTATTGAAAATCCATATTTTGCCTTGGAGCATGATACTCAGTTTTGCTGGGTAGGTGACTCTTGGTTTTAATCCTAGCTCCATTGGCCTCCAAAATAGCATATTTCAAGGCCTTTGATCTCTTAACGTAGAAGCTGCTAGATCTTGTGTTATTCTGATTGTGTTTCCACAGTACTCAAATTGTTTCTTTCTGGCTGCTTGCAGTATTTTCTCCTTGATCTGGGAGCTCTGGAATTTGGCAACAATATTCCTAGGAGTTTTCTTTTGGGGATCTTTTTCAGGAGGTGATTGGTGGATTTTTTCAATTTCTCTTCTACCCTCTGGATCTAGAATATCAGGGCAGTTCTCCTTGATAATTTCTTGAAAGATGATATCTAGGCTCTTTTTTTGATCATGGCTTCCAGGTAGTCAAATAATTTTTAAATTATCTCTCCTGGATCTATTTTCCAGATCGGTGGTTTTTACAATGAGATATTTCACATTGCCTTCCACTTTTTCATTCCTTTGTTTCTGTTTTATAATAACTTGATTTCTCATAAAATCACTAGCTTCCACTTGCTCCAATCTAATTTTTAAGGTAGTATTTTCTTCAGTGGTCTTTTGGACCTTCTTTTCCATTTGCTTAATTCTGCCTTTCAAGGCATTCTTCTCCTCACTGGCTTTTTGGAGCTCTTTTGCCATTTGACTTAGTCTATTTTTAAGGTGTTATTTTCTTCAGTATTTTTTTGGGTCTCCTTTAGCCAGTCATTGACTTGTTTTTCATGGTTTTCTCGCATCATTCTCATTTCTCTTCTCAGTTTTTCCTCTACTTCTCTTATTTGCTTTTCCAAATCCTTTTTGAGCTCTTCCATGGTCTGAAGCCAGTTCATGTTTTTCATGGAGACTTTTGATGTAGGCTCTTTGACTTTGTTGACTTCTTCTGGCTGTATGTTTTGGTCTTCTTTGTCACCAAAGAAAGATTCCAAAGTCTGAGTCTGAATCCGAATCCGTTTTTGGTGCCTGCCCATGTTCCCAGCCAACTACTTGACCCTTGGGTTTCAGGGTATGACTGCTTATAGAGTAGAGAGTACTTTGTTCCAAGCTTAAGGGGTTGTGCTGTTGTTTTCAGAGCTATTTCTATACAGCCAACTCTGCCACACCAGCACTCCTCCTCCCCCAAGAACTGCTAACGCCTAACCAGGAATCAGATCTCAGATCTTAAGCAGGTTCTGCACTCCCCCTCTGATCTGCCACTTAATTCCTCCTACTAGGTGGGCCTGGGGCTGGAAGCAACTGCAGTTGTAGTTCTGTAGCTGAACCACTCCCTCTGCCCCAGGGGTGGTGGCTGAACCCAGAACTCCTTTCACTCTGTCCCTGCAGCTTTTCCCACTAACCTTCCCTGTTGTCTTTGGTGTTTGTGGGTTGAGAAGTCTGGTAACTGCCACAGCTCACTGATTCAGGGCTCTAGGGCCTGTTCCGCGCGGCTCCCGTTCTGGTTGGTCTGGGCACAGCCCGCGCTGGGTTCTGCTCTGCTCCCAGCTCTGTGCTCAATAGACCTTACCCAGCAACCATCCCGGCTGTCCTGGGCTGAAGCCCTGCTTCCCTCTGCTGGGTTCTGCAGTTCTAGAATTTGTTCAGAGCCATTTTTTATTGGTGTTTGGAGGGTCCTGCGAGCCGTAAGCAAGTCCCTGCTTTCCAGTTGCCATCTTGGCTCTGCCTGCCGCGCTCTGCCCTCCCCATGCAGTGCTTTGCTTTTTTAACAGCATGAAGGAGGTGGCGCTGTCACTACATAATTATGGTGAATGAATATTTACCTGGAACAAATGGATTGTCTTGTTTACTTTGTGGTATTATTGAATTTCTCAATGCTGAGGGGATCCTTGTCTAAGCCTTGTGAAAGAATGGAGCAGTTCCTCTGCAAAGGCCTTTAGAGGGTCAGAAATTTGGTATTATTCTCCCAATAGGGGTCCAAAGAGAAATATATTCTGGCTGATAGTCTGGAGAGCACTGAGGAGGTGGTGCTGCGGAACAATTCTTGATATCAACACTGGCACCAGGACAAGCTGTGTGAAAGATGGCAATGATCTCCTAGTTACTTTACTACAGATGACTTTGACTTGTGATGAAGAATTCAGCAACTGTGTCAGAGACCGTGTCATCATCTGTACTGTGGCTCTTAAGTTCCTGTGATGCTCCTGCTCCTCATCACTAGCTTATATGGACCAAGTGATTGAAATCTGGGACTCTGTCCTTCCAAAAAATAGAGGCAAAGCCTGAAATTTCTGGGCTTAGTTGTCTTCCACATTTTTTCACTCTTTTGGGGATGGATAGGGGGATGAACATGTTTTGGTTTTGCTATATTTTCCTATTTCTTTGCCTCCTTTTTCTTCTTCCCTCTCTTATTCCTCTTCTTTGTACTCCTTTTCCAGGATGGCAGCCTTATTGCTTCCCAAGATTAGGGACATCCAATAATGGCCACTTTCTCTTCAAAAATCTGATTTTCATCTTTATCATTCAACTAAAACTGCCCTCTCTTTAATTACCAAATTATTTACTACTCAGTAGCCAAATCTAATGGCCTTTTCTCAATGCTCATCCTTCTTTATCTCTGTGTTATCATATTCTTTTCCTGAATACTCTCCTCTCTAGATTTTCGTGACAGTCTTCTCTCTGATTTCTTCTCCTATATGTCCTACCAACTCTTTTCTCGTACTTTTGTCATTCTTTTTCCATATCACACCCATAAGCCGTGGGTGTCCCCCAAAGCTCTATCCTAAGCCTTCTTTTTTCTCTATAGTATCTCTTTAATGGGTTCAAGTTATCTTCTCTATGCAGAATATTTCCAGATTTATATATCTAGCCCCAGTCTCTTTCCTGAGCTCAAACATGGCCAACTGTTTTTTGCACATCTAGAACTGGACATCAGAAGTCCTATGGACTACTTTAGGTCTAACAGAACTGTAGGCTGTTCTAGCCCCTACTCAAAAGGCAGACTTACAAGTGACTCAGTAAACAGTGTTGGCCCTCAGAATATGCAGGTATGGAATGTAGGTTCTGCAAAACCTGACAAATCCAATAAGCCTCTACGCTTTCTTATTAGATTGTGGGAAGACAGGTATCAGTAGCTTATTTGGTTTTCCCCCATCCACTGTATTCCCCCCAAACTTGACTGAATGGGCTGGATCCTGGATCATCTTAGTGTTGATTTTCCAAACTTTATCCCTCATGATGGGCCACCATCCCCTTTTGGGCCTCAGTCACTCTGATCTCATTAAGGTAAATCAACATTACTTGATCAGCATAGCAGTATACATCAGTGCCTTTAGTAAGGGAAGCCTCTTTCCATTCTGCCCACCAAAATATGGCAGTCTCATACCAAGAACTCATAGAAAGTTTAGGTAGCCCTGCAGAAGTATGGCCTTTTTATAAATGCCTTTAGGTGATCAAGAAGCCACATCAACATAGTCCAAGACCACTAAGCTACGTCAGTGGTAGTATAGCTTGATTGGCCCCCCAAGAGCTTCCTCACCTTTTAAAAAATAGGTTTTTATTGATATGCTTTGGTTTTACCTTGCCTAGATATTCTCCTGTGTCCTCCCCACTCTGAGGAGCCAACCCTCAAAACAAAGAATTATTTTAAAAATAAAGAGAAAAAAGCAGCGTAACTGATCAATACATCAAAAAAATCTGAAATTATGTATACAGTGTTCCACACCTGTGGGACAACCCCCTGTTCCCAGCAGTGGACTGTGCTAAACTTATGTCAGGTTGAGAGCCAACCCCAAGAAACCACCTGACACCTATAGGAAGAAGTTAACTAAATGCCGTTGTTTAGAAAAAAAGCTAGAGTCTCCCTGTCCCTAGATGACTCCCTGACCTAAGATAGGTGCATTTAGAAATGGTATTAATTCTTTCAGTTTCCAATATTCCCAGCTCCAAAATTCTATGATTTTATCTCTTAGTCAGTAAAAAAACCTTTAAATAGTGTAGTTATATTTACAAAAATGTTTATTACATTGTGTAGCAAGTTCAACTTTGTATATTAGGCTGAGAAAATACAAGGACCTGATTGTGATTAAAAATATTAAGAAAGCTACAAATTAATTAAAGAAATATTTCTTGGTTTCTGGTGAGATAAAGAGATTCTTTTTAAAAAGGCAAAATTTTTAAAAATATAAAGTTATTGTCATAGATTGACATATCCTTCACGAAGATTTTCTTATATTTCAGATTAGTCAACAATTATTAATCACCTACTGGTTGCAGAGCAGGAGGCAGCTAGGTGGCTCAGTAGATAGAGTACTGGGCCTGGAGTCAGACCTGAGTTCAAATCTAGCCTCAGGCACTTACTGGCCAAGTGACCCTGGGCAAGTCCCTTAACTTCTTTTTGTCTTAATCTGCTGGGGAAGGAAATGTCAAACTACTCTAGTATCTTTGCCAAGAAAACCCCATAGACAGTGTGGTCCATGGGGTCATGAAGAATTGGACTCAACTGAATGATGGAATGACAATAGATGCAGAGCTCTGAGCTAACTACTTAAAAAAATACAAAAATTGGTAAAATATACCATTCGTGCTATCAAGGAACACATAACCTACTAATCAGTCAATCAATAAGAATTGTAAGAGTTTTACAGTGATCTGAAAACAAAGATAAAAATTATTTCCCTGCCCTCAAGGAGCTTACATTCTATTCTCAGTTCTTAGCAAAGTACCTAGCACACAGTATACAATTAATAAATAGTTATTGACTGACTCGCAGGGGAGGCAACATGTACATAAATTAATATGTATAAACACTATACATACAAACCAAATTTTGGGGAGAATGGGCACTAGCAGCTGAGGGAATCAAGAATGGCCAAGATGAACTTGAATGAAGCAAGGAAAAAGCTTTAAGTACTTATATGTGCAAAGCACTAGGGATACAAATGGAAAAGGGAGACAGCCCCTGTTCTGGAGGAGCTCATATCCTAATGAGGATAGCATGTATAGGAGATTTTTAGCTGCAAGTCATATAGAGAGATCCCATGGTCCTGAGTGTACAGAAGCCAAGCAGATGCTGGTGCTTTGTCTTTAATGTCATTTCCACTGATGGAACCTTTCAAAGATGCCAGGGATTTGGGGGGTAAAAGGTTTCCAGAAGCTGTTGTCATGTCTATAACTTCCTCATCAGGACTATGTCTCCCTCTTATTTTGCTTTTACTTCTACTTTACTGCAATTAATACAACTAAGGAATTCCCATAGAATGATTACATATAGTAAAACTTGTACTATTTGAAATTATAATAATGGAAAATATGGTAAATGGTTCTAGCCTGATAGAAATATGCAGTGCAGATTTGAGTAATTCAAATAATGCAACACTTGATTCCATAGCATTTGATATTTATGCATTTTTGAGAAGTCTTCTGTTGCATTAAGATAATGCCAAATGTCTGAAGAGAAAGATGTGTATTCCAAAGTTTTGATTTGCTTTTCTTTTGTTGACATCACTCAAAAATGTGTATTTTGCCAAGATCATTATGTCGTCATCAATCTAGTGCCATGCCATCTATAGTCACATCATTGCCAATGCATAGTTACTTCCTGAAGCATTTACTGAAAATGAAAATTGAGTTTAAAGAAAATTTTCCATGAGAACTGATGTCTTACTGTAAAGTAGCACTTTTCTCATACATAATGTTAGAATTTTTAGTTTCCTGCTGTTTGTATCCTTGCTTATGATAGGAAATATTGTTTTTGACCTTACTAAGATATATTATAATTACTGATAGTGTGACTTAAATTTGAATATTTTAAACATTTTAAACACAGATCCGTGGCTTACTCTTGGAAGGATGCAGTTTTGATGGAAATCGACTCTCTGAAAACCAGCACGACTCTCCCAGTGTGTCTTCAGTCCTGCCTTGTTATATGTCCTGGATTCCACAGGTACAAGTTTTTTAAGAGCTAACTCTGTTAAATCCTATGATTAACTGGAGTATTTTTTAGGTAATAGAATACCATGTTCAGTTTGATACATTTGACCAGTTTTTAGAAAAGCATTTCACTCATTATTGAAGTTTATTTTTAATTTAAGGTTTTATAAGAATTCGTTTATTATGGAATTTCTACTTCTGTAAAATGAGGTGATTTTATTATATGATCTTCCACTTTTCTTTTAAAATTAAATGCTATGAAAATTTTAGTTGTTTCCCCTTCATTTGAAGACTCTAATAAAAAGCAGAATTTTGAAAAATGAAATATGGGGAATATTTGGTAGGAGGTTTTTTAAAAAAATAAAACAGATTCAAAAAAACTAATGCCATCATTTCTAGTTATTATGTCAAATAAAATGGAAACATTAAGTTAAAGGGATGGGCAAGGTAACTAAAGTTTCATATGTCATTAGACCTAATTACAAAAAAATTTCAGTGTTTAATGTACTGCCCAAATTTTGCTCCAAATCTATCCTTTCATAGGTACCAGGAACTCCAAATAAGAAAATTTTCTCAATGAAGGCAAACCAGCAACTCATTTACACCTTACAGTCTTAGAGAATTGCCTGGAACACAGAGATATTAAATGACTGGTCTATTTACATATAGCCAGTCTTTGTCAGAGACATCACCTGACTGCAAGACCACCCTCTAGCCACCATACTATACTACCTTTCGTAATTCCTAAAACTAGATACAAAAGGAATATCCGTATCAATAGAAGAAGCTTTCCTGGAATTTTCTAATTATAGTAATTATTTTTGTCACATAAAAACCCAAAGGAGCAGAATGGTATCTTTTATCTCTTAATCTGAAGTCTACAGTACTATTCCTGCATGAAAATATCGAAGTGTTGATTATATTAACGTTGTTTAGTACACAAAAAGCCAAAATTCTGCCTTTGTAATTCAGATCAAACTAATCAACTTGGGGAACTTTTAATTTAAAAAATAAATTTGAAATATTCCATGTTAAAAAAAAGTTAACATCAATTAACAAGCATCACTTGAGAAGAGAGTAACACATATGAATTTCCAATCACCTTAAAAGGCACAAATATTGGAAATTTAGTACTGTGACTTTGTGCCAAACCAATTTTATTTCCATTTTTATAGTATGAGACCATATTGCAAGGGGAAGTCAGAGCTATAATGTATCTTCTTAATTTCATTCTGGCCTTTTATTACATTTCATATGACATTTTTGCCATATTACAACCTTCATGACTGTAATGGCTTGCAAACCATAGACAAAGGTTAATTATCAATAAAAGAACCATGTTACGTAATGACATGTCCTTCAGGAATTTGTTCTGAACTTTATTATGTTCAGTATCTTTAGTGATGACCTATATGAAGGAATCAAGATTTTCTTCCTCAAGTTTGCAGACAATTTCAGACTTGAATGACTAATAATTTGGGAAACAAACATAAAATTTGCAATGACCTTGATTAATTGAAATGTTATTCCTGTTAAGAGAAGATTAAATTTAATAAGGACAAATGTAGGTTAGTACATTTGGGGATAAAATCCACAAAGTGAAATTAGAGACTAAGAATTACTTACTAGGTAGAAGAAAAATACATGGAACTAACCAAACTCTTTCCTATAAAGTGAATACTAATCATCCATAGTAGTATGGTTATGAACAAAACCATTATTTTATTGGGATTATATTAAAAGCAAATATGACACAGAAGTTCTGGAAAACAATCCTTCCGCTGCATTTTGTGTCCTATCCTGTCACTGAATTTTAAACTCACTAAATGGGAACTAGTTCAGAAAACTAAAATAAATTATTTAAAGGTTAAAAAAGAAGTTCTGTGAATAAAGGGATTTAAAATTGTTTAACCTGGAGCAAAAAAGGCTTAAAGTGACTTAATTTCTCGTCCAAACATAGGAAGGATTTTTATCAGGACCGTCCCTAAACAGAACTTTGTATTGAAGTCTCACTATCTTGTCTCTGAGCCCCCCTTTTTTTACCTTTGCTGTGATTTTCCTCTCAAAGAAACCAGTAATTTCATACTGCTTATCTATACAGTTGTCTGTAAGTTCTCAGTACTTTCAGAGTGCCCATTCTTCCATTCTGGAAAGAAAGAATCTGATAAACGTGTTCACACCAACTTGTTGGTTGTCATCAAGTTGTTTTTCAGTTATGCTCGATGCTTCATGATCCCATTTGGGGTTTTCTCAGCAAAGATACTGTACTAGTTTGCCATTTCCTTCTCCAGCTTATTTTACAGATTGAGGAACTGAGGTAAAGAGGGTTAAGCTAGTAAGTATCTGAAGCCAGAGTCTTATTGACTCCACGCCTGGCACTCTGTCCACTGTGCCACATAGCTGTCCAGCTTGCTGGTACTTATAGGCTACTCCATGCAAAAGTATTTATATTTTAAAAGAAGACTTTTAAAAAAGACAATTGCCCTCTTTAAAAAATTTATATTAATTGTATTACAACAGCCATTTAAAGTTTTGCAATTTACATATTTAAAATAAGTAAATTCATTAAATGTAACTTTTCTGTTGCTCTCAGTTTCCATCAGGTTTCTTTATCCACTCCATATTGCTTTTCCTAATAGCTCATAGCTGTTAGTTTTATTATTGATATGGTCAATTATGCTGATAATTTTCCTAATATTGAACCAGTCCTGCTTTCCTGGTATAAATCCCACCTTGTAATTGCGTAGTCTCCTTGCTAGTATTTTATTTAAAATTTTTGCACCAATATTCATTAAGGAAATTGGTTTGTAGTTTTCTTCCTCTATTTTTGCTCTTCCTGGTTTAGCTATCAGTATCATATTTCTGTCATAAAAGAAATTTGGTATGACTCCTTTACCTATTTTTCCAAATAGTTTATATAGTATTGGAATTATTTATTCTTTAAATGTTTGGTAGAATTCACTTGTGAATCCAGTTTGCCCTGGGAATTTTTCCTTAGGAAGTTAATTGATTGCTCGTTCAATTTATTTTTCTAAGATGGTGTCATTTAAGTATTCTATTTCCTCTTCTGTTAATCTAGGAAATTTATGTTTTTGTAAATATTTATCCATTTCATTTAAATTATCAGATTTATTGGCATATAATTATGCAAAATACCTCCCAATATTTGCTGTAAATTCCTCTTCACTGGTGGTGAGTTCACATTTTTCATTGTTGATACTGTTAATTTGGTTTTCTTTTTTCTTCTTTAAAATCAAATTAACCAGTGGTTTATTTTTTCATAAAACCAGCTCTTAGTTTTATTTATTAATTCAGTGGTTTTATTAATTTCAATTTTATTAATCTTTCCTTTGGTTTTCGAATTTCTAATTTGGTATTAAATTGGGGATTATTAATTTGTTCTTTTTCTAGCTTTTTTAGTTGTGTGCCGAATTCATTGATCTCCTCTTTCTCTTTTATTCATGTAAGCATTTAGAAAGATAAAATTCCCCCTAAGAACTGCTTTGGCAGCATCCAATAGGTTTGGTATGTTATATTGTTATTGTCATTCTCTTGGATGAAGTTATTGATTGTTTCTATGATCTGTTGTTTAACCCACTCATTCTTTAGCATTAGATTATTTAGTTTCCAATTAATTTTTAGTCTCTTTCCATGGCCCTCTATTACACATAATTTGTATTGCATCATGATCTAAAAAGGATGCATTTTATATTTAATATTTCTACCTTTATGCCTTGGATTGTGAGGTTTTTATGCCCTAGTACATAATCAGTTTTTGTGTAGGTGCCATGTAACACTGAGGTATATTCCTTTCTATCCCTATTCAGTTTTCTTCAAAGGTTTATTATATCTTTTTCTAAAATTCTATTCACCTCCTTAACTTCTTTCTTGTTTATTTTGTAGTTAGATTTATCTAATTCTGAGAGGGGAAAATTGAGGTTCCCCCACTAGTTTAGATTTACTGTCTATTTCCTCCTGTAACTCACGTAACTTCTTTAAGAATTTGGATGCTATACCACTTGGTACGTATATGTTGAGTATTGCTGTTACTTCATTGTCTGTGATACCTTTTAGCAAAATGTATGTTTAGTTCCTTATCTCTTTTGATTGGATCAGTTTTGGCTTTTACTTTGTCTGAAATCATGATTGCTACCCCTGCTTTTTATACTTCAGCTGAAGCATGATAGATTCAGCTCTAGACCTCTTACCTTTACTCTTTATGTTTCAACTTTATGTCTTGTAAACAACATATAGTAGGATTCTAGTTTTTAATCCACTCTGCTATCCTCTTCTGTTTTATGGGAGAGCTCATCCCATTCACATTCACAGTTATGATTGCTATGTATTTTCTTCATCTTACTTTTCCTCCTATTTATCTTTCTCTCTCTCCTTTCACCCTTTCCCTCTCCACCAGTGTTTTGCTTCTGACCATCACTTTCCCCAATCTGACCTCCTATCAGTTCTCCCTACATTCTTTTATCATCCTTCCCTCCTAATTCCCTAAGGGGTAAGATAGATTTCTCTAACCAAATGAGTGTTAATGTTATTCCCTCTTCGAGCCAATTCCAATAACAATAAGGTTCAAGCATTGCCTGCTACACCCCCTCTCTCCCATTTTTCCTCTACTGTAGCAGGTCTCTCCTTGTCTCTTTACGTGAGATATTTTAACCCATTCTCCCTCTCTCTTCCCTCTTCTCCCAATGCAATCCTCTTTCTCATCCTTTAATTTTGTGTCTTTGGGTATATCCCATCATAGCCAACTTATACCTGTGAACTCTGTCTATGTATACTCCTTCTAAGTACCCTAATAATGATCAAGTTCTTAAGAATTACAAGAATCATCTTCACATATAGGAAGGTGGTAAACAGTTTAACCTTGTTGAATCTTTCCAGTTTACTTCTTTATGCTTCTCTTGAGTCTTGTGGTTGAAAATCAGATTTTCTATTCAGCTCTGGTCTTCAGGAATGCTTAAAAATCCTATTTCATTGAACATCCATTCCTTCCCACCACCCCTCAAAGGAATATACTCATTTTTGTTGGGTAGGTGATTCTTGGTTGTAATTCTAGCTCCTTTACCTTCCAGAATATCATATTCCAAGACCTCTGAATCTTTAATGTAGAAATTGCTAAGTCCTGTGTAATCCTGACTATGGCTCCACAGTATTTTAATGGTTTCTTTCGGGCTGCTTGTAGTACTTTCTTCTTCACCTGGGAGCTCTGGAATTTGTCTATAATATTCCTGGGAATGTTCATTTTGGTATCTCTTTCAAGAGGTTACTAGCAGACTTTTTTCAATTTCTATTATACCTTCTGGTTGTAGGATATCAGGGAAGTTTTCCTTGATAATTTCTTAAAATATAATGTCCAGGGTGGCGGAGCCAAGATGGTGGCTGGAAAAGAGGGACTTGCATGAGCACCCTGCCAAGTCCCTCCAAAAACCTATAAAAATGGCTCTGAACAAATTCTAGAACTGCAGAACCCATAAAATAGCAGAGAGAAGCAGGGCCCCAGCCCAGGACAGCCTGGATGGTCGCTGGGTAAGGTCTATTGAGCACAGAGCTGGGAGTGGAGGGGAGCAGAGGCCAGCGTGGGCAGCAGCAGGACCAACCAGGCCAGGAGCCCTGAATCAGTGAGCTGAGGCAGTTACCAGACTTCTCAACCCACAAACACCAAAGACAACAGAGAAGGTTAGTGGGAAAAGCTGCAGGGAGTGAAAGGAGTTCGAAGTTCGGTCCACCGCCCTGGGGGAGTGGAGGTGGTACAGCTACAGAACTACAACTGCAGTTGCTTCCAGCCCCAGGCCCACTTGGTAGGAGGAATTAAGTGGCAGATCAGAGGGGGAGTCTGCTTAAGATCTGATTCCCGGTTAGGGGTTGGCAGTTCTTGGGGGAGGAGGAGTACTGGTGTGGCAGAGCCGGCTGTATAGAAATAGCTCTGAAAACAACAGCACAACCCCTCAAGCTTGGAACAAAGTACTCTTTACTCTACAAGCAGTCATACCCTGACGAAAAACTCAAGGGTCAAGTAAGTTGGCTGGAAACATGGCCAGGCAGCGAAAACAGACTCAGATTCAGTCTCAGACTTTGGAATCTTTCTTTGGTGACAAAGAAGACCAAAACATACAACCAGAAGAAGTCAACAAAGTCAAAGAGCCTACCTCAAAAGTCTCCAAGAAAAACATGAATGGGTCTCAGGCCATGGAAGAGCTCAAAAAGGATTTGGAAAAGCAAGTAAGAGAAGTAGAGGAAAAATTGGGAAGAGAAATGAGAATGATGCAAGAAAACCATGAAAAACAAGTCAATGACTTGCTAAAGGAGACCCAAAGAAATATTGAAAAAAATACTGAAGAAAACAACACCTTAGAAAATAGACTAACTCAAATGGCAAAAGAGCTCCAAAAGGCCAATGAGGAGAAGAATGCCTTGAAAGGCAGAATTAGCCAAATGGAAAAGAAGGTCCAAAAGACCACTGAAGAAAATACCACCTTAAAAATTAGATTGGAGCAAGTGGAAGCTAGTGACTTTATGAGAAATCAAGATATTATAAAACAGAAACAAAGGAATGAAAAAGTGGAAGACAATGTGAAATACCTCATTGTAAAAACTGCTGATCTGGAAAATAGATCCAGGAGAGATAATTTAAAAATTATTGAACTACCTGAAAGCCATGATCAAAAAAAGAGCCTAGATGTCATCTTTCAAGAAATTATCAAGGAGAACTGCCCTTAAATTCTAGAGCCACAGGGTAAAATAGAAATTGAAAGAATTCTCCAATTGCCTATTGAAAAAGATCCCAAAAAGAAAACTCCTAGGAATATTGTTGCCAAATTCCAGAGCTCCCAGATCAAGGAGAAAATACTGCAAGCAGCCAGAAAGAAACAATTTGAGTATTGTGGAAACACAATCAGATAACACAAGATCTAGCAGCTTCTACATTAAGGGATCAAAGGGCTTGTAATATGATATTCTGGAGGTCAATGGAGCTAGGATTAAAACCAAGAATCACCTACCCAGCAAAACTGAGTATAATGCTCCAAGGCAAAATATGGATTTCCAATAAAATAGAGGACTTTCAAGCTT
This sequence comes from Trichosurus vulpecula, assembly GCF_011100635.1. Taxonomy (NCBI): domain Eukaryota; kingdom Metazoa; phylum Chordata; class Mammalia; order Diprotodontia; family Phalangeridae; genus Trichosurus; species Trichosurus vulpecula. The sequence continues at coordinate 145,030,395 of NC_050574.1, read as the reverse complement.
TCTCAGTAAAAAGACCAGAGCTGAATAGAAAATTTGACTTTCAAACACAAGAATCAAGAGAAGAATGAAAAGAAAACTCCCAGAGAGGAGGCTCCATATCACAACACAGATACCTTGAGGATTGATTCCCCAGTGCCCTCAAATATATCACCTTCAGTACAGACCTTCTCTGTGCCTTCTTGGACTGAGCCCAGCTGCTTTTTCCCATCTTGGGTTTCTTCATTGTCATACTTATTTCCTCAGGAAGCCTTTGGGCTCTGCACTGGACTGAATGTGCTCCTTAAGGAAGAGGAAGACCCCTGTTTTAAATTTTAAAAGTAATTTGTTCTTCTGAGGATTCTTACTCTTCAAGAGGGATGCACTAGTTTTAAGTTGGGATTCATACTCCTAGAGGACAAGGAACCAATCTGTTAACGATTCACTCCATACTTTGCTTATCATTGCACCAAGGACAGCACCATATGACCTTAAATACTTTTGATGATAAAAATGTTAGTCTGCCACTTTTGCAGAATGCTCTCCAAAGAATCACTCTCTTTTCCTCTCCTTCGTGGGGAAAAACAAAACAAAACATGTTACCTATGAGTTTTCCATGCAATTTATCAAGTCCTAGTGCAAAAAATCCCCTAATTCTTAGCACAGAGTAACATTAGAGCCATTAGAAGGTCCCCTAACAGTTTGACTCTGCTCCTCTTTCCAGCAGCATATTCCTGACACAGCTATGACTTAAAGGAACTCTGTGGAGTTGTTCTTCCCTCTTATGAGGTGGCTACAGTGCTAGACTTGGAGTGAGAAACACCTGAGTTCAAATCCTGTTTGACACTTGCTAGCTATGTGACCCTGGAAAGTCACTTAACTTGTTTTAGACTTAGTGTTTTCATCTGTAAAATGGAGATGATAATAGCACCTATCCCACAGGGTTGTTGAAAGGATAAAGTGATACATGAATTCTAGCTATTATTAATATTGAATAGATTTTCTTAACTGTAGGAGCAGTTGTTTTGGAAGAAGTCAAGGAGGAGAGTAAAATCCTGAGGGATGACACTTAATCCATTACATTTATAGAACACTAAATGATACCCTAGTGACATATGAAACAGTTACTGTTCCTTCAAAAACACCAAACTTACTATTGGGGACTGATCTGGGTACCAGGGATCATGTGACTCAGTAAATGCTAATTGATAATATAGGGGTTAAATACCTAGTTATATGCCATAGTGTTTTTAAAAAATTTTTTCTAAGATGTTTTAGCGATGTCTTTTTTATACCATATTTTTTTTTATGTTAGAATTTTATTTGGAATTTTAAACAATATTTAGAATACTACAAGACAGAATACACCTAGATGAAATAAACATTTTAAGGAAAAAAATATAATGTCCAGGCTCTTTTTTTTCCAGGCTGTTTTCTTTATCATGATTTTCAGGTAGTCTAATAATTCTTGAATTCATTCTCCTGAATCTGTGTTCCAGGTCAGTTGTTTTTCAAATGAGATATTTCACCTTTTTTCTATTTTTTTTTCATTCTTTTGATTTTGTTTTATTGTTTCTTCATGTCTTATGCAGTAATTAGCTTCCACTTGCCCAATTCTGATTTTTAAGGAATTTTTTCTTCAGTGAGTTTTTGTACTTTCTTTTAGATTTAGCCACTTCTTTTTAAGGAGTTGTTTTCTTCAGTGAATTTTTGTACATCTTTTTTTTATATATATAGTTTTGTGCTTCCTTTACCTAGCCGTTGACTCTTTTTATTATTTTCTTGCATCATTCTCATTTCTTTTCCCAATTTTCCTTCTACTTCTCTGATTTAATTTTAAAAATCCTTTTTGAGCTTTTCTAAGGCGTTCTTTATGGGCCTGTGATCAATTCTTCTTTTTCTTTGAGGTTTTCATATGTAGCCATTCTGACATTGTTGTCCTCTTCAAGTTTGTGTTTTCATCTTCCCTGTCATCATAGTATCTTTCTCTGGTCAGGTTTGTGTTTGTTTGTTTGTTTTTTGCTCATTTTTCTAGACTATTTCTTGACTTAATTTTATGTTAAAGTTGGGCTGTCCTCCTGGGGTAGAGGGTACATTGTCCCAAGATTCAGGCTTTTCATGCTGCTGTCTTCAGAGTTAATTTTGGGGACCTGTAATTTTTTGGTTTTTCCAAGATGGTAAGGTCTAAGGAGAGGTGTGATCATTGCTCCCCTTGCCTATGCTCTTGTCTGTGAGCAACCTTAAGCACTCTGCTTAGGATCCCCACTCCCCTACAGCCACATACTCTAGTGTGTTGTGCTCCTCCTCACCCTGGGACTGTAACCTGGATCCTCATCTGGGCAATGCAACAGATTCCTGCACCCAGTGCCAACAAAATTTCCCCTGTAATCTGCTCCTAACCAGTTGTCTGGCCTCCTTCCAGTCTCTGGGCTGAGAGCTTCAGGAGTCACTGCTGCAGATTCAATTGCTCCCAAGATCTGCACTGGTCTGGTGGGGTGATGCCTCGCTAGTGGTTTGCACTGAGGGGGCTTAGGCCTCACTGTTGGCTTGCATCAGGGTGGGCAATCTCACTGCTGCCTTGCTGGCTGCCAGACCACCTGCTCTGGAGTGCACTCCGCTCTCACCTCTGTGAGACAAAACTTTCTTATCAACTTTCTAAGTTGTCTTGGGCTAGAAAATTGTTTCACTCTGTCCTTTTCTAGGTTCTGCCACTTCAGAGTTTGTTTTGAGAAGTTATATGAAAGTTGGTGGAGGGGAATTTGGAAGAGCTCAGTCGAGTTCCTGTCTTACTTTGCTATCTTGGCTCCCAGCCCTTTCCAACCTTTTTATATATCATTCTCCTTCCCACACTCTGCAGTCTGGCCAAACTGATCTTCTTCACAATACTCTTCACACATAATAGTCTATCTCCCATCTTTATCCTGTCTATAGCTTATGTCTTTAATGCACTCATTCCTCACTTTTTTCTCTTGGAATCCATTGTTTCCTTCAAAACTCTGTTCAGTGGACACCTTACACATACCAAAAATTTATTTTTATTTACTTTTTTACATTTTTTGTATAGTCTTATGAAGGTATATGTTGTCTATCCAAATAGAATGTAAGTTCTTTGAGAACAAGGGCTGTTTAATTTTTGTCTTTTATCTCTAGTGCCCAAGTCGTAACAGGTGTTTAATTGCATGTTTATTGATAGTTTCATTGATTGAGGATCATCCAGCTGCAGTATACTAAGATGTATGGTATGAGTTCTGGGTCTCAATCCATTTTCTACTAAATTGGTAACTAATTTTCCCAAATCCATTTGTTAAATAATTAATCCTTTCCCTTGTTTTTATTTTCTTTAGGTTTATCAAAAACTAATCTCGTACATTTTTAGTTTTATAGTTTGCTGTATGAAGGATAGAGTACTGAACTTGGAATCAGGAAGACTCACATCCTGCCTCAGATACTGAATGAGATGTGTGACCCTGGGCAAGTCACTTCTTTGTGCTTCAGTTTTCTCATCTATGACATGAGAGGGTTGGATTCACTGACCTTTAAGGTCCCTTTCAGTTCTAAATCTATGACCATCTATGAGCTATTGAACAAGTTGTCTGTTTTTGGCCTAGAACCTTAGGGGTTTTTGATAATCACTTTATAATGCATGTTAAAGTCTGGAAGAAGTACAATGCTGCCTTCATCAGTTAATTTTTTTCCAGTATGTCCTTTGTTATTCCTATTGGGGTTTTTTTCATGTAAATTTGTTATGATTTTATCCAGTTCTATGAAGAATTGTTCCTATGAGAGACAGCCTGACAGTGGATAAAGAGATGGCCTCAGAGTCAGAAAAACTTTGTTTCAAGTCCCATTTCTAATATATACCCACTATATGATCTTGGGCAAGTCAGTGCCCTGGGTAATGCTCTAAGATTATAAATTTGCTGCTTGGCATGATGATCCATGCCTGTAGTCCCTGCTGCTGGGAAGATTGAGGCTGATGGTGGATTGTTTGGGTTCTAAGCTGTATTGGCACTGAAGTCCACATCAAAGCAATGAGCCCCTTCACAGTAGAGAGCTGCCAGGCTGCCAAACAAGGGACGAAAGGTCCCAGGTTGAAAAAAGGGAGCAAGTTAAAGCTTTTTTGCTTATCTTTATTGAGATTGGGACCATGAGTGGCCACTGCATTTTCAGCAAAGGAGAGATGTGGAGATTGTCTTAGGGGTCAGGGGGAGACTGTAAAGTGGAGAATAATGGCTGACTACATAATTAAATCACAGGTCCAGATACCCCATCCCCACCTTCAGAAAAGAAGAAACCCTTTGGTATTCAGATTAGTATTGTATTCATTACATATATAAATTGATATTTATAGTATTACCATTTCTACTATATTTAAATTGTTGTGATATTCCAATAACACAAATAAAGTGCTTTGCAAATCTTAAAGCAATGTATTAATGCTAGCTATCATTATTATTTGTCTGACCCATCCATTAAATGTGCCTCTTACATATGTATTTTAATTATTATTGTTTTATAATTTTCCTCATATAGGTTATTTGTAGATTAATTGATGGTTTTGTTAACGTAACTGAAATGTCTTTTTATGGCATTTTCTTATCTTTATTGCTAACAATGATTCTTGTATGTTAATCTTGTGTCTTGTGGCCTTGGTTGAACTCAATTATAGTTCTAATTTTCTGGTTGATACTATTTAATTTTTCGTATACTAATGTTCTCTTAATTGCCAAATCTAATATCCTCTTCTCAGTTCTCATCCTTCTTAGCTCTCTGCAGTATTTGACGCTGTTGATCCCCTTTCTCCTCCTGGATATTCTGTCCTCTCGGGGTTTTTGTGATGTTGTTCTGTCTCAATTCCCTTCTTACCTATCTGACCTTCTCAGTCTCTTCAGTCTCCTTTGCTCTTTCCTGGGCTCTCTTCTCAATATCCTCTTACTAAGTGACCTCACCAGTACTCATAGATTTACTTATCATCTCTACATAGGTGATTTACTGATCCGACCCTACATCCTGAAGTCTGGTCCAGCTTTCTCTGTTGATTATTAAACATTTCCACCTGCGTGTCCCACTGATACTTCCAACTTATTATGTCCATCTTTACCGCGTGCAGTGTGTGATCCATCCCTCCTAAACCCAGTGGTTTCTTCTCAGTTTTTCTCTTGCTTGATTTTTATTATAGCCTTTGACATTATTGGCCCACCCCCTTTTTCAGGTGTTCTCCCCTCCCTTGGCTTCCATGTCTTTCATTTCTTGGTTTTTCTACTATTTCTTTTTTATCTCTTTTTCTGCTCCTGCTCACACACAATAAATGTGAACATCCAAGAATCTGCCACAGTCCTTTTTCTTTTCTATAAAGTCTCCATTATTGATCTCATCAACTCCCTTGGATTCAGTTATCTCTATACAGATGACTTTCAAATCCATATTGCCAGCCCTCCTCACTCTGTTAAATTTCAGCCCTATATCCCCCACTGCCTGTTGGCTATCTCGTAGATTTCCTATAGGCGTTTCAAATTCAGTCATAAACAAAACTCATTATTTTCTCCCAAACCACACCTCCTCCAAACTTCCCTATTTCTATTGAGGACAATTCATTCATTCAAGTACACAAAGATTCACAACTTGCATTGTTTCTCTTCATTATTTCCATAGCTTGACAGTTGCTGTCTTCTTGATTCTACCTCCACATCTCTCACGCCTGTTTTTCCCCTTACATGCCCACCATCACAGTTCAGGTAGGCCATCATTACCTATAGCCTGTACTATCGCAATATCATTTTAATTGGCCTCCTTGCCTCACATCTTTCTGCTTTCCAGTGCTTCACTTATTCTCCCTCCTAGTCAAACTGACGTAATATTTGTTTCTCATTCGTTGGATTTCATCTCCCTAGCCCTGCCATTTGGAATTCTTATCTCCCCTAACAGTAAAGGTCAGGTGCCATCTCCTACAAGTAATCTATACCGTTCCTCTCTTTCAAAGAACGCGCACTCTTTGAGGGCAGGGACCATGTCTGTTATGTCTGCTTAGCACAATGCCTTTCACATAGTAGCATTTTGATCATTTTTGCTGAATTTAATTGAATAACACAAAACCAGGATTAGGACCACAGTGCTTTGACTAATGATCCAGTTCTCCTTCCACTGTACTACTCTGGGTTCTTAGATTTACATAATATAATTACTTTGCTTCAGTGGTTTAAAGTTTTAGCTTTCTCAATGAGATTTCCTATCACTCAAAACAAGTCCGCCTATCTACATAGGAAACGCTAAGTAGTTCAAAAGTATATATTTTCCAAAGAGTGATGTGCGGCTGGATATAAGGCTAGACAGATACTCCTCGTATCTTAAACAGATACAAAGCCCAGAATTCACTAAGATTGTTAATGCTTGAATTAGAACAAGCTAAATAAGTTATAGTTTAGGTAATCACATTATGGGATTAGGAATAGGGACTAGACTTGTGATTTTATTACTACAAAGAACGCTCAGATGAGAAAGCTTCTACACATTCGGGTGGCCACCATCTCTACAACTTAGAGTCTTATCAGGCCATTCTACTTTTGGATGGCTTTAGTTCAGTGGTCAGTCATGTCTGACTCTTCTTGATCCCATTTGGGGTTTTCTTGGCAAAAATACTGGAGTTGTTTGCCATTTTATTCTCTAGCTCGTTTTTGAGATGAAGACCCTGAGGCAAACAGGGTAAAGTGACTTGCCCAGAATCACACAGCTAGTAAGTATCTGAGCTCAGATTTGAACTTAAGTTTTCCTGACTCCAGGTCTGGTGTTCTATCCATTGTGTCACCTAGGTATCCCCATTTGTATAGCTTTAATTATTAGGAAGTGTTTCTTTACATCGTGCCTATATCTACCTCTCAATGACTCATACCCATTATTTATAATTCTTTGCTTTAAGCAAAACAAATCTAACACTTGTTCTACATGATAATTATTCAAATGGCTAAAGATAGCTAACACACTTTCCCTAAGTCTTACCTTCTCCATACCAAAGATCCTCAATAAATATCATGTCACATGATTTCAAGGCCTTTCACCATCGTGGTCACCCTCTTTTGGATATTCATTAGCTTATCATTGTCCTTTCCAAAATTTGGTTCTTGGAAATGAGTATATTACTCCAGATGTAGTCTGACCAGAGCAGAGTATATCAAGATTATTACCTCAATAGCCATTTATACCATGCCTTTCTAAATGCAACCAAAGATTGTCTTAACTTTATTACTAACCATATCACACCATGTAGTACAGTAAAACCCCTACGCCTTTGCCCACGAACTGTCACATTATGGCTGTTCAATTGTGAGCTCATATAGTTGGTTTTTTGACCTCAAGTGTATGATATTACATTTATTTATAACCCAAAAGTCTAGCCTGTCAAGTTCTATTTCAGTGTTGACTGTATTATCTAGTATGTTGGTTGTCCCCTCTAGCTTTGTGTTAGCTGAAAATAAAATAAGCATGTCACCTATACTTTCAGGTCACTATTAAAAATATTAAAGATCTTGGGTTGATCCATTAGAGGCCCCCTCCAAGATGATAACAAACCACTAATGAATACTTTATGAGTCCAGTCAAATCTATATAACTCTGATATTGATTGCCATTCCTCTCTCCAGATTGTTCATAAGGGACAGGATTAAAGACTGTCTTTACTAAAATCTAGGTAAACTATACAGCATTTTCCAGATCCATCAGTCTAGTAACACTGTCAAAGAAACTGGAATAGCTTAAGATCATGGGATCCTAGATGGAGAGCTAGAAGTGACCTCAAGGTTATCTAGTTCAACTCATTTTATTGATGAGGAAAATGAGACCTTTAGGGGAATTTTCCCGTGCTCACAGGCAGTAATCATCAGTTCTTCTCACTCCAGAGTCATTGTGATTTCCAATGTGCCATTCTATCTTTCTGATTTTATAATCACCATTCCCTTTCCTGAGTGTTCATGAGTCGCCTATTAATAATATATTCTAGAGTTTTTCCAGTCAGACTCCACTCTCTTCCCTTTTTGTATATTTGCCCTTTTGTAATCTATTCTATTCCCCAGGATCTTTCACAGATCAGTGATTGGCTCAGCAACCATATCTACAGATTTTTACAGTGCCTTTAGAGGTAAAGTACTTTAGTACTTTAAGATGTAAAGTCATCTAAGTCTGGTGATTTGAACTCCTCAAAGAACGCTAACAATAACAATAACAATAATAATGATGCTGATGATAGCAGCTAATACGTATATAGCGCCTAGTGTGTACCAGGCATTGTGCTAAGCACTTTACAATTTTTATCTCATTTGATCTTCTCAACAACCCTGGGAAGGAGGTTCTATCCACCTTTTTCAAATGAGGAAACTGGGGCAGACATAGGTTAAGTGCTTTGCCCAGGGTAACACAGCTAATGCGTGTCTAAGTTCAGATTTGAACTCAGATCTTCCCAACTCCAGGCCCCGCATCCTATCTACTGCACCACCTAGTTGCCCACTAGCTGTACGCTAAGTACCTTCCTACTAGCTCTCTACTTATCGTGGATTTCTGTTCCGCCTCAGCCATTTATATTCTGTCCTTTCAGGTACAAAGATCAAGATCTCAAATTCAAGTCTTAATATTTCCCCCCAAACTCATCTCTCCTCCACACTTCCTTATTTTTGTGGTGACTAGACCTCTCCATCTAGTTGCTCAGGTTCTCAACTTTGGAGTTATCTTTTTACACCTAACTATCCGTCACACTAAATCTTAGTGATTCTGTTTCTATAACATCTCTTGCATCTGTGCCCTTCTCTCTACTCATACAACTTCTACCCTAGTTTAGGATTTTTTTTTACCTCTTGCATGAAGTATTGCAGTAGCCACCTAAGTAACCTCCCTGCTTCAGTCTGTACCTCTCTCCAAAGCAATAATGTTCCTACAATATGGATCTGACAAATGAGGGTGGTGTCAGTGTCAGAAGAGAGAAGGGTACTTATACCAGATAAGGGATGAGAGAGAGTGAAGAGTCCAGGATGGCTTCTATGTGGTGAGCCTGAGGGAATTGGAGAAGGGTGTTGCCCTTTAGAGTAACAAGGAATTTAAGAGAGGAGGAAGATTTAAGGGGGAAGATGATGAGTTTAGTTTTAGGCATGTTGAGTTTAAGATGTCCACTGAACATCCTGTTCAAGATGTCTGAGAGACAGTTGGAGATGCAAGGTTAAAAGCCAGCAGAGAAGTTAGGGCAGGATAGGGAGATTTGAGAATCATCAGCATAGAGATGATAATTAATTCCATGAAAGCTAATGAGATTAGCAAGTGAAGTAATTGAATAGAAGAGGGCCCATGATAGAGACATGTGTGAGTTCTACAGTTAAAGGGTGTGACCTGGATGAAGATCTAGCAAAGTAGACAGAGAAGGAATGGTGTAATAGGTAGGAGGAGAATTAGGAGAGAGCTGTGTCCTGAAAACTTAGAGAAAAGAGAGTATCAAGGAGGAGAGAGTGATCAACAGTATCAAATGCAACAGAGAGGTCAAGGAGAATTATGATTTAGAAAAGACCATTGGATTTGGTGATTAAGAGTTCATTTAGAAAAACATCAGTTGCTCATGGTTAAGCTGAGCTAATAAAAAATGACAATTTTACCTAAATTAATTTACTTATTCAGCACCATACCAATCAAACTACCAAAAAATGATTTTACAGAGCTGGATAAAATAATAACAAAATTCATCTGGAAGAACAAAAGGTCCAGAATATCTAGGGAATTAATGAAAAGAAATGCTAAAGAAGGTGGCCTAGCCATACCAGATATTAAACTGTACTATAAAGCAGCAGTCATCAAAACTACTTGGTACTGGCTAAGAAATAGAGTGGTGGATCAGTGGCATAGGTTAGGTACACAAGACACAGTAGTCAATGACTATAGCAATCTACTCTTTGATAAACCCAAAGAATCCAGCTTCTGGGCTAGGAATTCTCTATTTCACAAAAACTGCTGGGAAAACTGGAAAATGGTAGGGCAGAAACTGGGCATAGATCAATATCTTACACCATATACCAAAATAAAGTCAAAATAAGTTCATGATCTAGGAATAAAGGCTGATACTATAAGCAATTTGGGAGAGCAAGGAATAGTTTACCTGTCAGATTTATGAGAAAAGAAAGAATTCATGACCCAACAGGAGATAGAGAGCATTACAAAATGCAAAATGGATAATTATGATTCTGTTAAATTTAAAAGGTTTTGTATAAACAAAGCCAATGCAACAAAGATTAGGAGGGAAGCAGAAAATTGGGAGAAAACCTTTACAATCAGTATCTCTGATAAAGGCCTCATCTCTAAAATATACACAGAACTGAGCCAAATTTATAGGAATACAAGTCATTCCCCATTTGAGAAATGGTCAAAGGATATGAACAGGCAGTTTTCAGAGGAAGAAATTAAAGATATCTATAGACATATGAAAAAATGCTCAAAATCACTGCTGATTAGAGAAATGCAAATCAAAACAACTCTTACGTACCACATCAGAATGGCTAAGATGACAAAGCAGGAAAATGATAAATGCTGGAGAGGATGTGTGAAAATTGGAACACAGTTACATTGCTGGTGGAGTTGTGGACTGATCTAGCCATTCTGGAGAGCAATTTGGAACTATGCCCACCGGGCTATAACGATGTGCATACCCTTTGACCCAGCAATACCACTTCTAGGGCTGTATCCAAAAGAGATCACACAAGGGGGAGAGGGACCCATATGTACAAAAACATTTATAGCAGCTATTTCTGTGGTAGCAAAGAATTGGAAATCGAGGGGATGCCCATCAATTGGGGAATGGCTGAACAAGTTGTGGTATATAAAGGTAATGGAATACTGTTGTGCCATAAGAAATGGGGAAGATAACGGACTTCATAATAACCTGGAAAAACCTACATGATATAATGCTAAGTGAGCAGAGCAGAACTAGGAAAACATTATACCCAACCACAGATATATGGATTCTGTGATGACTAACCCTGATAGACTTGGCTCTTCTCAGCAATACAAGGTTCAAAGACAATTCCAAAAGACTCATGATGGAGACAGCTAGCTACATCCAGAGAAAGAACTATGAAGTCTGAATGCAGATTGAGGCAAACTATTTGCTCTCCTTTTTTTCTTTTGTTTTTTTTTTTCTCTTTTTGGGTTTTTTTTTGTTTTGTTTCTTCTTTCTCATGATTCATTCCATTGGTCATAATTCGTCTTTACAACTTGACTAGTGTGTAAATAGGTTTAATGCGAAGTTATACGTAGAAGATGTATTGGATCCCATGCTGTCTTGGGGAGGGGGGGAGGGGAGGAAGAAAATCTGGAACTCAAAATCATGCGGAACTAAGTGTTGTAAACTAAAAATAAAAATCTTAATTTAAAAAAAGAGTTAATTTAGTAACATTAGAGAGAGTAGTTTTAGTGGAATAATGAAATCAAAAGCCAGATTATTAAAAAATTAAGAAGAAATTGAGAGGAGATAAAGTAGAGAAACATATTCTAGAAGGCCTTTTCAAGGAGTTTAGCCACAAATAGTAGAAGAGATATAGCATGATAGTGGGGATAGAAGGAACAAATAAGCGTTTTCTTAAGGTTGGGAAAACATGGACATGTTTTTGTAGTAGAAAATGAGCCGAGAGAGAGAGAGAGAGAGAGAGAGAGAGAGAGAGAGAGAGAGAGAAAGAAAGAGAAAGAAATGTGTGTGTGTGTGTATTGAAGATAAGTGAAAGAGTTAGAGGGAATCTCTTGGAGGAGACAGATGGAATTAAATTGCTTGTGTAGGAAGAGGAGTTAGCTTTGATAAGGAGTAAGACCACCTCTTAGTGTGAAACTGGTGGAGGAGATAGTCATGGAAAGTATCTGACTCACATGAGATGAGGAAGAGGGAGTTCATAGCAAATACCTTTAATTTTTTCTGTAGAATATGAGGCAAGGTTCTCAGCTGGAGGTCTGTAGACAACAGAGGCCATGATTTTGATTGGGGGGTAGATATGAATAACATAAACCTCAGGGGAGGAAAGGTTATTGAGTGATGGAGGTAGGAGAAAACTGTAGAAGTGGCAATGGAGAGAAAGAAGTATTTCTAACTCCTCTGCCTCAACCAGTTAGCTGAGAGGAATAAATGAAGATGCAGCCACCACTGAAAAAAGTGGCCAGGGAAACTCTATCATCAGGGGGAGCCAGGCTTCAGGGATAGTTAGAAGAATGGGAGGAATGGGAGAGGAAAAGATTTAGGATGAAGTAACATTTGTTGCCTACTGAACAGGCGGGAGGGGTGTTTGGTTGAAAATTTGGGGTATGAGGGTTGAGGGGGATGGGAATAAGGAATTGGGTGGTGGGTGGTGGGGGATAGGGTTTGGATGATGACCTGTAGGACTTCAGAATCATTGGAATATATAGGATATGACCAGATATGAACATGTTCATTGAGTGGAAGGCACCACTCATCTTCCCAGAGGAGGCTGGAGACAAGAGTAGCATTAGATTGAAGGTAGATAGTCAGATACTCTTTTCTGGTGAGAGGCCCATTTCACTACTGCTCTTCCCTTCAAAGGATCTGTATATGTGTGTGTATGCATATACATATACGACGCACATATATACACATATCACAGATGTGTGTATGCATACATGTGTATGTATATTCTCCCTCTGTTCACTTTAAGCTTTATGAGAGCAAGTGTTTCATTTTGTCTATCGAATCCCCAGAACCTAGCACAATTCCCGTCATGGAACAAGAGCTTAATAAATATTTATTGATTGATTGACTTCATTAATGCCATGTTGTAGGAGCATGGGATGATGGCATTCAGAGTCTATTTTACATAAGAGAAACCTGAGCCTCACAGAGATTAAGGAGCTTCTTCACATTTATACAGATTATTTACTTATTACCTTAGGACTTTAGGTAATTCACTTAACTTCTCTGACCTCTGTTTCTCATCTGTAAAATGAGGGGGTTGGACAGGGGCTCTAAATCTACTCCCAGCTCTGAATCTCTAATCCTGTGGTTCTAAATCCATAGGGCCAGGATTGGAACTGTCCTGACTGGGTTTAGTGGGATGTCTACCACTGCGAACTGCTCTATAGATGTAGCATATACTTAAACACTTTAAATTGAAAGATAAGGTGAAGGATTGTTCTCTCATTATTCTGCTAATGATAGCTAACATTTATATAGTGCTTTGAGGTTTGCAAAGCACTTTACCTGTATTACCTCATTTGATCCCCACAACTACCCTCTGAGGTAGGTGCTATTATTATCCCCATTTTACAGATGAGGAAACTGAGGCACCAGATTGCATAAGTAGTAAATGACTGAGGCATGATTAGAACTCAAGTTTTCCTGACTCAAGTCCTAATGCTTTGTCCCCTGGGCCACCTAACTATTTATTAATAATTCTTCATTAAATGTCAGATTTATCCAATTATTTTAATCTAACAATATACCATAGTACCTTTTATCATATCTATTAAGATGTGCCAATTAATGTAGGACATAGTATACCATAATAAAAATTAGTTAAAACATTAAATAAAGTGAAAAATGTAAAGTGCTTTGTAGAACATAAGGTGCTGTATAAACACAATTTGTGCATTTAATATAATGTACAGAAAGTAGAAGTTTTCATGGTCAGTAGCTAAGTGGAGTGCTGCTTAGGGGACACGAACTCCCTCATTTTTAAAGAATAATAAATAATAATATTTGACACTTAGGGGATTGAAAATCTAATTTAAATTTGACTGCATTCTTCATCTAAAAGAAAAAGAAAAAACTGGAAGCAAATGTGGAAGACATCAGAGCTATTTGGGAGGATTCTCAGCAAACCTTGTGTTTGTGGCAGGTGCCTTGGTCAGTAGCAGCTCAGATGAAGGAAAGCTGTTTAGTTAAGAAGAGATCTTGAGAAATGTAAATAGTTATAGCTTTCTTTTTGTCTCTAAAAGGAGAAGAGAATGAAAACCAAGAGCTGACCTGAGGGAAAAGAGTATTTAAAGCATTTTCTAAGGATTATCCAAAAAAAAAAAAAGCAATCATAGATAAGACTTTTATCTATGATAAAAAATAGATTAGGGAGAGCCTGCAGCTTGATTAAATTAAAGCACCCCTGGGTAGATCTGTAAAAGCCCTTTTACTCCAAAAGTAATATGAAATGAAGGAATGAAGGCTTTTCTCTTTAGAATAAATGATTAAAGAATAAGCACTGAAGTGTACTAATTGATAATAATTAAAGGATTAGTGGGTAGGTATGAAGTTGTATCTAGAGTTTTTTTGTATTTATTGATATAAATTTTGTGTTATAAATATAAAATAAAGATTGTTTTATATAATTATTAGTTTACAATTCTCATTGCAAAAACATAAACGAATGGAAATTCATGTTGTAGTTAACCAGTTTGACATCCACATAGAATTTCAGCTTTCAAAGATCCCCATAGCTAGTCTCCCTTTTACCTTTTCTGTCTTCTTCCACCTTATTCCTGCCCTCTAATACTCTCCGGTCCAGTAACACCGGCCTCTTTGCCATACCTTGCAGAACACACTCCATTTCCCAATTCAGTGGATTGCCCTTCCCGTGCCTAGAATTCTAAGTAGAACTCTCATTTCTGCCTTCCAGGGGTGATCAACTGAGTCAAAGACTGAAGAGAGATCAAATTAGTGAGGAAATAAGAGGGGAAAGGGATCTCACATTTGAGATTATTAGTAATTTGGAGAGTTTATTGGTATACAAGTTGTTGGAAAACAAGTATCATGTTGGGGTTGTAAGACTGTGAGAGGCTGAGGAGTTGAGTGAGTGAGTGGTGAGGAAGTGACTTTTTCCATCTAGTTGTCTATGAAAGGAAAGAGAAATGGGGATAAGTTTGAGAAGATGTCAGGGTCAAGCAAAGATTTTTCAAAGTATATTTTAGTTTTTTTAGGCGACAACAGCGTTCATATTCAACTCTCATAGACAATCAGTTGCCAGATGGTTTCATCATTCTCATCCAGCCTACTGCATTTCCACCGACTACGTGCTTGTACCACCCTTAATACCACCTCTGTGAGCTGTTACAGCAGTCCCTTCCCTAAATCATTTTTCTGCCTTTGCTCTTACTCTTCCAGTATACCACTGTACTACTGTCACAGTTACTTTTTTTACACATAGATAGACTCAAGTTACTGTTTCTGCCCCCAAAATCTTCATTGACTCCCTATTTCCTCCTTAATGTTCACATTTCTTTGTATCTTCCTGGGTACATAGCATAGTATTCTGTACACAGTAGGTACATAATATAAATGTTTCTTAATTAAGTGAAAGGATCCAAGTAAAGATAAAAGTGAAATTTTTAATTCCCAAGAAGAGGTTGTTCAGCCTGTGCTCAATGACCTCCAAAACCCCTTAAATTCCAACGTAGCCCATGCTATTTTGTGGAATGCCCACAGCTTTGTGAAAAGCTCAGTCTTAGCAGTGTTCAGCTGACAGCCACCCATATGGTTCAGTTTGAGCGGGGTAGAAAGGCCTGCTTTTCCTGAAATATCTTTTGACCACAATGTGTTAAAATCCAACCATAAGGAAGTCCTCTTAGATATTACCATACATCAGTGAAATCCCAGCTCCTGTCTATATCCTTATGCAGGCAAGTGTTGGGTGGGCACAGAGTGATGCTCAAAATTACTTAATGATTAATATATTTTATTGTTAAATTATTTGTTAAATGAAATGGGACGTGTTTATAACATTTTACATTAAAAATGAATGCTTTAGTGATTAATTTGAACTATAGTATCTCAAGAGTTAAAATAAACATTACTGAATAGGCTATGGAAAAACTTAGAGATATGTACTATATTGATGTGCAACTGCCTTATAGTAGTAGATTCCCCTTAACTTTTTTTTCTATAGGAGAATAGGTGCTGTTAGTTTCTGTTGCAGAAACTATCATAACAGCCGAGTTTATTTAGAGACATTTCTTCCTTTTTAAACCATTGTGATGGCAAGCCTTCCTTTGACCAAGAAGAGAAAATTTGACTAATTCTGTACATCAAGAGCACTTAATCCCATAATAACTCATTTATATTTCTTTATAGCTGAATAACAAATGATAGTCTATGTGTTGGGGGTTATTTGTTCATGTCATAGTTAATGCTTTATTTCAGAATGGTAAACCTAAAATCAATATATTTTATGAATAAAATCAATGATTCGTTACAGGATGCATATGGTCCGTATTCTTCTGATGAGTGCATCTCCTTGCCGGTCTATTCCAGTGCAGAGAGGGATCGTGTGGTGACTAATATTGATGTACCATGTGGGGGCAACCAAGACCAGTGGATTCAGTGTGGAGCGGCTTTATTTTTAAAAAATCAATAGCATGAAATCATAATAAATACTATCTTAGCAATAAACAAATTTAAGTATTTAAGCTTTTAAAAGTGTGGCTTGTCTAGTTTGGGAATGTTAATTTTAAATATTAGCACATAAGTAACATTTTTTATTGTAATGGGCTTTTCATTTTAATAGGAAGTAACAGCAAGCTGTACCTTGTGCAAAAAATAATTTAATAGAGTGAACGTTAAAATGAGAAGCTATGTCATGCATTGAAAAGAGTGGTATGGTTATTGTTAGATGTTCTTGTTTGTTAAATATTTAATATTTTCTGTTATGGAATTGAAAATAGTGAAAAAAGAATTTTAAATTCAATGCTGTATGTTCTTCAAATACTATGTTATAGTTGTTTAATAAAAGATGAGATAATTTTAATTTTTTTCAAGAACTATGAAATTCAGTACATACATACTCTTATGATAAACACCCAGCTGAAAATATCTACATATTAAATTAAAATTGATAATGTATGACCGTTAGCATTAGAATTCAGAGGTAAATGAATCAGAGGAGGAGCTGCCCTGGTATATTTAATCATTTCACCAAGTAACATCTGGGCTGAAATCTCTGTAGCAATCAACAGAACCAAGTGAGACTTGAAGCATGTCTATTCAAAATGCTATAGCTGACAAAGAACAGTTGAACTAATGAAGAGTTCAATATGGTTGCCGAGTCATTTCCAGATGTCACCTTTCAACCAATTTCACCTACAAAAGAGTTCAGTTCTCCTTGGTTAATAAACATTTTTAACAAATGAAGCATATTTGAAACAAGAAGACAAGGGAATAGTAGAGAAAAAGAGGGGGAAATGCTGAAGAAAATAATTGTGGGCAGACGGAGAGATTGTTAAACTAATGCAAGAGAAATGCAAACAATGCTTAAATAAATCAAGGTAAGAAGCAACACAATAACCAGCGTACCAAAAGCTAGAGAATTGTCTATGGTCGCATTAGTACAAAGAGTGCTGGGCTTTGGAGTCAAAAGAGAGGTTCAGGTTCTGACTCAATTATTAGCTGAGTGATCTTAAATATATGGCCTAACTGATCTTCCATTTCATCATCTGTAAAATAGAAATATTATTAGATTGTCTATACACTTCAGTTGGTGGTTGCTAGAATAAAATCAGATATACATTATCTGCTTCCAGCAAGATAACTGAGAGGTACATCTGAGCCCAGGTCCCCTCCATCACCTAAGAATATCAAGAAATGTGACAAATCAAAAGGACAAAAATAGCAAGTAAATGATAGGGAAATCTGACCAGTCAGTGAAGGGTGGAGGATTGGGGGTTTGGTGAACACAGCTGGACTGTGGATCTGGGAACACCCTTCCCTGGGGGCCTCTGCCTTCATCTCCTTACCCTCAACTGGGATGGAGCCTGGATAGTGTCACCAGCTTGAGGAGGGGGAAAAGGGAGAGAGAAAGAGTGCTGGACTGAGACTGGGGGGAGGGTAGGCAGCTCTCTCTGGGGAACGATAGAAATAAAAGACTCCACTTGAACCTGGAAAAAAAAACAAAACAAAAAGACAAAAAAAAATGGGGACTCATTGCAAGAAAAAGCTCATTGAGAAAATGATTTTTAAAAAAGAAAAGAAAAAGAAAAAATCAAAAAGAGGTTACAATACAATAAGCAAATAGTGGAGAGTAAAAAAAGGAATCAAAATCCCGGTTGAGAGGAAAAGTATTGAAACCACTACATTGAGAACCTCCCTTGTGAACAATAATACAATTCTGAAACTTCCAGAATAACAGACCAGCCAACATGGAGTAGGAAGAAGTAGTAAGGCCCAGCTCTCCCTTTCTCCTGTACAGCTACTTACTCCACAAAGCCTCAGAAAATAGACAAGTCCTGAAATCTAAGGAAAAATCATGAGTCATTTTTTTTCAATCCAGTTCAGCATAAGGAGATGGACAGATGTCTTCAGACACTGGGGGCTGGTTCTAGCTATGAGGGTACTAGGCAGAGCCTTCCAGCCTAGGGACTAAACAGAGGTCTGGGGATGTGCACTAGGGTAAGAGGTACTAAACTGTCCCCAGTTGGGGACCCCCCATTGAGGGGGTGGCTATTGTGCAGACAAGAGGAGCAGATACCAGCTGGTAGCTCATGGAGCTAGGTTAAAGATCTAGTGTAGGTTACAGAAAGGACCTTTGCCTAGAGGTAGAAGACCAGAGTAAGAAGTAGTCCCAGACTTGAAGCTATATAGTAGTAGGCAAGGATAAGGATTAGAAGTGGATAGAAGCTGTTTGACTTTTATCCCCCAAACAAAATTGGATCTCATAACTACCCCCCAGCCCAAACTGAAGCCTGAAAGTGAATAATAAGGCAAGAGAGAGCTTACCTTTCTGTCACTCTGAGCCTACAGAGCCTTCCAAATAATTCACAAGTCTAGCAGTACTCTAGAGATGAACCCATAGTTGTATCGCTCAAACCCAAACCTGCGTCAAGAGCCAGAAAAGATCATACTAGGAGAACAGTAATTAAACTTTTTCCTAAATCAGAATGCTTTAGGTCCACTGAAGACTTAAGAGCCCCCCCAGACTGAGCTGCCCTTGAGATCCTTGAGGAGCACAACACTCAATACCCTGAAAAAGTAGCAGTAAGATCCCAAAGAATAAAAATCACCGAAGAAAAACCAAGACATTTCCTCCAGAAGTGCACAGAGTCAAGCTCTAACACAGTCTGAATTCAGGAAGCAAGTCTGCAAGAATGAGATCATAGTAATTCCACCATAAAAAGCTATTATTGTGACAGGGATGCTCATGACACAAACCCAGAATAGGTGAGTCCAAAATATAAACAAAGCCTCAAAGAAAAACATAGCTTGGGCGCAAGTTCAAGTAGAATTCCTAGAAGAAATAAGAAATTTTTAAAAAATTAAAAGTTATTTCATAAAGGAAATGAGAGCAATAATGGAAAGAATTAGAAAACAAATGAGAGTTATGGAAAAAAAGAGGTTGGAAGAGAACTAATAGCTTTGCACAGGAAATACAAAACATTTCCCAAGTAACAAACTATCTGAAAATTAGAACAGATTAAGTAAGTAGAAGTTGATGATTCAATAAGACAGCAAAAAATATTAAAACAAAGTCAAGACTTTTTTTTAAATAAAAGAAAATGTAAAGTATCATATAAAAAAACTGACCAGGGAAAAAATCAACAAGTTATAATTCATGAATCACTGGAATCACTGAAAGCCATGACTAAAAGAAAAAAGAGCTTCGACATCAAATAAATCATGAAAGAAAACTGCCCAGATCTCTTGGAACCTGAAGGCAAAGTGAATATAGAAAGAATCCACTAGTCATCTCCTGAAAGAAACAATAAAATGAAAACCCCAGGAACATCATAACCGAAACTGAAAACCACAGAATTGTACAAGATTTAGCAGCGATCACAATGAAGGAGAAAAGAGCATAGGATACAGTGTTCCAAAAGGAAAAAAAGAGAAGCTTTTTAACCAAAAATAACTTACCTAGAAAAACTGAGCATAATCGGACAGGTGAAAATGTGAATTTGTAATGAAATAGAGGATTTCCAAGCATTTCTATTGAAAAGACAAGGGCTGAGTAGAAACTTTGAAATACAGACATAAGAGTTAAGAGAAACATAAAAAGGTAAAATTAAATGAACAAGGTACTAAGTGAGAGTGAAGTGTTGACATTCAAATAGATGGAGATCAAAGGTCATAAAGGAAACCAAATCATATAAAGGACCTGGGAGTGGCTTTATGTTTTGATGATCTTACAAGAAAGGGAAGGAAAAGGAAATCCACCGGGAGGAAAAGGAGGGGAGAAGAAAGATCGGTAAAATTCTCACATAAATCAGGGTAATTGAGTTTCACGTAATCAGAAGATTATACAAATAAGAAGGAGTGGAGAGAGTGGGTGACACTTCCCTTTCATCTGAATTGGTCAAATACACATACTTACAGCTGGGTACAGAAATATATTTCACTCACCAGGGAAATAGGGAAAAAGAAGTGGGGAGGAGAAATAAGAAGGGTGCATTTAGGGAAGTGGTAGCCATCATAAAACAAACTCTAACCACATATGATGGATTATGAAGACAGGATAAAAGGTAGGCGAGAAATGGTTAAAAAAAACAAAACTGTGATTTGGCTCTAAGTGAAGGCAAAAAAATAGAAGCAGAGGAGGGGAAGTCAATTACATGCATCAGAACTTGAGCACAGGTGCTGAACACAATCATTTCATTTTTGTATTACAGGGTGGGAAATGAAAAAATTTATGAGACTAAGATGGCGAAAAATACACAATGATCATAACTATGACTGGGATGATCTTGTCCACAAAACAGAAGAGGTTAGGCTAGATAGGAAGCAGAATACAACAATATATTGTTTACAAGAAATGCTTAATACATAAAGATACAAATGGTTAAAATAAGGGGTAGGCCAAAATCTATTACAAATCAACTGAACTCAAAAAGCAGTAGCAGTTATGATCTTAGACATGGTAGTAGCAAAAACAGATTTACTTAAAGAAATAAACAGGGTAAATGCATTTTGTTGAAAGTTATCATGGATAATTAATTTTAATATGTAACATATGCATCAAATTATATATCCAACTACTTTAAAAAAGCTAAAGGAGTTAAAGGGAGAAACAGTAAAATGATTGAGGGACCTCAGTGTACTTCTTTCAGACCTGGACAAATCTTACAAAATAGAAACAATAAAAAGTTAAGAATCTATATTATAAAAGCCCTCTGGCAATTATTTGATGACAATGGAAAAGAATATACATATTTCAGCTGTACATGACACCTTTAAAATCTGATTGTATACTAGGGCATAAAAGATACACACACAATACACAATACTGTAAATACATCTTTTATGTACCACAATTCAGTAAAAATATATTCAATAAAGAGCCATTGAAGAAGTTATTAAAATAAACTACACACTAACAACCCTAAATAATCCATGGGTTGAAAAAAATCGTAGAAAGTTTTTTTTAAAATAATGAAAATCAGACAACATACCAAAATTTTGTGGATGCAGGGCAAAGGGGAAAATAGATCTCTAAATACTTTCACCAACAAAAACAAGAAAAATAGACCAAGAAATAGGACACAATTTTTAAAAAATTAGAAAGCCAACATTAAAAAAAAATCTAAATGTCAAAATAAAAATTCTAAAATTCAAGAGAGATAGTAAAATTTTTAAAAAATTGAATTAATGAAGGCGAGTTGATTTTTTAGCAATAAAAACTATAAAATAGATTAAACAGTTGATTAATTTGATTAAAAAGAAGAAAAAGAAAATCAAATTACCAGTTTCAAAAATCAAAAAAGGAAAATTCACAAATAGCCATCACAGTAAGTATAGCACCAAACCTAGAGTTAAGAAGTTCTGAGTTCAAATTCAGCCTCAGACACTAGCTGTGTGACCCTAGGGAGGTCACTTTAACCTTATCTTGCCTCAGTTTCCTCATTTGTAAAGTGAGATAATGATACTACCTGCCTCCAAGGGTAGTTGTGAAGATAAAATTAGATAATATCTGGAAAGTACTCTGCAAACTTTAAAGTTCTATATTAAGTATAAGTTCTACATAAGTAAAGTTCTATATAAGTGTTATTAAAGGATGTTATCAAAACTACTTTGCCCGACTTTATGCCAACAAAGCCAACAACTGAAATGAAATGGATGAATGTTTAAAAAAATATAAAACATCTAGTTTAACAGAATAAAAAGTAGAGAACTTAAAGAACCCAATCTCAACAAAAAAGAAAAGAAAAAAGATTGTACAAGTTATAAATGAACACCCCAAAGAAAGAAAAAGCCCAGGACCAGATGGATTTAAAAGCAGATTCTATCAGATATTTAAAGAACAACTAATCTTAATATTGCATGATCTGTTTTCAAAAATAGAAAAAGAAGGGGATCCTACCAATTTATCCTATGATATGAAAATGGCCTTGATACTTAAACCAGGGAGAGCCAAAACAGAGAAATAGGACCACAGACCAGTATTCTCAAAAATATAATGTAAAAATGTTAAATGAAATATAAGCAAAGCTACAGCAAGATAATGCAAAGATTACACATCATCATCGGATTGAATTTGTACCAGAGATTCATGGTTAGTTCAATATTAGGAAAGCTATCAATATAATTAACCACATTAAGAACAAGAATAACAAAACCCATATGATATGACTATATATGCAGAAAAGTCTTTTGACAAAATGCAACCCTCCTGTTAAAACACTAGAAAACAGGAATAAATGGAACTTTACTAAACATGGTAAATTGTGTGTGTACATGTATGTATGTATGTATGTATATACTTATATATAATAGAATTCTACATAGTGCAACTAAATATAGTCCTTTCAAGTAAGATCAAGGGTGAAGCAAGGATATCCATTTTCACTACTGTTTGATACAGTGCTAGAAATACTAACTATAGCAAAAGACAGGCAAAAAACAATTGAGTGATTAAGCGTTGGAAAAGAAGAAATAAAATCATTGCTTTATGTAGGTGATAAGGTTCTAGAGAATCCTAAAGATTCATCTAAAATTAATTGAAACAATAACTTCAGCAGTTTCAGGTTATAAAATAAAACTATGTAAATCATCAGCATTTATGTATATTAACAATAAAGCCTCACAGGAAGAGATAGAAAGCAAAATTCCATTTCAAATAACTACAGAACATGTAAAATATCAGGGAGTATCTCTATTAAGAAACACACAGGAGCTATGTTAATTCAATTACAAAACATGGTTTATAAAAAGAAAGACCTAGATAAGTGGAGAAATATTGCTCGTGGGGAGACTAAGCCAATCTAATAAAAATAGCAACAGCACCTAAATTAATTTACTTATTTAGTGCAATACAAATCAAATTACCAAAGGATTACTGTACAGAATAAGAAAAATAATAAAATTCATCTGGAAGAACAAAAAGCTAAGAATCTCCTGGTAAATAATGAAAAAAGTGGGATGTAAGGCAGCCTTATTGTGCCAGATCTCAAACTATACCATAAAGTAGTAATTATTGAAACATCATTTGTTCTCTTCAGAGTTACCAGTGATCACTTAATTGTCAAATCTGGAATTTTCCCAATCCTCATCCTTAAATGAGATTTTGGTAAAGCCTAGCAGAGCTAAGAGAACTGAATAGGCTGATTTAGCTGTACTGTGAGTATGTTTTGAGGAAGACCCCAGCAGGGGGTCAGAGAGGTTTTGGGCTGTTGAGGCTCCATGTTGTGATAATCTGTATTGAATGTTTTGGGTTCCTTGCTGTTATGATGAAGCGGACTGACTGGCTGCGGGAACTGAACATTTGGTTATGGGATATGGTTCTCTGGTGTCAGAATAAATGGTTTACTTCTTCTGCCTTCTATGTGGAGAGTCTCGTATACTTTGTGATACAGAACTACACGGGCATTTTGACAATTATCATCTACATTGTTGTTACTGCCTTACTGTTTCACTGGATCCATTCTAGAAACATATTCAATGTACAGAGATCAGGTGGAGGATAGCTGTTTATTTTTCCACCATAAAACAAATTAACACAAAACTCATAAGCACACACTGAAAAATTTAAGCATGAAGAAGTAATACAGTTTCATCTCAGATAATGGCTAATATTAATATAGAACTTTAAAGTTTTCAAAGATTAAGTACCTTAAAAGGGCACTAAGATTTTGAAGAACCCTTCCTTATTAGCTCATTTGATTTCCACAAGATAGGTCTCCATTTTATAGAGGAGGAAGCAGGCTAAAAAAAGTTGTGACTCACACAGGGTCACAGAGTTAATAGGATTCTGAGGTAAGTCTGAAACTCAGGTCTTTGGGATTCCAAGTCTAGTCCAACACTCTCATAGCCTAGCTGCCTCAGAGCTTCTCTCTGAGCGCCTTCCTCAAGGCCCTCATCTTCTGGATAGCCAGGCATGGCTCGGCCTGATCTTCCTGGTGGAGGTGATCTCTTCCATGTAATATTGTAGCGGCTGCAGGGAGTGCCTCCTGCAGAACAACCAGCACTGGGACCCCTCAGGAGCTCCCAGCCCTCTTCAACTTACAAAGTTGTCACCACAGTTAGGAACATGTCTCTTGGGATTGCTGTTTAGTCACCTGGGTTCAGGGAAAAAATCATAGAAGAGTCAGGAATAGACTTGAGGTCTTGTCTCAGGCTTTCCTAGGCCAGTTCGTGTGTTTACTGGGATGTGTGGCAGCAGTAACCACTGCTACTAAGAGAGTGAAAGAATACCTTCTCTCGCAGAAACTCAAAGATGGAGTTTGATGAGTCCTGACATCATGGGAAAGGAGAGAGCTTAAGAAGGTGAAGTCATTCTATCTAAAGACTCTGGAGTAGATCACTTTTCCTCGCTGAGTGGCCAATATTTTTTGATATAGTCCCCAGTTCTGTGGGTGGCTGAGGGTGCAGAGTAGGGCACACACACCAAAAGCCTCTGTCTTCACACATTCTTTATCGAGAGGACCACCAGAAGGGGCTAGTGCAAAGAGGCCTATCCCCATGTATGCTCCTCGTGATGGCTACGGTTACAGCAAAGTCTCACAGCTAGTAAATGCTTGAGGTAAGAATCACATGGCAGATTTTGCTGGCTCCTCTCCTCCCCTCCCCTCCCCTCCCTTCCCCTCCCTTCCCCTCCTTTCCTCTTCTTCTCCTCTCCTCTCCTGTCCTCTCCTCTCCTCTCTTCCTCTTCCCTCCCCTTTACTCCCTCCGCTCCCCTCCCCTCCTCTCTTCTTCCTCTCCCCTTCCTCTCCTCTTCTGTCTCCCCTCTCTTTTCTCTTCTCTTCCTTTCTCTTCCCTTCCCTTCTGTTTCCTTTTGACTCAGTAACAACTTGTTAGTGAGTCAATTTTTTCATCTACTCAATAACTGTGTATCTAATTTTTACTTGAAAGTAAAGGCCATCCAAAGGGCATGGTCATCTTTTTGTTTCTTTAGTGCTCTTGAAGACTTATGCTGAGGATGCTGGGCCAGTTTCTCCCAGGAGATTCTGGTCAACTAACCCTCCCTGACACCCCTACCCTTCCCTGGAAGGCTCTGGTAAACATAAAGAAGTGCATGCCTACCACAGAGAAGGGAAGGGAAACATATTTAGCTTTGGGGTTATCACATTGTGAAGGGGAATGAGGCATGGGCAGCGGGGAGAAGCTAAAGGAAAGGAATGTTACAGTGGCCTAGAAAGGAATCAATGGAATGAAACATTTGGAGCCTGGAAGGGTAATGCAAAGCAGATACCTACACATTCTGAAATCATCTCATCTCCTCTGGTGTCAGATGCTGCCAGAGAGCAGCCCAAAGTGAAGGAAGAGAGGCCACACAGCCCCAAGCCTTTCACTGGCTCAACAGTTTGTTTGCCTGAATCAATTAGATTGTCAGGGTACCTGTGCAACCGCAGCCGTAGAATAACTGTGGGCTAGGTCTAGGATTTAGACACCAGCTCAACTACTATAATTTTGAGCTTCCACTCTTTGGGTCTTAACCAAAAACATAAGGGGTTTGAACTACATAATCATTAAGGTCACTTTTAGCCCCATCAGCCAGCAAATATCAAGTATATACCACCATGTGTCAACGCTGTTTTAAGCATTTGGGATACAAAGACATAAATGAAACCATTTTGGAAAGAGTTGTATTCTATTAGTGGAAGCAACATATGCAAGTACGTGTATTTACAAAATGTACACATAAACCTAAGGTGATTTTGGGAGGAGGTGTTAGCAGTTGAGGGGATCAAGAAAGGCTTTAGATGGGTGCTGGAAACTAACCTGAATTTTGAAGGAAGCTAACAATTCCGAAAGGTTAATTCCAGTGGATTCCCTCTTTTAATTATTTCCTATTTATCCTGTATATAATTTTCTTGGCTAATATTTGTTTCCATGTCGCGTCCCATATCGGACTGTAAGTTCCTTGAGGACAGGTATTGTCTTTTGCCTCTTTTTGTATTCCCAGTGTTTGGCATTTAATAGTAAGCATTTAATAGATATTTATTGAATGAATGCATTGCTGGCCTGTTGGACAGACTGTGCAAAGATACAGACATGTGAGATATGCCATCATGCAGAGGATACAGTAAATATGCCTATTTGCCTGAAAGATAGAGTGAACAAAGGGGTTGTTGTTGGTCAGTCATTTCAGTTGTGTCTGACTCTCCATGACCCCATTTGAAGTTTTCTTGGCAAAGATAATGGAGTGGTTTGCCTTTACCTTCCCCAGCTCATTTTACAGATGACAAAACTGAGGTAAACAGGGTTAAGTGGCTTGCCCAAAGTCCCACAGCTAGTAAATGTCTGAGGCAGATTTGAACTCAGGAAGATTCCTGACTCCAGGCTCAGTGTTCTATCCATTGTGCCACCTTCTGAATGAAGACTAGTATGTAAAATGCCTAAAAAAGTATGTTGCTGCAAGATTGTGAAAGGCTTTAAATGCCATTTTTATTTTATCCTAGAGACCAAAGGGAACATATTGAATGACTGAGTGAGTGGTCTGACCTATGCTTTAAAAATATCAGTTTGACAGCTGTCTGGAGAAAGAATTTGAGACAGAAAAGATTTCAGATAGCAAGACCAATTAGAGGGCTATTGAAATAGTCCAAAAGTCTAAGTCTAAAGTTTTATTATTCTACATCATTTATGAACACAGCAACAGATTGGGACTTAGAAGAAATGGATTACAATTCTGAATCTCCTACATTAAGCAAGTCACTTTTGCCCTCTTTAAAAAAAAATAAGGGGCTAGATTTACAACTATAGCTAGAAAATTTTTCACCTAGGTTTTAGTTACAAAAGTGACCAGTGGACACTGACGATGATTCTGTGGGTATAATTGCACTTGGAAAGGGAGAATATCAGACATGGGTGGAGAACACAAAAAAAAGACACAAAAGGAAAATATTGACCAGTTTGACTGGAACGGAGAGTGAAAGAGAAGGAGAAATCCAAAATAAACATGGTAAGGTAGGCCGCAACAAAATCCTGAAAGGGCTTTAAATACCAGAGTGAGGGTTTGCTATTTTATTCTAGAGACAGCAGGGATAAAGGATTTTGAATAGAGAAATGACATAGATCTGCAGTTCAGGTATAGAATTTTTGTAGCAGTGTGAAGGATGGATTGGAGAAGGAAGAGACGAGAGTCATGAAGACCAATCAAGAGAAGATTGCAATCAGAAAGAAGGGGAGATGTGAGGGATTTTTGTGGAAGTAATCAAACCATAAAGGAAAAGAACTATTGTAATGTAGCTAGGAAAAGAGAAAGCTAAGAAAGAAAAGAGCAATTTTTTCCAACTAAATTCCTCCAGCAATTCCTCATAGTGTCATATGGTTGACTCTTTCCAGGTAACACTGGGAAGTTCCTGTAGCCTCTCTGTATATAATCTTATGTTGAGATGAAGAGCATAGAATGATACATGGGACAACACCCTAAAGGATAACACTGATGGGCAGAACCATTATGTCTGCAGCTTTGAGGACTCATGATGCTTTTCTTTAATTATTTAAGAATTAGATTATAAACTTTAAGAAATAGCTAATGTAGAAGGAATAATAAGGATCTGTTATTTGTATACAGAAGTTTTGCTTTTCAAGGGCAAAGGAAAAGTACTAAGAAAACCAGAAATATTACAAAGAAGTTGCATGAAAGTTGGTAAGCATGCAGTCAGAGTTCATCTTTCTCTCCCACTTCAGTAGAAACAATCAAAGACTTGCCCAAGAGTCCTTTCCATATTTGAAATACAAAAGGAACCTGCTCATCTGCTCTTGGTCGTCCTCTCTCACATTTAATGTTTCTCTTTGTCAGGAAACTTAACTCAATCTCATATGCATTTCTTGACTCCTATTTTCTCCCATTCTGATGATAAGCAGTTGGTCACTTTCCTCCTTCCATCCCCTCCACACTTTATGATTCAGTCATTCAAAAGATCATAAATTTAGATCCAGCACCTGCCATCTATTCCAGCTTCTCCTCTTGTTTTACAAATGAGGAAACTGAGGCCCAAAGAGGCTAAGTGACTTCTCTGAGACCAAATAACTAGTAAGTGATGGAGACAGGATTTAAGTCCAAGTCTTTTTACTCAAAAGCTGGTGCTCCTTCCATTCCACTACATGGTCACTTTGAATTCCCCTGTGTGGGAACCACCACCCCTTAGTGGTCAAAAAAAGTTCATTAACTTGGTGGCTAACCATCTAAGACAGATTAACTCTTCTGGCCCTCAGAAAATAGGCACATAGTTCATCTCTGGGACAATATTTAAGGCATATCCAACTTGAAAGGATCTACCAGAGCTTACACTCCATGGTAAAAACTTTTGAAAACCCAAGTCTTAAAACGTATTTACCCATCATCATGGAGCCTCAGGGAGTTGAGTTGGCCTGAGGACCATTCTACAGTCCTCATTTTAAACATAAGAAAACACACAGAGAAGTGAAGGCAACTTCTCAGCCTCACTGACAAATCAGAAATAAAGTTAGAACCAGAATTCAAATACTCCAAATTTTCTTTACCAATTTATTAAGCAAAACTGCGTCTACTAGAGTTCAAGAAGTGGAATAAGCATAAGTTGTAAATTTACTTTACAAACTGGATCTTGCCCCCACACCATGCATGTAAAAAAAAGATTGGATGAGAAACTCAGAGAAGCAATAGGAACCCAAACAATTCTCTGAAGATTCACTACCACCCACGGGATAAAGATGAAAATGTACTTTATGATGTAGGATTTTTTAGATACAGGTGGGTCCCTTCTTTAAGAAGAGTTGAAGTATAAAAATACATTTTTCAAGAACAGATAAACCAGGAAGTAATTAACAGAGAAATTTGCTTTGAAAGCAGAGATCTAGAGTACATTGGGACTATAATTCAATTTACAACCTGATATGTATACAGTTTACTTTAGGATCCTTAGTAAGATGTGAGGAAGCTAGGTACCACATTATATGCAGCGCTAGACATGGAGTCAGGAAGAATATTTCTAAAGCACTTTACAAACCTTTAAGCACTATATAAATGCTACTTATTATTATTATCATTATATAATAGAAGCCTGGGAGTCAAGAAGAACTAGGTTCAAGTGACTTAACTTCCTGTTTCCTATCCAACTCTTTAAGACAATGCTATAAACAGATTGTTGATCTTTATAAATGGTGGAGGGGATTCCATACAGAGAGTTCCCCATACTGATCAAATCAAAAGTCTAGACTAGACACGAGTCCTATTGAGGTTCTATCGTGCCTTCTATCTCATATACAGTAGGTATTCCAGTATTCGTTGATGACGTGATCAGAAATGAAAACGGCACTCCAAACTTAACCTATGGTGGCTTATGTCCAGAAATGCATTTGTAGTCTAAACATGAAACTAAAAAATTTGGTAAGTATTCCATATGTGGTATTATCTAAAGGCAGCGATAAAATACTGAATGGAACAGATCTAGTGGAAAATTCCTGCGGTACTGCATGAGACCTTCCTCCAAGCTGACGTTGTTCCATTAATCCAAACTGTTAGGGTCTATTCAGGTAAATAACTCTGAACTTACCTGTTATCTCTATCTCACCATTTTGTCCACAAGGAACGCATAAGAAATTTTGTCAAACACCTTGCTGAAATCCAAATACACTGTATCTAGAGCATTTCCCCAATTTGCTCTTCTAACAACCCTGTCAAAAAGAAAATAAAGTGAGTCTGTCAAGACATCATTTAAAAAAAGTTTTATTGATGGTTTTTCCTAGCTTTGTAAAATTGCTGTTACTTCAAAATGCCAATCCTGTCCAGAAGCCCCATGTTTAAGAAGTAGTCACAAAAAGCAAATCAATACACTGACCATGTCTGACAGCACATACCTCATGCTGAATTCATAATCTAATGCCATTCTACTGAGAAGAGCCAAGCGTGTTGCATCATGAGTCTCCCTCCCAGCATAAGCTCATCACCCCTAATCTCACCACCTGCTGACTCAAACCTTGATTGACACCATCTCCCTCAGCCTCCTCTGCCTCTGATTAGAGCACTGGAGGGTGGAGTATGGAACTCATCTCAATGCCTTCCTTTAGAGAGGGCAGAAACTGGACTCTCAGCTCACCACACTTTGTAACTGCTGTTCTGCCTGGCTTCAGCTCCATGGAACAAGATACATAGTGTGGGTACCCCCTGGTGTCCCATCCCCCAACCCCTTTTCTTGCCTCCTTTTATGTATTAGCTTCCTCTCTAGGGTGCAATCTTCTTATTTTTATTAATTGTATCTCCCAGGCTTAGCTATAGAGTGTCCCATATGTTTTGGTGCAGTTTTAAGCACTATGATTTGTGGGATGCCCTATATTTTGGTATATATGGAGCCTTTTTTCCCCTTCTTTGACTTCCTTGTAGATATATCTAGCATGACTGCTTATTAAGCCAAAACTGGCTTGTAGGAGTCACCTTTGGCTTTTATAAGTAGCCGCAAACCATCTTTTTAGTAATCTATTCTAGAATTTTCTCCAAGAATTGATGAAAGTACATCTGTACAGGAAAATATTCATATTCCTCCCTTTTGGGAAAATTGAAACTGTTTTTGCCCACCTCTGGTCCTATGGCATCTTTTCCATTCACCATGATTTTTCATTCTGCCTACAGGTTGCGTTTCCCCTAAGGTTCAGCACAACTCCATTAATTGGTACTTTCTGAGCATAACAAGGAAACCAAGAAAAGAAGCATCATCAATGTAAGAGGGTTCCTGTCTCAGTATTAAGGGTGCTCCTGTCTCCAGTCCCTTGGCTAATGGCACTCCAGTGACTGCACAGGGCTAATGCAGCAGCACGAATAGTTTGATCATTTCTCCAACACAATTTGTCTTAAATATGTGTTCTAACTATGTCCTGACATGTAGATGCAGTGAGAAAATTGTATCAATCAAAATGCTTGTTTGTGTATGTATTTTCATTTACACGTTTCTTCCATAAAAAGAAAGTTTCTTCCAAAAAAAGAAAAAAATAAGAAGGAACAAAGAAAGTCGATTTCAGTTTTACTCTCTGGACTGTCAAATCCAGGATCTATCATCAACACATTTACTGAGCATCAATTAGGTGAATTGTCCTACCCCAGGTGTGATGAGAATTTACAGGCTATAGAAAAGCTACCATCCCTGTACTTTGCGACTTTTTGTGCATTCTCTATTCCTGCTTGTTGTTCCCTACACACAATTCATCTCCCACCTCCAAATGTTTTTGCACACACTGCCCCTCTTGTCTAGAATGCAATCCCTCTTTACTTCTGTGTTTTGAAATGTCCAGCTTCCTTTAAGACTCAGTCCAGGTGCCATCTTCTACAAGAGATATCTCCTTGTCCCTCTAGTTGTTAGTGTTTATGTTTCATGAAATTACTTTGTATGTGCTATGTATATATTTATCTGTAAATATTGTGCCCCCCCATGTCCACCAGGAGAATGTAAGTTCTTTGAGGACAGGGACAGTGTTATTTTTGCCTTTTATCTCCCGCACCTAGCAACAGTTCCTTGTGCACAAGTAGGTGCTTAGTAAATGTTGGTTGAGTTGAATTGAACTGAGTCAAAGAGGCAAAGGAAATAAACCAATGTGTAGTAACTAAGAAGCATATGGATAATATCTAGATAAGGTCACAAACACTGTGGTGCACACGTGGACCCAGGATAGGCAGTTAGATTGTGATGGTATCACTAGGCAGAAATGGCTGCTGACAGGCAGCCCAGAAATATTAATAACAACTTATTGTTTATATCCTACTTTGTCATTTTCTAGGCATTTTCACAATAGCCCAATGAAATGGGGAGTGAAATACTTCTATCTCCATTTCTCAGATGAAGAAAGGAGAGACAAAGAGACTAAGAAGAAACACAATTCCTGGGAGAACCAGAAGTAGGGCAATGTGGCTAAGGGAGAGGGCACTTGATATAGGTCAGAGGACTTGGGTTGAGGTCCCAGCTCTGTCACTGACTTATTGTGGGACCTTGGGCAGATCACTTAATCTCTCTGGTTATCAAGTTCCTCTCATATACAATGAAGAACTGGACCAGATGGTCTCCAAAATCCCTTATAACTAGAACATTCTTTGTAGGATTACCTGTGTTCTGGCTTAGATGTGAAAATGAGAGGACACTAAACCAGAAAGAATGTAATAATTGCTTTAGAGATTTCCAGCAATAGTGGAAGAGAAATCGTTAAAGGTAGAGTGGAGCTAATGGGGAGATTTCCAAAGATTATTAGATCCTAGGAGGCAAGGACTATATCTTTTCTTTATAAAATAAATGTCCTAGAACCCAAAGCTATGGGTTTATATGGAACAGTGGGCTTTTTAGAAATTACTCTTTGGTTCGTATCCCCACCCAGAATCTTCCCTGGAAAAATCTTCCAGAATATGGGTATGATAAAATCTCCACCAATGCAGCTGAAGAGGTCCTCAGGTCCAATCATGCATTCAGGCTAATAGTATATATCAAATGTAGGACAGCCACCCAGAAGCATTCATTGTTCAGAAGCTCCTCTCCTCATCAAGAGTCTGGGTACAAGAACTTCCACTTCTCCAGTGCTGCCTGCAGTTGCTGTCCTCTCTGGGACTTAGCATTTATTCCTCTGCTGGAGACACATGGCTTCACTTCTAGCAACTCCTTCACTTCCATGCTACTCCTCTTCATAGCTGCCATATCTGAGATTCAGAGGCTCAGACATTTTCTATTCATGTCTACCATATCCAGGGAGCTGTTTTGATATTCAGGCTTCACCCTCAAGGACCTAAGAGTATTCCCTGTGCATTGCTTCTCTCTGCACTCTTATGTACATTTTAATTAAAACATGGCAAACACTAAAGCCCATTAACAGGAATTAGATTCCAATTTGTTTGGGTTTACAGAGTGGAAGGAGGAGAAAATGAAAAAAAAAAATCAGTTAGTTGAAGTGGTTCCTGAAGCAGTTAAGTGAGTTGAGCATGGCTGGTTTAAAACTACAGACTGACGGAATTGGCCTTAACATCACTAGGTCATTCAAGTGCAGTGAGTAGATGAAGGAAGCTTGAATAATTTTGAGAGAAGTAACAAAAAGGAACAATCATTGTCACCTGATGCTTGGATTTGGCTAGAACCCTGCCTGTGATTTCCACTAGCTAGATGACCATGAACAATTCACCTAACCTATCTGAGCCTCAGTTGCATCATTTGTAAGATACAAAGAATAATATCGTATACCATCTGTCCCATGGGTTTATTATGAAGATCAAATGAGATAATGTGTGTAAAAGGCCTCTAACACCTCCTATGTATACACGGTGTATACATAGCCGTCTTGGTGTAATTTTAAGCTATTAAAACTTAAAATTGAGAAACTTATTTATATATTTAAGTTATTAAAGCTTAAAGTTGCACTAAGACTTTTGGAACACCTTGGGATTTCATCAGCTTAAGGAACTAGCTCCCTGGTCAAGAAATGTATTCTACCAATTCAGATCAGCTACTTTTCTGTGACACTGAGTTGCGGGGAATATTGAGAGGGAACGACTTGTGGAAGGTCACTGAGTCAGTATGAGTCAGATGCTAGACTTGACCCTATGTCATCCTGGTTCTAAGGACAGTTCTCCATCTGCTAGACCACACACAGACCACGCTGTCTCTCATTATCATTCTTATCGTTCTAATTTTATATCAAATGGAGTTCAGAGAGAAATGGTGCTGGGATGAGTCACTATCCTATTATTCTTTTATGTATCATATTTGACTATTAGGTAGATAAATAAATTGCTTTTTTATAATTGTGTAAAAATTTTGGGCTGTAAGTTCATCTTCTGTAAGTTCACTGAAAGCATCTAGTAGCAAATAGAATGATGAAAATGATACGCCCCTCATCCTGTTCCCATGAAGTTTTGATTCCTTTTGCTAATGCTCTGTATCTAGGGAACTTTTTCCATGTTGGAAGCACTCATAAAGAATGTGAAGGATGGTGAGTTTGTTGTATACAATTCTGGAGAAATGATTGTGTCTTCTTAGGTATTCAGGAGGTACGTTTTTGTAACTTGCAATAATAGATAATACAAATTTCCTTGTAGAATTTGCATTAATCAGTAAGTCTGAATCCCTTAAGGGTAACCTTTCTATAATTTCTTGTAGCAATGACACAGTAAAACAAACCTTTCTGTTTCTATAAACATCCACATGACTCAGCCATTTGTTTGTTGCTTTTTTTGTTGTGGCAATTAAAATAATTTAGAAAGATAACGTTTTGTGTAAATTATAATCAATTTTGTCAATCATGGCCAGCAAGAGATTGACAAAATGGCTCCTTTTCCTCTCATTTTTCAAAAAGAGACTGCATGGCTACTTCTTTGGGTTTTTATGCTTTTAGACAAGAGGTGGGTCATCTAACAGCGGTCAGTTCTAATTAATTAACACAATGGAAGGTGGGCTATATTAAAACGAGGGGCTGAGAGTGACATCACCCTGTACCAGACCACACCCTGCTTTGGGCTATCCAAAGAATATATACCCCACCCCAGCCTGAGCTGTCACATCAGGGTGGGGTCCTAGTCCAATCTTATTTTCATCAATGTCCTTCCAGACACTGAACTTTTAAAATCAGGAGTTGGGGAAGAAAGGAAGAACTCTGGATTTCCCCAAATTATCGGTTATTAATAATCGTTTCCCTCATTGTCAACATAATGTTGGCTGAACTCATGAACATGCCACTCATGGAATATCTATTGATTCAACTCTTGGATCTTAGCTGTTTCAAATGTACTATCCAGAAGGAAATATTGGTCATATTTGGCAAAAGTTGAGTGGCACGTTCTGTATTAGGAGGGCAGAGTTTATAATCTCAAAGAGGATCATAAACATGTCTGAAACGTTCGGAACCGCCGGATATAAGAAACTCTCAAAGTAGAAGGCAAAAGAATCAAAACATATATTTAGGCTCCACAGTAACCAACCCATGAACCAGCAACCCCATTTTGATATATTGATCAAAAGCTTCCAGGCCCAATAAGTACGCCTTGAAAGAGTAACCAGGAGGCTACAGAGAAGCATGATTGCGTAAAGCAAAATCATGCTTCCCCCTCTATGGTAATAAGATTACCCACTGGCCTGAAGTCTTTGTTCAGCTTCCTCCCGTAGGTCAGCTCTGCTACTGGCAGCTCCTGCTTCAGCTGTGGCTGTGGCTGTGGCTGTGACTGCAACTGTAGCTGTAACTGTAGCTGTAACTGTAGCTGTAACTGTAGCTGTAACTGTAGCTGTAACAGCCTCTGGCTCCAACGGGAGCTGCTTTTAACCATCCAGCTTCTGCGGGGGTGTAAGGTACGCCGGGGAAAGCACAGGTTCTTTCAATCTGCTTAAGCAAGGTGAAGGGGTTGACCAGAAAAGCACAGGTTCTTTCCATCAGCTTAAGCAAGGGAAGCAAGGTGAAGGGGCCGACAAGCTTACTCCAGTCCAAGATACAAACAGCATTCAGTTCAGGGGAAAAAGCCAAACTAGTCAAGGGCACTTGTTGACTAAGTGCTAAGGAGCCCATTTTTGGTTGCCAATACACTCCACCCCTTGTTATAGGATACATAATCTAATCAGCCATGTATCCTAGAACATACATTGTGATCCAATTACAAAGGAAACTAAAACATATCATTCATTATAAAGCAAAACATATCATTTGGTGACATTCCTAAATATTGGTTTACGATTCAAATGTGATCCACCCCTAGATCCCAGCAAGATAATCTCTTCAATCAATCATCCCCAAAATAATTATTAATAATTCAAATGTCCACCCCTAAATCCTTGTATCCATTACATAGGATCAATAATATCATAACAATAAAACAACACAGCAAGGATAACACAAAATAAGTAAACAGAACACTATCATCATTTCCACCCCCCTTGAACGATTGGGGCTCAAAATCTTGGGGTGAGGGGTGAAGGTCTCATTTTCCATAGCTTCTTCATGCTGAAATTGGATGTAGAGATGGCCCTGCCCCCAAAAAGTCCCATTCCAGAGGTCATTTCTTTAACGAGCTGGCAGGAATTCCAAGAATGCTACATGCTTAGGCAGTCACCGGAAAGTGCAGGGTGCTTAAGCCTGAAGGAAACAAAACTAGCAACAAGGTTAGCCAAAACAAAGGACAAAAAGAATAGACAAGTATGGACTATAATTCTTCAAATAAATCATCTCAAGTTTGGTTGAGATTTCAGTTATGCAAAGATCCAACATCAGAGCCAAACTCAGGTGGGAAATGTTTCTTTTCAAAAGGAACATAATGAGGAAGCCAAGAGGATCCCACCCTAGATAGAGACTAAGATTGTCCTCCCAGCCTTTCCCCAGATGTACAAGGAAACACAATGGGAAAATTAAACTAAGAGGATCCCATCCTAGGTAGAGACTAGAATTGTCCTCCCAGCCTTTCCCCAAATGTACAAGTTTTCATCTGTTAATCACACAAGGTCACCTTCACTCTGAGTGGCTTGTGGGCTTGCAGGAGCAGTTCTTATTTCCCTATTTCTCCTGTTATCAAGGCCTTTATCTCTGTACATTCTATATAATTCATTGGTTGGAATTCCATCTATCATTTCAAAACCTACCCCTGCTCTCAATAAAGCAGTAAACATTTCTTTCCTTGTTACTCTCCTTTGGCGCCAAGTTTGCTGGTTATTCACCCTTCTCTCTCGAGGAGATCTATCCCTTCCCCAGTCACCTAAGTCATGTAACTGTAAAATCTTATTTATCACTGTTGTAAGACGGCTCCCTACTTCTCCAAGTAATAAATTCAAAATTAGTTGTTTATAAGCAGGGGGAGCTGTCCTAATTATTAAATTCCTATGAGGCAGTCCCATTGGATCATTGTAATATTTGTCTGCAGTTCCTATCATAATGGCAGTCTTCATTACCTCCTCCTTTAGTCTCATGATACAATCTCTAAGTGAATACCAGGGTCTGTGCTCAGTGGGCCACATAGAATCAGTAGCATATCTCTTATTGCATCCCACAGCGGCTAATGCCAACAGAGTAGTCCTGCTATCACCATCTCCTTGCTGATGATGTTCCCTAAAAGCTTGTTGAACTAGAGGATCATGGCTGATACCTATGAATCTCATGCAGTCTGTCCTATCTACTGATATTCCACTGGCCCCTTGATCACTGAGTCTTACCATCCAAGATATCAATGGTTCTCCTATTCTTTGGCTGAATCTACTCAAAATATCTGTGACCTCTTGCGGTGAGAAATCTTCCTGAATTTCCCTTGTAACTGAATCTTCACCTCGGGTTTCTGTCTTCCTCCTTTGTATGGGTCGAGCCCTTGTCTGATCATTTAACCATCTCCTATTCTCTGTGTGAGGCACATCCTGAACCCCAGTAGTGTTTTGTGCCTCAGCCCCTAACATTGTCTCATTCTCTCCCCACTCACTTCCTCTGCCACCATGGCTAGGACGAAGCAGGCAGTCAGGCTCTTTCTGGGCTGGGTTGAAATGCACTCTGGGCTTTTTTGGTCTCCTGTTGCTCTTAGCCACATTAATAGAAAAGTTCTCATTTGAGTCAGTTTGGTCTCCTGCTATCTGAGATTCCCCTTCTTCCTGTGGGGTAGGAGTGCCCCCATGTCTTTCACTTAATCTCAATCTTTCGTATACTAGCCGGTAGGCTGATAACACTATCCAGCTTTGCCTAGATAGTGATGCCCCTGACTGAATCCCAACTTCTCGTAAACACTTTTCCAAATCCCTAGGATCTCCTCTCCGTAGCCTTGGTTCCCAGTTTTCACAGGGTCCAGCTTTTTTAGCCAATTCTTTTGCTAGGGAGGAATAAAATGGATCCTCCCATCCTGGGATATTCATCTCTTCCTCTGGAATTGTTCTGCTTCTAAATAGAGATCTTATACCTAGCGATCCCATCCTCGTCGCCAAATGTATTAGGAGGGCAGAGTTTATAATCTCAAAGAGGATCATAAACATGTCTGAAACGTTCGGAACCGCCGGATATAAGAAACTCTCAAAGTAGAAGGCAAAAGAATCAAAACATATATTTAGGCTCCACAGTAACCAACCCATGAACCAGCAACCCCATTTTGATATATTGATCAAAAGCTTCCAGGCCCAATAAGTACGCCTTGAAAGAGTAACCAGGAGGCTACAGAGAAGCATGATTGCGTAAAGCAAAATCATGCTTCCCCCTCTATGGTAATAAGATTACCCACTGGCCTGAAGTCTTTGCTCAGCTTCCTCCCGTAGGTCAGCTCTGCTACTGGCAGCTCCTGCTTCAGCTGTGGCTGTGGCTGTGGCTGTGACTGCAACTGTAGCTGTAACTGTAGCTGTAACTGTAGCTGTAACTGTAGCTGTAACTGTAGCTGTAACAGCCTCTGGCTCCAACGGGAGCTGCTTTTAACCATCCAGCTTCTGCGGGGGTGTAAGGTACGCCGGGGAAAGCACAGGTTCTTTCAATCTGCTTAAGCAAGGTGAAGGGGTTGACCAGAAAAGCACAGGTTCTTTCCATCAGCTTAAGCAAGGGAAGCAAGGTGAAGGGGCCGACAAGCTTACTCCAGTCCAAGATACAAACAGCATTCAGTTCAGGGGAAAAAGCCAAACTAGTCAAGGGCACTTGTTGACTAAGTGCTAAGGAGCCCATTTTTGGTTGCCAATACACGTTCCTAGTGTCAGCCTTTGCTATTGTTCTGTGAGTATATAAATGATGCCTTTTGGTGCCAGAAATATTTCTTTAAGTAATTACCCTGTTTATCATATGATTTGAAAATGTCAGTAAGTCTTCTTCCTCCTTTTACTTAAGGAAGTTTTACTCTTTCTATAGATACTTTAGGATGGTGGATACAGGGTTTCATTACTATTACACAGATTGTGGTTTGGGGGATACTTTAAAACATATTATTGTCCACACTAATGGGATTTAGATTGTGGGAACCCCCTTGAACTCTCCTTGAATCTTTGCACTAGATAAGGCATTTGCCTGAGGCCATAAGCCTTTCATTAACACTAGGCCCAAATCTTCATTACTCTTAACCTAGCCTAGCCCTCCATTGTCTGGCTAGTTTCCACCCTTGAGCCTATCAAAATGGCTATGCCCTAATCTGTTACCCTTAAACCAGCCTAGCCCTACATTGTCTGTTATCTCCAAGTAGCCTTCAGCTACTTCCCACCCTTGATCCCATTCTCTTGGTTCCTGGAGTCTGACCTCACCCCAGTCCTCCTTAGACTCCTCCCATCACCCCAGCACCACCTTAGATCCTTCCCACAATCTTTCTGTATATAAGTTTCATTTTGCCTCCATGAAGGGGCTGAGATTCAATCTACCTCAGATTGAATCTGGCCTGCTTGTGAAAATGAGCATCACAAATGGTGAGATTTCTTAAGAGTCAACCCAATATGGCGAATCTGTAATAAACTTTGTTTTTCTTTGGCTGTGAGAAGGCTTGAGTTGACTTCACTTGAGCAGGACCCAGCGTGTTGGTATTTTGGGGTCTCAAGTACCCCTAAAACATATGGTTCCCTGACTTCATCATAATTACATTTCCAGAAGTATTCACTGAATGCGTTCCTTTCATTAAGCTTTGGGTTTAAGATGCCAGTATTTTGACATACACAGTCATAGCTTTCTCTTTGCTAATTTTGTGCTTGATTAATCTTGCCTGGAGAAGACCAAGGCATTTCTAAGTGCTGCCTATAACCACTGGTTCTATTTGACTTCTGGATTCAGAATTAAACGCTTCAGTCTCTGCTTTTCCTTAGCATACATTTAGAATTTTGCTTATCAATTCCAAAGGATAGTGAGATGAAGAAGCTGTTTAATGTATTTTTTTAGCAAAGCCATATAATTTGATATCATTCACTTGTGTCAAGTGATTTGTACGATGTTTTTGTGCAATTCTCTTTTTAACTCAGAAGTCATACTCAGGCTCTCCTATTCTTTGCTTAGCTTAGGGCTGGGCGGAACCATAATAGGTTTAAACTGGCTCTCTGAA
The DNA here is from genome assembly GCF_011100635.1 of Trichosurus vulpecula. Taxonomy (NCBI): domain Eukaryota; kingdom Metazoa; phylum Chordata; class Mammalia; order Diprotodontia; family Phalangeridae; genus Trichosurus; species Trichosurus vulpecula. The sequence goes on along the minus strand of NC_050574.1, from coordinate 144,990,106 downwards.
AATGCCATTTTTTATTTAAATTGTGTTTGCTATTATTGTGCTCAGATATCTTTAGCTGAGAATGGTTTTCCATGTAGACATCAAGTGCTCTAGTATTCTCACTGTGTTTTATTCTATTTTATGTTAGCAATACATGAATAAGTCATGAGTGCGTAACAGAATTAAAAGCTTTGCAGTAATCAATAAAGGTAGTATAAATGTTATAATACTTTCGGGTAGCTTATTCAATATTTGCCAAACCAATAATGAGTTGTTCTTTATACTCTCTGGGACAATCTTTTTACACATCACTCTTGATCCTTAGCCAACATATCATTTTCTTGGAATCGTTTATAACTTGTATTTGTGTGTGTGTGTGTCATGCAAGTTGTGAATGCTTTGTATGGTACATATCTTTAGAGATTCTCTTGATTTTTTTACATCTAAGTAAGGTTATTGATTGATGTTTAATTATTTATTTTGTCTTTGGGTTTTTTTGTATCCTCTTAACCTTTTGGCCTTCACTGTCAATTTTTGATTAAGGGCGTCTGGAATTTCTGTTATACTTTTGCTTTCTCTATTATATTTTGCATTTTTTTTTGGTACTTTTAATTGGGAGATATGATATCCAAGTTTTCTGCTATGAGTTGTGTCTTGATGTTGGTTCAGTCTTCTAATGCCTTTTCATACATCTTCAATAGTGTTCTTTTTTTTGGAGGGGGGAAGGCAGGGCAATTGGGGTTAAGTGACTTGTCCAAGGCCACACAGCTAGTAAATGTGTCAAGTGTGTGAGGCTGGATTTGAACTCAGGTCCCCCTGACTCCAGGGCTGGTGCTCTACTCACTGTGCCACCTAGTTGCCCCCTTCAATAGTGTTCTTAAGACACTTCAGCCATAATGGTGTTTGATACCTCTATTTAGGGGTATTCCCTGAAGTTGCCAGCTTTCTTTGTATGATCTTCATTGTGGCAATGGATGTAGAGTATACTGTTATGTGCAGATCCAAAAAGTTTGTATACATGTGTACACACATATATGCATATGTACACATATACATACATGTATAGAGACATATGTGTATGTATGTGTGTGTGGTTGTTGTTGTTGTTGAGTCATTCAGCCATTTCCAACTCTTCATGACCCTATGTGGGTTTTTCTTGGCAGAAATACTGGAGTGGTTTGCCATTTCCTTCTCCAGCTCATTTCATAAATGAAGAACTGAGGCAAACAGTGTTAAGTGACTTGCTGTAATGTTAATAGAATAGTAAGATCTTCCCCATCCATTATTAGGTCTATGTGACCTGTTTTGAGCTCTGGCTCAGCTCACAGCTTTGATACATCCCGAGTCACAGAGCCCATTGGGGAAGGAGCTTGCTTAGGGGAGGCTTGCTTATAGGAAGGCTTTCACACTTTTTGGTACTAAATTGATTAGGCACTCATTCAGGAGGGTTGTGATACCTTCTGGCTCTGAGAAGTATATATATACTCTGAATTGGTATTTTGCTTTGGGGGTTTGCTTAGGTGAAGGATCTTTTGGTTCCATGGTCGAGACTCTGAGTAGTTGTATGTTCAGAACGCCCCCTCCAACCCCCCACTGTTCAGATGTAAAGGCTCTCTCAATCTAGTGGTATATGTAAAGTGTATAGCAATATTACTTTGGTTCAGACAGTTAAGAGCCCCGTTGATCTTTATGCTAATTACTCTGCTTGTATTTTCTCTGATGTTCAGGGCATTGACTCTTCCCCTGAACTAGTGAATGTAATTAAAAGTAGGATTGTTAACCCCTTTTTGAGCAGTCCTTCCTAGAAAAGCAGATCTAAGAACCTGTGCCAGCAGGCTATCTTGGGTATGCTAGGGTGCTTGCTGCTATACTTGCCCAGGGTCTGAGACCAGATTTGAGCTCAAGTCTTCCTGATTCCAGGCCCGGCGCTCTATCCACTGAGCCATCTAGCTGCTTATGTGAGTGTTAGTATGCATATATAATGTATACATATAATAAATACCTATATACTTATGTATTTTACCAAGTACTGTGGAAGAATGTGGTAATCATGGTGGTTATAGCAAATGGTTCAAACCATAAAATTCAAAATGGGCTTTTCAAAATGCTCAAAAAGAATATTTCCATACGCACAGAACACAAAGAAGATTCTATATAAAGCTGTGAAGCTCCATTTTATACCACTTATGTTATTTAATAGAAAGCATATAAGAAATTCTATGGATTACTTTCAAAACTGTTCTGTTTACCTGAGCTTCCCTCTGAATTCCATTATGTTTTCTTTTGTGCAGTTAAAAAAAGTGACAATGGCTCTTATTTTTTTGACTTTTCTAAAGTCCCCTCCTACCTGATCAACACCCCACCCCCACCACCATTAACTTCTTTTCAGCATTTGGAAGTTTGTTTGACTTTTGACTCTTTTCTCCCCAATGTTATCCCCTATCTTCTTCAAATATTTGTTTTTCTAACATGTAGTCATTGATTTCTACTTGGTCTATTCTAGTTTTCAGAGATTTCATTCCTTTGGTAAGGTTAACTATTTTCTCTTTTAAGCTAATTTTTCTCCTTCTAATTATTTTGTTAGGAGTTTTTTTTTTCTTGCTTCATGTATGTATTAAGGTATTCATGTAGTCCTTTTAGAACTTCCCATTTTTCTTCAAGTCTCTGCTTACAATGATATATCATGAAGGCAGAATTCATGATTTCAAAGAAAATCATGAATATGCCTGAATGGTTCAGAATGGCAGGATATAAGGAATTCTCTAAGTAGAAGCAGAGGAATTAAAGCATTTATTCAAGCTCCAAAGTAGCAGACCCATGGACCAATGTCCCCAATTTGATATCCTGGCCAAAAGTTTCCAGGCCCAATAAGTTAGCCTCACAATAGTAACCAGGAGGTTACAGAAAAACATTATGACAGTAAGCCAAATCATATTTGTGCTTCCCTCGGCCCCTCCCCCCCCCCCACTCCCCCCCCCATGCTAGGGTCCTCCAGTAAGAAAATTACCCACTGGCCTCAAGCCCTTGCTCAGCACTCTCCAGTCTTCATGTGGGTCAGTCCTGCTCTCAGTAGCATCTGTTGCTGCTGCTTCCACTGCTTCTGCTGCTGCTCCTGCTTCTGCCAGCTCCTCCTTCTCCTGCCACCACCATGTCTCAATCTCCAAGCTGTGTTCTCTCTTTTTATATAGTCTTTAGACGTCACCCGGTCGACTAGAACATCAGCTGAGTGACCAGACTTTAGGAGCCTACTATTGGCTCTGGTCTTAGCAACTCCCCTTAGGACACTGGGGGCTTCACACCCACATCGACTTAGCACCTAGTAGCGAGGGGTTTGGGCCTACTTGGGAGTGAAGATATAATCAGACCTCCCTTCATTGGCCCCACCTGGAGCCCCACCTGAAGCCTATTCAAATGGGTGGGTGGGTGGGGGGGGAAGATCTTCTCATTTACTGATTGCCTTTCGTTGGGCCCCAAAATCTTTCACGTCCATTACATAGGCAACTTGTGTCTAAATAGGTACAAACTCTTTTTTTCTTTTTTTTTTTCAAGTACAATAGATTCCCCTTGAAATAAACACATCACATTTGCAAAATACTTAACATAACATCTCATCATCAGAGTGGCCACATGGCTCACTTGTCAGCCCCTAGATCTTTGTATCCATTACGTAGGTCAATGGGAAACTGGTATCAATAATACCATAACAATAAAACAATACAAGGGTAATACAGAATAAGTACACAGAACAATATCATCATCCCCCCCCTTGAACAAATGAGGTTCAAAATCTTGGGGTAAGGGGCAAAGGTCTCTTAGGGGTTAAGAAATTTTTGTTTTGTTCCGTTGTTTTTCAGTTGTGTGACTTTTTGTGACCCCCATTTGGGGTTTTCTTGGCAAAGATACTAAAGGGGTTTGCCATTTCCTTCTCCAGCTCATTTTACAGATGAGGAACTGAGTCCAACAGGGTTAAGTGACTTTTCTAGGGTCACTCAGCTAGTAAATGTCTGAAGCTGGATTTGAACTTACAAATGAGTCTTCCTGATTCCAAGCCTGGCACTCTATCCACTGTGAATTAAATGTAAAATCATTTTTGATAGTGGTCAAGATTTTCTTTGATTTATTCATCATTCCAACTATGATTTCTGAACTGGGGCTTTGTGTCAGGATCAGGCCTTGCCCCTTGCCACACTTTTAGGTGGGGTGGTCAGTCATATTAGGTCTTGCCCTGCCTGGATCGCCTAGGTTCACCTCCTTAGGTTAGGTCCCCCTGAATCTTTGAAATTCAAGCTGCTGACTCTTCAGGGCTCTTTTTGACATCTCAGGATAGACTGTTTGGGAGCTCAGAGCTGGTCCTCAGAGGGTTCCTGGGCTGTCTTGGTTTGAGTGCTGTGGAAAACTGCTGTCATTGCCCATGCTACTGTCTAAACTTCTAAGTTTCCCATCCTGGAGTTTTCTAGCCACCCTCAGGCATTTTCAGGAGAGGCTCCTGCTCTTGGTGCCTCTGGACACAGAGACTTTGATTGAGCCCCCTCTTTATCCTTGCTCATGGATTGCTGGCTGACTTTTTGTACAGTTCTTGGGTAGAAGATGTCACTGTAGTTTTTCCACTGGATTTCTTCACTATTATTCAGTCTAGGGCAAACTTCAGGATTTTTGCGGAGTAGCTATGTAGAAGCTAAGCAGTCTGCTTCATGTTCAGGTAGCCAAATTGGCCAGAAGTCATCAGCATGGTGGGGCAGCTAAGTGGCACAGTGGAGAGAGTGCTGGGCCTGGAGTCAGCACAGATGAGTTCAAATCTAGCTTCAGACATTTACTAGCTGGACAAGCCTGGGCAAATTGTATAACCCTCAGTTTCCTCATCTGTAAAATGAGCTGGGAAAGGAAATAACAAACCACTCCAATATCTTTGGCAAGAAAACCCAAAAATGGGGTCGTGGAGAGTTGGGTACAACTGAACAATGACAATATCAGCATGTTTTTTTTCTCATCTATAACATTATTATTTAAAATTTTTAGAGTTGATGTTAAGTGAAGGTAATGAATAACTTCAGATTTTGCTTCTTCGGATCCAAGTAATTTCTCATGTTCCACTCTTATTTCATCAAATCTAGGTTTAAGAATGATGTTATTTCTTATGGTTGCCCTGAATTGATGTTCAATATCTTGCTGTATACTCAATAAATATTTATTAAGTGCCTACTATGTGCTAGGCACTGTACTAAATGTTAGGAAAACAAATACAAAAAAGAGAGAGTGTCTGTTCTCAAGGAGTGTATAATTTAATGGGAGAAAGACAATTCACAAAAGAAAGCTGAAAAGGGGGAATGGGGGAAGGAGGTACCTGGCAGGGGCATGATGGAGAAGCCAAAGAAGTCCAAAACGAGTGTAGCCTGGTGGGAAATAAGGACATATCTGTCCTATCCTCCCTCTTAAAAGGTAGAGTTCATGGTTCCACCCTTCACGAGATTACAGTAGTTCCAATATTTGCAAATACATAGGTTATTATTATTTCTATTTTCTGCACTTAATTAAGACCAAGAAGATAGGTGTCCTAATATCTTGTCTCCATTCTTGGTGCCTTTAAATAGACTAACCCTTTTCCTTTGAATACAATCCTTACTTACCTTCACATTGTAGAATCCCTAGCTCCATATAAAGCTTAGCTCAAGTGCTACTTTCTATAGGAAGCTCAATGTCCTTCCCCTGGAAATGTGTACATTTTTATTTATGACATCCTTATTGTGTTTCTCCTCCAAATATTGCTAGCTACTTGGAGTAGAGTGTTTTGGTTTTACCTTTGCATCTTAGTGCAAGAGATTGTTTGTCACATAGCAAGTGCACCATAAATACTCCTTGAATGAATTCAATTGGATTGATTTGGGGATGGCAGAAGACAGGGGAGTGAGGGAGAATCCTCTTCTAGAAGGTGACACCTGAGCTCCGAGAGCAAGGTGAGTATTCTAAGCATCCAGGACAGCTTGTGCACAGGGGCAAAGTCATGGAGACAGAGGATGGAACATTGAGTTCAGGGAATAGCAAAGTGACCGTTTGGCTTGAATTGATAGCGTGTGAGAGTAATAAAAGATCAGTCTAGAAATATTGGTTGAAGCCAAATCATGAGGGACTTTAAATGCCAACAAAAGTCTATAGTTTATCTTAGAACCAATAGGGAACTATGGAAGCTTCTTGAGCTTCCATGAAATGGTCAAAAGTGGTTTGGAAATATGAATCTGGAAGCTTTGTAAAAGAAGGATTGGGTGGGAGTGGGGGGGTGCAGGAGAGATTGGAGGTAAAGAGATAAATAATCACTGTGGATTTTTCCATATCCTAGGTGATTCAAGAAAGATCTTAGAGTGATTTAACTGTTCTCACTCAGATACTATACAGAGAGTCTTGGGGGTTTATGAGATAATTTGGGTGATGTTAGGATGTTTTATCTATACATGAGTAAGTGGAGTACTCATTCAGATGGGGCATGTTTCTTTGTCACACCTCTGAGAGAAAAAAGGACAATGATATCTATAGTTATTGGGCTTGAACCTGGTGTTGGAGACTTGGCAGGGACTGTCTTGGATATAGTCAAGGAATTCTTGCTACCTAGACTGGATGCTCATTCTTTCTGTGTATTGTCTGTATATTCTAATCCATATAGCTTCCCTGATTTCTGTGTGCTATAGCCTTGGGCAAATGGGTATATTTGCTATTAACTCTGTGTGAATGTGTGATGGTCTTTGTGCAATTGGCATTTGATGGAAAGGGAGTCAAACCTTTGGATGTAGTTTGAGACACTTCTTCCTCATTAGGAGATAGTGCTCAGGAGAGTGGATTTAACCCAAAAGTTATTTACCCTAGACTAACAACATTTAAGTGGGTCAGAGAGATATTATTCTAGTCTGGTACCTACTTTTTGAGGAAAGCAAAAAGGGTTACTAGCCTTATGGCCCCAGTCTCTTGTTCCTTCCTTCCCCACAAAGCAGTAATCAATGTCTTCCTTGAAGAAAGGCAGAGGTCTCTAGATATCTATTCACACATCCTTGTGAGTCACATCTGGACAAACCATGTGGATACACATAACCTACATTGGCAACGAACATGTCTTGTAACACCATAATGTAAGGGAAAACAATGTTGAAAGATTCTAGTACTGTGATCAATATAGTTGACAGTGTATGCCTCCCAACTTTCAGCAGAAAGGTAGTGGACTATACATGTGGAATGAGGCATACATTGTCAGACACAGACAACTTGTTGATTTATTTTGATTAATTGCACTTCTTTGTAACAAGAGTTTTCTTGGTGGAGGAGGGATTCATTGATAAGTGACAACAACATGATAAGAAAAGAGTGTCAGTGAGACATCTTCTTATAAAGACAATACTTAATAAATGAGACCTGAAGAACAATACCTAGCACTGACTGATGAGAACTGCAACATCATCCAAGGGAGCACTGTGGAAGTCTGCAGCAGGAGCCACGCCAGGAAGCCATGCCAAATGCTACCCATTGGAATCTGTGCTATCCTGGAAGAGTACATGGCTGCTGAGCATCCACCTGCCCATGACAGTAGGGACTGAAAGTGTATGTGGAGGGTTTTTAATTGGAGTTTGTCTTCATTTCCCAAAAACTGAAGTGGGTTTTGTTTTATTTTCTTTTGATGAAACTTCCCTTGGTCAAAATTTTAAGCAGTATGTTCATACAGAGAAGTTGACATTGGAGAGCGCAGGGATGAAGTGGGGTAAAGAGGGTAGGCAGATCTGGATCTCATCTAAGAGCAAAGTGAACTTGGACCTTTCATTTTAGGAGAGCAGTAACACAAGGGAATGATACTCAAATAGAAATTGGGAAAATATCACATGCGCACACACACACACACACACACACACACACATACACACACATACACACAGACAAAACCAACAACATAAAAATAGGAATTTTTTTAAAAGACAAATTTTTGCTTTATTCCAATGAAAGAACAGAATGAAAAGGGACAAAATTCAATCCATCAGTTCCTCAAAATTGCCTACAGAAGAAAGATTAACTGTCTAGGTCAAAATGAAAACCATTGGTGTCTTCACAAAGTTTCTAGACAATTTCCTGAATGAAAATCTGATTTTTTTTAGATCCGGCTCTGAGGCAGGATCTAGTGAGATGTGAATCAAAATAACGACATAATTGAATGTTTTAATTGCTGCAGTTTGATTAGACATAAACCACATTAGAATTAGCTCTTAGGCACCGCTTTTTACAAATAGCTTGCCCTAAATTCAAGAGAGTGTTTCATTTTTGTTGCAGCTCAATGTTTCATGTGCTGGAACTGCCAAGTTTCAGTCCTTTGAAATGGAAAAGAAGGAAAATGAATGAGGATCACAGGCAGATTAAATGAGGATAGACGAGTTACTCAAAGGGAGCAAAACAAAGCTGTGGGATTTAATTATCTGAACTCAAACTCATGTCTCCTTTGTTACAGGCAGAAAGAGAGATAGGCAGGCAAAAGCAGACCGAGCCAAAGCAGAACCAGTGAACTGAATCTGCCCAGAGTAGTGTGCATGTCTACTTAGGAGCCCTTATGTTAGGAGTCTCAAATATCATCAGCTCAGAAAATGCGGTAGACAATTTGTAGCCCACTCAGGATGTGTAATCAATTCTGTATGTTGATGCGCTGGCTTGTTCTACAGAGTGAAAAGTGAGAACATCATTGAATCTCATCGCAGATTTAGGCCTGGGAGAGATGAGAAGAATCGTAGTATATCTCCCTAATTTTATGAGGAAAACTGAGTCCCAGAGAGGTTAAGAAATCTGACCAAGGGGACACAGGTAGTAATGGACAGAAAGGGAATGCAAAGTCTTTCTGTCTTTGTATATAAAAATGTTCATTTCATTTGATTTATGTTAAATTTAGAATGAAAAAGAATGAAAAGTATCATTGAAAAGTACTAAAGTACGACAGATACTAAAAACATAGGAAGGAACATTTTACACCTTTCTGAAAATACTATTTAATGTAGGCATCCCATAGGTATAGAAAATATGATGAATAGCTTACAAGGCTTAACCAAACTTTAGGAAAACTCATATTAGGCCTACACTTTGCCAGCAAATATTTCCACAGTGAACGTTTTACTTTGATTTTAATGAGAATGGGTAAAAGTTATATGGAAGCACGTTTCCTCTTGATGTAAAGAGGAGCTCACTAACAATTAGAGCTGTTAAAACAAAATTGAAATAGTGCCTTGTGAAATACTGAGTTCCTTGTCACTGGAAGTCTTCAAGTAGATATTGGTCTACCACCGGTCAATCAATCAAGAAATAAATCAATCAACAAACACTTATTGAGCATTTAATAGGTGCCAGGCACTGTGCTAAGAAATAAGGATAAAAAGTGAAAACACGGTCCCTGTCCTCAACTTGCTTACATCCTAATGAGGAAAACAACATGTATGTGAATGGATATATAGAAGATCTATACAAAGTAAACAAAAGGAAACCTTAAAGGGGAAAGCATTGGCCTGCTTGAGGTGGCACCTGAGCTGAATCGTGAAGAAAGGCAGTGATTCTAAAAGGTGGAGATGAGGAGCAAGAATATCTTAAGCATGCAGGATGCTGAAAAGGCAGAGAGAGATGGGAGGTGGAGCCTCAGATATGTGAGGGACAGTAAGGAAGGCAGTATGGCTAGAAAGTGGTGTGTGGATGTGACTATGGCTTTTTAGGAGCCTGAAAAGAGAAGGTAGAGGACAGACTGTGAAGGGCTTTAAATCCTAAAGAGAGGAGTTTATTTGGATGCTAGAGGAAATAGGATGCCAGTGAAGTTTATTGAGTAGAGGGTGACATGGCCAGAGCTGTATTTTAGGAAAATAACTTTGGCAGCTGTGTTTTGGTTGAGTTGAAGTGGGGAGAGACTTTAGGTAAGGAGATGAATTAGGAGACTAGACTATTGCAATAGTGCAGGCAAGAAGTGATGCAGGCATGAACTAGGGTGGTGGCTGGGTGAGGTGAGAGAAGGGGCACAGCAGAGAACAAAAGAACACTTACAAGGAAGCAAAGAAAAGAAGGACAGCTCTCAACATAACATGTTGTATTTATCAAATTTATTGTTACGTATTTTGTCTTTTTTGGTTTGTTTGTTTTTGGCAGGGCAATTGGGGTTAAGTGACTTGCCCAAGGTCACACAGCTAGTGTGTTAAGCGTCTGAGGGCACATTTGAACTCAGGTCCTCCTGACTCCAGGGCCGGTGCTCTACTCACTGCACCACCTAGCTGCCCCTGTGTTACTGAATTCTAACTGCAGGGTCATTCCTAAAAGTTGTGTTTCTCTGGCACACTTGAGGATTCTCCTGTGCATCCTTATACCCTGCTCTGTGGGGGAAATCACCCCCATAAATGGTAATACTTGCTATAAAACCCCTCCAAAAGTCTGGGGCTACATGGAAGAACAGCATAGAAGAGCAATCAGGCACCTTTGGGACCCTTGGGGATTCTCTTGTGCATCCTTATTTGTGTCCCTGATTTTCTATGCTATCCATTCATGTAGCTCCAGATTTTTGGAGGGGTTTTGTAGCAAATACCATTTGTAGGTCTGGGAAACTGGCTGCATTCCAGGCTCTTGTTGTTGGGAGTCTCTTTCTGCTACTTTGATTTCAAGTGTTGCACACAGATGATGCTAGTGAAATCATTCACAATATCGGATATGACATCTGTAGCCATGCCAAGTCTCACAGCTTGGCTGCAAGGGAAGGTATGAAGAGGATGTTAAGTGTGCTCAGTTGTCCTGGATTGAGAGAGGGTTTCAAGATCAATGTCAGCCTCCTTCAGGTGGAAGGACACAGACCTGAGCCAGCTGAAGAAAACAGCACATGTACTTTTTCTTTGTTCTTTTCTGCAACATGTTTTAATATGACTTTAGTATGTCTATCCAGAGGAAATTGCTCTGTTTGAATCTTAATTTTAATCTATTTAGCAGAACTTCGTGAACTGAAGGATTGCTGAATACTACACCACATTTTGTAAATCTCATTGAATGTGCCAATCCAGACTTGGCCATTACCATGTAGCATGGCTATGACCACACTACACCATACCACATCATTCCACACCACACCATGTCATACCATACTGAAACAGTGTTGAAGCAATGTGGCCATTCTATTGGAAAGCAATGCAGGATGTTAGCCATTCAAATGCCTCATTACTATCCTATCAGAATATAATGTTTGATTTGGATCTCGCCTAGAATGCTAACTCCCAGGGACTTAGATGGGATCTCTATTTGCTTCTAAACAATTAGACACATGTTAGTTTACATTTCCAAGGGAGTCTCGCATTAATCACAGCCAGTTGCGATCTAAGGGCTGATTATTTTGAAGAATGGAGAAAGCGCATCTGTGTTCAAGTGATTCCTATGCATTCAAATTGCCCTTATAACAACAGAAGTTAACTTATAGATGCTCAAATGACGCCACTAGGTACCTGGGAACACAAATGTGCATGAAATGAACATAGCCCCCGTATGGATGTGCTTGCTGAAGAAATGTTTTTTATCTTGTTAGGAAGCACACATTAATGCAAATTTGAATACAAGTTATAACCATTAAAGGTAATTCTGTTTCAGTGCTCCTTACAGAGACAGAAAATATTACATAGCCTTTATAACACTGTAAATTATGTTGGGTTTGAACTTCATTTTAAGCTCCAGAGTGAGAAAGGTCTCCAAAATTCCCTTTAAACACAAAACGCTTAAATGAGAATTCTGCACCCAGGAGACAGCTGACTGACAATATACAATCTCACTGAAGCTTGAGTGGGCACAGACCAGCACAGTTAATCAAAAAACTGCACTCATCTGCCAGCTTTTTATGCATTCATCAGAGCTCAGCAGAGACTTATCAGGACGGAAGATTCATACATCAAGTCTCCAGCCTCAGGTTTCCTTGACATTCCAAGCAGATTAGTCGATGACAGGTTTCCGTAGCCCAGTAACTGGACCAACTTGAATCGACAGCAGAGTTGACAAGCAAATCCCTGGCATCTCATGTCATGCCCTCTTGTTCTATCACAGCCTGCCGGGCTGCCACAAAGGTTACCAGAGTCACACAGTTTGGGGGAGAAATGTTTGGATTTAGACAATATGACAGGAGAGAAGAATGAACCCATTCCTCACTGACACACACAGCAGGCTAGCTTACAAACCTTAAAAACTAAGAAATACCTACCGCTTCCCAGAATCCTCTCTTTATAGAGTGTCAATCCCACCTATCTCAGGAAAACTTTTTTCTGCCTAGCCAATTAAACCTAAAACTTACCCAAGGGGAAATTTCACTGTAAAGAAAGAGCCAACTCCATCCTCATTTGTTTTGTCTCAGACATACGTGGCACCTTTAGGATGAATGAATGCTTCTGACTGCACTTGAAACTCAGGTATTTTTATCATATCAGCAGAAAGTCAAATGAAGTGTATGAGTTATTCATCTTTATAAATGGAGTTTTCACTTGTTTAGACACAAGTCAATCAACATTTAAAGTTTCACACAAAGTTTCATGGAGAAAATGAGGCCTCTCTGGATCCAGCCCTCTCCAAAGACTGAATTTGCTTTGTCTTTGTGAACACATGAATAACAAAAAAAGTCTGTAATCACAGAATCCCATGAAACTGGAGGGAGTCTTTTGTTTGTGTCTACTTTGCTCATTTTGGGCACTGATACCTGTCATTTCCTTTCCTGGTCCTTCTCAGATGGAATATATCCTCTTATACTACTTCGGTCAACAACCCCCTGCCCCGCCCCCCCCAAAAAAAAAAAAACAAACTTTGGAGCCAACTCTGCACAGGGCCCTGTGACTACTAGTCAGTATGGGGTTACAGAAATGGTCCTCGTACCCCTGGAGCTTATGGTCTTGAAGACAATACTCAATTCCCATCCATACTAATATACATATATATATTTGGATTTGGTAGCACAAATGACAGTTCTCATGGAAGGGAAGCTATTAAGAATGAAGGTCAACATGGCAATTAAATTCAGGAAATATAAGTTAAGAAACTGGAACAATTTTCTATTTCTCTTTTCCCATTAAGTAATTGAAACAGAGACAAATGCCAAAAAACCAAATGTTTTGGAAGAGTTTCCTAATTGTCAATTTTGATGGTCTTTACTCATTTCTAATACTTCCAAACCTTTTCTTTTCTTCTGAATTTGACTCTGTTGAGTACCTTCTCCTCCTGAATCTTCTCTCCTTTCTTGGTTTTTTATGATGTTATTATCTTCTACCTATCTGACTACTCTTTCTCAGTCTTCTTTGCTGACTCTTCATCCACATTACACCCCCAAACTGTGGGTGTTCCCCAAGGTTTTGTCCTGGGCCATCTTTTCTCCTCCCTCTATACCTTCTCAGTGACCTCATCAGCTCGGCTGTGTTTAAGTACCATCTGATTCAGATTACTCCCATATCTATCTATCCAGCTCTAGTCTTTCCTCCAGACCTTCAGTTCTGTGTTACCAGCTGCTTATTGGACATTTCAAACTGGATGTTCTAGAGATATCTTAAAATTTACATGTATAAAACTGAAGTCATTATCTTTCTCCCTAAAACTCCTTTTCAAAACATCCCTATTTCTGTTGAAGACATCGCAAGGATGATTAGCTGTGAAAGACTTAACTACTTGGATCAAGATAATGGTCCAAGACAATTCCAAAAGAGCCATGACGAAAAATGCTATCCACCTCCAGAGAGAGAACTGATGACTCTAAATACATATTTTTAAAAAAACTTTCTTTTTTATTGTTTTATTTTGTTTGTATTTTCTTTTGAAACATGGTTAATATGGAACCATGCTTGTATGACCTCACATGTATAATCAAAATGAAATTGCTTGCCTTCTCCAGGAAGCAGGGAAGGGGTGAGGGGGAGGGAGAGAATGTGGAACTCAAAATTTTAAAAGTGATTGTCAATTTTTTTCCACGTAATTGGGAAATATTTGATGAAATAAATAAAAATAATTTTTTAAAAACCAATAGATTCCCAGTGTCCAATGAAGTACCATTGCTTTGAAATTTAAGTTCTCTTAAAAATGGAAATTAAAGTAAGCCTATTCAGATCCTCTTAGGACTTGATTAACATACAATAAAACCATGAACTGTCAGAGTTGAAAGAACCTCAAACATCATTTGGTGAGATCCCCTCCTTCTGTAGATGTGGAAACTGAACTGGAGAGGAGTGATTGACCCGAAGTCCCATAGGTAGGGACTAGAATTGGAGCTTCCTGTCTCTTTGTCCAGTGCACTTCCCATTACATCTTTGTGCTTTCCTTAGATCAAATCTCTTAGCTACTTGTTCCTTCAAAAATATATGTGTCTTGTAGTCGTGAAAGATTACTTTACCCTGAGGTAGGTATGCTAATTTGGTCGTATAGCCTTCATATCTAGCCTAGAAATGTAATAGGTGACTATGTGAGGCATTTATACTGGGAGGATACATAGGACAAGAATAAATTTACAGTTTGGAGCTGGAAGGGATGTTGGAGGCCATCTAGTCTACACCCACCATTAATTTAAGTTAATTTAATTTTCAGGTATGGAACAAGTATTGATTTCTCACAAACTAATGAAATGGTTACACAAAACACTCACAAGCCCTTATTGACAGAAGGACTTAACCAAAGAAGCATCAGTACTAATTACTGTCTGGTTGATACTCATTCTAAACATGGGGGAACTTGGCCAGATTAGTGGTTAGGTTTTGTTACATTTCATCTCAGCTCTACGCTACCCCCTCTGGGTCTTGGTCTTCTGGCCAAGCTGGCCAGGGTTAGCCCCTCTTCCACCAACCTGCTGGTGCTATCATCTCCAAAACAGGAACTCTCCTTATCGTCAGTCAGTGCCACTGGATAGATCCAGAACCTCTCCCATTCACAAGGCCATCTCCCAAACCTGTAATCTTACAGATGACAAAATTGAAACCCAGAGAAGGGATATGATTTGACCAGGACCATAACGAAGAGATTAAGGTAAGATTCAAAACCAGATTCTCTGATTCTAAATAGAGGAGTCTTTACAATACACCAAATTTCTGCCATAGATAGCAACATAGTCACTCCAGCCCCCTGACTCTCCCCATGTTATACATAGAAATTTGAAACAGCTAGGAGGGGTTCAGTGTCATTTGGGAAAATTAACTAGAACCAAATGACCTACCCTTCTCTTTTACATCCCAAAAGAGGGCTGAAGAGAAAAATATCACCAGTTCCCACATGGCCTTTGCTTAGGGATTTTGTCATTCCTTTACATAGTGATGTCCTCCCTGACATGGCTTTGTGTAGGACATTTTTAAAGGTGATTGGAACTCAGGGTGAGCAACATGTGCCTACAATGTCCATGCAGCTACTTCAGGACTTGGGCCCTTGAGTATTATTCTATGGACTTCTAATCTACTGTCTTCTGAGGTTAGTTAATCTAGGTATTAGGAAAAGTTTTTGTGTCAAGTAACATTCTCTTTTGATGCCACTGCTTTTGTTTTCCAGGCACTATTAGCCTAACGAGGTTTTATATTCTTAATATTCAACAGAAACACCAGACAGAGATTTTTTGCTGGCCAAATTACTGTATTAAGCCAAGCAGGTTTTCCTCTGAAAGATATACATAACAAAAACCAGAAAGGGGACTGGGTAGGTAGGGAACTCTGACCTTGTCTCCTTATCTTGCTTTTGTCCTGGTTGGAGTTCATTTGCTGCTAAGCCAGAGAGGAACTTGGGGTTATGTTAAAGTTGCTGCTAACTCTAGTTAACTGTGAGAGAGGTTTTTGTTTTCCTCCATCACAGATATAGGACTTAAAGGAAAGACCAAATCTTAGCCTCAGGGGCACAATGTCCCGCTTTTATAAGCTGGGTAAGGTGGCTATGACTAAAGAATTATTAACCTGTCAGTTTCAGGTCAGCTTCAAGCCACTAGGCTCTAGCCAATTTAAGTCCCTGAAATGGAAGTGACCATATGCCAAGTCAAGAGCAGGCCTATTAAGGGCAAAGTGATCATTTTGCTGTGTTGGAGGTGGGAGCTGCATATATTTTCCACAAGTGGGGCTCCTCATTCAAGAGTCCTATCTGTCTTCACTCTCCTAACATGATTTTGTTTATTTGTGGAAGGCCTTATCTAATGTTTATAGATGAAAGGTTCTATTGTAAATCTTCTTGACACACAATTTCCCCAAATTTCATTTTACTTTGAACTAATTGTGTCACTTGGCTTGCCAGAGGAAAAAGGAAGTTTACAGGCTATCACTTTGAATGGATGTGGACCCATGGAAAACATGGAACCTAGGGTGGGTATTCTGAAAACCTCACATGTGATAGAGAGGTGACATAGGTGTTATAGAATAAAATCCACAAATAATTTATAAATATTTAGTTGGGGTTTTTGGGGGAAGGGGAGAAGGCAAGGAAGTTGGGATTAAGTGACTTGCCCAAGGTCACACAGTATCTGAGGTCAGATTTGAACTCAGGTCCTCCTGACTGCAGGCCCGGTGCTCTATTCACTGAGCCACCTAGCTGCCCCATAAATATTAATTAAGCACAAAGTACCATGTCAAAAGTCTCAGAAGAAGTAACAGAGCTAGGACCTGAACCCAGTTTTCATGAGTTTGTTTTTATTCTCAAACCAGTACCTTTATTTCTATAATACCCGTTCACCCCATAATGTGATAAATGGCATCAACTTTGTTGATGGCCCCTTCAGAAAACTTAAGGGAAGAATTTCCTGAATCTCATCCTCCCCCCACCCAGCTCCAAACTAGAAGAGAGAACCTACTCAACACTGGAATGAGTACCCACTTGGGTTAGTACAATAGTTTGGCCAGCAAAAATCCTCTGTTTCTCTATAGTTGAGAACTGGAAATTGACTACCCCAAGTACGCTTCACTTTTCTAGGATGCTATCTTTGACCATCGGGAAAGTTCAAAGATTCACAAATTCCCCTGCTACTGCATATTTACCCCCAACCCCGCTTTCTATCTCTTAGTCAGGGATTATAATCAAATCAACATTCCCATTACTACCCTGTGGTGTACAATAGTCTAATGCTACATGCTTTCACTCAGAAAAACTTTGACCATGGGAACGAGGCCTAGGCACTTACTGTTATATCACTGTAGGAGCTAAGCAACTGGTAGAAAAAGGACTGAGTCAGAATGATTTATTAAGGGCAAGTTTCCATGTACCAGGAAGCAGTGTGGGTCTTTTAATAAATAGATGTTTAATTTTTACATCTAGTCTGTCTCAGGGGAGATGAGTGACAGCATTTTAAAAAGGAAAAATAGCAAAGCCCTTGGTAAAAAATGACGAGTGCTAGTAAGAGATTCTGCCTGGCCTTGGATAATAATGTTGTTCTCCAATCAATGATGACCTTCCCCCTCCAACTCCATATGGATCTTTGCTTGCATTTATCGTGCACTAATTCAGATTATAGCTACATGTATACCTGCCACTCATTGCTATTACACTTTAAGTCCCATGAGGTGAGGGGCATTTTAGTCTCAACTTTGTATCTTCCCTTTTATCAAGACCAGTATTTTGCACATAATAGGTGATCAAGAAATGATTTCTGAATTGAAATGAATGCTGTTTCTATCTAATTCAGGGAATTTCTTGTAAACCCTGAAATATCAGAAAAGCAGTCTACTTGGAGTCCTATCTATCCATCTCTCTATCCATCTATCTATCTATCTATCTATCTGTCTATCTGTTGGTCTGTCTATCTATCAATCTCTCCATACACATACACACACACACACACACAAAATCAAACAAATAAGAAATGGTCCCTGTCCTGATTCAATATAGCCATAGGTCCTTCCATTGCAGAGGTCTCTGTCTGCTGCTCTTTATCGTATCTTGGATAAAATAGTTTTAAAATGGATTTATACTAAAATTTCATAAGTTGTCTTTTCAAGTGAGTTGCATTATGCTTATTGGTTAATATGGCTGGCACAATGGAGAATAAGATTGGTCAATTAAAAATATTTACTAAGCACTTGGTTGGTTGTTGTCCTTTGTTCCTGAAGAAGACCAAAAATGACATCACTATGTTGAGGTCAAGGTGTGCCTGACTGTGGTTGATCAGACCAATATGAGCTCAGAAGGCTCTACCACAGGTTAGTGAGAAAAGCTGCAGGGGACAGAGTTCGTGGTTCGGCCACCACCCCAGGGGCAGCAGGGGAGGTGCAGCTACAGAACTACAGCTGCAGTTACTTCTGGCCCCAGGCCCACGTGGTGGGAGGAATTAGGTGGTGGATCAGAGCAGGAGTGCAGAGTCTGCTTAAGATTTGCGTCAGGTCCGGGTTGGTGGTTCTTGAGGAAGGAGGAGTGCTGGGGTGGCAGAGCTGGCTGTATAGAAATAGCTCTGAAATCAATGGTGCATCCCCTCAAGCTTGGAACAAAGTACTCTTTGCTCTACAAGCAGTCATACCCTGACGAAAAACTCAAGGGTCAAGTAAGTTGGCTGGGAATATGGTCAGGCAGCGAAAACACACCCAGATTCAGTCTCAGACTTTGGAATCCTTCTTTGGTGACAAAGAAGACCAAAACATATGGCCTGAAGAAGTCAACAAAGTCCAAGAGCCTACACCAAAAGCCTCCAAGGAAAACATGAACTGGTCTCAGGCCATGGAAGAGCTCAAAAAGGAGTTGGAAAAGCAAGTTAGAGAAGTAGAGGAAAAATTGGGACGAGAAATGAGAATGATGCAAGAAAACCATGAAAAACAAGTCAATGACTTGCTAAAGGAGACCCAAAAAAATACTGAAAAAAATATTGAAGAAAACAACACTTTAAAAAAACAGACTAACTCAAATGTCAAAACAGCTCCAAAAAGCCAATGAGGAGAAGAATGTCTTGGAAGGCAGAATTAGCCAAATGGAAAAGAAGGTCCAAAATACCACTGAAGAAAATACTACCTTAAAAATTAGATTGGAGCAAGTGGAAGCTAGCAACTTGATGAGAAATCAAGATATTATAAAACAGAACCAAAGGAATGAAAAAATGGAAGACAATGTCAAATATCTCATTGGAAAAACCACTGACCTAGAAAATAGATCCAGGAGAGAGAATTTAAAAATTATTGGACTACCTGAAAGCCATGATCAAAAAAAGAGCCTAGATATCATCTTTCAAGAAATTATCAAGGAGAATTGCCCTGATATTCTAGAGCCAGAGAGTGAAATAGAAATTGGAAGAATCCACAGATCACCTCCTCAAATAGATCCCCAAAAGAAAACTCCTAGGAACATTGTCACCAAATTCCAGAATTCCCAGGTCAAGGAGAAAATAGCGCAAGTATCCAGAAAGAAACAATTTGAATATTGTGGAAAAACAATCAGGATAACACAGGATCTGGCAGCTTCCACATTAAGGGACCGAAGGGCTTGGAATATGATATTCTGGAGGTCAATGGAGCTAGGATTAAAACCAAGAATCACCTACCCAGCAAAACTGAGTATCATGCTCCAAAGCAAAATATTGATTTTCAATAAAATAGAGGACTTTCAAGCTTTCTCAGTGAAAAGACCAGAACTGAATAGAAAATTTGCCTTTCAAACGTAAGAATCAAGAGTAGCATGAAGAGGTAAACAAGAAAGAGAAATCATAAGGGACTTACTAAAGTTGAACTGTTTTCTTTACAATCCTACATAGAAAGATGATGTGTATGATTCATGAGACTTCAATATCATAGTAGCTGAAAGGAATATGCATATATATATGTGTATACATACATATACATATGTGTGTGTCTATGTATGTATATATGTAGGTATATATACATATATATATATGTATATATACACACACACACAAAGGGCACAGGGTGAGTTGAATATGAAGGGATGATATCTAAAAAATAAAATCAATTTAAGGGATGAGAGGAATACATTGAGAAAGGGAGAAAGGGAGAGATAGAATAGGGTAAATTATCTCGCATAAAAGTGGCAAGAAAAAGTGGTTCTGTAGGAAGGGAAGAGGGGGCAGGTGAGGGGGAATGAGTAAATCTTGCTCTTATCGGATTTGACCTGAGGAGGGAATACCATACACACTCAATTGGGTATTTTAACCCGCAGGAAAGAAGGAGGATGAAGATAAAAAAGGGTTAGGGCATGATAAAAAGGGCATGATAGAAGGGAGGGCAGACGGGGGGAGGAGGTAATCAAAAACAAACATTTTTGAAAAGGGACAGGGTCAAGGGAGAAAATTCAATAAAGGGGGATAGGTTAGGAAGGAGCAAAACATAGTTAATCTTTCACAACATGAGTATTGTGGAAGGGTTTTACATAATGATACACATGTGGCCTATGTTGAATTACCTGCCTTTTTAGGGAGGGTGGGTGGGGAGGGAAGAGGGGAGAGAATTTGGAACTCAAAGTTTTAAAAACAGATGTTCAAAAACAACAACAACAAAAAGTTTTTTCATGCAACTAGGAAATAAGATACACAGGCAATGGGGCATAGAAATTTATCTTGCCCTACAAGAGAAGAAGGGAAAGGGGGATGGGAGGGGAGTGGGGTGACTGATGGGAGGGCTGACTGGGGAACGGGGCAACCAGAATATATGCCATCTTGGAGTGGGGGGAGGGTAGAAATGGGGAAAAATTTGTAATTCAAACTTTTGTGAAAATCAAATCAAATAAAATAAAATAAAAATCAAGAAAAAAAAGGCTCTACCACAGGTTGGGTTCAAATAGTCCATATGCACATTTGGAGCGGAGATGGCTCTAAATTTGGACATCTCACATTTCTCTTGAGCTACTGCAATTCTACTTTGCTCATAGAGCACTGTGCCTTCTTTGATGTGGGCATGCCATGCTGGGAGGTCCTGTGCTCATGTTTCACATGTCTAACAATTGATTCCAAAGTTCTTCAGAGAGTTCTTGAGAGTGTCCTTGTAAGCACTTAGTAGGTGTAACATGTCATACTAAGAGTTTAAAGGAGGTACACATATGAATCAAAAAGTCCTATGCTCAGAAGGGACTTACAATGAATTTGGTTAAATAGTAGTGGATGGTGTGCTAGACCTGGAGACACGAAAACCTGGGTTCAAATTCTGCTTCTGGCACTTAGCCTGGTGGTTCTTGGTACATCACTTAGGACAATAAGTTCAGAGTTATAAGGGACCTTAGAAGTTACTGAGTCCATCCCCCTCATTTACTGATGAAGAAACTGAGGCCCAGAGAGGCTAAATGACTTGCCCAGGATCAGACAGCCAGGTGGGTCAGGATTCAAACCCAGCTCTATCGGACTATAAGTACAACACACAGCAGAATGGGCAGATGAGAACAATACGTCCCAACAGCCACTGAGCCTGCCTTCTGGACAGACGTTGGAGATGCCGAGGTCATCTATCGCATCTTGGGCCTTTGCTAGTCATCTTAGCTGTTGCTTTGCCATGGAACTTTGATGACCCTGAAAGAGAGAGTTAGGCTGATGGCTTTGTGCAGCTTGGCCTCATTTCAATTCAATTCACACACAAGTCAAAGACATCACCCATGATGTCACTGGGCTTCTTCAGAAATGAAGAACAAACAAAACACTCTCTTCTACATCATCCTCTAAACCTCATTTATAAAAAATATCAAGGAGTTAGGTTCAGCCTCCAAGGTACATTCTTGCTCTAAATCTATAATTCTCTGATCCTGACATATATGTCTCTCCCTCTCTCTCTCTCTCTCTCTCTCTCTCTCTCTCTCTCTCTCTCTCTCTCTCTCTGTGTGTGTGTGTGTGTGTGTATAAAAGGATAACTAATAATATGGGCTATGCAAAGGTATCAAATGAATTATGTAGTCAGTAAGTGCCACTCTAATATGCTTTTCCAGCTTTGTCTCATGTAATTCCTCTTAATAAATTCTATATTCCAGACAAAGCAGAATGCTAACTATTCCTTGAATGTGACATTCCATCTATTGCCTCTGGTCACAAATAATCATTGACCTTTACCCTGACTGATTCGATTCTTTTGATTTCTTTAAAATTTTTTTTAGTTAGTATTTTATTTTTTCCCAGTTATATGCAAAAACCGTTTTTAACATTTTTTAAAACTTTGAGCTTCAAATTCTCTTCCTTCCTCCTCCCCACCCCCATTGATTCTACATAAACAATTTACATAGGTTATACATGTGTAGTCATGCAAAACATTTCCATAATAGTTGTGTTACGAAAGAAAACATAGACCCTCACAAAAACAGTTCAAGAAAAATAAAGAAAGCAAAAAAAAGTATTCTTCAATCTGTATTCAGACACCATCAGTTCTTTCTCTGGGGATGGATAGTGTTTTTCTTCATAAGTCCGTCAGAGTTGCCTTGGATCATTGTATTGTTGAGAATAACTAAATAATTCATAGCTGATCATCTTACAATATTATTGTACACAGTACATTTCACTTTGCATTGGCTCATGTAAGTCTTTTAAGGTTTTACTGAGAGTATCCTGCTCATTATTTCTTATAGCACAATAGTACTCCATCATAATCACACACCACTACTTATTTAGCTATTCTTCGATTGATTGGCATCCCCTTAATTTCCAATTCTTTGCCACCAGAAAAGAGCTGTTATAAATATTTTTGTACATATAGTTCCTTTTCCTTTTTGTTTTTTTATCTCTTTTTGGATACTGACCTAGTAGTTGTATTGCTAGGTCAAAAGGTATGCATGGTTTTATAGCCCTTTGGGTGCAGTTACAAATTGCTCTACAGAGTGGTCAAATCAGTTCACAACTCCACCAACAGTGCATTAAAGTCTCATTTTTCCTTCATTCCTTCCAACATTTGTCATTTTCCTTTTCTGTCCTATCAGCCAATCTAATAGGTAGGAGGTAGTACCTCAGAATTGTTTCAATTTGCATTTCTCCAATCAATAGTGAATTAGAGCATTTTTTTTTCATGTGGCTATACATAGCTTTGATTACTTCAACTGAAAACCTCCTATCTTTTGATTTGGGGAATGGCTCTTATTTTTGTAAATTTGACTCAGTTTTCTATATGTTTGAGAAATGAGGCCTTTATCAGAGTAACTTGCTTCAATTTTTTTTATAGTTTCTATTGCTAACTGTATTTCCCTCCCCTGTTTATTATATTCTGTCTTTCCCTTCATCTGTCCCTTCTTGAAAGTGTTTTGCTTCTGACTGCCCCCTCTATCAATCTGCCCTCCCTTCTATTACCCCCAACCCCTTCTTTTATCCTTTTCCACTCCTACTTTCCTGTAGGGTAAGATAGATTTCTATACCCAACTGAGTGTGTATGTTATTTCTTCACTGAGCCAGATTTGATGAGTAAGGTTCACTCATTCCCCCTCATCACTCCTCTCTTCCCCTCTACTGTAAAAGCTTTTTCTTGCCTCTTTTATGGGAAATAATCTATGCCATTCTACCTTTCCCTTTCTCTTTCTCACAGTACATTCCTCTCTCACCCCTTAATTTTATTTTTAGACATCATCCCTTTATATTCAACTCACACCACTGCCCTCCGTCTATATATATTCCTTCTAACTTCCCTAATAATGAGAAAGTTATTATGAGTTTACAAGTATCATCTTCCTATGTAGAAATGTAAACAGTTTAACTTCATTAAGTCCCTTATGATTTCCCTTTCCTGCTTACCTTTTTATGCTTCTCTTGAATCTTATATTTGAAAGTCAAGTTTTCTATTTAGCTCTGGTCTTTTTATCAAGAATGCTTGAAACTAATCTATTTCATTGAATGCCCATCTTCCCCCCTCCCCCCAGGATTATACTTAGTTTTGCTGGGTAGGTGATTCTTGGTTGTAATCCTAGTCCCTTTGCCCTCTGGAATATCCTATTCCAAATCCTCTGATCCTTTAATGTAGAAGCTGCTAAATCTTGTGTTATCCTGACTATGGCTCCATGATACCTGACTTGTTCTTTCTGGCTACTTGCAATATTTTCTCCTTGACATAGGAGCTCTGGAATTTGGCTATAATATTCCTGGAGGTTTGCATTTTGGTATCTCTTTCAGGAGGTGAGTGGTGGGTTCCTTCAATTTCTAATTTACCCTCTTGTTCTAGAATATCACAAGTTTTCCTCGATAATTTCTTGAAAGATGATATCTAGACTCTTTTTTTAATCATGGCTATCTAATAGTTTAATAATTTTTAAATTATCTCTCCTGGATCTGTTTTCCAGGTTAGTTGTTTTTCCAATGTGATATTTGACATTGTCTTCTTTGTTTTCATTCTTTTGGTTTTATTTTTATTGTTTCTTGATTTCTCATGAAGTCATTAGTTTCTATTTGCTCCATTCTAATTTTTAAGGAATTATTTTCTTCAATGAGCTTTTATACCTTCTTTTCCATTTGGCCAACTCTGCTTTTTAAGGCATTCTTCTCCTCACTGGCTTTTTGGACCTCTTTTGCCATTTGCCCTAGCCTGTTTTTTAAGATGTTATTTTCTTCAGTATTTTTTGTGTCTCTTTTATCAAGCTGTTGACTCTTTTTCCATTATTTTCTTGCATCACTCTCATTTCTCTTCCCAATTTTTCCTCTACCTCTCTTACTTGATTTTGAAAGTCCTTTTTGAGCTCTTCCATGGCTTGAGACCAATTCATATTTTTCTCAGAGCCTTTGGATATAGCAGCTTTGACTGTGTTATCTTCTTCTAAGTGTGTGTTTTGATCTTCCTTGTCACCATGGTAACTTTGTATGGTGAGAATTTTTTTCTGTTGTTTGTTTTCCCTACCTATTACTTGATTTTTATCTTTTTTGCTGAAGTAGGGCTCCGCTTCTAGGGTGGAAGGTGCACTGACCCAACCTTCAGGGGTTTTATGCAGCTGTTTCCAGAGATATTCTAGGAACCTGTAAGTTTTCAGTTCTTCCAAAGTGGTATGGTCTAAGGAGAGGTATTTACTATTCTCCCGGCCTGTGTTCTGGTCTGTGAGTGACCACAAGTACTCTTTTCTGCCCTAGAACTGTAAGGAGGGTCCAGCCCCCCTTGGTGTGCTAATGCTCCTCCTCACCCTGGGACTGCCACCCAGGAGTTTGACCTGGATCTGAGTATGGGCAAAGCAACAGAGTCCTGCCTCAGTGCTAGCAAAGAGAGCTCTGTAATCTCCTTCTGACCAGTTGTTTGACCCCTTACTGTCTGTGGGCTGAGGGGTCTGGAAGCAGCCACTACCGCTGCTGATTTAGTTATTCCCAAGGCCTCCTCCTGGTTTCCTGTGGCCGGGGCTGTGCTGGCATGGCCCACGCTGGACTGTGCTCCTCTCTCACCCTGGTGTCTGATGACTGTCTAAGTTATCTTGGGCTGGAAAATTGTTTCACTCCATCTTTTTATGAGTTCTGCTACTCTAGAATTTCCCAACAGGGAAGGTAAAGAGATGACAAAGAGTTTGGAAAGAGGCCACAGAAGAATGTCGTGTGTCAATGCTAATAGTCTAACTGCAAGGAATTTAGTTAGTCTAAGAAGTCAAGGGGACACACTCTGCAAGGCTAACATGGAAGCAGCCTTCCCAAAGACCCAAAGTATAAGTAGCAATAACTCATCACAGGTGGACACACACTTTGTGCGACTCCCAGTAATTACATACAAGGCAGCTTGAGAGGGTGGCCTCATGTGAGCAGCAATAACTAATCACAGGTGGACACATACTATTAGCATTGACATGTGACATTCTTCTGTGGCTCCCACTCCTGGATGAATTTTTGGTTTGTGGGAACAGTGTCCCCTCTTGTACTTGTCTCAGAACTCGGGGCATTCATCTAGATGTAATTCGAGACCTGATTTGTGTCACAATTTGTTTTTACATTTGTTGTTACTTGAGTCTTATATTTTTCAACTTCTGAGTCATTTTCCCGTCTCACTAACAAGATGGAAAATTCATCTAAGTCAGGGATTATGCTGTATGCACCTAAGATAATACACATAGCATGGAATCAATAAATGGTTATTGGTTGGATTTTTATTGGAGCCTAACATTTTTGCTGTTGTTGTTCTTGTGAAACCCACAACAAAATCTTATCTATGAAAGAAGCATCATGAATACAAACCAGCAGGCAAAAATCTCTCATTTCAATACCTTGGGTTAGTGTACTAAGTCGAAATCTTTCACTTTAAGCTTGAAAAAAAAAACCCCTAGAGATATTCAATATGTAATCCAGTGTACACCTATGTGGTGGCAGGGCAGGGCAGAATTTCATGTACTTCAACATAATAAGCGTTTATTAAATGTCTACCATGGGGCATGTGCTGGGTTTCCAAAAATACAAATGAAGCAACCTATTCCTTCAAGTAGGTTACATTCTACTGGGAGGAGATGTGCAAAATAGGGAGTTCCTTATGTTTTGTTATATGATTCACTTAAAATGCCAAATAAAGGCAGGGTTATACAATAGAAAGAGGCTTGCATTTGCAGAGGTCCTGGGTTTATATTCTGCCTCCACCATGAGGAGTCACTTCATCATCTTATGTCTCGGTTTACTTATATGTAAGATGAGGGGCCTGAACTAGATGACTTCTAAGGTTACTTCAAGCCAAGTGTAATGACAGCGTTTATCAGTAACTGGCTTTTCAAGAGGGTGGGGGGACGTGTGCCCGACACACTTTTAAGTTTAATTTGCATTATTAAGTTTTCTATCACTTTATTAAGTCCAGACAACAAACAAAACAGTAAATTAAACCTTGACTTATAATTCGTTGATTTCCGAGATAGATGTAAAAGACCACACTTTACTTTCTCTATAAGCTAGCTGTGGCACATTGTTGCTACCAGCCCTAAATCTTTAATCCTAAAGCATTGTTTACATACCTTTTCAACTATGAGGATTGCTTTATAACATCCCAAACTCCTTGGACTCTTACCTGATGTTAATCATTCTATTGGTATCTACTGACTGAAAGACTATACAAGCTACTATGAATTCAATCACCGTCTTAAATGAATGTCTATTTTATTCATTACACTAAGATCTACATACATTTGAGAATTAGTGTATGCTAGATATGTGATTTAGCCAGTCTAAAGAAGGCATCTTTGCTTATTCATTACACTGAACTGTTTAAGGAGATAGCTTGTGTGCAGATGGACTGATGGTCTCCTTGAAATAAATCTGCAGCTCCTTAGGAGTCCGCAGCCCAAAGGTTGAGTAGTACTGGATTCAAGCTATGAATCACAAGCTTGAAACATTTTTCCAAACACTTAAAAAAACTATTTTAGGTATTACACAATGCCTGAAACCTTGTAAAGCAGGACCCAAGAGAAGCAAGGAAAGAGAAAGTTTAAAAGGAAAACTTCTCTCTTCACAAGAACTAAAGTCAGGAAGTCATCTTCACACAAGGCTTTAGACAGTGACAGGCATATTTCATAAGAAATATTCAAGATAAAATATTTATACAACATGAAAGAGATGATAGAAAAAGGGATCACAATGAAAGCCATACATCGAAGCAATGCCTTTGTTAAGCTCCTCCAAACCAATGCTCCACTGAGCCCTAAGGAGTCATTGGGAGTGAGGCACAGAAGGCACGGTGGGAGGATTTTATGTGGCTGAAACGAGAAGCATTTTCCTTTTTCATGAAGTGACATGAAGAGCATTAAGCACATAATTCTGATGAAGCCTTACTTTGCCATAGCAGATGGCAAGCTAATGATTTAAGTTATAGGCATATCGTTAGAAGTCTATCCCTTAAAATCCATTCTAAATCTTCACTTAACTTTTTCATGTTCAAAGAGAGAAAATATTCCACTCTAAACCCTTAGAGAAAGTCCCCTAAGATGTCATAAATGTTAACAATTCCACCGGAATGAGTAATTTGGGTTGAAAGTCAGTCAGTCAATAGACATTTATTAAGCTCTGATTATGTGCCAGGCACTGTGCTAAGTGCTAAGGATACAATGTAGAACTGTAGTCCCTTCATACAGAAGACAATCCCTGCTCTCAAGAACTCCACAGTCCTGTGTTTAGAGCTGCCACATTGTGTTAAGAACTGAACACAGTAGTAGAAATAAATGGTCCAAACAAAACAGAGAGACAACATGCAAACAAGCTCTATACTGAATTAATTTGAAATAATCAACTGAGAGAAGGCATTAGCATGAAGGAGGATCAGGAAAATCTTGAAGAAGGTAGGATTTTATTGGGGACTTGAAGAAAATCAGTAATGTCAATAGAGTAGAGGAGAGAGAGCATTGTAGGCAGCAGTGACAGCTATTGAAAATTCCCAGAGCTGAGACTCGGAGTTTTGTGTGAGGAACAGAAAGCAAGCCAGTGTTGCTGGATCAAAGAGTGAATGGGATTGTGTGTGTGTGTGTGTGTGTGTGTGTGTGCGTGTGTGTGTTTGGTATAAGAAGACTAGAACAGTAGGAGGGTTCAAAGTAACAAAGGGTATTGAACACTAAACAGAATTCTGTTTGATCCTGCAGGTAATAGGAAACCACAGGAGTTTATTGAGTGGAAATGGGGCTGGGGGGGGCGGGGGGGGGGGTAGAGAGGAGCGTGTGTTGTGATCACACCTGTGCTTCAGGAAGACCACGTTGACATTTTAATAGAGGATATACTGAAGTGGGGAGAGCGGGTGGACCAATCAGCAGGCTATTGTAAAAGTCTGGGTACAAAGTGATGAGGGCCTACACTAAAATTGATGGGCCTTGGCAACATATTGGATATGAAGGGTTAGAGAGAGTAAAAGTAGAGAAGGCAATTCCTGGTTTTGAGCCTGCTGGCACATCAACAGCAACAGGGAAGTTTATAAGAGGGGAAGGTTTTGGGGAAAAGATAATGAGTTTAGTTTTGGACATCAGCAGTTGTGATTAAGATACCTGTAGGGCATCCAGCTCAAGATGTCCAATAGGTAGTTTGGGAAGTGAGACTGGAGTTCAGTAGGGAGGTTAGGGTGGACAAGGAGATCTGAGTATCATCAATATAGAGAGTGACTAGCTCAGGATCACACAGCTGACTCCAAGTCCAGTGCCCTACCACTACACCACAAATAGTAGGCTATAATATAATTTAAATGTTATCCATAGTAACTTAATTTCAGATGTTCAAGAACTGCCTTTAAAAACCGTCACTGATTGTTGTTCCTAAAAACCTTCATAGCAATCTACTTTGGGGCTTAGCTTTGTTGTTCTAAGTACGTTTTGCTTGTTTTCAAAAGGGATAGGAAGAGGTGATGGACTCTACCTAGGTACAAATGCAGGCTAGTTCTTTCCTACCGTTCTCCTCAACATTCTCTGTCCACATAAAACAAGCATTAAAAGCCAAGGCTATAAGAATGGTCCAGAGTGACCTCAGAACTACTTTGGTTTTCTAGGAAAGGACCTGTAGCCCAGCTGAAATACATACTGAGGGACAGGAGACAAGGGACAAAGGAAGGCTCATAAAAAATGTTTCTCATTCTCTATTTGAAGATTTGAGCAACAAAGGGAAAACAGTTACCTACCAATCAGAACTGCAAAATGTAGGTCTCTTTCCACAAGGTAGAGTCTATGGTTTCAGGTAACAACTGAGCAATTTTGCAGGAGTTAGGGAAATTCACAAGGCAAGAGAAGGTCTCTGAGTTCTCCACAATAGTTTTTGACCTTCCCAAATTCAAAAGGAAGAATATAACCATGCATTTATTATTTCAGAATTCAAGAGCTGGAAAGGATCTCAGAGGCCATCTAATCTTATCCATAGCAATATAAGAATTCTATCTAAAATATATCTGACAAGTTTCACCTCAGTTTTTTTTTGGAAAGTTCCTCTTATGAGTTTCAGAGTGAACTGGGTTTAAGGTTTTGTGAAATAAAAAAGAAAGGAAAGAAAGGAAGGAAGGAAGAAAAAAGGAAGAAAGGAAGAAAGAGAAGAAGGAAGGAAGGAAGGAAGGAAGGGATCTAGCCAGTAAACCCCAAGTTAAGTGGGCAGCTTCTGGCCATCAAAATTTACCTTCCTTTGGAGAGGAGAAGGAGAGGGAGAGGCAGTGGGAGAAGGAGAGGGAGAGGGAGAAGATGAACTGAGTTACCCAACTAGCTGGTTCCACATTCAGGCAGCTTGGTCTACTGACAGGTTGTGTTTGTCTTTTATTTTAGAAGAAGACCATGGCATCGGGGAAATGATGACATGACTTGTAGCTGACTTTGATTTGAGTGAGGGAGGGCCATGCAAGGTCACCAGCCTCACTTTCTCCTCCAGAGCCATCTGAGTGTACTGACCTGATACTCACCAGGATGACTGGAGATGACCCAGGATGCAATGGGAGACCTTGGCCCTTTTAGGCTAAGGCCTTTTCATGTACTCACTTAGAATGAGGTAATGCCCATTGCGTGAATAGGCCTCTTTACGAAGTGGGTCAAGGGATGCCTCTTTAATTAGAAAAAAAGAAAAAAAATCAAGCTGGGAGGGGAAGACCCTCAGTGTTGCTGCTCCAAAGAGAAACAGTTACTATCAACATTCACTCTAAGCCAGGAAGGCCCAAAGTACAACCATGTACTTTGGTCCTCTTCAAAAATGAAGGACAAAACACAACAGCATGGCATACTCTCCAGTACCAGCAGCAATCTGGTTGCCCACTTTTGGATGTACTCTAGTTTTTCAATATTGTCTCTCAAATATTGTGCTTAGAACTGAACATAGTAGTAGACATGGTCTAAGTAGAACAGAGTGTGTAGCAAAATTTTCCATCTTTTCTTCTGGCTCCTCCCCTTCTCAAAGCAGCAAGGTATAGTATTAGCTGCTTCAACTTCCCAGTCATACCATTGTGCTCTCCTCATTATGAACAATGCTCAAAGGTTCTTAATGAAATAAATCGTTCAATATGTGAACTGATCTTGGTAATAATAAATGATGTACCTTGGCCCCATCACCTTCATAGTTACATTGATTTGGTCATTAGCAAATACAGGAAAATTCTTGATTAATAACCTTGTTACTTCAAACTCCAATTTAATTTGATCCCACAAGTATTTACTGGCAGCATGCTATTCTTTGAACCTTGTGCCAAATAAACACTCGTAGTCGTGCTTCTCCATTAAATCTCATTGTAACTTTGGACAAGTCACTTAATCTCCCTAGTCTTTAGTTTCTTAATCCCTGAAAATGAAGACTTTGGTTGGATTAAATGACAAGTCTTGTCCAAGTCTCAGCTTCTGTTATCAATTACCTAAATACAAAAGAAACATTTAATGCTGCTCCAGCCTTCAAGCAGTTTATAATTTGGGTAGTTTATGAACCAGTTTTGACTGTATCTGGTTTGGGTTGGGGGGGAGGTATGAGGCAAGAAATTTTGAAAATTATCTTGTTTTTGAGTTGTTAGAATGAGAATTGGGATGCTGTTGAAATCCTTTTTTAACCACTGATAGTAGTTTGGGGAGCCCCACGTTTTCAGACTCAGAGCTCATGATCCACTGAGAAATATGACTGTTTCTCAGCCTCTGTTGTCAACATGGGGTAGAAGATGGTGATAGTATATCAAAGAAAGTTTTATTAGAAATACAAAAAGTCAGAACATTAGATACTCTATAGTAATTTAAAATCTCAAAATGATTCACGTATATACTTCAGTACTCTTGACAGTTACTAAATGAAGGGTGTTTACACATTAAAGTTTTCTGTTGATGTGAGCTCCTCCCTTGAAGTCTATGGTATGGAACTTTCTCTACAAAATCTACTCCATTCCCTCTGTTTATCATATTCCCCTTGTTGGTATGGCCTCTTCACTAACCTCCAGTAATATAATCATAGGTCACATTTTTTTAATGAGAAGAGACCTTTGAGGATTCCTAGCCCAAGCCTTTCATTTTACAGATGTGGAAAAAGGCTTATTGAGGTCATGTCTTTTCTAAGGCGCTCTATCTTCTAACTCCAAATGCATCCCTCTTTCTACTGTATCTGCCTTTCCCCTGATGGTTTAGGAGCCTCCTTATATTATTATAAATCAAAATCTCAAACTAGCTGTAAAAGAGCATAATAATGTGCCCTGCTCCCATGAGAACAGCAGATCTCAGGGAAGTGGGCAGCAATGGGTCACATGACTGAACTGAAAAGTCAACTTTCAATTGCAAGGAAGGACCTTAATTCAAAACTGGTTTATCATTTCAAAAGGGGCAGCATATCCAAAGTAGAATTGTTGTCTATCAGATCTGGTCTAGAGCTTGAAATCAATCAAGTAACAAGCGCTTAGAGTCAATCCTCAACATTCAAGCATTTAACTTTTGAGACTTCAAGCATCCATATGATTTTATTAGTAACTATTTTCTTTTTCCTGGTGGCAACCAGGTATCTTCATGGCTATACACAGTAGAAGAAAAAAAATAGAGGTGCCATGTGTGCAAATTTATAGAGCTGCTGGTATCTTACGAGGGTGGCTTGACATAATTGACCAGCTGGTAAGAGACATCAAGGCTGCCTATTCTACCATCGATTTTAGCTTTAAGGTTAAATGTCAACTCATCTCTGCTATGCTCCCATACTCTGAGACCCTTAAGGATCTCAAATGGCACATGAAGCAGACATCACTGATAGCTTATATAAGCTGGTATGTCCTTCATGATTTCCAACCCCATCCACCAGCCATGAAGGACAGTGTCAGAGGTGATATCGAGACCTTACTAGTCTTGGTGTGCTCCAATAGCAGCGACTAAAGACCCAGCACCCTCTCCCTTGTTTTTCAAAGGGGGACCAAGGTACAGAGGTTTACAGCAGCATAGTATACAGCACAATGTTCTCATACCACTATCTGACACAGGGGAAGGTAAGATTCAGCTTAAAAAATGTTTTAGCTTTAAGAATTTTATTTGCTGTACGGTATTTATGGTACTGTAGATTTCATGTATTATAAAAAATGAATATTGTCTGAAATTAATTTTTTTTAATTAAGATGATAGCATAAAAGGTCACAGAATTCTAAGGAATTACTAATGAGAAAAATGTTTTGTATGTTACCAATTTTATTGTGTACTGCATTTTATTGTTTATTCCATGGTTACTGTGTTGGGGAAAGTGCATATTATCAGGATTAATGTATGGTTATAAAGAATTTATGCATAAAAGTATTTTTTTAGCAATGTCTAGAGAAAGATTACAGTTTTTGTTTGGTCATGAGAACCTAACTGCCTATTTCCCATAGGCTCAGTGTATTAACATTCACATTTTTTACTTTCACACCATTTTCTAGGAATGTTATCCTTGTAAAAGTTGAAGATTGAGTGTACTAAGTACTTACTATGTGCCAGGCACTGAACTAGACACTAGGAATACAAATACAATAAATAAAACAATCCCTACCTGAAAGGAGCTTTAGCTCAGCCTCCAGATCCCTAGAGGAAATGAAGAGCAGTATTTAGAAGCCTAAGTAAGAGATGACATTTTTAGTGGCCTCTTATATGTGCCCCAGCTAGACTAGTAAAGGGAAAAAGGGAAGGATATAGGCAAGCTATGCATAAGATTTTTGTTCTCTCTCTCTCTCTTCCTCTCTCTCTCTCCCTACCCTCCCCCACCGCACACACACACAGAGACTCCTGGCAGACCCATAGCTAGATCTCTCTTTTTTTTTGCCAGGCTATAGATGCAAGCAATCAACATCTCTTTTTCCTGAGAATCTAGAAGGAAAATTTTATTTTTTCTTTTCTCTCTTCTTTGGGAAGGGGAGGTTGGAAACTAATGGGTCTTGGACTACAACCATAACCCTTCTCTTCTGGGGCAATGGCTACATATATATATGTATATGTATTTTTTTCACTAGTACTTTTAATTTAATTTCCTTTTAAAATTAAATTTTACACTTCAAATTTAAATGTGCAATAATAATTATTAAATGAAAATATTCTCAAATAATAAAAACTATTTCCCATATATTTATATTCTACTTAATTCAACAACTATTTGTTAAGTAGCTACTATATATTTGGTAGTGTGCTAGTGCCCTAGTGAAATAAAAACAGTCATTGCCTTCAAAGGCTTACATTCTATTGGAAAGAGATTATTCAGTGTATACAATTAAGTAAATATAAAGTAATTTGGGGAAAGAAAGCAGAGAGAGGACAAATAGGGAGAGTAGGGAAGGCTTTGATGGAGACTAAGGACAGCTAGGTGACTGAGTGAATTGAGCACTGAGCCTGGAGTTAGGAAGACCTATCTCCCCGAGTTCAATTCTGGCCTCAGACACTTATTAGTTGTGTGACCCACGGCAAGTCACTTAACCCTGTTTGCCTCAGTTTCCTCATCTGTAAAATGAGCTGGAGAAGGAAATGGCAAGCAGCTTCAGTATCTTCGCCAAGAAAACATCAGACAGGGTGGCAAACTGAAGTGACCAAACTACGTCAATAAAAGAATTTTAAAGAGGATCCATACAAAAAAAATTTAAGAAGGCAGTAGAACCAATGGATGGGTGTGATGTAGGCTGTCAGCCTCTGCCAGAAAACCCTTTGTTCCACTTTGGTCTTCTCTCTCTTCTCCCAGGTAAAAATTTGTGGTACCTGAAATTCAGACCAGGCATCTAGATGTAGTTTATGTAGACGTGATATAATATAATAGGATATACATTTATTAAGCGCCTACTATGTGCTGGGCACTTTGATGAGTGGTGGGGATATAAATAAAAAAAGGCATTCCTTTTCCTCAAGGCATTTCCAAGGGAATACAACACACAAAGGGAATCTGAAAAGTGTGTTGGGGGTGGGGTGGGTTTCCAGAGGTTACACAAGACAGAGACAGGGTGAAGATGGTGGATTCAAAACCAAACAGAACAGCCGGGAGCAAATGAAGAACTGGTTGGGATTTTGAGCCCTCTAGAAAAGGAGGCTATGGGAGGAAGTTTTTTTTTTTTTTTTTTTTTTTTTGCTGTTGTTCTGTCCTCTAGAGCTCCAATCAGAGAGGCAGAAACAACTAAGGGCTGAAGCAACTAATGAGTTTCCTGGTGCACACCAAAAAACCCACTGATTTGTACATGGTGAAATTACAGGTAGTTATCTCAGATATGTAGGTCACATGCAGGTATGCAATACCAAATACACAAACAAGAATTTCATATATTATAGCAAACCCAAAGGTCATATGATATTAAACGATATATCATATCACATTGCAAAGTTGCATAAAATAGAATATACCCAGGATTCATAGGCAGTACAAAATACAAAGCATCACATGTCAGGTTTCATGCAATGGATAAATATATATATGTCCAAAGTTTGATCTGCTGGATGCAACTATTTATGCACAGGATAGGAAGACATTTTGCTCTCTTCTGCTTCTTTCTTGCTCAGTCCAGCCATGGACAGTGGCATTGACCCAGAGTGCTCCCTCCAGGATCCCCTACCTCCCCTTCAGCATCCACAACCCAGCTGAACTCAGCCCCCCAGATTGCTTCCCCTGCTTGCTCCAGGTGCAAAATTGCAAATTACATTTCTGCATTGTCACCCTTTTGACTAAAGGTAAAACACGGATCAAAATTGTATTTTTTAATTTATCTCATATTTGTGAGAACTGAGTATGGATGGTTGACTTAGTATGCAAAGAACAAAGGTAAGACTTTACTTCTAGAATGTTGAATTACGAAAGTTCTTTGCCTTTGAACTCACTATCTTATGGCTGTAGACATGCAAAGGGATTATGGTTTGGGGTTTAATCACTACAGAGATATTTAGAAATCCCTTTAATCTTGTTGGCTTCTAACTAGAATTCAGCATTATTAAAAATGTACACATTCTTAGCAACTAGCTCCATGCAGAAGTGGATGTACCATCATTCCTGAAGTATTAAATCAAGTCATTAAGGCAAATAATTAATTACACTATGTAAGGAAGCACATTATGCAGCATACAAGTGAGACTGCTGATGAGGCCACTTGGAAAATTGGATTTGTTTTTCTGTTCTTTTAGACTGAGCATACAGTACATCTTCCAGCCCACAGCTGGAGGTGTGCAGACCTGAATTTTAAGGCCAGTCTTATACTTAGGCATAGCATATACTTGCTTGCTACTGTGACTTGAGGGGGCTTCCCAAAGTATCTTCTTCAGTGCCTTAATCCAGTGCTTCTCGTTCCCTCCATTAGCCTTACTCTTTTCATTCATGTTCCTGTTTTCAGAAGTAGATGACTACAACAAATGATATCTAAGGATAATTAAGCCACTTGAGTGTAACAGTGGATAGAACACTGGACCTAGAGGAAGGCAGGAAGACCTGAGTTCAAATCCTGTCTTAGATACTTACTAGCTGTGTTCCTTGGCAAGTCACTTAACCTCTGTCTGTCTCAATTTCCTCACCTCTGAAATGGGGATAATAATTGCACCTACCTCTTAGGACTGTTGCATGGATCAAGTAAGATCCTATTTGTAAGGCACTTTGCAGGCTTTAAAGTGCTATAAAATGCTTATTATTATTATAGCTATTATTTTAAACATTAAGCCATTCACCTCTACTAATGTATTGGCCCAGATGAGTTTATCAGATGAGCTAGAGCAGAGAACGTGTCCCAGAGGAAACAAGACCCAGAATAGGTAAGCTTTGACGGGTAGATGGGAGAAAGAAAGGTACAGAGTATGGGGTGCTATTAGAGAAGAGCAGTCTTCAGATGATGGGAAAGACCTTGAGTGAGAGAATTCATAGGTAGGCAGGTGGCAGAAAGAGCACTGAGGACTGGCAGAGACAGACAAAGGGAAGGACAATGAAAAAAAATTCTGCTTCAAATTTTTTCCCAGAGCTGGCTTTGTCTGTGTTCATATTTTGGTTACTGTTCATTGGACTCCACTGTCAGCTTCCCAGCTGTGCTTCAGAAGGATTGCACTGAGTATTCCAAACTCCATCTGGGGGCTACGGGCTCATTTCACCTGCAAGATGTATTTCTCAGCAACACACCAGCCATCTGGACTATAAAAGTGAAAGGGGTATGCAGAATCTAATTGAGAACCAGAAGGACCCTCACAGCTCCTCTAGTTCATTCAACCCTTGCCCCATTTTATAGCTCAGGAAACCAAGGTCCAGAGAGATGAAGTTAGTTGCACAAGGTCAAATGGCAAATACAGCCAGCTGGGTGTCGAAGTGGATAGAGTGCCAGGTGGGGAGTCAGGAAGGTTCCCCTTTGGAGTTCAAACCTGGCCTAAGACATTTACTGGCTACATAATCCTGGGAACGTTGCTTAACCCTCACTGCCTCAGTTTCTTCATCTGTAAAATGAGCTGGAGAAGGAAATGGCAAAGCACCCCAGTATCTCTGCCAAGAAAACCCCCAATGGGATCACAGAGTCAGATGTGACTGACATGACTGAACAGCAACAACATGGTAAATAGCAAAGCCAGAGTTTTTGCATGCAGGTCCTGATTCCAAATCTTTGTAACCTTCTTCTAGGAGGAAGGCAAGACAGTCGGGAAGATTCAGAGAAGATGGGAGTATTAGAGGAGCTTCAAGAAAGCACAGGCCAGGGCTAGAATAAGAGAACAGAATGATATCAGTCCTTGGCCAAGAAAAATCTTCATTTCTTAATTTACTCTCTGTCATAATTCCAACAGACAAGGTTCCAAGCCTCTTGTGGTGGTCAATGAATCCAGGTCACCAGGCCCAGATAAGCTACATCCTAGATACTGAAAGAACTCACAAATGTGATTATTGAAATATTGTGGGCGAGTTTTGAAAAAAATCTTCTATACTTGTGGAACTAATATGGGCTTAAAAATGAAAAGTTTTCCCAAGTCAAATAAAGAAAGGAGATAGAAATCTCAAACAATAGAATCATGGGCTTAATTTTTATTCCTGACAAAAATATTAGCTGGTCAACAAGTAAGTATTCAGTGTTAAGGTTATTCATTACACACACACACACACACACACACACACACGTATGTGTGTATGCTCTTCCAGGAGCTTATGATATAAAGGAGAAAGACAACCCTCAAAAGGAAGCTGGAAAGTGTGGAGGAGGAAGAGGCAAAAGGTTGCCCAGTGTGGGGTCATCTTGGCTGTGAGGTTGAAAGCCACGTGGAGTAGCAGATGGAGAGTGGAATGAGCTAAAAGTCCAATTTCTGCCCTCTATAAAGGAAGGCTTTGGGAGGAGTTTGGTGTGCAGTCCTCCAGCCCTCCCATCAGAGGTCAGAGGAGACTGAAGGAGGTGGGAAGGCATTAGAGTATCCAATGCAGAGTGAGCTGCACAGTGATGACATTGGAAGTGATGAGTTTATTCTGAGAGGGGCCTCTTGTTCAGTGCAGCTGAAATCAAGTAAGCTGCAGATGGAGAGTGGAAGCTTTAAGCCCTCAAGTCCTCGCCTTTCCCCTAATTCTCAGCAAATGATCTTACCTCCAAATGCCTTAAGATCAGAATCATTTGGCTGCTGTCTATGTTGAGTCTAGGTGGCTCAGTGGATAGAGTGCTGGGCTTGGAGTCAGGAAGACGTGAATTCAAATCCAGCCCAGACATTTACTAGCTACGTGACCCTGGGCAAGTCACTTAACCTCTGTTTGACTTAATCCACTATAAAAGAAAATGGCGAACCACTCCAGTGTCTTTGCCAAGAAAATCCCATGGACAGTATGGTCCATGAGGTCATGAAGAGTCAGATATAACTGAACAAAACACATTGACTCTCCTCTTCCAGTTCTTTTAGTCCCTGTATGTCCTCATTCATCATCTCATCTTTCTTTCCCATCTCAGAAGAGGTGACTCTACCTCCTTGCCAAGAACAAACTCTCTTCCTATATTTTCGATCCTCTTCCTTCTCGCCTCTTTCACGACTATGCCTCAATAATGATCCCTTCTCCTTAATGCATCTTCGATCTCTACTTTTATACTTGTTTTCCCCCTCTACATAAAAAATATTCTCAGGTTTCTTTTGTGCTAAAAATATCATCCCTTGAATCTGCTACTCTCTCAAGCTAAAAAGAAACCTCTCTTGGTGCTTTAATTTTATCACCCATTACAATCTGGCTTCCATCTTCATTTCTTTACCATTACTTCTGTTTCCAAAGTCACAAATAACCTCCTTATCAACAAATTCAATGATTTTTAAGAAGTCCTTGTTGCAAGGTAGGGCTGACCATGTGAGTCTGGCACCTCATGTTCAGTATTGGAATAAAGTGAAATAATTCTAGAAGAACTGACAGTTATGAAAAAGATTTGCTTAGCCATAGCAGGGGAAGGATATTCAGTAAGGTCACTGTGCTAAGCATACAGCTCCTTCTTTTTTCTAAGTTTCTCACAGTGGTTGGCTGATCAAGCACCAGGCTCCATGTAGGACTCTTTGTGGTTTCTTGTACTCAGGAAACTAGGGCAGTTTCAATACTTTTAAAGGAAAAACCAACCTAGCCTACATGGGGTAGGGCTTTAAGTTTGGGGAATTGCTCCCACCACAAGCCTCAGTCTCTTTGATCATACTTAACATTGTTCATAGATAGCATCATAGATTTAGAGCTGAAAGGGACCTTAGAAATTATCAAGTACAAATTCATCATTT
The DNA here is from genome assembly GCF_011100635.1 of Trichosurus vulpecula. NCBI lineage: Eukaryota > Metazoa > Chordata > Mammalia > Diprotodontia > Phalangeridae > Trichosurus > Trichosurus vulpecula. The sequence goes on along the minus strand of NC_050574.1, from coordinate 144,950,743 downwards.
TCCAAATAAAGAAGCTGAGGATGAGGGAGATTAAATGGCTTGCCTAGAGTAACACGAATTAATGAGTGTCTAAGGTAGGACTTGAACTCAGAATCTCCTGACCCTAGGTCCATTGCTCTGTCCTCCATACTATCCAACTTTCTCTGTAACAGTTAACTGACCACCTTTTCCTTGATGCTTTCTCCTCCCTTGGCTTCTGTGATTCCACCCTCAGCATGCTCTGCCTATCTTTCTGATTGCTCCTTTATCCCCTTCGCTATTTCTTTACCTTCTCCCTTAAATGTTAGTGACTCCCAAGCCTCTGACCTTCTTATTTTCTCTATAATCTCTCCTTTGACAAACTCATTCACTTCTATGGCTTTACCAATCACATGGATGTAGGTGACTCCCAGCATGCTCCCCTAGCCCTAGCTTCTCCATGAGGTTGTAGTTCTCCAATTCCATCTGTTCACTGGATAGCTCTGCCTGGATGTTGTCTTGGAACTTCTGACTCAACATAGCCCAGCCTGAACTAATCTTCTCACAAAAAATCTGCCACTGTTGCTAACTTTTCATTAACTGTTGTGGTTACCTTACCTTACCTTTAACTCTCCTCTCTTCTTTACCTCTCCCCCATATAAAAACCTGTCAAGTCCTATTCATGTTACCCACGTAGCAGTGCACACATCTGTCCCCTCTTTTTGGCTCTTTTTCCTAGACCTGGGGTGGGGAACCTGTGGCCTTGAGGTCCTCAAGTAGGACCCTTTGACTGAATCCAAATTTCACAGAACAAATCTCCTTGATAAAAGGATTTGTTCTGTAAAACTTAGACAGTCTAAGAAGGCCATATGTGGTCTTGAGGCCGCAGGTTCCCCACCTCTGTGACTACTACAACCCAATTGCTGTCCTTACCTCTCCACTCTCCTATTTACAATCCAGCCTTCCCACCAATCTTCCTATTATATGATTCTAATTACTTTACACCTATACTCAAAAGTCTTCAATTCATCCCCATTGCCTTCCAAAATAAAGACTAAACTCCTTACCCTGGCATTTAAAACTCTCCATAGTCTGACTCCCAACTTAGCTTTCCAGCATTCTCTTAATCTGCGCATACTGAGCTCTAAAGAAATGGGGACTACTGGCCAGGTCTGATGCTTGTCTCTCCTGCATCTTTTTCCTATGTATGGAATAAAGTCTCCCTGTGGTGGCAGCAATAGCCTAATGCTCATTGTCTGTCCCCACCTCCCTCCCCCTGCCATAATGCAGATTAGGCTAGTTGTTCCTTTAAAGGTATTGAGAGGTTCCTCCAGTCTTGGACTGTTTAAGGGCCTGAGGGCTTAGAATATTGACACCATTCAATCATTGCTTGGGTACAAAGCACCCAGGAGAAGTGCCAGGAAGCTGTTGGATTCTTGGCTGGTGGATCTTGATGGGAGCTGTGCTCAGCTGAATGAACTCACAGTGTTCTCAATGCCAATCCTTGTTGAATATCCTCCTACTTTGGCTAAGTAAATCACTTTCTGCTCACTGTAGAATGACTTAGGACTTTCTCATTTTGTTCTAGTGTCAAACAAACTGTGAGGAGACTGGCTAGAGTCCAGACCAGCCTGGAACATTGTGCACCCCACCCCCAGTTCCTGCTTATTATTTCCTTTTCTCAATGGCTTAATTTACAATCATAATCATTATGAAGACATCGATAATAACTGGCATTCATATGGAGAAATTTAAGATGGCAAAGCATTTTATATACATTATATCGTTTGAGCCTCACACAAACCCACTGAGGTGGGTCCTTCAGCCATAATTATCTCCATTCTACAGATGGGGAAACTGATGGTCATGGACATTAAATGACTTGCCCATGTTCACCTAGTGTCAGAGGTAAGTAAAGTTTTTGTGATCCTAAGTCCAGTACTCTTTCTTCAGGATAATGCTACCTGCCTTGATTATCTTGGGTAAAAGCATATTGGAATGGAAAGAGCACTGGTCTTAAGGTCAGAACACTGGGGTTCCACCGCTGAGATTTACTAGTTGTGTGACCCATTAAATTCTTTGGGGCCTAAGCTTTTTTTAAAATTTGTAAAATGGGCACAGTAATTCCTTATGAGGTTATTATAAGGAAAATACTTTATAAGCATTAAAGTGTGGTTGTCGTTGAGTTATTTTTCAGTTGTGTCTGACTCTTCCTGACCCCATTTAGAGTTTTCTTGGCAAAGATACTAGAGTGGTTTGCCATTTCCTTCTTGGGCTCATTTTAGAGATGAGGAAACTGAGGAAAACAGGGTTAAGTAACTTGCCTAGGGTCACGCAGCTAGTAAGTGAAGCCAGATTTGAACTCAGGAGGATGAGTCTTTCTGACTCCAGGCCTGGGGCTCTGTCCACTGTGCCACCTAGGATTGGAAGTGGTAGATTTAGGGTATAGAATAAGATAGATAGATAGATAGATAGATAGATGATAGATAGATATTTGTACATAGCCAATGAAGGAATTAGTTGTGCTTGACAATGTTTATTTGTTACAAGGAAATGGTTATTCTTTCTTTCTCCTCCTCCTCCTTCCTCCTCCTCCTCCTTCTCCTCCTCTTCTTCCTCTTCCTCCTCCTCTTCTTCTTCTTCTTTTTCTTCTTCTCTCTTTCTCTCTCTCTCTCCCCCCCTCCCTCTCTCACTCTCTCTCTTTCTCTTTTTCCAGTGCAGTGGGGATAGGAGAGAGGAAAAATACTTTCCAGTTAATTTTTGTAAACCACTTTTAAAAACGATCTTTACAGTTAGTTTGGCAAAGAGGGGTGTGTGTGAAAATTATTATAAGGATAATAGTTTATGAACATATAGTGCTTATAAAGCACACTCTCATCAATTGTCTCATTAGAGTCTCACGAGCAGGGCCAGAGTGAATTTTCCATAAACTTGGGTGCTAATGATATTTCGATGAGCTTATAAATTAGAGAATAAAAAATGATGTTCGATCTAGGCAAATTACAGTGTAGAGTGGGCAGGGTCATTCAACTTCCATAAAGCAGGTAAATGTATATGATGCTGGTGTCATCAGACAGGAGGTTCAAGGTGGGTAGCATCCCTCTCTTTCCTCCACCTCCTCCATCTTCTACCCACTTTTTTGCCCGAACTGTCCTGTATCTTGAATGTCTTCCCTCTTCCTCTCTGCCTCCCAGAATCCCTAGCTTCCTTCAAATTCACCTAAGGAGACACTACTTTAATGAAATTTTCCTGATCCATTCAGTTATTAATGATGTCTTCCTTGTGAAATTATTTTAATTCTAGTGGTGGGGAAGCATTTATATAGCTCCAACTGTGTGCTAGGTGCTGTACTAAGTGTGTTGTAATATGATCTCACTTGAACCTCATAATAACCCTGACAGGCACTGTAATTATTCCTGTTTTATAGTTTTGAGGAAACTGAGATAGACGGGTTAAGTGACTTGCCCAGGGTCATACAACTAATAAGTGTTTGATGCTTCATTTGATTTCAGGTTTTCTCCACCTAGCGGCCTTTAGGCCTTTATATTTACTTATCTGTGTGCTCATCGGGGTGCTGTGGATTGAACACTGGGCCTGGAGTCAGAAAGACCCGAGTTCAAATGTGACCTCAGGCTCTTCATAGCTCTGTGACCCTGGACAAGACACTTAGCCTTTACTTGTCTCATCTGTAAAAGGGGGACTCACTGGAGAAGGAAATGGCATACCACTCCTTGTATCTTTGCTAAGAAAACCCCATGGACAAATGATCGTTTGGTCAGTAGAAAGTAAGCTTCGAGAGGTCAGGTCTCTATGTAGTCTTTATTTTCCTGGGGGCCTACCTAACACGGAGCCTTGTAATTAGTAGGGAGGTTAACAAATGTTTGTTGAATTGATTAGACAGAATTTAGCAATTGCCAAGCAAGAAATCACTTGCTAGCCAACAGGGGGCAAACTTCCCATTGTCCTGAGGGTAGATCAATTCAATGCCTAGAATATGCTAGGCTGGGGAGATCTTAGGAGAAACAGAGGATCTGTACCCTCAAAGCACTTAGTAAATTGATTTGGAGAATAAGGATACAGAATGCAGGGCAGGAGAAAAACCCAGAGTACAATCAACTAATACAGATTAAAATGTGAAAAATAGATGCTAGGAAAAATCCATTGTCAGTACCATCTGCAATAGTATGAAAAAAAAAACCCTGGATCAAGAATCAGAGGACTTGAGTTCCAGTCCTGGCTTTATTTGCTGCCTCTGTTACCTTGGCTAAGTCATTTCCCCCTTTAGGTCCTCAGTTTTCTCAACTCATCTTCCTGAGTTCAAATCTGGCTTCAGACACTTACTAGCTGTGTGACCCTAGGCAAGTCACTTAATCCTGTTTGCCTCAGTTTCCTCATCTATGAAATGAGCCAGAGAAGGAAATGGCAAACCACTCCAGTATCTTTGCCAAGAAAACCTCAAGTGGGGTCGCAGAGAGTCAGACATGACTGAGGAACATAAGGGGATTGTAGTCAAGTTACAAGTCCGGTCGGCTCAGAAGCCTCTTTCAGCTCTGATTCTCTGATCCACAGGCATGTATGCCATGGAGGAGGGAAAGAGGAGCTGCAGGACCAGCCTTTCCAGTCAGCATCCCCCATAAGAAAACCCGTTCAGGGAGGGGAGCTCCAAGATTCTAAATGCTAGAGGGAAGATGTGTATGTCCAAGAAGATTGCAATAATTCTCTACGCCTACAGGGAGAGAGAAGCAGATGCCATTTGAAACTATGGAGCATGTCCCCCAACAGCGTACCTGATTGGCATCTGTGGCTTTATAGCCAGACCATCTGTTTTCACTAATGCAGCCTCAAGTGTGCAGAATAGCAAGGTCGGGGTCAGGGCCATTTTTTGTTCAAGTCTGTGGCTGTGGTGCTGCTCCAGGCCTAAGCAAGTGGTGCAGTGCTGCTGCTGGGACCACAGGGCATGAAAATCTGGGCCAAATGTCACCAGGGGAGATAGAGGAAGTGGGCAGCATTGGCCCCTTTCTTGATGTTTCTATGGTATGTGGCAGTCCAGGGGGTGGAGGGTTACATTGGGCCAGGAAGGAGAGGGAAGGAGGACAGAGATTGACTGGCTAAGGATAGATACCATCACAGCAAGGCACAGGGATTAGCTAAAGAAAAAGACAAAAACAAAGTAGACTTACTGAGATGAGACCACCGGAGGGGAGAAGAAAGAATACTGCTCAGTGGGGAAAAGCTAAGATTCATTTTCCTGGATGGGAGGAGCTGAGTGTTTAGTGGCTGGGGTAATATTAGTGTGTTCAGTATGTGGACTTAGGCCTAAAAGGGACCTAAGGATTTACCTAGTCAAACCCCCGCACTTTATATGTGAAAAAGCTGAGGCCCAGAAAAGGGAAGTAATTGCTCAAAATTCACTTATCACCAGTAGCAAGTGACTGCCTCAATGCGTGTGTTATCTGCCCCTGGTATAGTGTGATTCCATCAACTGGGTTAGGGGTAATGAGGTGATCATCTGTCTACTGAACAACTTCCCAACTACAATTACGAAAAATAAAAAGAATTATAGCTGGCATTTGGTGAAAAAATCTTAGTACAGTACATGGAAAGAGAATGTAAGAGTCAAGAATATCTGGGTTCGGGTTCCAACTCTGACTTCTTGACTGTATGACCCTGGGCAAGTCACTTAACTTCTCAATGTTCCAGACAAGTACCTAAGACTAACTTGCAGAAGAATTGGCTTAATTCAATTGGTTAGAAGATGTTTACTGACCAGGAGTTTTCAATATTGATGAAAGCAAAAGTCCTGGCCCCTTCCCATATATACACATATGTATATATACACACGTGTGTGTGTGTGAGAAACAGAGAGAAAGACAGACAGAGACAGAGAGAAACAGAGAGATAGAGAGAGAGAAAGAGAGAGAGAGAGAGAGAGAGAGAGAGAGAGAGAGAGAGAGAGAGAGAATTGCTTTAAGACATGCAAAGTATTTGGAGTTAGAGAACCTGAGTTCAAATCCCACATCTGCTACCAGTACATATGTGACTTTGGAAGTCCTCCCTACTCTGAGCCTGAATTTCCTCATCTGTCAAATGAGGGAATTGGACTCAATGGCCTCTAATGTTTCCTCCAGTTCTACATCTATGACAATACTTTCATTTTATCCTTACAACAATACTGGGAGAAAAGCATTCTGGGTATTATCATTTGCATTTTATTGATGAAAAAACTGAGGTTGTAAGAAGTTAGAAAATTGTCCATGATCATTTAATTAGGAATTATCAGAGGTAGGATCTGAATCCAAACCTCTCCTGACTTCTAGACTGCTGCTACATGAAATTCATAAAAAGAGGTCACCAGCCAGCCTGTTGCTCTGCTTTGGTCATACCTCATCCGGAATAGTGTTCTCAGGTCTGGTCACATCAGCAAATCAGTGAACAAGCATTTCTTAAGCCTGCCAGGAACCATGCTAAGTCCCAGGAAAAAGAGGAAAAGCAAAACCAAATGAAACCAAACCAACCAACAAACAAACTTAACTAGGCCCAAGGGGGCGACAACATGTAAAAGCAGGAGGCTGGGTGGTGTTGTGGATAGAGCACTGGACTTAAAATCAGAAAGACCTAAGTTTGAATCCTGTCTCTGGCACCTAATAGCTATGTTAGTTTGGTCAAGTCACTTAACCTTTCTATGCCTCAGTTTCTTCACCTATAAAATGGGGATAATAGTACCACCTACCTCAGAGGGCTTTTGTGAGAATCAAGTAAAATAATAATTATAAAGTGCTTAGCACAGTGCCTGACTCATAGTAAGCATTATTTAAATGTTAGTTATTATTATTATTATCTGTCATTATCAGTGAACCCTTAGGCTAAGCCATAGCTCAAAGGAACAATCACTATGACACATCTGAGAAGCAGATTCTTTTTATTTTGCCTGCTCCTAAAGACCTCCAAGGAAGGGGAAGTCACCCTGTCCCAAAACAGCTGATCTCACTTGCAAACAGTTCCTATTTTTAAGAAGTCTTTCCTGACAGCAAACCTAAATTTGTCTCTTTGCAGTTTTATTCTAACATTGTTTCTATCTTTTGTCTTCTCTGACAATTTGCCATTCAGTCCTGTTTCACAGCCTGAGTAGTAGCCAAACTGGACACCTAGGTGCTCCCCGATATTGACTCTGTCTCCTGTCCCTGTGTGTGTTGGTGGGCTTCCCCTTCACCCCTGCCCGTTGAACTTCTTCCAACCTTTCTAAAATAAGCTCAAGGCCGCATCTTCCATGAAACTTTCTCTAATTCTCAATGAAAAGTGTTTTCTGCATACCCAAATTTTCCTAGAATCATTTTTCATCTCTGTATCCTCATTTCTTTCTCCCCTTTTCGACTAAATTTAGAAAAGCAAGAACATTTGAGAATTCCCAACTGAATTCAGAAAAGCAAGTCCTATGACTTGGGATTTCTCCCTTTTTCAAGTCCTTGCTTTACTTCCTTGTCAGTTCTCCCATAGGGTTTTTCCTGAGAGACTACAGGACTTATTTTCCCTCATTTTCCAGATTCCCTGTATCTGATCTACTCAAACTAGGGAATTAGTTTTGAGACTCACTTGGTAAACAAGGGTGACATAAAGATAAAAGATATTAATAAAAATTCACTAAGCCTATTTTGAAAATAGGGCCACCTGAGGAAAGCAATTTTTATTCCCTTTTCCCCAAACTAACTGTGATTAAATAGCTGCATAAATGTGATGCTTGTTTGCGTTTTGGTTCTGTTATTTTGGTTCCTTATCAGGTAAAATTTTATTCAATATAATACGGTGGATTGCCAGTTATTATAGGATGAGGCATAGCAATAAAGCAAGAAAAGGAAGTTGAATAATAGGTGAAGAGGCAACAAAATTATTGCTTTTTATACATCATGTAATTGTCTACTTAGAGAACCCCAGAGATTCAACTCAAAGTTAATTGTAACAATAAATTCGGTAAAGTAGTGGGATACAAAATAAACTTGCATAAATTATCAGCTTTTCTGTATATTACCAATAAAACCCAACAGGAAGAGATAGAGAAATTCCATTCAAAATAATTACAGATTCTATAAAATATTTTGAAGTTTACCAACACACAAATAGAGAAGAACTGTATTATTACAATTATAAAACATTCTTTGCAGAAACAAAGGCAGACAAATAATTGGAGACATATTTATTGATTATAGTTGGCCTGTGCCAATATTTGTAAAATGACAATACTATGTACTTATTTATTCAGTGTCATTGCAATCAGAATCAAATAAAATAATGAAAAAAAATGAGAAGGAAGGTAACCTGGCAATGCCAGAACCTTTAGTTGTGTTCATTCATTTCAGTTGTATCTGACTCTTTGTGACCCCATTTGGGTTTCCTTGGCAAAGATACTACAGTGGTTTGCCATTTCCTTTTTCAGATTATTTTCCAGATGAGGGAGTGAAATAAGTGACTTGCCCAGAGTCACACATCTAATAAGCATCTGAGGCCAGATTTGAACCTAGGTCTTCCTGATTCTAGGCCCAGTCCTTTATCTACTGTGCCACCTAGCTATGAGAACTTATTCATCCTTCCTTTTCAGAAGGACTAATAACATCATGGGATGATTGTCTGACTTGCTCATGAATTGTATTTAAGTGAGGCAAAGTTGCATAAAGTCATAAGCCTCTTTCTCTCTTCCAGAGTCATCAAAGTCCAGTGGCGAGACAAAAGTCAGGATGACTAGTAGTGCCTGGGGATGCAGTAGATGGCCTTGTCATCTTTGATGCCTGACTAAGCTCTAAGCACTCTGCAGGGCCTGCTTCAGTCACTCTCATGGCCCTTGGAAGTAACTGTTCTCAACCACCCATTCTCTGGGGAAGTCTTCATGGGCTTTAGGTAGACATCCCTGTAACTCACCAATGGGTCTGAGGTCCATTGGTTACCCTTAACCTTGTTTAGCCCACCTGTCAAGACAGTTTGCTGCACGTGCTACAGCTTCTTGGAGCCATGGGTGAGAGCTGGGTGACAGTAGACACCAAAAGTGGATGAGAAGCCCAGAAAAGTGCTCAGCAAACCCTCACATGAGGTGCCAGTCCTCCCTGAATACTCCATATGCCTCAAGAACTTAAACTTTACTAAAAAGAAGTAATTATTAAAACTATTTGGTACTAGTTTAAAAAAAAAGAAACATAGAATAGATTAGTTTTACAACATAAATAAGGAAATAAACAGAGTAGCATAGTGTTCAATAAACCCAAAGACCCCAATTACTGAGGTAAGGAGTTGTTACTAGGCAAAAACTACTGAGAAAACTGGAAAGAAGTCCGGCAAAGAGTAGGTTTGGACTGAGATCTCACACCATTTAAAATGATAAGTTCCAAATGGATCTATAATCTAAATATAAAAGGTCACAACATAAATAAATTAACATAGCAAGGAATTAGATACCTTTCACAATTATAGACAGGGGAAGAGTTCATGAGCAGCAAGAGATAGAGAAGATCAGTCATAGAAGAAAAAAAAATTAATTTCAAAAAACTGAAAAGCACCTGTACAAACAAAACCAATGAAGTTAAAATTAGAAGGAAAACAATTCATTAGTAAAAATCTTCTGTAGCAAATTTCTCAGAAAAAAAGACTGCTATCCAAGGCACAAAAGGAACTAATTAAAATAAAATAACATGATTTATTCTCCAATAAATAAATGGTCAAAGGATATGCACATTTAGTCATCAAGGGAATAAATCTAAGCTATCCACAACCATATGAAAAAAAGTTCCAAGTTCTCCAAATTCAAATAATTCTGAGGTTCTACCTCATACCCATCAGATTGTCAAAGATAACAAAAAAGGAAAATGGCAGTTGTTGAAGAGGCTATGGGAGGACAGGCACATTAATGAATTATTGGTGTAGCTGTGAATTTGCCCAGCCATTCTGGAAAGCAACTTGGAACTATACACTACCGTGCACGTAGAAGTGCATAGTTTCTTGAGAGCCAAGAGAAAGGGAAAGGACCGATATAAGCAAAAAATACTTATAGCAACACCTTTTGTTGTAACAAAGAATTATAACCTAAGGGGAATTGGGGAATGGCTGAACAAAGCTGTATAATGAAGTAGTGGATTCAGAAACACACACACACACACACACACACACACACACACACACACACTCACACCCCCTGGAAAGACTTATGTGAATTGATGCAGGGCGAAGTGAGCAGAACTAGGAAAACAATTTACATAATAACTACAACATTATGAAGAAAAACGAATTGTGAAAGACTTTCTGGTTAATGCTATGACTAAGTGCTACTCGGGAGTAGTGGGAAGATCACGAAACTTGCTATTCATTATGCGACAGAGAGATTGAAATAATCATTTTTGAATTCGGCTAATGCATAGATTTGGTTTGTTCTACTGGGCTTATTTGTTACAAGGAAAGGTTTTTTGTTTTTGTATTTTTTTTAAATGAGAGAGGAATTTAGCAGAGAGAAGGAGACTCTTGATAGTGATGCCCAAAACAAACAAAGAGATTAACTGTAGTGTTTTTTTAAAGTACAAAAGAGAACATAAAATTCAGAAGGACAAATAGACAAGAAGGACAGCTTTTCAAACTATTAAATTTGTTATGTATTTTTAAAAAAATGCAAGTTGCATCTGATAGAAATTCATGGTTCAAGTACAATCATCTTTTTCTGTTCTTTGTATATGCAAATTCTCATGCTTATAGATGATTGTCAAATTCAGGATAATAAAATTTTAAAGGAAAACAAAGAGGCTGGATCTTGGTTTTTCACGTGATTCAGATTGGACCTATCCAGTCTGTATTGTCTATTGTGTTTATGATTGGACCTATTTTGTCCCATCTCATTGTGGAAAATCCCTCAGCCATGCTGGCTCCCCCTTCTCTTATTGGTGAATTCCTCCTGGAATCTCCATTTTGAGAAGGGATACAGGTCAGTCATCCTTCATTTCTCTCCCAGAACTGTTTCTGACTCTCCAAATATCAATATCATGCCCTCACATGATACTTCCCCTACGCACACACACACAGGCACAGATACAGATACAGACACACACAGACACAGACACACAGACATACACACATACACACACACACACACACACAAACACACCCTTTTATGTGTCGTATTCCCCCATTAGATATAATGAGTGGAGACTGTGTTTTTTGATTGTTTTTGTATCCCCAGTGCTTAGCCCAGTATCTGGCACATAGTAAGTTTTGGCTTATTTCCTTCACCAGGGGGATTAAATAGATATCAATACCATATTGGATTTTGATAGGGGAAAGGTATCTCCACTCACGAACAGGCAATGCACATTGAGATGTAATATTGTCCTTTTGGGTACACCCAAACTTGCTACAGTGTAGCCTGTATGGACTATTAAATAAAGAAACACTGGTATGAGCTAGCTCTTTTATATGAATTATTTGGATATTTGTACCCAGGCTACAAATGAACTTTGGATATTTTCAAACTGCAATGGATCTATGATTTCACTGATATGAATAGTTCTTCCAGAGCCACAGATCGAAAAGTCATACTTGCCTTCTTGTTTTGTGAGCTTTTCGTCCATATTTTCCTATATTTTCTCCACGGAAGGTTGCCCTAATGATCTAGGGTCCTTCTTGGTTTCTTGACTTAGTGTGAATACTGACAGTATTCACACATGTGGCATATTGACTACTTCTTGCTCTTACTACATGACCTATACACTTCTTTATCTCATATATTTATCTAATAATGACCTTCTTATGACAATGACCTCTAATAATGACCACCTATCCAATGTAATTCTTCATTGGTAGTATGTTGCCACATACTCATGCCTGCCATATGTCTATCCATTGCCCTTTGGATGATCCACACCTTTGATTCTTCAGAAACTGTGGTACTCTATAACTTGTAGCCAAGTGTGCAATATTACCAGAAGAATATTAATGTTAAAAGGATGAGCCTTTTGTTTTGGGGATAAACTCAGAAATAATAAAAGCTCCATGGAACTACTCAGAAAACAATTCTCAAAAAGCAATTTGTCAAACTCTCCTCCTCTTATTCAGTTCTGGGTCCAGTTTCTTGGCCATCTCCACTGCTTGTTCAAGATATACGTACTAATAGGCTAGATGTCTGGTTTGTCCATCCAACTGTATATCATAGCTTGGATAGTAGGCATTTTTCATAAGCACATTTTTTCTGGTTTGGAAAATTATTAACTATCTAGAGCTCTTTAAAGTGATTGTTGATTTTATTTAAGAGCCTCTGCAGTGTCCTGGGGCTAGGTGAAATTAGTTCAATGCTACCTGCTAATAATAGAGGCAGCTAGGTGGCTCAGTGGATAGAGCACTGGGCAAGATATAGATCAGGATGACTCTCCTGTTACACAGCTATTTGGTAAAAAAGTGGCTGAGAAGTAAGGGAAGAAAAGGGTTGGAGGAGGGGAAATAGTAACTGAGAGTCTTATGGTGATACTTCTTTTTGTGATTCTTACCTTCTGAATGATGGAAAAAATGCTGGCTTTAGAAGCAGAGGTAGTTTTATAATTGTTTTTCAGTTGTGTCTGACTCTTCATGACCCCATTTGCTATTTTCTTGGAAAAGATATTGGAGTAGTTTGCTATTTCCTTCTCCAGTTAATTTTATAAATGAGGAAACTGAGGCAAACAGGGTTAAATGACTTGCCCAGGGGTCAAATAATTAGTAAGTGTCTGAGGTCAGGAACTGAACTCAGGATTTGAACTCAGGAAGACTCATCTTCCTGACTTCTGACCTGGCCCTCTATCTACTATATCCCTCAGTTGCTCCAAGTATCAGAGGACACAGATTCAAATCCTGCCTTTGTTTTTGTTTCTATTTTTCCATTTCTTTACATTCCTAGTACCTAGTATAGCACCTGGCATATAGGAGGCATTTAATAAATGCTAGTTGACCGACTGGCAATATGGTAGAGCCTATGAACCTCTTCTCAGAATAAAGCTTTTAAATACATAAAAGAAAATGTATAGTATTAAAAGGAAATGACAGGCTAATGAAAATAGATGCATTTTCCCCATCCATCTAAAATCTAGCCACAGACTCCCAAGGGATGGAGAGCCCCAGGGCAAGAACCAACCCTAGTTCTAGAAATAGCTGCTGGCCTCATTTCAAGGAACAGATTAAAGAAATTCCAAAATGCATAAGGGATGATACTACCTACTATTTATAGAGTGCTTACTATATGCTAGGCACTGTGTGCTTAGAGCATTACAATTATTATCTCACTCAATCCTTACAACAGACCTGGGAGATAGGTCCATTTTACAGATGAGAAAGCTGAAGCAAACAGAGGTTAAGTGACTTGCCCAGGGTCACACTGCTAATAAGTGATTTGAAATCAGGTCTTTCTGACTCCAAGCCAGGTACTCTATCCACTGCACGACCTAGCTGCCTCAGCTAGGTGTCAACTATATCTGAGTATCAGCGAGGTAATCTTCCCAGACACAACCCAGTGTCAGGCATACCAAAGTGAGAATTTTCCAAAATGCTCCTGGAGATTAATAGGACATCTGGATCGCAGATCTAAAAATCTTTGCCATCACCTCATTCACTGATGTGAAGCTCTATATTTGGGGCCATGGAGACAGGATTTAATAAATCAATGTTGAATATGAGGTCTAGCCTGCTTCCCATACCTTTAGACAGACTTAAAATCAAAGCATGCTATTCTGAAAATTTAAGATTTTATGACACGAATCATCATTTAATTGTGTCCTAAGAAATCTAAGAGCTTTTCAGTCAGAATGTAAAATGTTTTTTTCCTGGGGCAGAGGAGTGGCAGTTCTTGGACTATTCATAGTGAGAGCAAAGATTGGCTAATGTGGACTCATTTCGCCCTGAAAGTGATTTCCACATGAGAATGAAAGGCTTCAAGCTACAGTGTCTAAATTAATAATTTCCATCCCCAGGATCCCCTCAGGGTAGCTATAATTATTTCTAGGCATGTGGTAAAATTTTGCAAAAAAAAAAATGTAAAAACAAAATTCTAATTAAGTGAAGAAATAAATTATGTCACGTCTCAAGACCGAGGATATTGAAGAAAAGAGAGATTATTAGCCTAGATCTTAAAAGACTATAGTGTGGTCTGTTCTCAAAATATTGCTTCCTTAACTGAAGGGAAAAGAGAGGAGAAAGACCTTTGATTTTATCTGTGTTGCTCAACCCCATCCTCTGATTGTTTCAAATGTTTGTCTCCTCTCCTCAATAAATTGAAAACTTGTTGAGGAAAAGGATTTCTTTTGTTATTGTTCAGTAGTGTCTGACTCTTTGTGACTCCATTTGGAATTTACTTGGCAAAGATACTGGAGCGGTTTGCCATTTCCTTCTCTAGCTCATTTTACAGACGAAGATACTGAGGCAAACAGGTTTAAGTGACTTGCCAGGGTCCCCCAGGTAGATTTGAATTCAGGAAGATGAATATTTCTGATTTCTGGCCCAACTCTCTATCTAATGAGCCACTTAGCTGCTGGTGCAGGAGATTCTGTTCCCTCTCAAATATTTATTGGATTTAGTAGGATTTTCCAGTGTGTTCTCCAGTTCCACAGCAATGTGGCCCAAGGTCATTGGTTGATTTGTTCTATATTAAGCTAAACTAAAAAATATGGATCATTCACTGATACAAAGTAATGAGAAGCCACAACGAGATAGCCCTTTGATGAAAACTGAAGGTCCTTTCCTGTTCTGCTGAAGTACCATTATATATAATTTGCTGTAAGGCCTCATGTTCTGCCAATTGCTTAAATTTAATATTATAAATATCTAAAACCTGCAACCCAGAAAGGATACTGATTAATTATCCCAATTTTGCAAGCCAGGCTAGTTACCATGAATAATCTGGTTCAAGCAATCAATTGACAAACATTTATTGTGCCTACTATGTGCCAGGCACTGTATTAAGTGCTAGAAATACAAAAAGAGGCAAAAAGACAGTCCTTCCCCTAAAGAAGGTCACAATCTAATGCTTCAATAAGTCCCATACAGATTGTAACAAGCAGTGAAAGCCTAAGTTCTGGTTTATCTCACCATCCAGTGCTGCAAAAAGGAACTAATGTATTTTATCATAATCAGTACAACTTTCCTTATGGAAGACATGTATGTCCACATGGGTACTCTAAACGACAACCAGGTATAATTGACATTTCTGAAATCTGTTCCACCTCTTTCCAAAGGAGACAGCCTGTGATTTCTGATTTGCAGAGAGCAAGAGAAGGGCCATGGGTGGTAGCTCTTTTCCTCGCCCATCTCCAAGAGAGTTATTGGCTTCCTTCCCCCAGTACTTCCAGACAGGTTTGGAACAGAAGTACTTCCATGTTTGCTCTTGAGGGGGAAGGTACTTTGTTCCTTAACTTATCCTCTGGAGCCTTGCTTCTTACCAAAAGCTGGTTACACAAAAGACCAACACAAAATAGTGAATAAAACCATATTTCCAAGCAACCTGCAAACACAAATTCTAAAAATTGTGCAGATTTCATATCCCAGAAAATATACAAGTGAATGAGCTCCTTAGCTGAGAACAAAATGAAATCTCAACTCAAACCAAGGGCAAGGGCCAAATCTTACCAAAAAGAAAATCTCTGAAGTCTCTAGGGAGACAAGTTGGAGACCAGGTCCATGATGAGGAGCTTACTTCCTTTACATGTCTTTAACTTCCAAAGTAGTTCTCTATTTTTTCACACATCTCTCCTGAGGAGTGTCTGGAACCACAAGTGTCTTTCCCCAAAGATTCTCTGGAGTCAACTCTGCCCCTTATGCAGATATATAGTGTCACTTTGGCATCCTTTCCCCCAAATAGGATTAATTTCTACCTTTGCAATCATGGAAGCACCCCAAAATGTCCCAGGCTTGGCCAGAAGCCCAGTTATACTTCAATTACTCACCAACTCTAATCAGACATGAAGGAAATTCAAGAAACTTTTAGGAGTCATAAATTGGCTATTTGTATAGTTCTTTGTTCTTTGTATGACTCAAAATATTGACTGACTTTTAATTAAAAGTATGACACAGTTTTGGCCTTCATGAAAATTAACTCAAATATCAGACTATGGAAATGTTGTCATAGCAGAGACAGGAGAATTGTTAATATTTAAGAATTTGATGACCTCGCAATTTCTTAACATGTGTCCTTGCAGTGATTGATTGTCAAGGGTAAAATTAATTATTTTCAATTAAATACAATCTGAATACATATTAAACTGGGCAGTAGAATTAGAGATGGGGAAAGCAATCACAATAACCAATCTTTTTTCCTATAAATATTCTGACACAATCATCTACTATTCAGCTCATAAAACCCTCCCACGGTAATGGAGCAATGGAAGCTGGCTATAGGACAGTCCTGATTTTTAAATCACTAAACAAATAAAAATCTTCCACATGCCTTTTTTTAATGAGGGAGAAAATGAAATGACTGAACTCTTCAGTTATGCTCTAGGGTAATATAGTTCATTAATTCATTCAACAAACGTGTATTTTCTTTGTACAAGGCACTGTGTTAGGTACTGAGGGAGAAAAACAGGCAAATACTTCCAAGATCCTTCTCACATCATTTTTTCACCTTTCCCTTTTTAGCAGTGTTCTATAAATCCTTATCTTCTTCCCTTGCTCACCTCTAACTCCAATCATCTGAGCAAGGATTATATGGAGTAAGCAGAGTCTCATTATCCCAACATTATGATTAGAACCCTGGAGCCAATTTCTTTTATGAGCTGCTGCCTACTTGTCCCAACCCCTTTCCACCCCTCATACCAACCTCACCAAACAACTTCTTATCCCATGGTGAGCAAATTTCTATCCTGGACCACTTCCTTCCCAGGCAAAAATTCTTTTTGCGTGTGACAATTTCTCCCTCTGTGCTCCTTCTCTAGAACATCTACTAAGTTTCCTTTCATGCTTGCTCTCTTTCCTTTATGCCCCTTCTATCTACTAGCATGAACTGAAACAGATTTTATTTTTCTATGAAGACACCACATGCCTTGCTCCTTTCTCCAAGCTTTATTTGATGTAGAATTCTTTCTGTAACACCACCAAGTGACCATTCAGCCTTTATCTGAAAACTTCCACTGAGATCAGGAAGCAGCCACTTCCATTTGTAGCCCATTTGGGGATAATTCTAATCTTTTGGAAGTTTTTCCTTACATTATGCTGTATTTCTCCAACCTGTTTTCTTTGCTCTCCCCAATGAGACTAAGAACAAATCTAATCTCTTTTCTATATCTCTGTCTTTAAAATACTTAGGATCAAGAGCTATAAGGGATCTTAGAGACCTTCTAGTTCAACACTAATATTTTACAAATGATGAAAATGAAGCCAGAAAGGCTATTGTTATAGTTTGTCCTTTGTTTTTTGAAGAGGACCAATACCAGTACAATGTCACGTTTTGACTTGTGGGTGAATTGGATTTAAGAGAGGCAGAGTTGGGGCAGCTAGGTGGTGCAGTGAGTAGAGCACTGGCCATGGAGTCAGTCATGGACCTAAGTTCAAATCCAGCAAGCCCTCACACTGACAGTGCTAGTCCTCCTTAAACACCTTGGTCCTAGAGGTAATAGAAAGTCACAGGAATTTATTTAGTAGAGGAGTGACATGGTTATACCTGTGCTTAAGGAAAATCATTTTGGTGGGGATGTGGAAGTTAGTTTGGGGTGAGACTTGACACAGGGAGATCAATCAGGGAGCTTGAAATAATCTAGGTGAGAGGTGATGAAGGATTGGTCATGTGAAGGGAAAGAAGTAGGAAGATGCAAAAGACTATGTAGAGGTAAAATCACCATGGGTTGTGAGGGAATGTGAAGACTGGAAGACTGATAGGTTATGAACTGAGGACACTAGAAGGACGGTAGTATCCTCAATAGAGACAAGGGTAGGTTTTACTGGAAAGCTGTGTTTGGAATACACTGAGTTTGAGATGACTATAGGAGATCCAGTTGAAAATGTCCTACAGGCAGTTGGTGGTGTGAAATTGGAGCTTAAGCAGAGACCAGATATATACATTTGGGAGTCATTCTCATAGAGAAAATCCATGGAAATGGATAGACTCAATGAGGGAGAGAGAGAGAGAGAGAGAGAGAGAGAGAGAGAGAGAGAGAGAGAGAGAGAGAGAAAGAGAGAGCCTAAGACAAAATGAGATACAACCACAGAAAAGGAGCTTGATATCATTGGTAATCCTGCAGAGGGGTCTGAAAAGGAATGGTCAGACAAAAGAAGATGAACCCAAACAAAACCAATGCAACCAAGATTTGAAGGAAAGCAGAAACCTGAGAAACAATTTTTACAGCCAGTGTTTCTGATAAAGGCCTCATTTCTCACATATATAGTGAACTGAATGAAATTTATAAGAATACAAGTCATCCCCCAGTTGATAAATGATCAAAGGATATAAACGGGCAGTTTTCAGATGGAAAAAATTAAAGCTATCTATGGTTACATGTAAAAATGCTCTAAATCACTATTGATTAGAGAAATGCAAATTAAAACAACTTTGAGGTACCACGTTACAGCTATCAGATTGGCTAATATGACAGAAAAGGAAAATGATAAATGTTGGAGAAGATGTGGGAAAATTGGAATACATTGTTGGTGGAATTGTGAACTGATCCGACCATTTTGGAGAGCAGTTTAGAGCTATGACCAATGGGTTATCAAACTTTGACCCAGCAACACCACTACTAGATCTGTATCCTAAAGAGATAATAAAAAGGGGAAAAGACCCAAATGTACAAAAATCTTTATAGCAGCTCATTTTGTGGTGGCCAAGAATTGGAAATTGAGGGGGTGCCCATCACTTGGGGAATGGATGAACAAGTTGTGGTACATGAATGTAATGGAATACTATTGTTCTATAAGAAATATGAGCTGGTGGATTTCAGAAAAACGTGGAAAGACTTACATGAACTGATGCTGAGTGAAATGAGCAGGACCAGGAGAACACTGTACACAGTGATGGCAACATTGTGTGGTAACCAACTATGACAAACTTAACTCTTCTCAGCAATTCAATGATCCAAGACAATTCCAAAATACATGATGGAAAATGCTATCCACATCCAGACAAAGAACTATGGAGTCTGTATGCAGATTGAAACATACCATTTTCACTTTTTTTGTTTTTTTCTTTCTTGTCGTTTTTTTCCTTTTGTTCTGATTCTTCTTTCACTACATGACTAATGTGGAAATATGTTTAACAGGATTGTACATGTATGACCTATATCAGATTGCTTGCTGTCTTGGGGAGGGGGGAGGGAAGGTAAGGAGGAAGAAAAAGTGGAACTCAAAATCTTACAAAAATGAATGTTGAAAACTATTTTTACAAATAATTGGAAAAAAATAAAATACTATTAAGTGAAACAAAAAAAGGTGAACCAATTAAAAGTAGTGAAGAAGTCTCCTCTTCTCTCTGGAACTCAATTTTCTATAATATAAAGAGATGGATATGTATTCATTAGGAATAGGAACTAGACCTGAGATTTTGTTAGTAGGGGAACTCTCTTGTAAGGAAACTTCTCTCCGCACAGATTGGCACCTTCTCTGCAATTTATAGCCCTAAAGAGTTACCTAGAACAATGAAAGTTGGTGATTAGTCCAGGGTCCCAAAGTGTGCCAGAGGCAGGATGGGAATCCAGGTTTTCATGGATCTGAGGTCAGTTCTCAATTCACTTCACTATGGGTTATATATATACAGCCTAAGGGTCATATCCAACTCATTGTCTGTTTTTGTTGGCCAAGAGCCAATAATGGTTTTTACATTTTAAAAATGATTAGCTCCCATGGTTTTCCAACCCTTGCACTACATATCCTGCCATTCATTAATCAACTCACATGTAAAGCATTTGTTAAGTTCCTACTCTATTAGATGCAAAAGTCATTGTGTCATGAGAGAAAGCAGGCCTGGAAACTAGGAAAACCAAATTTCAAACCTGTATGACCCTAGGCAAGTCACTTTTAAATTGGGTTTTAAAAGAATGAGATTTAACAAATGGAGATGGGACCAAGGGTTATTTCCAGGAGAGAGATATATTTAGTTGAAGATACAGAGGTAGGGAAATGAAATGGGAAAAAAGACATGTTTAGGAAAGGTTTATTAATAGCCTAGAAGTCCAGATGAGGAAAATGAAGGCTAGAGTGCAAGGAACTTGCTTTAGAGGTAGCTAGGTGGCACAGTGAGTCAGAAAGACCTGAGTTCAAGTCTGCTCTCAGACACTTACTAGCCTGTGACCCTGGTCAAGTCACTTAACCCCAGTTTGCTTCAGTTTCCTCAACTAAAAATTGGGGTAGTAATAGTATCTGTCTCCTGGAGTTGTTGTAAGGATCAAATGAAATAATATTTGTATAGTGATTAGCACAGTGCCTGGCACACAGCAGGCATTTGTTTCCTTTCTTTTGGTCACACAGCTAGCTAGTAAGACTCACAGCTGGGCAGGAAAGCAGTGTGGAGATATGGGAATCAGGAGTAGGGCGAAGGGCTGAGGCAGGGGGTAGGGATATGTCCCAATGAAGCATCAGACCCTCAGAACTCTAAGGGACCTTAGAGATCTCTTGCATGTAAGGGTAGGACCTATGATTTCATTAGTATAGGGAACTACTGAATGAGGAAACTCCTTCCACAGATGTTAGTTGCACCTTCTCTACAATTTAGTCTTGAGTCTCCCAGAAAGGCAGCTAGGAGATGAAGTGGATAGAGAGCTAGTCCTAGAGCCAGGAAGACCTGAGTTCAAATTTGGCCTTAGACATTTATAATCTGTGTGACCTTGGGAAAATCACTTAATCCCTGCCTGCCTCAATTTCCACAATTACATAATGAGCACCGACATCCCAGGGTTGTTGTTAGGAAAAAATGGGATAATAATCATAAGGCAGTTAGCACAGTGCTTGACACTTAGTAAGTGCTTAATAGATACTTATTTCCTTCCTCTTTCCCTTCCTCACTCCCTCCTTCTCTTCCTCCCTTCTTCCCTTTCTCCCTTTTTTTTCCTTCCCTCCCTCTCTTTATTGTTTTTTTTCCTTCCTTCATGCCTTCCTTCCCTCCCTTTTTCTTTTTCCCTCCCTCCCCCCTTCCTTTCCTTCTTAAGTGACTTGCCCAAGGTCACATAGGCAGTAAGTGACAGAGGCAGATGGCAATTATAATGTCCCCCATCAAGTCATCCTTCTCTAGACTAAAAGTTCCCAATCCTTGCAAACAATCTTCATATGATATAGCCTATCAGGGACTCTCACACCATTCACCACTTTTTCCTATATTACTACAAAAACCTTTAAACTGATCTTCCTCTCTCAGGTCTCTGTCTGTTTTTTTTTAAATCCTCCACACTCTGCTGCCAAAATAATTTCCTTAAGTTCAGGTGTACCAGTGTGTGTGTGTGTGTGTGTGTGTGTGTGTGTGTGTGTGTGTGTTGATGAGGGTTTAGATTAGAAGTGGGTATTTTGACAGAAGAACTAGCTATTCCCCCTTGGATGGCTACCACCTTCTTTAGCTTTTGAATACGTGTAGCACAAAGTAGGGGATAAACGAATATTTATTGGAAAAATTAATTTGTTTGCATTCAAATTCACCCACAAGTCTTATTTTGAAGCCTTGTTGTAACACGAAGGTGGGTAATGCTGGTGGAGCACAATCTTTGTCAAATCATGCAGTACTGGAACGGCTTTGAGTAAGGGTCCCAGTGATGGACAGTATGCTTCTTGTCTCGTGATCAGTCTAACTATGTTTAGAGAGCCCCATCACCAGGTTGACTACGGCGATAAATTTTTTCAGCTATGGTAACTCAAACTCATTTTCTAAGTTATATAAAAGGAGTACGGTTTGAAATGAGGTTGGAGTGGGGTGGGGATATGCTCTGTTGAAATCAGTAATCAGAGATCCCTGAAGTATTAAATAAATTAGATCTGATATAGGAACTAGGCCTATTGCATTATTATAGTAAACATCTGAGTGACGAAGTTCCTTCTACCAATGCAAGCCAGCTTCTTTATAGCATTAGAATTGCCTAGAGCACTTAGTGGTAATGACTTCTAGGGGTCCCATCTCTAATATGTTTCAGAGGAAGGACTGAACTCAGGTATTCTTGACTTTGAGGCTGGCTCTCTAGGGCCTTTGCCAGGCTTCTCAGGCTCTGGGATAGGGATACAAAATTGAAAACAAAACAGTCTGTCCTCAAGTAGCTTATATTCTCTGGAGAAGAAAGTCTGTCCATATATAGGCATATACAGAGAAGCAAAATTTATTTTTACCGAAACTTGTGTAAGGCAAAGTCAAACTGAGGCCCTTCTGTGTCAGAAATTATAGCAGTGTTCTGTACTGTTGAATGAATGAATGACAATTTTAAATGAACAATATATCATATATCAAAAGGGAAGTTACAAAAATAGCAACATGTCACACATAGAGACGAAGTAACTGTGATACTTGGAATTAAGATTGCAGTTTAGATTTACAATAAAGAACCCTGTTTTAGGACAGTTGTTGACCCCTCCCTGCATTACAGCACACATCCATGTACCAAGAAGAAAATGCCTTGCCACACATTCCTGTAATCCCCCAAGGGACCCCCATCCTCTTGCTTCAACCTGAATTAGCACAAGACCCTGTCTCAAGACTCAGGCTTTAGGAACAAGGAACTGACCTACACCCGAAGTGAACCAACAAGTCCTGTTACAGGTAGGTCCCTCAACGCCCCTGCCCCTAAACAGTAAAATAATAAGGCAACAAGAATGCAGTTAGGCCTCGAGGGGCCCCTCAAGGCCTGTTCCTGTCAGCTAAAAAGGATAAGGTTATGCAAAGACAGACATTTGCTAACATTCCTGTTCTTTGACCTTTTTTCTGTAAAAGCCTTGTGACAACCCATACAGTTAAGGGAAGTAATTAACTGCTGAACTTCCGCTTCTGTACATACCTGCTTGCCTTAAAAATCATTCCCTGAGCTCTGTTCGGGGCCGTTCTGATTTGGGTTGCTTGTGCCCCAGATGGCTGCCAGCTAATAAATTCTCCAATTAAAACTTATACTCTGTGATGTGTCTTGCTCACTGCTGGTATAACATAACGGTCTTTCATAAAGGATAATGAGAAAGATATTTCCTTATAGAGTAGTCACCATGGCTGGGGTTTTTGTGTGTTGCTAGATAGGAGTTTGGGGTCCAAGTTTCTGACAGAATGCAAGCTCTGTTAGGATGTAAATCTCTTTGAGGTCATGGCCTGTTTTCTGCCTTCCTTTGTATTCAGAGCACCTATCACAGTGTCTGAAACAAGTCCTTAATAAGTGCTTTTGTTTGATTGTGAAAGTAGTGGCTATGACAGGTGGGATCTTCTCCTTTCTATTTACTCTTACGTAGAGGGAGATGGAGGGGGGCAGGAACCCTCTGACTTGGTCCCACTGTTGTAGCTCCCCCAGGGTCAGTGTACTTCAGTGTACTCCCTAGGTCTGTACCCACCCAACACTACAGCTCACAATTGATATATTTATTTTTTTCTCGTCAGCCAGAGGATCCAATTAATTCAAGGCAAAAGAATTTAGTGAAACAGCATAAAAAAGTAACATTAACCTGGGGTACAGTCTCCTACATATATACACAAAATCAATGGGAAGGGTGAATACATAATATTAGTAACTAGCACTCATATAATGCTTTAAGGTTGTGCATTAGAGAGAGCGCAGGGCTTGGAGTCAGGAAGACTCATCTTCCTGAATTCAAATCCAGCTTCAGACACTTACTAGCTGTTTGACCCTGGGCAAGTCACTTACCCCCATTTGCCTCAGTTTCCGCATCTGGTAAAAAAAATGAGCTAGAGAAAGAAATGGCAAACCACTCCAGTATCTTTGCCAAGAAAACCCCCAAAAGGGATCCAGAAAGAGTTGGACATGACTGAAACTGAAATGACTGAAAAAGAACAGTACATGTGTCATCTCATTTGACCCTGGAAGCATCGAATTGTGGGTAGGTGATACTATTAACCCTCTCTTGAGGTAGCATTTGAACTCAAATCTTCCTGACTCTCAAGCCCATCACTTTTACCTACTGTACAACCTAACTTTCTTAGGGAATACACATAGAAAAGCATACATGCAGGAAAACCATGTGACTAGAAAACACAGATGGAACAGAGCACATTTTGGGTGCATGTGTGAACTGGGTTTATGTGTGAACAGGCAACTCATGCCTTGAACACTCTAAGCAAACTCTAGTAAAGAAAGGTATAGTGCTGTTCTCACTGGACTTGCTCAGTGATGATCTCATATAGCTTATGGTGTTTGTGTGTGTGTGTGTGTGTATGTGTGTGTGTGTATGTATGTGTGTACGTGCAGTGAGCACACATCTGTGGGGCAAGTAGTCTTTGCTATCCATTGCTGCCTCCTAATCTCTCATGATCCCTTCTTGTCCTTCCTCTGTAGGTCCTGTTGTTACTGCTGGTCGCATCTTGGCACAGCTGTACTTGGCATGAGGCTGGAGGGCTCCTCTCTAGTTCTAGCTGCTGGCTTCTCTGGCCAAGGTGCTACCTTTTCCCGAAAAGAGTTGGGGTGAGCTCTGAGGTGCTCTTTTAACTTGAAATCCCTGAGGTTTTTTTTTTTTTTTTTTTTTGCTGTGACTCCTTTTGAAAGGCAGAGACCTCATATATCCAGTCATTGGACAAGGGTGGGGGGAGGTGCTTAGTGGCTTTTCTCTCACTAAGTCAGGGTGAGGGCCAGAGGGATAGGTTTCTCAAGACACTTTCTCAGAGTCTTGCTGGCAACAGGTGCTCCAGAAGGAGATTTTTCACTCTAGGGACCAAGTTCTTTAGAACATAGAACCACCTCAGCTAAATAGTACCTTCTGACTTGATCCTATTTTTTAAGCTCAACTTCGTGGTCACCATGAGTTGCTTCACTCTGACCTAGCATTACATTATAGCTAATGGCTAACATTTATACACCACTTATTATGTACCAAGTGCTGTGTAAGCACTTTACAATTATTATCATATTTAATCTTCACAACAACCCTGCGAGGTAGGTGCTATTATTATCCTTATTTTATAGAAGAGGAAACTGAGGCAGACAGCTGTTCAGTGGCTTGCCCAGTCACACAGCTAGTGAGTTCCTAGGGGCTCCCTGCTTATTTTCCATTTGCTAAATTACATGTAGTTAGCATGAATTTGAAGACTACTTTCAAGGGCTCTTTGAATTCAGGGTCCCTCAGTTTCTCATCCCCAGCATTCTTCAGAGCACCTCCAATAAATGGGAGGGGAAAGTCACAGGAAAAATGCCAAGCCCAGGAGGAAAGTTCATTTTCTTCTTTCTGGGTAGGGGAGCTCCGGGCTGTATTCCTATCTTTAGTATGTATGGTGGCTAGCTACAAGCTGCCTCACACTTAAATGACTTCCTGGATGAGGTGAAATGCCTATTCATGGTCAATTTCTAATTCTTCCCTTGTTGTGAAAGCTTAAAGACATCCCCTGGGGCTATCATTTCACCATTTCTGGATTTCCTCATCTCCAAATCACTTCCTGGCAGCATCTTTCCACCAGGTGTCTTCCAACTCCAGGAGCTTTGCCCCTCCTTTCTCCGGCAGAGAAGGTTCCCCATTGTATTTCCATGAAAAGAGTAAAACTACAATTGGGAGGCAATTCCCTTCCAGCTGAAAAGAACAGCTCATAAACTCAGAGCTACAACATCAAAACAGATTTCCACAGACTGGAAGCAGCAGCATTTAGGGCTCTCTCTTACATGGCTGGGAGGAAATTGCCTCCTCCAGACATCTCCACGTGGTCCTTTCTTACATTCTCAGTTATTGTATACTGAAGCAGTGCTGAAAATAAAGATATGAGTTTTCACTTAGATGGTATTGTTCCAAAAAGTAATTACATTAGCATTTTCCTTACCTTTTCTCTCAATGGGATTCAAGATCTGCTCTTCCCAGATTACGCTAGCACTATCTTTCCACTCTGGCTTTTCCAGAGCCTAGGCTGCAGTGAAGCGATATTAAACACTACTTGTTTCTTTGAGCATAAATATTTTGCAAATTAGGCAAAACCGAATAGCATGAATCCCTTGCATCTTTCAGTAACCCTCTGATGTGCCCATATTCAGTGTAATTTGCTCAAAACAGAAAAAATGCTGAGTATTCAGTTCATTGGGGAAATATACAGATCATAGCCCTCATGCTCTCAGATCTCCTTTCCTTACCTCAGCACCTCACACGGCTCACATGATAAAAAAAGAAGGAACTGTTATGAGTCTGTGGTAGTACCTGTTAATTAGATATATGTTGTACCACCTGAGGGTGAACTCAAGGAGGGGATAAAAGCAAAATCAGAATCAACAACATGGTGGGGTTAAAAATCCCATTCACCACAGAAATGTGCAACTGGCCCACTGGGATAAAGAGACATTCTGTAATGACTTGCTCAAGGCACTCAGGGACAGCTCCACTTGGTGTGTTTCATGCTTAGGGTCAAGGAATGACAAGATTGAACAATCACCTCGTTGCAGAGATGCAGATGTGCCTCTGTAGAATGAAAGGTGAACACTCCCACCTGGTGGGTTGGCTTGATACCAGATGACAAGTGGCATCCTCCCTTCTGGTCTGCAAGACCCAGTAAGGTGACCTTCACCTTCTGGAGATGCTGGGGAATTATTATATGACTCATTCTCCAAGAGAGAGATCCACGAGACAGGAAGCAAACCAGCTGGATTAAAATCGGTCTACAAACTCATACCAAGTCCAGCATTGCTGTGCTGAAGGAAGACGTGTTTCAGCTATATTGCTAACTTCTGGTGGGAGTTGTAGGGGATTCAATAAAGCTTGCTTATTCCAAGTTTTCATTTTATAGTCATAATATGGGAGTCATGTTGAAGCTGCTTCCCTGATCTGATTTCTTTTCTTTCTTTTGTTAAGAAGCTAATCAGATTATGTGTCTATCTTCATTCTCACCCATACCCTGTTCAAAGGAGCTCTGCTGAGGCTGAAATCATTAAGGGCATGAGAAAAAATCATTCAGAATAGTAATAACCAAAGAGCAACTTACACTAGTGGGAAAGAATGAACTCAAATGATTGTGAAGGGAATGGTAATGTGTACCCTATTCTCTGCAAATATCAGGGAGGACAAATATGATTATTAGGGCTCTGCATAGTGCTTGCTGATTGCAGAATGACAACTGAAAATCAAGTGGCCATAGAACTCTGGTATAGAACGTACCTAATTTTCCATGCAGAAGACAAATTAGGAGTTAGAGAACAGTGTTAACTTCATTATAATAATTTATCTATCTCTTAATAACAAGAACTAAACATTTTTAAAAGAGAATTTCAGTAATGACCAAGAAATTTGAATACTTTCCTATCTCTACAAAGTATTGATGAGAATAACATACACAAACACTGAAAGCATCCTTGATGAAAGCATGGGCAGCTGCCCACTCTGTTGCGCAACGTAGAGGACAGGGCAATGGATCTGAAATCAAGAAGGCTTGAGTTCAAATCCTCTCTCAGATACTTTCTAGCTGTGTGACCCTGGGCTAGTTACTGAGTCTCTTAGCCTCAGTTTGCCCATCTATAAAATGGTGCTAATTATAGCACCTACCTCCCAGGGTTTCATCTAAGAGGAGAATGTGAGGGTGAGCTCAAGGAGGGGAATAAAAGAATCAGAAACAACAACATGGTAGGATTAGAAACCCTGTTCAACCCAAGAATGTGCAATTGGCCCACTGGGATAAAGAGACATTCCATATGAGAGACTATATTGTATTGTACTTTGCAGTTGTGGTTGTTATTGTTGTTGAGTTGTTTTCAGCCATGTTGAACTCTCCATGACCCTTTTCAGGGTTTTCTTGGCAAAGATCCTGGAGTAGTTTGCCATTTCTTTCTTCACCTCATTTTATAGGTGAGGAAACTGAGGCATATACAATTAAGTGACTTTCCTGGAGTCACATCGCTAGTAGGACCAGATTTGAACTCAGGAAGATGAGTCTTCCTGATTCCAGGCCCAGAGCTCCACCCACTTATAAAATTAGCTATTATTATCTTAAGGGTATAAATAGTTGGGCTCCCCAAAATGGTATTCTACAGCAGACCATATTTTCAAACTCATACAACTGAACAAAATGCACAGATAATGCAGAATCTTACCGCTTTTATGGTCTGTTGATTATAAACATTCATTTCACTTGGTAAAGCATAATACTGTCTTAAAGATTTTTCTCTGACAATGTTCCTCACATGCATATGTCAAAATTATAAAAAATTCCTTGAAAGGTATAATTACAGATAACTTTGTTGCTGACTACCTTCTTCTTATTATTATCAAGTGAGGCATAAAACAGGGAGATTTATATTTGCCAAAGGTGTTCGCCATCAATATTGAGGCTGTCCAAGATAGAATCCAAATGGATCCCCCAACGTGTATATTTTACCAATATATTTTCTGTGTTTACTTATCAACATGTGTGCCAACTACACATGTTCTCTATGTGTATTACCTTTTACAGGTGGTTAGAACACATATGTTCCTTACATGTTTGCCCTCTATGCTGTTATTATCCCCATTTTACAGATGAGGAAACTGATACAAACAGGTTAAGTGAATTGCTCAGGGCCATATAGCTAAGTAAGTGTCTAAGGCTAGATTCAAACTCAGGTCTTCCTGACTCCAGGTCTGGCACTCTTACGCTGTTGGGTCAGACAGGTGATCTGTTTTTCCTACCCTTCCTCTGTCTCTTCTTTCTGTCCTGGTATATTGTTCTATCCTGGTGTCCTGGTATTATTTTGTTAATATGTCATACTACTCAATTCTTCAATCCCTTTTAACCATACCTTACAATAAGGAATAATTATAGAGGACCATAGGATTTCTGAAATATCTGCCCACTCATGGGCATAATGAGTCCATAATAATTTCAGAAGCTGCCGTGTCTTAATATTCAGATACCTGGCGTTAATGTCATTAATAGATAAACTATAGTCTGGCATGTGAAGATTAGGCTCAAAAATATTTTATCAGTCAATAAACGTGTATTAAATGTTTACTATATGCCTGGCACTGTAATACCTACATTAAGGTTCCTGTGACTAGAAGGTCCAAATCAGGATCCAAGGGAGTATAAGCCAGAGGCTGGGGCAAGTCAGGACCTAGGAACAAGATGCCAAAATCTAAGGGACTGAGACAGAAGCAGGAACCTCAGATGGTCTGCATGGAATTCAGAAGACCACCAGAAAGGTTGGTAAAATGACTGTTTGCCTGACAAAAATACCTTCCAAAGACTGGACCATTTTATGGTAATGTGCATTCCCTACATGTGACTGTATTTCTTGCAAAGACACAATCACAGACAGTCCTGGATCAGCTGCACCAGTGAGGCAATAGGCTAAGATGATAGGAGAGAGTAGTTTCCATTTTGCTAGAACCTTTATAATGTGTTCCTTATATCCCTCTGAGAACTGAAAAATATGACACCCTCTGCATTTCAAGCTCTAAGATTTAGGGTCTTTGGACTTCCACTCTAAGGAACAGGTTAATTTGAGACATGAAGATTCTAACCTGTTAGCAACACAAAGCTGCCCCATAGGTGGACCCTAGCAGCTGAGTGGGACTGAGAAACATCTCCTGTAAAGGGTAGAATTTGGGTTGAGTCTTAGAGGAAACCAGGGGTTCAAACAGCAGGGGTAAGGAAGGATGTTATTTCAGAAATGAGGGACAGCTAGCTCAAAGGCAGAGAGATAGGAGATGTGTGAGGAATAGCAAGTATTATAGGTCGGTATGATTGGACTGTATGTGTATGGAGGGAAGTATGATGTTTAAAAAGTTTGAGAGGCATAGTTTCTGTGTAATTAATCATTTTATCGATAATGTTAACATATTATCAATGAAAGGAATGGTCATTTGGCCATCTCTCTCAGACCAAAGACCGATCGTGGTGGTGAACTCACAGTTTATAAGCCCTTGGTAGAGTAGGTGTTCCTGAGTGTGGCAATCAATTCTGATTAACAATTAATGAGAGTGAGAATAAATATTATAATGAGAGATGGACCTATTCTAATGGGGGGCTAGGAGGATGTGACTTTGATTATGTAACTCTTACTCCCAGACCAAGCCAGACTCCAGGAAATCTGGAAGGAAGATCCATATTCCCCCAGCCAAGACTGAGTAGAACACAATGAGTCAGGAGTTTTACCTTAAAGTCCTTGTAATTTTGGGTGGGGCAGCAATGCCTAGATTGAGGAGAATGTTGATCCTATCTGCTTATCATCAGTCCTGTCCTTCAGAGACTGAGCCTTGTAATGAGGGGGAGAACTCTGGATCTCCCCAAATCATTGGTTATTAATAATCATTTCTCTCAGAAGTAATGTATAAGAAAACTGAAAAGATAGAATGGGGCTGGGTTGTAAGGAGCATTAAATAGCAACCAAGCAGAGAAGTTAATATTTTATCTTAGAAGTCAGAGGAAACCACTGGAGGGTTTTTACTGAGTGAAGGAAGAGGGAGGTGATTTGCACTTTGCAAAAATCTCTTATGTAAATGATAGATTAGAGTGGGGAGGAACTTGATGAAAGAATACTAGTTAGAAAGCGAGGGCTGCTGAGAGGCTGTGATGAGGGCACAGTCTCTAGGAACCCCTTGAACCCTTGAACTCTCCTTGAATCTTGCCACTCGACCTGGCCTTGGCCTGAGGCTATAACCATTAAGCCCAAATGCCTACCTTGCCCAGTCCTCTATTGTCCAGCTGTTTCCCACCCTTAATCCTGTTTCCCATCCTTAATCCTGATCAAAATATCTATACCCTAGCTCCGCTACCCCAGCCCTTGATGGGTTGTCATTTCCATATGGCCTTCAGCTATTTCCCCCACCCGGGAGTCTGACCTCGTCCTTAAGTCCCTCCCTAGACCCCTCTTCTGGTCACCCCAGACCACCCCTCAATCCCGCCCACAACCTTTGTGTATATAATCTCCATCTTGCCTCCATGAAGGCGGTCAGAACCAATCTAGCTCAGATGGGTCTGGCCCTTTTTCCTTACAGGCGTCGCAAGGGGTGGGATCTCTCGGGGCAGGCTTATTTGGATAACTCTTAATAAACTTTATCCTTTCCCTTGGCTGAGAAGGCTTGAGTCGAATTCTTTCGGCAGGACCCGGCGTGTCGGTACTTTGGGGTGTCGAGCACCTCTCACCCCAAACCCTCATCATTTATGGTTCCCTGAACCGGGAAGCACTGCTGATCTCAAGTTCTTCTCCAGCCAAGACTGAAGGTATGTGAGCCTCCCCCTCTCCCAATCTCCCTCCTCGCTCTCCAAACATTTTGGATGTGCTTCTCGGGCCTGACCTCAGCAGGTCCCAGTGGGTTGGACAGCTTGGTCCAGTGGTCTCAGTGAGTCGGACAGTCACACTGTCCTGGTCAACCTGACGCTCTCTGGTGGTTCTCGGTGGGTCGGACAGCTTGGTCCAGTGGTCTCAGTGAGTCGGACAGTCACACTGTCCTGGTCAACCTAACGCTCTCTGGTGGTTCTCGGTGGGTCGGACAGCTTGGTCCAGTGGTCTCAGTGAGTCGGACAGTCACACTGTCCTGCTCAACCTGACGCTCTCTGGTGGTTCTCGGTCCACTCGGACAGCTCGGTCCAGTGGTCTCAGTGAGTCAGACAGCCAGGCTGTCGTGATCAACTCAACCTGACGCTATCAGGTGGTTCTCGGTCCAGTCGGACAGCTCGGTCCAGTGGTCTCAGTGAGTCAGACAGCCAGGCTGAAAGTTTCAGGTACCTTCTGTATATTTTGTTTTCTTGTTTTATTTTGTTTGTCTCCCGACAATTACTCCTAACTTCTCCTTTACTAAGGAGGAAGAAATTTCCAGCCGAAGGGACCCCACGCCCTGCCTCTACTGCAGGCCCTGCAACATCTATCACCATGGGCCCTGCCCCCATGGCAATATCTCCTCCCCTAGCCCCTCTCTCTGAGGTAGCACCCACTTGGGTCTCTGGGGTATCTTCCCCTCTGACCTCTACCCCTCCTCAGGTACTGGCTGATCTCCCTTGCCAGGCAGATGCCCTGGCCTTGCAGTCTAATCTACCTCAGCCCCAAGCTCCAGGTCCCACAGCGCCTTCAAGGCTTTTTCCCCTGAGGGAAATGCCTGCCTCCCCTGCTGGGACAAGGAGAGCGCATGTTCCATTCTACATTTCAGATCTCATCCAAATTAAAGAAAAACTGGGGAGATGCTCAGAAGATCCAACTAAGTTTACTGAGGGTTTTAGGGATCTGTCCCTACAATTTGAACTTTCTTGGTGTGATTTGCATATCCTTTTCTCTACCTGTTGTACCACTGAGGAGAAGAGGAGAATATGGGAACACGCTCAAAAATTTGGGGACAGTTTGGCTAGCAATAACCCCATAAACTATCCCCCAGGAACAGCTGCTGTTCCAACTAGTGACCCAGGATGGAATTATCAAAGGAGTGAGGATAGAGAAAAGAGAGACCATATGGTAATTTGCCTGTTAGAAGGGCTAAGAACTGCATTTCAAAAGCAAATAAATTTTCAAAAAATTAGGGAGATTACTCAGGGAGAAAAAGAAAACCTTGTCCTTTTCCAAGCCCGGCTAGTAGAAGCTATTAAGAAGTATTCAAATTTGGATCCTGATTCTATTGAAGGGGCGGCAATACTTAACATGTATTTCATTAATCAGTCTGCCCCAGATATTAGGAGGAAACTGCAGAAATTGGCAATGGGACCCCAAACACCTCAGGCCCAATTACTGGAGACAGCATTCGGAGTGTTCAATAATAGAGACTTAGTCCAGGCAGAGGAAAAAGCCAGAGACAGAGAACATGCCCAATTCTTGGCGGCTGCCATGGCCAGGAGATTGCCAGAGGGTGCTTCTGGCAACTTTGGCAAAGGGGAAACCTGCTTTCGATGTCACAAGGAGGGTCACTGGTCTAAGGAGTGCCCCTCTAGGGCGCCCCCCTGGAAGAAGCCTCTAGGATCCACGCCTCCAGGACCATGCCCAGCATGTCCCCGAGGCTGGAAAAGTGGTAGAGCCTCCTCCCAGCACCCTGTCCTCCAGTACTCGGGAGGAGGGGAAAGCCTGGGGCTTGGCTGTGCTCCCACTTTCTCCACCTCTCTCACGGAGCCTTGGGCAAAATCGAGGCAGAAGGTAAGGTTACCCACTTTATCACGGCTATGTTCTCTTACTTTAACTAGTGGCTTTGGCCCCACATGCCCCTCGACCCATCAGGTCATGGGCATCAAGGATCTGTTGTCTGAACACTCCTTCTCTGGCCCTGCCCCCTTTTGGGGAAGGGACCTGATGGTAAAATTGGGGAGCCAATTTTCTATAGTTAAACCTCATAACTCCCTTTTCCCCCTGTTTCCCAGACCTCCCCATGTTCTCCCAGAGGCGTGGGAGAGGGTTGAGCCAATTGTTTGGGATCAGGGAATTCCTGGGCAAGCTACTTCTGCCACCCCAGCCATAGTTCCCCTCCATTGCCTTCAATATCCAATTAAACCCAAGGCTTGGGAGGGGCTGCAACCATTAATTGGCACTCAAGGCCCTGACTCACTCCCTCTAGAGTGGGGCCCCTACCCAGCACAAGCTTTTGGGACTTTGAAAACTAAACTGACCACCACTCCAGCATTAGCCTTACCTAATCTAGAAAAACCTTTCATTCACTCTGCTGAAGGAAGGAGAGGACAGGCTTTGGAAATTCTAATCCAGTCCTTAGGATCTGACCCCTGTTTTCCAAAACAATTAGATTCTCTGGCTGCTACAGCCATTCCAATTGAGGAAGCTTCTAAGCCTCTAGCAGACCAGCCCCTAGAAGCTCTGCCTTGCCAGAGCACCCTGGAAGCAGAGGGCCACCAGTGCCTGGCTAACCACAGGCTCACCAAACATCAAACCTTGCTCTTAGATATCCCCGACCTAATTTGGATGTGCTACACACTCCTGAACCCCGAAGCAGAACAAGTGGTTAGGAGAGCTAGGTATGAAATAGTCATCTTTAATTCCCACCAGGGATATTGTCCTTTCTCTGTACTCCTGTACTGTCTGTTTTGTTGTTTGCTTAACTTCCTTGCCAGGTTTGTCTCCTCCAGTCTCCAAGCCATCAACTTCCAGATGATTGTGCACCCCTTGAACTGGACCCATCAAGCCAGCTCTACGCCCTTGTCAGCAGGAAGCAATTCCAGAAGCTGAGACCTTCGTCCCTGACCCCAAAAGAATTTGGGTCCCATTTG
This sequence comes from Trichosurus vulpecula, assembly GCF_011100635.1. NCBI lineage: Eukaryota > Metazoa > Chordata > Mammalia > Diprotodontia > Phalangeridae > Trichosurus > Trichosurus vulpecula. The sequence goes on along the minus strand of NC_050574.1, from coordinate 144,916,569 downwards.
TTTGAGGGGGGAATGATGAGGGCACAGTCTCTAGGAACCCCTTGAACCCTTGAACTCTCCTTGAATCTTGCCACTCGACCTGGCCTTGGCCTGAGGCTATAACCATTAAGCCCAAATGCCTACCTTGCCCAGTCCTCTATTGTCCAGCTGTTTCCCACCCTTAATCCTGTTTCCCATCCTTAATCCTGATCAAAATATCTATACCCTAGCTCCGCTACCCCAGCCCTTGATGGGTTGTCATTTCCATATGGCCTTCAGCTATTTCCCCCACCCGGGAGTCTGACCTCGTCCTTAAGTCCCTCCCTAGACCCCTCTTCTGGTCACCCCAGACCACCCCTCAATCCCGCCCACAACCTTTGTGTATATAATCTCCATCTTGCCTCCATGAAGGCGGTCAGAACCAATCTAGCTCAGATGGGTCTGGCCCTTTTTCCTTACAGGCGTCGCAAGGGGTGGGATCTCTCGGGGCAGGCTTATTTGGATAACTCTTAATAAACTTTATCCTTTCCCTTGGCTGAGAAGGCTTGAGTCGAATTCTTTCGGCAGGACCCGGCGTGTCGGTACTTTGGGGTGTCGAGCACCTCTCACCCCAAACCCTCATCAGCTGTACTAGGGTTAGTGGCCCTGTGGGTAAAGAGAAAGGAATTTATTCCAGAGACGTTATAGAGGTAGAAATGATAAGATATATGGAGTGAGTGAAAAGAAGAATTGAAGATGATATCAACAAAACAAACATGAATGACTTGGGAGTTGACAGTATCCTTGACAAAAATAGGAAAATCTGGGAGGGGGTAGGTTTGATGGAAAAGCTGAGTTCAGTTTTCACTGTGTTGAGTTTGAAATGCTTATGGGACACCTAACTCAAAATGTCCAGTACAGAATTAGTTGGTGATGTGGAACAGGAAAAAGACTAGGCCTGGATATATAGGTGTTGGATTAATATAGATGATAAATAAACATATAGGAGTTGATAAGATGATCAAATGAGAGAATGTAGAGAGAAAAGAGAAAATCCAAGACAAATCATCCTAACATTATGTTTTACCCTTCACATACAAATATGATATGCTTTGCATTTCTTGCCCAATGCTTCTGATGGGTTTAGAGATGATTATCTATATTCTTTTGCCTATTCTCCTTAGAGGTACACAATATGCATTTGCTTGAGGGTTGGTTCTGGCTAGGAGGGCAGTTTTTATTGATGAAACAGAAGACATATCCAGAGGGACCAAACCTAAGACTTGAGTGATGGTGATGAGGGCACAGTCTCTGGGAACCCCTTGAACCCTTGAACTCTCCTAGAATCTTCCCACTGGACCTGGCCTTGGCCTGAGGCTATAACCATTAAGCCCAAATGCCTACGTTGCCCAGTCCTCTAGTGTCCAGCTGTTTCCCACCCTTAATCCTGTTTCCCATCCTTAATCCTGATCAAAATATCTATACCCTAGCTCTGTTACCCTAGCCCTTTATGGTCTGTCATTTCCATATAGCCTTCAGCTATTTCCCCCACCCTGGAGTCTGACCACATCCCAGTCCCTTCAGGCTCCTCCTTAGACTCCTCCTTAAGTCCCTCCCTAGACCCCTCCTCTGGTCACCCCAGACCACCCCTCAATCCCTCCCACAACCTTTGTGTATATAATCTCCATCTTGCCTCCACGAAGGTGGTCAGGTCCAATCTAGCTCAGATTGATCTGGCCCTCTTTCCTTACAGGCGTCGCAAGGGGTGGGATGTCTTGGGGCAGGCCTATTTGGCTAACTCTTAATAAACTTTATCTTTTCCCTTGGCTGAGAAAGCTTGAGTTGAATTCTTTCGGCAGGACCCGGTGTGTCGGTACTTTGGGGTGTCGAGCACCTCTCACCCCGAACCCTCATCAATGGCACTATGTTCTCTAACCAAAGGGTTGTTATTGACTAGGACATCAAGAAAGACTTCATGGAGAAAGTAGCATTTGAGATAAACTCTAAATTACGGATAAGAATTCAATAAAAGAAGACAGCGTGAGAAGATGAGTCTCATACAGTGATAAGTCAGGTGTGGGGAACCTGTGGCCTCAAGGCCACATGTGGCCTTCTAGTTCTGCAAGTGCAGCCCTAACCCTTTTATTAAGGGGATTTTATTCTCTTAAGTTTGGATTCAGTCAAAGGGCTGCACTTGATGACCTAGAGGGCCACATGTGGCCTTGAGGCCACAGGTTCCCCACCCTAAGACCAAGGAATTGTGGAGGAAAGAATACTCCTGAGGTACTGGGGAAAATGTTTATACCTTTGTTCTTGTTATAACTTTGAAGTAAATATCCTTTTGTAAAAGTTAATTAATGTCTAGTGTATAAATAACACTGAGGTTCTAGTTGTCATCATCTAACAACGGGAGAAATCCAGCTGGTGGGGGCTTGAGCTGATAGCAATAGAAGAGAGACACCCTCAAATCACTCAGGTAGCCTAGAATCCTGAGAGGGAAACATAACTTTCCTGATCCTGGGAGAGTGAGCCAGAGCAAAAGCACTCTTATTAGACACAAGGATTTGAACTTTACTTCATAGGCAGTTGGCAGCCACTAGAAATTTTTTGGGCCAGATCTACGCATATGGAAGAGTGTTCTGGTAGTAATACAAAGAATGGGTTGGAATGGGAGAAAGTGGATGTGGGAAGTCCATTTAGCTTAAATTAAGGGTAACAATGGCTTGGACCATAGAAGTGGCAGAGGGAAAGAAGAGAAGTGGCCAGATGCAAGAGAGGTTGGGGGAGGCACAGCCTGTTAGAAACAATAGATATCAAGAGGATCCAAAAATTCATAAAGAATTAGGGAAAGGCAGCGAATAGGAAGGAAAGCAAGAGAAGGAGATAGAAGTACTCAAAGCTCTGTGGGTCACAGTGAAGACTAGATGATAAGCATAGATGAAGGGGATATCATCCTTGCCATATGTGTATCATTGTTTCCTTTTTAGGAAACCTGGGCAAGCTGATCCTGTCCACTACATGTAGGCTCTGTTAGAATCATGAACCCAATACAAATACCTTTCACAGATCATATACCTTAGGCTCTTAACATAGTCTACTCCTCACCCATGGTCTTCCAGTTCATAGAATTCATTAAAATCATACTCATTAATGAAAATGGTAGCAATCCAAATTCAAAGGACATGCTCTGCCTTCCACTTCAAAAACATAATTTATATTTAAACACTTTGTTATTCCTTCAATATATTAAAATTCCCATAAACACATTTTAGTTATTAAACTCTCCACTTTTAAACAGAGTAAACATACTTCTTAAAAATCACTTCTCCCTGTACATCATCAGCTTGAGTACTGAATCAGAGCAGATTAAAAACTGCCAGTTTTTTTTCTTTTACATTAAGGGTTTCTATTATGCTCACATAATTATAAGTGATGAATTAAGAGTCAAGTCTTCATGCAGAGCCTCACATCAGAAGTCATGATGCTGACCTTTGAAAAGTTCACTTCCTGGGGAATTAGGGTCTTAAGCAAGCAAGATGGAATCTGAGGACTTTTAGAGGCAAGAGAACAATCTTGCTAAAGCCACTCAGTGTTCCGCTTAATGAGGTCATGGACAGCATGCCAGGCTTCAAACAGCCAACTTCCCCATGTTTGATTTACAACTTTCTCTGCATGGAATGTTTAATGAGACTCCTTGTGGTAAGCAAAGAATGCTAAAAAAAAATCCTTGATGTTTTGGAAAACAGGAAAAACATCCAAAATTTCTCTGGACAAATGCCACCTTGTCCTGTGATTGCACTTTGAGAACAACCCAAACTCTTCCCATCTCTCTTGATGATATTTCAACTCATGGCCTGAAAGTAAACGGTATAACCAATCATCCCCCACCCCCAGTGATGGAGATTTGAGTTTCAAATGTATGCGTCAGAGGCATGAGGAACTGGCATCTCAACTTCTGTTTAACAGCAAGACGCACACATCTGGAGCCCAAGAGGTGAAATTTCTGATCTCCCTAAGGAGGGAAACATGGGTTGAGATCCTATTATTACACCATGTCAGGCCTAGGCCAGCTAGTTCCAGGCCTAACTCAATCCCATCCTGGGAGTAGAGGAATGTATAATTTAATGAGCAATGAAATTTGGTTTGAGTCCTGAGGTGAAAGGGCAGAAGGGAGGATTCCAGTAACAGTTCATTAAGCAAAGTCATGCCACAAAGTGGAATCTCTCATATGTTATACTCTCCCCATTAATTAGCTCCTCCCTGGGAGAAGGTTACACACCTGGGAATCCATGCTGACTCTGTTAGGTTCCAAGGGAATCAATTGATAGCTTTATTATGTATGTTATTCACATGATATTATTGCATTGCAAACATGTATCTGTACTCCAGGCTCTTCCTGGTCAGAAAAGGATGGAATGAAGGAGAAAAAACCAAACAAACAATTTTCACTTCACATTGATCCTCCTGGGATAAAATGTCTTGAAGGACAAAGATCAAGTTCTTTCCAGACAAACCAAACTTAAAAATATTTGTGACTTTCTAAAATAGCAGCTTCATAGTCTGCTTTATACAGCTTCTAAAATGTCCAGAGCAACTCATTCTTGAGTCCCTTATTTCTTCACTCTTTCCTGCCTTCCTCATATTGTTTTCTCACCCAATTTCCTGGTAGGATTGTGTAACATGGTTGATTATGGGCATGTTGGTGGATTGGCATGATTGTTACAACCATCTTTTCCGTAATACCTCTCTTTGTCTTTGGAGATTTAGTCATTCAAACAGATCCTATTATAACAGTTGGCTCATTTTTTAGCCCATGAGCAAGATAAGAATGTCCCCTCAGGTCCATGTGGTCCCCTTTGCTGAAGTTTTTTGGGAGTTTCTATCAGAAGAAAAGTGATTAGCAAAATCACAATAGCTTAGAGACCCCAGATTAGGAAAATAACCAACATTTGGGAAGAGGTTCAGCTCTCTGCCATAATTTAAATTTGTTTTTAATCTCTACTAACCCTTGCTCTTTGAGTCAAAAAAGAAATCACAAGATGGGAAATATTGAAGAAAAAGACATAACAGATTTTATACACACACACACACACACACACACACACACACACACACACACAGTTGTCCGTTCTCAAAGAGGACCAAAATGACATCACTATGCTGGAATCAAGTTTCAGTGTGTCCGACTGTGGCTGATCAGACCAATCAGACCAATATAAGCTTGGAATGCTCTACCACAGGTCGGGCACAAATAGTCCATGTGAATATTTGGGGTGGATACTCTAAACTTACACATCCTGTATTTCCTTTGAGCTGTTTCAATTCTGCTTTGCTCATAGAACACAGCACCTTCTCTGATGTGGGCATGCCATGCTGAGTGGTCCTGTGCCAATGTCTCCCCTGTCACACAATCAATTCCAAAATTCTTAAGAGGAGTCTTGAGAGTGCCCTTTTTATTGCTTCTTCTGACCACCATGTGGACACTTGCCCTCTGTGAGTTCTCCATAAAACAGTCTTTTTGGCAAGTATATGTTTTACATTTGAACAATGTGGCCAGCCCATGAGAGTTGCACTCTCTGAAGCAGAGTTTGAATGCTTGGCAATTTAGTTTGAGTAAGAACCTCAGTGTCTGGTACCTTAGCCTGCCCGGTGATCTTTAGAATCTTCCTAAGACAATTCAAATGGAAGTGATTCAGTTTCCTGGCATGGTACTGGTATACTGTCCAGGTTTCACAGGCATATACAACAATGAGGAGAGCGCTGCAGCTCTATAGACCTTCAGTTTGGTAATCAGTGTAAAATCTCTTCTCTCCCATACTTTCCTTTGGAGCCTCCTAAACACTGAGCTAGCTCAGGCTACGTGTGAGTACACATCATTATCAATGTGTACATTCCTGGAAAGTACACTACCAAGGTAAGTGAACTTATCCACAGCATTCAAAACTTCTCCATTTGCTGTAACCGGTGGTTCCATGTATGGATGGTGTGTTGGTGGCTGATGGAGCACCTGTGTTTTCTCGATGTTAATTGGGGGGTTAAGGAGGGTCTCTCTCCTAGTCACTGCTGGCAAGATTCTTCCCAGAGTCCTCCTTAATAAGCTGATCCTTCACTTACCTACCTGAGAGCCAGTGTGGCTTCAGAAAGGGCCGAGGAACAGTCAATATCGTGTTTGCTGCTTGACAACTGTAGGAGAAATGCCAGGAGCAGAACAGAGGTCTGTACACAATGTTTGTAGATCTGACCCCAAGGCCTTTCAAACTGTTAGTCATGAGGGCTTATAGAAAACTTATGACAAAATTTGGCTGCCCGGAGAATTTCATCAGCATTACATGTCAATCTCATGACTGCGTGCTTGCCCAGGTTCTAGATAATGGACAATGCTCTTGTGCCTTCCCAGTCACCAATAGAGTGAAACAAGGCTGTGTGCGTGCTCCCATGCTCTTTAGCATGATGTTTTCAGCCATGTTGTCAAATACTTTCAATGAGGATGAACACGGCATCAAGGTCAACTACCACACTGATGGTAAATTCTTCAACTTGGAAAGGCTACAAGCCAAGACCAAAGTGGAGGGAGTGTTGGTGCATGATTTTCTGTTTGCAGATGATTGTACACTCAATGCAGCCTTTGAAGCTGAGACGCAACAAATTATGGATTTTATATTATACATATACACACGTATACATATCTATATCTAAATGTCCTCATTTACATGTTAAAACAATTTTTAACATTTTTTAAAAAAGTTTTGAGTTCCAAATTCTATCCCTCCCTCTCTCTCTCCCCTCTCCCCTCCCCAAGATAGTAAGCAGTCAGATACAGGTTATACATGTGCAATTGTATAAAACATTCCCATATTAGCCATTATGTATAAGAAGACTCAAAAGAAAAAGAATGAAAGAAAAAGTGAAAAATAGCACACTTCAGTCTACATTCAAACAATATCAGTTGTTTCTCTGCAGGTGGATCGTATGCTCCATCATGAGTTCTTTGGGATCGTCTTGGAGCATTGTATTACTGAGAGTAGCTAAATCATTCACAGTTCTTCATTGTACAATATTGCTGTTACTGTGTAAAATGTTCTCCTAGTTCTGTTCACTTCGTTTTGCATCAGCTCATGTAAATCCTTCTAGGTTTTTCCAGCAGATTATATATTACAACACTTTTTACTAGACAAGTTTAGAAAAAGGAAGTTGGGAAAAGAGCAGTTTTTATTTTTGAACTTCCCTCAATCCTTGGAGAGGTCAGTACAAATTGAAGCTTTGCTCTGAGAGTATTCTCTTCCAAGCTGCTCTATGGGGACCAGTGGCCCTCCTTGATCTCTCCCTTCTCTGCCTCAGTCAAGCCCAATTTCGCTTTGCCTTTTCAGTAGCTCCCTTCAGTTCATTTTTTAACGCTTTGCAGCTGTGTTGCTAATTCATTTGGGTTCAGCCTATTAATTGATGTGGAATGATTGATCTGGAGATGCTATTCCCCACTGTGGCTGCTACTTGTCTCTTGAAATCTTCACCTATCTCTCTCAAACTGTGTCTCAAAGATTGTGCGTGTCTCTTTTTAAATTAAATTTTATTTTACTTTAATGAAGATCTTCCTTCTCTCCCTCTTATTGGGAAAGTAAAAAAAAAAACCAAAAAACCACAGTACAAATTTTATACAGTCAAGCAAAACAAATTCCCAGGTTGACCATGCCTATCTATCTATCTATCTATCTATCTATATTTATATATATACACACACACACACATATATATATATGTATATATATATATACATACACATACATATACATAAATTTCAGTCTATACTTCACTTTTCTATCAGGCACTGGGTAGCATATTTTATTATGAGGCCTCTGGAGTAGATGGTTATTGCGTTGATCAGAGTTCTTATCTTTCAAAGTTATTTTTCTTTACAATATTATTATTGTTATCAAACAAAGCATTTCCCCAGTTCTGTGAACTTCACTCTGCCAACTTATATGTAGTCCCAGATTTCTCTGAAACCATCCTCTTCACCATTTCTTACAGTCCAATAATATTCCATCACATTTGTTGTTGCATCATTTCAGTCCTCTCCCACTCTCTGTGACCCCATTTAGGGTTTCCTTGGCAAAGATACTGGAGTAGTTTGCCATTTCCTTCTCCAGCTCATTTTACAGTTGAGGAACTGAGGCCAACAGGGTTAGCTGTCCTGCCCTGAGGCACACAGCTAGTAAGTGTCTGAGGCCAGATTTGAACGCACATCCTTCTGACTACAGGGCCAATGCTGTATCTACTACATCACCCACTAACCTTATTCTATCACATACATATGCTATAACTTATTCAGCTATTCCCCAATTCATGGGCACTCCTTTAGTTTCAATTCTTTGCCATCACAAAAGAGTTGCTATAAATGGTTTTGTATGTATTTGTCTTCTTCCTCTATCTTTGAACTTATGGGGCATAGATTTAATAGTGGTTTCACTGAGTCAAAAGGTATGAATGGTTTAATAGCTTTTGGGACATAGTTTAAATTACCTTCCAGAATGGCTGAACCAGTTCACAATTTCACTAATAGTACATTTGTGTTACGTTTCCATTTAAGAAGCCCTGGGCATGACTCAAGTCCACCTTCAAACTGAAAAATTGTAATAGTCCCAGATTGTTCTCAAGGCTAAGAGGGAATGCTTATCTCTCTGAACTACAAATCCTTGCTTCCTAGGATGCCAGTCAATTCTCAAATTCCTATTGCATTTGTTTGCAACACAATACAATGATATGAGATGAGATGTAATATATTTAATATAATATATGATATATTATATCTATAGCAAAATAATTTAACATAACACAATATCTGAATATGTGTATGTATATTAAATGTATATGTGCATATTACAGAGTATCCACAAACTCTTAGTACAGCTTTAAGCCTTAATAGTTTAAGCTTTAATAACTTGAAACTGCCCTAAGACTTTTGGAACACCTTGCACATCAACCTATAGTGAGGCCACATGATTGTAGCATCAAACTGAAAAGCTAGACCACTTACTATTCTGGTGGCACAGATGCTTAGTGATTTCCTTTATTTCACTTCTCATAAGCAAGTCATCATTGGTAGCATATTGGTAGTATGCAGCCAGCTTGTATGCACCATGAAGGAGCTTTCCAAAGGCTTTTGAAATAATGTGAAGGGGGCTACAATCTGAAGCTATGGAAAGACTAACCATGAAGATGAAAGGGTAGGTCCAGAGGTGGGGAACCTGTGGCCTCGAGGTCCTCAAGTGCAGCCCTTTGAGTGACTCCAAGTTTTACAGAACAAATCCTTTTATTGAGGGGGTTTGTTCTGTGAAGTTTGGATTCAGTGAAAGGGACACACTTGAAGACCTAGGGGGCCACATGTGGCTTCAAGACTGCAGGTTCCTCACCCTTGTAAATTCTAAGCTAAGCATGCAGGTGCTTCCCAAATCTGTATGTCTAGACTCAGTCTATTATCAACTTGTCTCATATTTCCAGTTGTATATTGAATAATTACAGTATACAGCACAATAAGTACAGTATAATTTACAATATCCCCACATTGGAAATTCAAATGTCTAAAAACTGAATTATTTTTCCCTCAAAAACCTGTACTGTTTGCTAATTTACATATTTCTGTTATGGTCTTGACTACTTTCCCCATTCATTTGGGCTTATATCTTCATTGTCATCCTCTACTCTTTACTTTTCCTCGTCCTTAAGCCATTATTTACACACACACACACACACACACACACACACACACACACACACTCATCTGACAACTACGATGGCTTCCTAATTGATCTTCTTGCTTCTAATCTCTACCCTTCACATAGCTGACAAGGCAATCTAATCAGTGGATTAGAAAATCTGCTCATTTGATTACGTTACTCTCTTCTTCAAGAAGCTTCAGTGGCTCCCCACTGCCTCGAAAATAATATATGGCCTTTTTAGGCTTGTGTTTAAGGCCCTCCACAATTTCTCTCCCACCTACTTTTACAAACTTTGTTTCATAGCCTTCCCCCTTAGGCATTCTGTACTTCTGCCCAACTGGCCTGCTCATAGTTCCTTATTCATTTTCCTGCCCTCTACTTTCCTCTGGTATGGACCCATTCATTCTTCATCTACTCTGCCTCTCAATATCTTTCTCCTCCTACAAGGAATAGAGGAAAGGCCATTGACCTTCTTCATGATGCCTTCTCTGATTCCACCAATTAGAAGTATCCCTTTCCTCCTTGAATTTTTCAGATACTATTTCTGACGCTGCCAACAAAATTAATCATTTTTTCCTAGCTCATGTTATAATGATTTTATTATATATATATATATATATATATCCCTGTCCCTCTATTCAACTATGGCAGTTTAGTTGAGGGCATACTATGTCTTTTTTCATTTTCATGTTCATGGAGTCTTATGCACAGTAGGAAATTAAATGATTTTTGACTGAATGGAATTGAACCATTACTAGCAGTATTCCTCATTTAAAAGCCAATGTCTTTCCATAATTTCAGAGAGAGAAGCACATTCATATTCTTTGCTTGCTTGGGGACACTTAAAGATTATTTGAAATATCCTGTTAATTATAATAAAGCATTGAAAGTAGAGGCTAATAGGAACTAATATTTCCTTTACCAGATTTGGTTAATTTTGAGAATCCATTCCTATCATCAAATGGGGTCCAATAAGGTTAAAAAAATCCTTGTCTGCAGGTTTCCTTCTAATTATACAGACTGCCTTGTCCTACTTGAGTCAAGAGGGATCTCTACATTGTCACAGAAATGAAACTTGGGATCTGGTGTTGCCTTCTGTGCAAATGTAGCTGTCAACTCTTAATTAATAGTAATTCCCTCACCAACATTCTTAACAGTGCAATAGCAGTCTTATCCTTTTCCCCCCATAGGATAGAATAATATTTCACATTTTCAAAATGTAAAATTAAAACCAAAAATATTTCTTGCATATTTCTGAATCAATTTTGGGAGAGAGTGGAGGTCTATGCAACTGAGTGTGTGTGGGGGGTATAATTTCATTTTCAATCAGCCAACCGATACACATTTATTAAGTGCCAGACACTGTGCTAAGGGCTGGGGATAAAAAGAGGCAAAAGATAGTTTCTGCCATCAAGGAGCTCATAGTCTAAGGGAGGAGACGACATACAAACAAATACAACGCAAACTACGTACAAGATACCAGATAAATAGGAAATAATTAACAGATGAAAGGCACTGGAATTAAGAGGGGTTGGGAAAGGCTTCCAGTAAAAGACAGGATTTTAGTTGGGACTCAAAAGAAGCCAAGGCAGGAGGCAGAGTGGTTATATGTGACTCAATTAGGACACCACAGCACACAGAGATGGGGGTCAAACATGGGTTTGGGTAGTATTAAATAAGCTGGATAACAAAACAGGAAACATGTGGCAGATGTGACTGAACAACCACACCTTTCTTCCTCTCATGGTTTGCCCTTAGGAAAGTGAAGAGGAGGTGTGTGTATGTGTGTGTGTGTGTGTAGGGGTGTAAAGCTTTTAAATGTAAAATTTTTTAAATGTAAATCTTATGAAGATGGGGAAAACACCAACTCAATTAATAACAATAATACAATATTTTTTTTAAAATGCAATTTATTTATTTAACATATTTGGTTTTCAGCATTGATTTTCACAACATTTTGAATTACAAATTTTCTCCCCATTTCTACCCTCCCCCCGACTCCAAGATGGCTTATATTCTGGTTGCCCTGTTCCCCAGTCAGCCCTCCCCTCTATCACCCCCCTCCCCTCTCATCCCCTTTTCCCTTCCTTTCTTGTAGGGCAAGATAAATTTCTACGCCCCATTGCCTGTGTATCTTATTTTTTAGTTGCATACAAAAACTTTTTTTGTTTTTGAACATCTGATTTTAAAACTTTGAGTTCCAAATTCTCTTCCCTCTTCCCTTCCCACCCACCCTCCCTAAGAAGTTGAGCAATTCAACCTAGGCCACACATGTATTATTATGTATAACCCTTCCACAATACTCATGTTGTGAAAGGCTAACTACATTTTGCTCCTTCCCAACCCATCCCGCTTTATTGAATTTTCTCCCTTGACCCTGTCCCCTTTCCAAAGTGTTTGTTTTGATTACCTCCACCCCCATCTGCCCTCCCCTCCATCATCCCCCCGCCTTTTATTTTTTTTTTATCTTCCTCCCTTTTCTTTCCTGTGGGGTAAGATACCCAACTGAGTATGTATGGTATTCCCCCTCAGGCCAAATCTGATGAGAGCAAGGTTCACTCATTCCCCCCTCACCTGCCCTCTCCCCTCCTCTGATAGAACTGCTTCCTCTTGCCACCTTAATGCGAGATAATCCACCCCATTCTATCTCTCCCTATCTCCCTCTCTCAGTATGTTACTCTCTCATCCTACTTAATTTCTTTTTATTTCTTTTAGATATCTTCCCTTCATCTTCAACTCACCCTGTGTCTGCTCTCTCTCTTTTACATATATATATATATAAACACACATATATATATATACACATAGATACACATACATACATATACACCTAGATATATACATACATACACATTCGCTTATATATATACATAAACATATATATACATATATATATATATATGGATATTCCCTTCAACTACCCTAATACTGAGGTCTCATGAATCATACTCATCATCTTTCCATGTAGGAATTTAAACAAAACAGTTCAACTTTAGTAAGTCCCTTGCAATTTCCGTTTCTTGATTACCTTTTCATGCTTCTCTTGATTCTTGTGTTTGAAAATCAAATTTTCTATTCAGTTCTGGTCTTTTCACTGAGAAAGCTTGAAAGTCCTCTACTTTATTGAAACTCCATATTTTGCCTTGGAACATGATACTCAGTTTTGCTGGGTAGGTGATTCTAGGTTTTAATCCTAGCTCCATTGACCTCCGGAATATCGCATTCCAAGCCCTTTGATCTCTTAATGTAGAAGCTGCCAGATCTTGGATTATTCTGATTGTGTTTCCACAATACTCAAATTGTTTCTTTCTGGCTGCTTGCAGTATTTTCTCCTTGATCTGGTAGCTCTGGAATTTGGCAACAATATTCCTAGGAGATTTCTTTTTGGGATCTATTTGAGGAGGCGATCGATGGATTCTTTCAATTTCTATTTTGCCCTGTGGCTCTAGAATATCAGGGCAGTTCTCCTTGATAATTTCCTGAAAGATGGTATCTAGGCTCTTTTTTTGATCATGGCTTTCAGGTAGTCCAATAATTTTTAAATTATCTCTCCTGGATCTATTTTCCAGGTCAGTGGTTTTTCCAATGAGATATTTCACATTGTCTTCCATTTTTTCATTCCTCTGGTTCTGTTTTATAATATCCTGATTTCTCATAAAGTCACTAGCTTCCACTTGCTCCAATCTAATTTTTAAAGTAGTATTTTCTTCAGTGGTCTTTTGGACCTCCTTTTCCATTTGGCTAATTCTGCCTTTCAAGGCATTCTTCTCCTCATTGGCTTTTTGGAGCTCTTTTGCCATTTGAGTTAGTCTGTTTTTTAAGGTGTTGTTTTCTTCAGTGTATTTTTCAGTATTTTTTTGGGTCTCCTTTAGCAAGTCATTGACTTGTTTTTCATGGTTTTCTCGCATCCTTCTCATTTCTCTTCCCAATTTTTCCTCTACTTCTCTAACCTGCTTTTCCAAATCCTTTTTGAGTTCTTCTATGGCCTGGGGCCAGTTCATGTTTTTCTTGGAGGCTTTGGTTGTAGGCTCTATGACTTTGTTGTCTTCTTTAGGCTGTATGTTTTGGTCTTCTTTGTCACCAAAGAAAGAATCCAAAGTCTGAGACTGAATCTGGGCGCGTTTTCGCTGCCTGGCCATATTCCCAACCAACTAACTTGACCCTTGAGTTTTTCAGTGGGGTATGACTGCTTGTAGACTAACGAGTTCTATGTTCTACGTTTGGGGGGGAGGTGCCAGCTCTATCAGAGCCGCACTCCTCCTTCCCCAAGGACCCCCAGTCCAGACTGGGCTTAGATCTTCAGCAGGCTGTTGCACTCCTGCTCTGATCCACCACTTAATTCCTCCCACCAGGTGGGCCTGGAGCCGGAGGTAACAACAGCTGTAGCTGCCCCACCTCCGCTGCCCCCGGGGCTGGAAGCCGAACTGTGAACTCCTTCCACTCCCGCAGCTTTTCCCACTAACCTTCTCCGCAGTCTTTGGTGTTTGTGGGTCGAGGGGGTCTGGTAACTGCCGCAGCTCACATATTCAGGGCGCTAGGGCCCCCTCCGCCCGGCTTCTGGTCTGGATCGTCCATGCCGCTCAGGCTGGGCTCTGCTCCACTCCGTTCCCAGCTCCCAGCTCCGTGTGGAATAGACCTCACCCAGAGACCATCCAGGCTGTCCTGGGCTGGAGCCCTGCTTCCCTCTGCTGTTCTGTGGGTTCTGCCATTCTAGAATTGGTTCAGAGCCATTTTTTATAGGTTTTTGGAGGGACTCGGGTACGGAGCTCACTCTAGTCCGTGCTTACCAGCCGCCATCTTGGCTCCGCCCCGCCCAATAATACAATATTGACAACAATAACAATAATCATGACCTATTATCATAGTGGGAAACTTTAAGGTTTGCAAAGTATTTTTCCAAACATTTTCTTCTTTGATCATCACAAAGACCTTGTTAGACAGGTGCCACAAATCTATCTGATTATTCTTGTTTTATCTCAATGCTCTTTACAGAAAAAAACAAACAAACAAATGCTTTAGGATATATCCTTTTCTGAGACCAGGTGGGGTGACAAGGTGGGTGCTCAATGCCATACAAAGATGGTCATACCCTTGATCTCACCATTGTTTATAAATGTACCACCTTCAAAATTCTGAAATCTTTCTCTGGCCATAACCTATTGTCTTTTCACTCTCCCTCTGCCTTCCTTCACATAACTATACTCTTCATTTGTTCTATGACTCCTAGTCCCTTGACCCCTCATTTCTCTCCTAGGCTATCTCCCCTGCACTAATGTATCAGTAAGGCAATATTCATGACATAGATGGTGACCATGAATATGCCCGTATAGTTCAGAATTGCAAAGACTCTCTGTATAGAAGGCAGAAGAAGTAAAACATTTATCCAGACACAAGAGGATCAAATCCCAGAACCAATAACCTCAATTTGACATAGCAGTAATTGTAGTCCAAAACCAGTAAGTCCACCTCAATGTAATAGCACAGAGATTAAAATACAGTATCCTAGCAAGGGGCCAAGCCATCTTGTAACCTTCCCTTCTGCTACGGCCTTCCCATAAACATTCACTCATGAATCCTAACTGTCTGCTTGCCTGTGTCCTCTCCTCCCACAGTTCTGAAAGCCCTTGCAGTCCTCAGAGCCCTTCCAGTTCTCTGTCCTCTATCACAATTCTCTCTTCTTCATCATCTTCTTCTTCTTCTCACAGCTCTCTGGCCCCTGCAGTTTTCTAGTCTGAGCTTAATGGTTATGCACAGGATACACATACCCTGTGTAGGCCTGGGGCTTAGCACCTACTTAGCAAGTGGGCCTTCCTACAAACAGGGCTCTCCTAATCAAGCTTCCCTTAACTAGCTCCACCTGAGGCCTATTAAATGGGGAGGGTAGGGAGAAAGAGATCTTTGATCACACTAGCATCATAAGTAACTACTCTCCTTTTCTCCTCATCTTGACTCCTCAATAAACCAATTCAATTCTATGCTGTGTTTTTCTCTTGAATTTCTAGCTTTCTTATCACATCACCTCAGCCTTGAATTACTCCCATTATTGGTTGCTTCCTATATATGTGCTGCTGAATGGAGGTGGAAAAAATCATGCAATCATTCTGACTAGGTCCACTATAATTTATGTTACATAACCTCAACTGGGTCCTCACTGCTGTTAGGCAATCCTACTGTAACTCTCTCATCAAGTCACTATCCCATTCTTCACAGTGGCTCTTATAAATTTTTTTAATCCCTCCTCAAATCTTTCATTCCATCATATCTACTCCAACAGATTGTCCCCTCTGTCATCCCTATTCTTTCATTCATTTTCCAACTCTCCCTCTCTACTAGTAGGTAAAGAGGAGAGGAGGAAGCACTGAAAAAGGGTGAAAAAGAGGGGTGCCTAGTTTTGGTGATGCAAGAGGGGGGCAGTCCACTGATGACTGCACCTATGGTGAAGACAGATGATCTAAGGAAAAAGATGGGGACCTAGTGCTGGGTGTTGTCTGAGGGGTTTTGGTGCTTGAAAAGCACCTTCTCCTTCGCCTGTCATTTCTGGGACAGATTTGAACTCAGATCTTTTTTAAAAAAAAACATTTTTAAAATTAATTTATTTATTTTTAGTTTTCAACATTCACTTCCATAAGATTTTGAGTTCTGAATTTTCTCCCCATCTCTGC